>NC_043745.1:20081146-20754585 GCF_902148845.1 Salarias fasciatus
AGACTCTTTTTACAAGCTTGGAGTATGTCAGGCACCTCATGTATCAGACGGCACCTCTGTTCACTGGAGCAAAAACCAACAGGAGACAAGGGGCTTTCCTACCTGGCTCAAACACCCTGCTCACACACAAAATGTAGACATGCACAAAAAAAAAAGCACAAACAAACACACACACATAAACATTGAGGGGTCCGAGAACAAAATGCTTAAATTTGACAGGTGAAAGTGCATGTGTAGAAATCCATTTGCCAAGACTTGCAAATAAAGACAATTCTCTGAGGCCAAAGATTCATGGGATAAATACACTCATGCAACCCTCCATGTGCACGCACATGCACCACACACACACAAATACATGTTTCATGTTGAATGAACTGAGAGGTGGGGCCGCGCACAAGGAAGAGGATGACTTGATAGGGATGAGGGTGGGAGGTAATCATTTTTTCCAGGGACCTCTCTGAAGATGTCATGTCATCAGCATTTCTCTGGCGGCGCGAGTGAGAGAGGGAGTGAAGTGAGGGGAGGGAGGGAGGGAGGGAGGGAGGGAGGGAGAGGCCGAGGGCGCGCTTCTTCCGAAGGCGGCAGGCAGCCAACAACAACAGCCGACTCCAGTAGGTCGGCACAGGAAGGGGGGGCGGCGGTGAGAGTGTGTGTTTTGTGTGTGTGTGTGTGTGTGTGTGTGTGTGTGTGTGTGTGTGTGTGTGTGTGTGTGTGTGTGTGTGTGGAGGGGGGGCTGTTAAAGCCCTTATGCGTGCACCCTGCACTCCTCAAGCGTTCCCGTTTGTTGTTGCCGAGCCAGAAGGCCTTTCGGCTGGGTCGGTCCCAGGGGAGTCGTTACACCGCATTCCTTTCCCATTATTCCAGGCGTCTCTTTACGAGCAGCACCATCCCCGGATTCGTCTGGCCTTTCCTCTCGCCCCTGATGTCCTGTGTTTTCATCCTCATCATTATTTTTTGGTTATTAGCTGCTGCTCGAGTACGAGATGGTGATGTGCCAGAGAGTGAGAAGAGGGAGGGGCCAGAGCTGCTGCTGCTGCTGCTAAAAATCCTGTGCGTGTGTGTGTGTGTGTGTGTGTGTGTGTGTGTGTGTGTGTTTCCCTCATCCTTTTCTACATCTTGACAACATTCGAGTCCCCAGGTCTTATAGGTTAAGCAAGGTGAAGAACACTTCACCAAATCCGTATTACTAAAATTACCACATGCAATTGTGGCTGTAAATCACGGTGAACCCTACAGATGGATGTCAGGGTGCGAGGGAGCGAATGCGAACATCTGCTCCAGAGAACAGGTGTCCCAGGCTCTCCAGTTTCCATGTGGATCACAGCGAAACACCAACAGGGTGTCTTATCACATCTCCTGCTCCACACATCCACTCTACTGTTACACTCTCTTTCTCTCTCTGTCTTTCTCGCTCTCCGTGCTGGATTTCTTCGTCTCATCCTTCAAATGCTTTTTTCAGTCTCCCTCTGTGGATTCTTCCTGTGTCGGGTCTCAGTGACCTGAGAAGGGAGGAATGTACATCAGAAGTATGTCAAGACTTTTCAAACTCACCAGTGGGAGGGCTGTGGGCCCTCAGGCCTGGGAGGGGCCTCGTGACTGACTGACAAGTACAGGTGAAAGTGGTCTGGGTCATCCCTGTGTCACATACAAAGGCACCAGCCAGGCTGCGTCTCTGTGGGAAAGAGGAGAGGTCCCCTACAGCTGTGCTGGGGTTCACTCTGCAAGGTAAAGTAGACGCTTCCTGACTCGAATCAGATGGTCACGTCACATTACCGCGTTGAGTCTGTTCAAACAAGCTGCACAGTGGCTTTCTCTCTAGATTGCATGAAGCTAAATTTGCACTGAGAAATGTGGTTTTCTTAATTCTGAAAATACAAAAGCATAATTATCTCTTTGCTTTAAGGCTAAATCATAAACAACCCAATCATCTCTGATTCCTTTGATTTAACTTCAGACAAGGATGGTGTGAAAAAAATTGAATGAGCTGTGGCCCAGTTTACTCAGAATGTGCTGGACATGCAGAAGAAACACATTCCTGAGCTGTACCTCTGACCTTAATCAGAGGGAAAATATCCTGCTGAAATAAATGAAAAAAAAATAAATAAACACAATGGCCATACTTCTCTCCTGTTAATGCTTGATTTGTCACTGTATTTCTCTGAAAAATAGACCAATATTGATTCTCTTTGACTGCATGCCAGTGTCGAGATTTAAAGAGGACTCAGCATTGAACAACCTCACAATTTTAACATTTTGCAAAGTTTTAGTATTTTCTTTATTAAACACTTTGCAACTTGCTCCTCAGCCACTGTGAATACTCTCCATCAATGAACCGACCTGCTGAGTCCTTGCCTTGATGTTCTTCCTGCATTACCTCCCCCTAGTGGCATGTACACAATCAGAGCTGACAGAAAGGCATCACTGTTTTTTCAAAGCGTATCTGCTGTTTCTACCCATCAACAAACAAAACCCAGATCCTATATTTGGCCTCTACCCTACCCAGACAGCAGTCATGGGCTTAGCAAGAAGCAGGAAAATGTAGAATCTCTGTATTTTCAGTGTTATATGAGTCTCTTTATGACTTCAGCAGCTCGTTTATATGAATCACACAAAGGGACACGGGTGTTGAGTTGAGTGCTCGCCCCTTACTGTGTGTTAAATTCAAGAAGTCAACAGCAACTGCATTTGAGGGCACACATCATGTGTCCACCATGTGGAGGACTGTGAAAAATTTGGAGGAGTCGCTTGTTTTTATCCTCATTGTACTCAATAACAATTTCCAGAACATCATGACCTCCTGCTCATGCCTTCCAGGGCAAAGCTGTTTAAAGCTCATAAATCAAGTTTGAGACTTGCCATAAGGTACAGTATAGCCACCCGCACAGTTTACAAATCAGGACGAACTATCAAGCTATCAAGTCCCACAGAAAGTGGAGAGAAAGATGTTTGTTTTCTTTAGTCACAGAGAAATCCAGGCTGTCAGGCACTATTTGTTCCTTTCCAGCATCCTCACGTCTTATGGGAGAGTCCTAATCAGTCAAAATGGGGGAAAACATAAGATGAGACATTAAAGACATTAAGGGTGAGTTTAAAATTGCTCTGCAGATTTCAGCACTTTAAATATGACCGTCGTAATAGCTGGAAGTTAAGATTGTTATCACATAATCCACATTTAAACGATCAAAAATAGCTGTAGGCAACCATTCATACGGGTAACATTTGTGTGGCTCAATATTTGATTAGAAAAATACTATCTGAAAGTAATTTTGATTAGTCTTTATTGTTATTGTTGCGATCCAGAACTGCACAATGAAATTATAAGGTAAAGTTTCTTCCAGTGTCTTAAAATTATCCTTAACATCCTTATCATACGAGTCAAAAAGAGAGGGTGTATAAAGATTACAGCAGCATATGATGTGGTATTTAAAGGTTATTGCACTTGATCCCTACAGACTGTAAACATGTGGTTTGAAGTGTGAAACATTCCTGCTGTCTGCTTGACTAATGAGCAGCATTTAGCATCCTGATGGATGAGGAATGAAAGCTCACTTTTATCTGCTAATCTTTTAAATTAATGCAATAATTGTTGTATAATTTACCTTAAATGTTAATTTATTTGCAGTGGTATAAAAACAAAATGCATGTTTTTCTGCATACAAAACAGAACCTTTGTGGGATGGCGAGAAAATAAATCTGCTCATATAGTCATGAAACCCCCAACATTTACAGGACACTGTAATATGCATTTAAAAAGTGCTTTAAAATATACCTCTTTCTCATTTACATTGGTACTGCACACAGGCTCTACAAAGATATCGATTCCAAAGATAAAAGCGGCTGTCCATTGAGGGTTTTCTGTATATTCATGATTTATGTTCGAGAAATAAAATCCCCAAAAAAACAAGCAACAAAGAAAAAAAACTTTTATGCATTATTGTGGCTTCACTGTGGGTGTTTATGAGTTGTGTGTATACTCAAGCATGAAGTGTTTGTGTGTTTAAACATTTACTCATGATGTAAGTCCTTCTTGCACACAATCAATATTATACTGATAAATGACTAATTCTGTGATTTTCAAGGATGAGGACACACACACACACACACACACACACACACACACACACACACACACACACACACACACACACACACACACACACACGCACACACGTACACAGGCTTTCTCCTCCTTCTGTCATCACCCCTTTCTGAAAGATGTCCTGAAGGCCTTCTGGTTATTAGGGGGGTTTATTCAGATATGTCTCAATCAGCATCCCCCGCCCCCCTCCTTTCAGGTAGGCGGATCTGCCTGAATAGTTTCCATACAGTGGAGCACAGCAGGTGATACCTCAAGTTATAACCTTTGCATGATGTGACTTGTGAGTAAACGATAGCTCTTCATTTGGTGCATTTCTGAGGCTTCGGTAAATCTGAATTGTCAGATCTGTTTTACCTACTTCCAATTGAGAAGTACTCTTTATTTTCCTGACAGAAATGAGACACTCTGTAAGTTCTCAATTTGTCCTAGTCTAATTTATGCCCATCTCTTACTTTTTTGCTGACTGTCACTGTTTTTCTCTTTCCTCCTGCTCATCTCTGATTTTCCAGAATCAGCCGCTGCCTGGCTGGATGGGGGATTTCCCAGATGATGTAGTACCGAGCTTTGACAGTGTAAGGCAGTGTTGTAAATCCATGCTGACAGTAGATCATTGGTGCTTCACTGTGTTAGAATGACTTCAAGTGAGGACCGATAGGTGTTCGTGTATCCAGTTACACTAATTGGAAAACTAAATACTTGAATAATTAAGTGAAACACCACCACTGATACACTCTGTCACCTTTATGTGTTTTCTCTCTTTTCTGAGGAAACAGCCATTAAAGCGAGTCATTGTCACAAGACGCCTTGTCATGAGAATATGACTCAAATACTTTCCAGGTTAAAAATAAGAAAAACAAATAAAGGAAATATTTATTTACAGAATAGAATCTTTGCATGACTACATCAATATTTTGGTGCATTCATATTTAGAATAGTGAGGAGGAGGCTTTGTTTTCCCCCAGACATCACAGAGGTGATGAGGATGATAACAAGGAGTAGAGAGGAAGAGGTGTTCTTAACGTGGAGGCATCAGCTGGTCATAGATGAAACGGGGTGCAGCATAAAGTACAACTAACAGTCATTTTAGCGAGGTGAGGGTCTGACATCTGTTTCTTTAGTGTCTCACTCCTGACTGAGGCACAATGGGAGGAAGCAAAAGCGGAGCTGTGGCTAATTGAGTTTATGGATACATTAAGTGAAACCATTGGATAGATAGATAGATAGATAGATAGATAGATATTTTTATTTTCTAAAAAAACGTTTGGTCAGTTTTTGCTGAGCAGTCTGGAAAGCGCCTCTCTGCAGACACTAACTGTTGATTGCATTCAGTTGAGGAGTCAGACGCTGTTGTCTTGAAGCCATCCCCGTGTAACTTTAGCTTTATGTTTGGGGTCATTGTCTTGCTCTAACGTAAATCTCCCAAGCCAAGTTGTCACAAACTGAAAAGAAGTTCCACAGTGAGGGCAGTCTGCCAAACGTTCTTTGTGCTGCTAATCTAAGTGCAGATAAACAACCTTGCAGTTTGATGTTGCTGCCACCATACTGAAATATGGGAAAACTTTGCTTCTGTTCATTTGCCAGCTTTGGGTTTATAAAACCAGAAAAGGTCATGGCTGTTACTGCCTGTCCCAATACAAGCCATACTGTAATTATAAGGTTTTCTTGGAGGCCACACAGTGGTGGAGGTTCTCACCCTATGAAATCCTCAGACCATGCCTGGTTTGGAGATGAGGGCCCGTCTGTGCTGAGTTTGCATGTTCACTCTGTGTGCGTGATCTTTCTAAATTGCCTAATATAGCTTTGAATGTTTGTGACTGTCTGCCTCTCTGTGTTACACCTCTGGACCATGTTTTCTCTTCAATCACCTGTGGGACTGACTCAGTTTCCACGAGCTCCTACATGGGATGAAGCAGATGATGGTGGGTCAGAAAATGTTCTTTAAGGTGACTTTTCCCTCCTCTAATAAAAGATGTACATGCACTAAGCTTATTTTGATATTTCCTTGTTTTTATAGTTTTGAATTCACACATATTTTCTTGCAGCTATGGATACATTGGAAGATTTTTTTCTTGTTTTCACATTTTTCCTAATATTTATCACATTTGCATGAAAAACATAAAAATGAATATCACTTTTTTGCTAAGATATTTTGAAGATACATGAATGTATCTTAAAATAAAGTATTTCTATTTAAAATTTCATTGTAATCCATCTAAGTGTGTAGATTACAGCATGAATGGATTAACTGCATTCCAAATTAAACTTCAAAGCTACACACACTGTTTAGATCTTTTAGCATCAAAATCCTTCCATGCTCTGGATAAATTTGTTGTTTGATGTGCATCATAGATGCTCCACATGGTTCTGATTGATACTTCACATCATGCAAGCTTCAAGAAATTGAAAAAAGGCACACTGATTTGTGCAAAAAAAAAAAAAAAGAAAAGAAAAAAAAAGAAAGAAAAGAAAAAAGAAAAAGTAAAAAGTTTTGTTGGAAGTTAAAACGCTCTCACACATGCAGACACACAGACGCCCTCTCTGATTGATGCAGAGGATTTGGGATTCTCTCAGGTGATGCCTGTGGGACCCCGCTGGAGAAACGCACGCCTCTGTGCACGTTCAGCTGGATATCCTCTGCACGAGCTGCTTCTGCAAGACTGCGTGCTCGTAATCTCCGCAACAACAACAACAAAAAAAAAACAACAATCCGGCTGTGGGTTTCGCAGGGGGGTGTCGGTTGCCTTTGGGGGTGTCCCGCGGATCGGGGATGGCGCTGTGTACAGTGAGGGAGAGTTCTCAGCCAAAGCTGCAGCGCGCAGGCAGGAAAGTTCGCTGAAGAAGGACCCGTGTTTCCAACTTCTGTCACACTTCTCATGGATGTCCAGCGGACCCCGGACTCCCGATAACAAGGACACCCATGCACTTTTATGGATGTTTTCGGGAGTGATTTCGCTGCACTCCGCCGTTTCAATGGACTATCGCCTCTCTTGTCACTCAGTGAGTAACTCGGACTGATCACAGGGTTTCCTGACTTGGAGACAAGTGTTTACTGCGAGCATGACTTAGCCCTTCGCATCATGACAAGTAGCCGTGTGTCGGGTGCTTGAAAAAAAAAAAACACACACAATGAACTACTCTCGTGACCAGGAACTGGCACCATCTCGGAAACACCGACTCATGGCTGCAGCGCTGCCCGGTGAGGAGAGCCCCGCGCCCGGTAACGCTTCCAGGGCTGAGCGGAATGGAGTCGGGGGTCTGGTTCACTGCTTCATCTGCGGCAGCGGAGTCACGCCGGGGAAGGAGCTGAGCTTACAAGTGACATATCAGAAAGAAAGGATTCCCTTTTTCCCGTTTTTGCAGAACCAGGAGCCGGCCCCGGGCGCGTGCGAGGTGAGCCCGGATGGACACGCGCTGGTGTGCGCCGTGTGCCACTGCTTCCTGGCGGAGCAGTGGAACTCCTTCGAGCGGAGCAGGACGCCCGTCGAGAAGCGCATGTACTGGTTAAAACGACCCTACCAGTGCGACTCCCGGAGGGTCCCGCAGGAGTGGAACATCTCCTACGATCTGGAGAGGAGGATCAGCGTGGGCAGTCAGAACTACGACGGGGGCGCAGAGTCCGAGTTCTCATCTTTTTCTGATAACGAGAATATGTCAGATCAGGAGATGGATTTAGTCGGTGTGGGCAAAGACAAGTATTTGAGACCAGCTGGCAAGTCTCCCAGAGACAGTAGCAGGAAAAACAATGTCATCAGTCTTAAGAACAGTCCTGATTCCCAGCGGTCAGTGCGCTACCCGGTCCTGGGGGTTTATGGGGCGCAGGGATCGCCCAAAGCGGAGAGTGTTGTGGCGGCGGGGCGAAGTGCTAAAATGATGAATAATATCTGTCCATCATCAGAATCTCTGGAAAAGTCCCAGGAGAGATTCCCCCAGCGATGCAGCGACAATCCTCTCTCTGACACACCTGTGCAGGACAACGGGGTCATTATGCGCAACAGGCGGTGGCTGGATGAGGAGAATGTCAGACACGCGGAGCCGCGTCAGATCCAGCGAGCTGCTGACAGCAGCTGTGCCCCATCCAGGCATCTGTCGCTTCTGTACCAGGGGAGAGGCGAGGACCACTCCAGCGCACCTCTGTCCTCTGTTGGCGCCGCAGCTGTCACCCGTAAAGGTGAAACAACTGCTGCCAGGGAGAATAACTCCGACATCTCTGACGAAGATGAGATCAACATCACCAGTGATGATGACAGGGACATGTATGTCAGGAAAACAGGCCCGGCGTCTTACCTCAGACATGGCACAGATTATTCAGGAGGAAAAGGTGCCCATCTGCACCACAATGCGAACTCCAGTCCAGAAGAGCATGTGTGTTATATCTGTGGCGCTGGACTCCGACGTGAAGGCCGTTTTAAAGTCAGTGTTCAGAAACAGGAGAACGCACGGGGCGAGCCTTTCTTTCCCTTTCTGTGGCTTCACTCTGCTCCCCGCGGTGCAGTACCCATCAGTCCAGCAGGTACGACCCTGGTCTGCGGCAGCTGCCACACCTCCCTCATGCAGCAGTGGCAGAGCTTCCAGCTGGCAGACGTGCCCGTCCTCCAGCGTCTGTATGTGGTTCCCCTCAATCAGACCAGCAGTGATCTCCATCATCTACAGCCTGCTCCACAGGAGGGAAAACCCACAGGAATCACGGAACGCATGCCTGAACTCACGGTGTCCCACGAGGCCTGCTTCCTCTGTGGTCAGGATTGTGAAGGAGACGTGAGAGTAGCACACGCACAAGCAGGAGTTGGCAAATCTCGTGGCGTTATGTACTTTCCTTTCATCAACATGCTGCCTTGCCCACCTAACTCTCAGGGTATAAGGAACGACCGCATACACTGCTGCCCACCGTGTTACTTTATCCTGGAGGAGATCTGGGCTGCGTATCGACTCAGCCTCAGTGAAGACCTCATCACCTCTGTCAGCTCCTTTCTGGTCAGGTACCATGCTGCCATGTCTATTGACGGGCCCGGACCGGCCCACTCTCAGACCGGAGGCGGCTCGCGCCCCGGCAGCTCCGTGTCGGTGTGTTATCTGTGTGGAGCGGACATGTGTGCAGGCGGGAAGTACCAGCTGCATGTCAATCCACCTGGTCAATGTGGAGAGAGGGAGCCGTTCTTCCCCTTTCTCACGGTCCATCCTCCTGCTCCCGGTGCCAAGCCGGTTGACGCCACCGGTCTGGTGTCAGCCTGTACCCTCTGCTACCATGACCTACATGCTCAGTGGGCCCAGCATGAAAGCGAGGGTCTGGGTCCCTCCATCTCTTCTACCTCTTGCTCATCTGGTGCCCACCCTCAGCCTCCCAGCTCCCCCTGGGCCCGGCAGTACAGCTGTGAGGCTTTTGTGTGTTTCTTCTGCAGGCAGGAACAGCGCAGGCAGGGGAGGCTGAGCGCCGTTACTGTGGCCAGGCTGCCTGTGTTCTTGTACGCCCCGCGCAGCGCACGCACACTCCTGGTGGATGATGGCAAGAGGCTGGTGATCGGCTCCTGTGTGGAATGTAAAGCAATGGTACAGGTGGGACAGGGCATGCAGCAGGACAGACCCAGGCTGGGACCTGGAGCTTCAGACCAGCTTCAGAGGACAGACCCGGAATCGGCTTCGCCACAGTCTAGACGCAAGGTAAGAACAAATCAGACAGCCCGATGTGACACCGCACACTGGTATTCTCTCATTCAAATGTTTTGAAATTCCATTGAGTGCATTGAGGAGCTTAGTGAAAATGACTGCTTCCTGTCATCTGTTAAATCCCCCTTTTCCAGAGAGCAGAGTAGAATGTGGCCTGAAGCGACCTCTTAGTCAGATGACAAGGGGTATGTGAAACATTTGAAGTGATAATCATAGTTTAATGCATTACAAGTGCTTCTGGTCAGCATATCCTGCTGTGAACATCTTTATTTGTGTGTATGCGCGCATGCGAGTGCGCGTGTGGACACTGTATTGTATGACTGGATGCTGAATTTTTTTCAATGAAACTCACTTCTGTAACTTCAAAGTAAACCTAAATACAAAATCAATTCCTATGTTAGTTGTATTAAAGAGCTAGCTTGGCTGAAGTCCTCTTGAGATGCTTCAACAGTTTGTTTTTATTGAAGTGCAGTGAGAAGTATTTTGCCATTTGTAGTAAAATTATTATGATGCTGAATCTGAAAAAAGGTCTCCTTTTGCTTGTTAGGCTTCACTTCCTCGAGAAATAATTGCACCACTCTTTGAATGTTGTGTCAAAATAACTAAACAATTTGCTTGTTTAAAGTATTTAGTTCTGATAAGAACTGATGAATCTGATTGTTTCATCAGTTTTCTGTCAGTCTGAATGAATTCTTTCCGATTGAGAGATCAGATTATCTCGTTTATAGGAACAATGAACTGAAACGAAGTGGTTGGATTGACGCACTAGCTTATATGCACCAAGAATTTTATCCGATTCAGTCACTGGATCAGTCCCATAATGCTTTGCACTGTGACATTGACTGCTTGTGACCTGCACACAGTATCTCCAACATTTCTTTCCAAACACACTGTGTGAAGCTTCACATGGTGGATTATGTAACAGAAATGAGCACAAAGCTCCAACAGTGGGAAGAAATCCAATGTGCCATTTACCTAGACTACGATCAGATCATAAACAGAATCATATCCCCTCTGCCAATCCAGTCATGATTTCACTAGGTTGGAGTCAATCCAATCAGATAGTTGTGTATATATTTAAGGTATTTTAAATGGAACAGCAATCAGATAACTCGTGATTCATGCAGCCACAGCCTATAATCCTCACAGTGAATCTGATAACAGTAATGAAATGAGAAAAATGGCTCTGAGATAGTTGGAATTAGCCAGATAGTAGTCGTTTTAATTTTTGGTTATTTTACATATGAAAATGTATGATAATGCAGAGTTTGAATTATTGAATACTTAACTCATGCCTTTAGTTGCTCCACCCATATTTCACATAGCTCGGACACCTGACAGTATCAAGTTCTACTTTACACTATGGTGTGTATCACGTATGACTCAGCGTGAGGTGTTGAAGCGCACCTTCAGCAGCTTCAGACGAGAGTCATCGTTTTAATCATAATGGAGCTGTTCTATTGCATTTGGAATGAGATATAATTTCTCTGAAGGATGGTTTATTTGAAGTAATGCTACATTGAGCATACCTCCATTTCCAACATGTGCTTACAGATCAGGTGCTGATAACTGATTCTCATAGGTGATTCAGCTGGACTGACTCAGTGAACATTTCATCTCTGCACTTCTTTTGAATAACAATCATTCTGTCCTCATTTTTTTTGTTCTTGTGGCTTTTATGCTGCTGTGTGCTCTTCTTTCAACAAAAGAAACACACTATAATCCATTTTCTGTATGTTCTGTAACCACATAATCCACAGCTAAGTTTTAAACTGCCAGGCTTAGACCAGTGCAGACCAATTGAGTGTGGCGATGTGTTAATGAAGAGCTGTGCAGCGTTGAGACAGCCAGCTGGCTTTATGAACACATCTGTCATGCAAACAAACACCGGCCATCCAACTAAGCAGGACATGTGAGGAACATCTGCGGATGCCATTCACACTCAGAAACTTCAGCATGCTGCACATTTATCCCAGCTGTTCACCTTTCAGTCTATGTTCCTTAAAGAAGTGTTTGCAGTTATGAAGTCGGTGTTCAAATTGACATACTTAGATCATCGTTATTTATTTGAGTATCCACACAAGTCAGTATGAATTTATAACAATCACATTAAAGGATTAAATTTGAAAGGATTAATAAAGTATTTCTATTCTATTCTATTGTTTCTGGGTGTGTTCTGGATGGTCAGTTTGAATGGAGCAGTCAGTTTGGGCAACGACGAGTGACCAGTGAGAACCGGTGACCTCCTGTCAGAGAAAGCGATTGTGTGGTTGTGAATGTTTCTTCGGGAAAGGCCGATGCAGTGCAAAAGTTGTGCAGGGAACCTTTATTTTGTCCCCTGATGACACGCTCAATGCGTGAGAGGGTCTGTCATCGCCGTGGGCTTGAGCTGTCATTAGAGAGGGCCAGCCTGTGAGTGCTCGGTGGAGGGACACTATGAATATTAACACTCTGTGATTTCTATTGCAGTCTATTCTATGTGCCATTTTTGGGTGCCACATTTTTTCTCATCCCTCAAAATGAGAGATTGCATGAACACAGACAGGAGCAATGAAACTTTCAGTTAATATCAAAAGAAATGTCTTTATTGTAACTCTCCTACTTGCTAAGTTGTAAACATTACAGTGTGTCCATCACTATGTGTTGCAAAGTGTGAAAGTTTCCCTGTCTGATTTTCCTGCATGGGAAGATCTGAATTAGCCCGTGAAATGGGATCTGCCACATGCCACTCCTGAAGCTTTTGAAAAAACGTGCACAAGCTGAAGCGTGGCTGCTCATCATGTTCTCTGTTCTGCTACTGTGTGTTTAATTAGTATGTCGAGCATGACCCGTGACAGGTGTGTATGTGTAAACCAGCACCCAAGAACCGGGGAGGGGTGGTTAGTCAGCAGTTCCTTCACTTGCACATTTAGTGAAACAGATGTCCACTGCTCTGCAGTTTCATTCTGTTTAGATATACCAATTCAAAATCGTAAATGTGTTTTTACATGAGATTAAACAACTTTTTAAGAGTGAAATGAGAGTTTTGCACTTTTGTTTGCACAAACTGTCATTTTACGTAGCATTTAAAGTAATATAACTCTTATATTTCAGCAACAAAGCCTTTCTTTTATTCAGATTTTAGCTGAAACACTAAGAGAGAAGTATTTTCAATGACATGGTTGTGACTGTTGATTCTGTTGTGTAAGCTATTGAGAACAATTATTTGATGAGAGTTTCAGTTGCTAAAAGTGGAATTTCAATTTGGAATTAATTTCCTTTGTAAGGATTCTCCTCATAAAGGACATTCCTATATTAGTGTAGTATGTTTGATAAATAGCTGAGCTCTACTCTAGTAAACAGGAGTAAGCAGTAGGAATGCTTTGTTTTGATTTAATTTTATTTATTTATTTATTTATTTATTTATTTATTTATTTATTTATTTATTTATTTATTTATTTACTTATTTACTTACTTACTTATTTCGAACATTCCATAAATAATATAAGAAATAAACTGAGATACACGTTAAAAAAAGAGAAAAAAAAAGAAAAAAAGCAAAATTAATAATCCAACAAATTAATAGAGTCCGACATGTCCGAAAAGGGGTGGGAAGAAGCATAAGCTTATTTACACCTACCCCCTCTCCACTAACAATTAGTGTCCTGAACGTCTATTTACATAATCAATATTTACTTAAAAGAAAATTAACAAGGTAAATAAACATAGTCACAGTTTAAATAGACATTAGGTGAATAAAACAAAAACCCCCGAAAGAAAATAGATAAATTAAAAAAAAAAAAAAAAAAAAAAGACAGACAAAAACAATTTGTGAAAACACCCAACTGTTATAAGCCTTCTTCCTCCCTACAGTGTACAGTGAAATACCAACACAGCTGTCCTTCAGCAGAGACTACAGCATCGGCCAATATTAACAATAAAGCTATCAGCTCAGTGAGCAGCACAGAGAAAGACAGCAGATTTGCACCTCTAAAAGTTTTTATTATTTCATAGTACAGATATGAAGACTGGACAACATTGTGGAAGTCGTTGTTGGCTGCTTCAATAAAATATTAATGCTTGTTATCAAAATCATGAGCACCATGTGTGACGATACTAATTGTACAAGAAGCACATGATGTCAGGATTGGTTATGATCTTATAATCTCTTTCTCTTTCTGTCTAACCCTGACCTTCTCCTCTCCTTCTCCCTTTTCTCCTCCTCCTCCTCCTCCTCCTCCTCCTCCTCCTCCTCAACAGATGTTCTACCATAGCAAGTTCAGAGTTGACTTGTGAGGGTCTTCATGTCCTGTACTGCTGAAACTTATTCCCCTTGTAAATGATATATATATTACTTTTGCTTACTTTTTCCCTCTCTGTCTCTCACTGTCTTCAAGGCTTCATACCGGATCCATTCATCTGTCTGTGTCTTGTCTGTCTGCCCCCCACACAGACAAGCTCACACCTAAACCTGCAATCTCTCTGTAGTTGACAATACATCCACTGCTTGTACAGGGGTGGAGAGGCTTCAAAGTGAACATAAACCCTCTATTAGTCTGGTCTTGCAGTGATAAATACTGCATTTGTATGTGCACACACTGCTAAAACATCTCTAGAAATTAATGTGTGCTCTGCTGAGCAGTGGGTTCAAGTGGATAATAGTTGTTCACCTGTTGGCAGAGTAGAGGTAGGTTTCAGTGACTGAGTTTATTCATTCAGTATATGATGGGATTGTATGGGTTACTGTATGCAGTGACCAAAATCTGTTCTCACATTATGGAATTTTGTTGTCCTTGAGAGGAACAAAAGCAAATCCCTATAAGGAAAAAGATAAAAGTTTTGAAGATTTGGGATTTGGGTTGGGATATGCTTTGAGATAAGGGTCAAAGTCAGAGTTAGATACAGCCCGAGTTCAGGGTAAGTCTGCAGGAAATGAATGTACGTCATTTCACCGTCTTAGAAACTCATGAAAACACAACCTGTGTTTGGATTTATGTGTGTGTGAATGAATATTATATGTTGATGTGGGTTTGGTGTAAAAGATGAACGTTGTTTCTGGTTCACGGCCCATATCCTGTAAAAGAGGTATTTGCCGTTACAGGGAAAACATGCCGGCATCCTGACAGTGTCGCCAAGTAAGATTAATAGCGAAGTCAGAAAGACGTGAATGCAAGATTATACAACAAATTTAGATATTATCTTAAAAAAAAGGGAGAGACGGGAATTACTGTGAGAAAATTGTTGGAGAGAAATGAAAAGTGCGAGGCTGCATAAAGGTGATGGGGTTAATGGCTTTAAGTGGCAGGCAGAAGAAAACAGAAGAGAGAAACGTCCCATTGATATCATTCCATCACAAACGGAAATATTACAGCATGCTGGCCTCAGAGTGTATGCAGCCCAGTAATGTCCAATAAACTGGATATTAACATGCCCAATATGAGCAGCATGATGTGGCTTCTTCTTTTTCATGTCTGTGTATTTTGCTGATTGGCAAAGCTGGTTAAAATGTGTGTCTGTGGTCGGAGTGTGAACCATTCATATTGCGTGTACTGTGTAAAGCTTCTGCAGCTGTGCGTCTCGTCTCTCTCTTCGCTGTTTTCTCTGACAGACAGCGTAGCGTTTCACAGGGAATCCTCGAGTATTTGAGGGGCTTAATTTCAAAGCTGCTGGAGGTGGGTTTTGATTTAGCTCTCAAAGCTCCAATCACACTCTTCCCGCAAGCTTGACTTAGTGCTGCATTCTTCTCCATATCTGAATGGAGATGTAAAATCATGCATGGAGTAAATGAAATGGAAATGTTCCAGTGTGTCACTTCCAGTCTGGCCAAGGTGAATGTATGTACAAGTCCAACTCACCAATAGTTTTAGGGATACAGAGACTCCCAAAACCATGTTAGACCGTCTTTTGGACTTGAACGGTTCCATTGTTTGTTTAAAGGTCAGAGATATTGTTTGTGTTGTCACCGCTCTCAATATTTTTGAAAAATGATGCCTTTGATGTAGTTACTCTAAAACCCCTTTCACTGCTGTCGTGTGGCAGACATTGCATGGAATTCTCTGCTCCACATGTGTGTTATACTAGTAATAAGTACTCTCATCGCGGCATTCAAAGATGGGATCCAGCTTTTGCAATGAAAGTGCAAATGTTCAACAGTTCTTTGTTGTTTGCTCTGCCAGACTTTTTAGGGAGGTTTATTAAATCTATCCAGACTCTTCACAAAATTCATCAAGTTTTTTTTTTTTTGAACGCTTTACCTACTGTGACAGTGGCAGCTAAAGCATCAGTGTATGTTTTGATTGTATTATAAACACTATACCTTTCTTTGAATTGATTTGAACACAAGTGGCAGAGATGGGGACTTGAGTCCCGTGACTTGTACTCGAGGCGACCGGAGTCTCTCTTTTGATGACTTGTGCCTTGACTTGAGACACAGTGACTTGAGTGTTGATGATTTCTTGTTTTCAGTTTTATTATAAATATAAAATCAATATAAAATATTACGATATGGACGCAGCTTTAGAATAGTGTTATGATTGGATCAATATCCTTTCAATCGTCCCCCAGCCAATCAGAGGAGAGGGAGGAGGGTTAGCAAAGCAGGAAAGGTAACAGGAGCTAAGTTTATCAGCCTCACCTTGGAGTTGATTTGTTAATGTGGCTAAAAATACAACCCACATTGAGTGTTGCTGAAATCGCTGTCGCTGATAGCTGGTGTGATATTATGAGTGATAGTACAGCGGCTGTGAAAAGACTCAAAGTGAGGCATGCAGTTCCTCTGCCTCATGGTAGGGGGCGCTCCAGAGTCCAGAGACTCTTAACGCCACAGCTGCAGAGGAAGAAACCGCGAGATAAATCTGTTTACAGCCTCTACTTTTCACATGAAGGAGGATTATAAATCCAGAATCTAACTATTTTTTTAAATTGGACTTTAAATTGACGCAGGAGGTGGAAGTTCGAGAGATTTCTTTTCCAGAAGCATCTGGATTTGAACTCCATTTATCAGTAAAGGTGAGACATTGATAACATTCTTTTGAATGAAATGTGAATCCCATGATCTAAATACCAACATTTCCTTATGCATATTAATGTTTACTAATGTAATATTTCATCCTTGTTTGATTTTTTTTTTTAACTTGTCGATTCAGTAAATTTTATTCTCTGTGTGAAGCAACTGTAATGGATTTCGTTCTGGGACAAATAAAGTAGGGCTGCATGATGAGGTAGTGGTTAGCTCTCTCACCTCACAAGGAGAATGTCATGGATTCAAATAATGTGTGGAGTTTGCATGTTCTCCCAGTGTGTGACTTTCCTCAGACATGGTTGTGTGTGTGTGTGTGTGTGTGTGTGTGTGTGTGTGTGTGTGGGGGGGGGGGGGGGGGGGGGGGGATGTGAGCTGGGATTGGCTGAAGTTAACCCTGCACAGAGGATGGATAGATAAATTAAAGGTTTTCTCTGTTTGAAAATCATGCAATAACCTGTTAACTGCTGCCAGTCAAATGATGAATCAGTTTCTCTGCTAGAGGAACATGTTGTAAATCTGATTGTGATGGAATCAACATCTAGAATTCTGAGCCTCACTAGGTGTGTACCTGACCACACGTCACAGCTGCCCAGACTTGATCATGAAATACTGACGATACCAGTCTGATTGTAAATATCAATCTTGTATTGTACATTTCATCATTGTACATCAAGCACATCCTCTATTGATTGTGAGATTACCAGGCTTTCAAGCTACATGATCATTTCTGCATGCAGTGAAAATCGGAACAATGGCTGAAAAACTAAACTTTGCAAAGATGAAGTACCTAGAATTTTGTTTACAACTGAGTAACCTTCGTAAATAAAGTTTTAAAGTTGGTTGAATTTTGTTAGAGATGGACTAAATTAATTACTGGTTCAAAAATGAAGTAGTTCCAAGCTAAAACAGAACTGATATTGCTTAAAATCAGACTATGACATAGATGTTTTTTTTAAAACTTCGAAAAGAGATTAATTATTTGATGAAACCGTGCATGAAAATGAGGTCATTTGACTTGACCTGTGACGAGACTTCACTTAATCTCACCCGTGACTTGACTTGGGAATGACTTTAGACTTTCACATTTGTGACTTATTCCTATGTGTGGCAAGTGGCTCAAAGTGTCCTTTTGCATATCCTTGTTTTCATTTCTATTTTTATTCTGGGTATATTTTGAAAATTTCAAGCCTTTTGGAATAAAACTGCATGATAAAATTTGTATTCAGTGATGTTGCTGCTGTTTTTATATATCGTTCCAAAGATGTTTCTCACTTGGTGAGCAAGATATTTGTGACGATCTTAAGAGGAAATCAAGCTTTTGTGTTTCTTCTTGAACTTTGTAGTGTTGAGCGGCTGTTTGTTAGAAGCAGTTAGATCACTGCTGGCCAGGTTTTTGATGTAAAGTTTGTATTTGCTCCATTTGAGATGATTTTGTTTTTGTAAATTTGCTCATTTAGAATTTTGTATGTGTATGTGTGGGTGAGTCAATAAGGAAAAGCTGAGAGACCCATTGAAAAAGCTCTGCACTCTGTACACTTTTAGAAAGAATTGTTGTTAGATTTAAAGGTTTTGTGTGACTTCAAATCCTATGATGTATTTCCAAGATTGTTGATCATAGTTTGTAGAAACATCTTGTTAAATTACAAAAGTTATCATCTTCTTGTTGATGTCCATGCTTGGTCATGCTGAGGTAGAGAGTCCAAATTGATCAGCATGTAACAAACTGCATCAGAACATTTAAATGTCACTTGTCATGAGAGGGTGCTGCATCGGGCCTAAGAAGGAAAAATAGATGAATCGAACCAAAAAGTTTTGAGTTTTCTGCCATCTTTCTTGGGTTTATGTCATTGATTAAAAAAAATGAAAAGCCTGAATGAGTTGGAGTAAATAGATGCATGAATGCAGCTGCTTTTTAAAAAACTTTCTCAGGGTTACTATTGTGATGTATGTAAATACAGATTAGTGAGAGAGAAAAAAATACAGATTAGTGGAGCGTAAGGTTGGAGTTTTTCAAGCTTGTCTTTGTCAGAGTCTTGGAAGTCCGTGTGCAGTTTGTAGCTGACAGATGAAGACATTCTGACCTTTAGACCCTGCAGAGTTTAGCAGGGAGAGGATATCAATCTGGCTCAGCACTCTGGGACAGGGTCACCGAGGGTCATCGGTCAGACTGCAAGGAAAGAAACTATACAAGATTCTGACACACCTGTTTACTGTTTTAACCCTTAATCCAACCCAGTCTTATAGTCATGATAGAGTCTGCCTTTGGGATTCTATGAACTCAATCCTGAGGTTCTTCTGCTCAGTGGATGTTGAGAAGTGCTGGATGTACAGCTGGTAATGGGTAATGACAGCTTGTTGATTGACTGTTTTCAACAGAACTACTGGGAAAAAAGTGTATATAAATCATTTTAAAATCATCCCTCTACTTACAAGAATTCCATATTTTTGAAAATTATTGTGTTGAACTTTATTTTTCGGTCTGAATTGGTGTAATTCTCTAAGTGTGTGCGGGAATGTGTTTAAACACTTTCTAGACTTGGGTGAATACAAACGGCCCGCCACTTCTGTTTCTTTGTTCTTGTGTACAATTAATGTTTCTGAGATCACTGTCCAACAACACAAATGAGCATCTTCTAATGATTCATATGGACTGAATTTGTTCTTTTAGTTTTTTGGATTTCAGAGAGCCATTGTGTAACTCACACTCACACTCACAAACCTTTTGTGCTGCATGAAGAAGATGAAAACATAATCTCCCGTCATCAGCTGATGTTCTGATAAGTTGTTTGATTTTGCTGAGTACGTGACAGTTCACCATGTGGCACGGAGCATCTGGAGACAGAAGCTTTATTTATTTATTATAATAACACTTAATGTGTCTTATTGTACGTGGCGTCTTCCCCTCATATAACGTCGCCTTCGATTTCAGTGGACAGTGTGAACAAAGAAACAAAGAGAGCAATGTCCATGCTGTGAACGGTTTTCAATTGTGTTTTGTGTGTGCCCGCTTGGCACCAAGATATATGAAAGCAACGGGCCAATAAATTACTTGTTTACCATCCAGCAGGAACTCCTGTGAGAACTAAGTCACGTGAGTGGGAGTATCGTTTTGTTGTGAGTTTGTTTGTGCCACAGAGAGACAGAGTGACACACGGGCAATTTAAAGGGACCTCAAACATATTTTTTGATCTTCTGGAGGTAACCAGGAGTACTTACAGAAAACTCATGTATGCCCAGGGAGAAAGGACAACGAACAGACACACAACTGGACAAAAATCCCTCTGGATATATTCTCACTATTTGTAGAAGGTGCTAACCATGACACCACCTTATTTGGCACAAGGTGGTGTACCCTGAAGTGTCTGAAGAACTCTGATATTTATAATTGGATCTACAGCTTCATAAATTCAACCACTATTTAAATTTGCTCAGCATAAACTTCAAGGGGAACATCACTACCTTTAGATGCATTTGTTTCCAAATTGTGTGGCTGTGACTGCCTCTGTGATAAATGTTGTTCAGAGACCTGGTTCAAGAGGGGAAAAAAATTGCCCAAAGTGCTATTTCATGAGCCCCCTGAGTCTGAAGATGGCATTTTGACAAGTGGAAGCTTATAGAAAGACAGCCTCTCTGTTTTTCTGCAGCAGTGATTCAGAACTTTTTTGTAAAACTGTCCATCATGCAGCTGACTTGTTGTAATGGCAGCGGGCTAAAGAGATGGAGTGCTCTTTCCATTAAGTAGAGAATGCTGTCATTATGGGGCCTACATTAAAAGAGCCGACATTCCCAGTAGAAACGGATACTTTTCTGTTAAAGTTATTATGGAAAATCTGATTAGGCGATTCTCGGAGAAGTTGACGTGTGGTGCAGTTATTTCTGTGCAATGAGTTTTCTAAAGACAGCTGCTGACTCCCATGGATTTTCTTTTTTTTTTTTTTTTCGAAACTCATCTCTGTTAGTCTGTAAAAACATTTATTTGTATGCACATTTCGATAAATCAGTTGAACATTCTCATAAAGAAGTATTTGTTACCTTAATATCTCTCACAGATGAAACCAGTTGATCCTGCCTCACATTTATGGCAAAAAACAAAACGAAACAAAAAAAAACCAGAAATAGTTTGGGTCCAGTTCAACAGCTTTAAATCTGATGTTCGACATAGATATCCACTATTATGTGCTATAAATTCTCCTGCCGTGCAACAAACTCCACTGGATTGGTGTGGCTGCAGTTCCTGTGGCCTTGCTGTGAATATTGTCATGAACTGCCTTTTAGTTTGGTCCTTTAGGTAATAAACCTGCTTCAAGTGTGCTAATTATAGAGGACAGGGTGTAATGTAACTACAGCTTTTCTGCAGCTTCTCCCCAGACTCTGCACACAATCGCCCACGGTCACATCTAAATACATGCTTTCACATACTTCAACTTCTACGCTCACACTCAGTGTAATCTTTGTCATTATTCACATACAGTACAGCTGCAAGCTCATGGTTTTGTGTGTGTGTGTGTGTGTGTGTGTGTGTGTGGTGTGTGTGTGTGTGTGTGTGTGTGTGTGGTGTGTGTGTGTGTGTGTGTGTGTGTGTGTGTGTGCGTGCGTGCCAGGTGGTTGGGAGCACTGGCAGGTGTTTGCTCTCGTGCTGGCGAATGCAGCTGGATCGTGCCACAGCTGTGTTTGCGTGCATGTCCGTGTGCACGTGTGCTTCTGCACCTGGACGCAACTGGAGTGTGTGGCAGCACAGTAGCTAATAGCAGAGCGATTCTCCTTGCCAGACTTTTAACATGTACGTAACTCATGCTCCCAGCTGACTGGATATTATTCATTGGTATTGAGTGCTGCTGTTTTTGAGACCGTCCACGTGTTGCTGAACGTTTGTGTGAATGTGATTTTTTTCTTTTTTTTTTTAATACTTTGGCTCTTCCTCTTCAGTTCACACTTTGCTGTCAGGACTACTCCTGCCATCCTCCTTGCCCTGCTGGTATTTACAAAGGGGTGCGAAGAGAGGAGAACTCACCCTCACCCTGCAGTCAGGACAACTGGAGGTGTCAGCTGTAGTCCAGAGAGACCTCCGTAATGGACTAAATATACTCCGATCCCTCTTCCCCACCGCTCCGCTCACTGGAAACCATTTGCTCCAATCACCCAGAGTTGAGATTACTTCACCTCTTTCTGTCAGCCAACCAGAGCACAGATAAAGGTTGGCATTACGTGTGATCTGCAGGGTGCTTATTTTGAAGACGTACTCTTCTTGGATTACTCACCGCCCCCCCCTACTCCTGTCCACCATGCTCCGCTCCTGGCCCTGACCCCCTCCACCCCCCACACCATGCAGCCACCTGGCCTCTCACATACCCAGCTTGTCCTGCCAGCTCCAGGACAGCTGGAAAGATGGAGACAGAGAGGGAGCTTTGGATTGAGCCGCCAATGAAGCTAAAGACCGCGATGCCTCTGGAAGAATGCAGACTATACAGTAGCCCCGACACATTTAGCATTGTGTGGTGTCTGCGCGGCTCGCCTAAAGTAGCTCCACGGCTTGGAGTTGCCACACTTCTGGTGCTTAGTCGCTGTCATCCACATTGTGTTGGATTTGTTTGTGCTTTGTACGCTGGCCGAGATTCGAATAGCTCAGTTTAGATTATAATCCAAGCACCCGGCAAACAAAAGTGAAGGGGCCTAAACTTTTAACAGAGATGTGCACACACGCACAGTCATGAGCACACAAACACTCAGTGGTATTCAGGAGACTTTGTGAATACTTTCCATGGGTGAATTTCCCCCACACTGACGTGACCGTGCTGTGAGTCAGAAATAAACTGATACAGTTTCTGCATCTGTGCGACAGATACATACTGAAGATACTTCCAGAAGCTGCTCATTATTTATTTGTTGCTTTGTGCCCACTGTCCCTTTCAGGTATCAGATTTGCAATGTTGACATGGTATTAATATAGATTTAACTTGACCGTTTATTGCTGTTGGTGTGACTTATTGAAAGCATGTCTGGTCTAATCCTAAACTGTGTGGTTAGCATTATGCTAACATGCAACTTGCCTGCTCCGTCACTGCGGCTTTTCCCGCAGCATTGGCTGCGTGAGGAGGACCAATGTGCTCGTCACGGTTACAACCTCAAGGCCGCAGTGAAGAGGCAAGAGTGGATTTAATCTGAACAAATGATCCCCGAACTGCCTGGGGCTAAACTCCATCATAGACGTGGTTATAGAGTACAAAACGTGTAATATCGCCATGACATATAATACTGAGAAGAAGGGTTTCTTTAGCATTTTCAGATGATAAAACCTGCGTTATAAAACGCTTAAGTTGTTATGAAAGCCCACAAAGGGAGAGGTGTTTGAAATGTTTATATATTCTCCTTCTTCTACAGGGGGCTACAAAAATAGCACTTGGCTCAAGTTAGGTGTCAGAGGTCCTTTTCTGTCTTCCCCCCCTTCATTCTTCATCTCCCAGCTGTGTCTTTCTGCTGTCTCTCTCCTTCTCTCCCCTGTCCCCCCATCACCTCAGTCATCCGCTCTCTTCCTCTGTTTTTCCCCTCCTTTCTCCTCTTTTTCCTCTCTTTCACCCCCCCCCCCCCCCCCCCCCCCCCCCCCCCCCCCTTCTCTTCATCTCTCCCTGTGGTATTAGCGGGGGCCACATGTTGCTGGTCCTCCCTGGTGGTGTGAGCCCCATGGCAGGCCCTGGCTCCAGGCTGACGCGTAGCTGTGTGTGAATGAGAGAGAGGACTGTAATGTGTTCCTGCATGCCTAACAGTAAGTTTGTGTGTGTGTGTGCGTGTGTGTGTGTACGTGTGTGTGTGTGTGTGTGTGTGTGTGAGTGTGCGCGCGCGCACAGCCACTAACACAGTAACCTGATAGTGGTGCAACTGAGCAGTACAGAGCGTAGCAGTGCTGTGATTTATCCCGCGGGCCCAGCAGATGGCTGCAACAGGAGTTTGTTTAAGTTTGCTTCAGAGCCGGGCAAGCGGCCAGGAGCAGAGAGGAGAGCTTGCCAGAAAAATGTTCACTGACTCTGGATGCCTAACCACATTGCTCCCCCTCTCCTCTCCCTTCTGCCTCCCCCTAACCCCTTGCAGCCCCCTCTGTCCAACACACACACACACACACACACACAGACACACACACATGCTCTCGCAGACTTTCTGTCGCTACTCTCCTTTTACCCCTCTCTAATTTCTCTCTTTCCTCCCATCTGCTTCACACACATGCTTACATACATATGCACGCTCGCACGCACTTAAATACACACGCACACACACACACACACACACACACACATATACACACATATACGCACGCGCACACTTTGTGCCAGCTACCCGATTACGTTGGCAACGTCCCTGAAGCAGACATGATCTCACACCTCAGGAGGGGGGCATTAAAGACCGAGGTGGTGTCCGTCCTGGTGGGGGTCTTCTGAACACAACCATATGACCGACACGTTTCCTCTCGCAGAAGAAGAGAGATGGATCGGTGCAGCGTAAAACACTTCCAGAAACGCACATGCAACAGCCACGCACGACTGGACCACGAGCTCACAAACAGATGATTTATGAAGTCTTGTTGGGTTTTAATTTCTGCACAAAGGCTGTTGGAGCTCTTGGTCTCTGTCTGTGGAGGTGGTGACATGTCCTGTCACATCGCTTCAGGTCACTGAGGTGATAACTCTTGACCTGGCTTTCTGCACATTAGCTTGCCTTTTTTTCCTTTCCTTTTTTTTTTTTTTTTTTTAAACCCAATCTCTTGTTGGGCCTCAACTGATCTGCCTTCCTTTTCCATTTATTACTCTTATAGACACTACGGCAAGAAAGGATTCAAGGCCTGTATGACACTAAACATATGTACACACTGTCAGAGACAATATGTTTGTGAATCAATGTTTTTGTTTATAGGATTGAATTAGTGTGATTGGTTGGAAAGTTGTAGATTTATATGTAGTTTGGATACATTACAAGTCTCAAATTCCAGTACATGTCATTTTGAAGGCCTATTGATATTTCTGTCTGTTCATCTCTTCATCTTCCTATGCCGCTTTATCTTTATCCTGTTCATGATTGTGTGGCATTGGAGCCGTTCCCTGGACAAGTTTCCAGTTCGTCACAGAGCAAACAGACTCACATTTACCTCACAGCAATGGATATTTTAGAGTCGTGAATTATCCTCAAAAGCACGTTTTTGGGTCGCGTGAGGAAGCTGCGGTGCCGAGAGATAACTCATAAGCACATTAAAACAAAAACATGCAAACTCAGCTCAGGATGGTCCTTCCGCCAAACCTGGAATTGAACCATACACCTTCTTGCCTTAAAGTAAAAAGGCTGACAACTACAGCACTTTATGTATATGCATAGCTATAGTAAATGTTTGCATCAAAGTTTGTATTTTTGAGTGTTTGTCAATAAGTTTCCCTCTTACACCCTTTTAAAAGTAATCAGTCATGTTTATGCATTGTGTAACTGCATTGCATTAAATTACTATATTTGTTTAATTGGTGAAATTAGATGAGTCCTTTCAGCTTTG
Source organism: Salarias fasciatus (assembly GCF_902148845.1). Taxonomy (NCBI): domain Eukaryota; kingdom Metazoa; phylum Chordata; class Actinopteri; order Blenniiformes; family Blenniidae; genus Salarias; species Salarias fasciatus. Next base: position 20,106,431 of record NC_043745.1, read on the forward strand.
TGATATTTGCTTTTTTGTTCACAATCCATTGTAATTATGAAAGATCAGCTGTGAAGCCAGTTGAGCACAGGGTTGGTCAGCCTGCTCCCAGATGTCTATATTTGTTCATTGAGGATTCTTAAAGGTGACTGTAATGCACTTTGGCTCAGCCTTAAAGGACGTGTGTGTGTGTGTGTGTGTGTGTGTGTGTGTGTGTGTGTGTGTGTGTGTGTGTGTGTGTGTGTCTTGGTGACTGGGTTGCTCTGCCACAACACAGGACATGTTTATACTTTTCACATATTTCTTGATCACGTCCCCTTCCTGTCCTGACCTTAAATCCCTTTTTGTTTTCATGTTGAGTTTTTCTCTTGGTCCTTCCCCGCCTCTCATCTTCCCAGCTTTTCCACTTGGAACAGCTCGGTTTGTCTTGTCCAGTCTCACCCCTGGCTTAACCTCTTTCCAATGTCCTCTGAGGCTTTTCCAGTTCAGTCATTCCTCGTTCACCTAAGCTGACAACTTAAGTGAGAGAGGTGATTTCTGTGGGTGGCTGTTCTGCACCCAAGTCATGCGTAAATGTAAACTATAGAACGAGGGGACATCCTTGTGCCTGTATATGCATCTATGACTAATTGTAGAGGCTGTCAGGGATATTGGTCTTTGGCACTGCTCCGTATTTCCTGTAAACATCAGTCATTCTTGCTGCCTGCGGTGCCTCTGGGTCAGAGACACACAGCTGAACGCTGTCCGTGTTGTGTAAGCTTGTGAGCATTTTGTTCAGGATAACAGTGACATGTTTGAGTTCTTGTAGATATTAGCTGCATACAGAACATTTATGCTTCTTTTTCTTCGCAGGAGTCATACTTTTATACACCCTTTGAGAGACAGTGTGGTGCAAGAGACTGATGGTTATTAATTTATTTCAGTTGCATACTTATAAGATACTGATGCAGTAGGCTTAGATCATTTTGAAGCTGTTAATCCAGGTTCTTTTACCTTTATTCAAGACATACGAAGGAAAACACAATACTATTTCACACTACTAATAAGCAGCTGTGTCAACTCGTGCCTATTAAACGTTAAGACTCAAATGTTAAGTTTCCTTCAATTACAACTAAAGGGAACAAGGAACGTGATCCAGTTGATTCACACTTCATTTTCCAAATGGATGTAACTTCAAATAATGTTGTGAATGTATTTGAATTATTCATACCCTGCTGATTGTTGCTATACTATGAATCTAACAGCCAACCATTAATAAACTCATCATTTTCAACCGTTTTAAGCCTTTTTCACGAACATGTCTTTTTGTAGTTTTTGTAACATTTTAAAGATAAACTCTACATTGCAGACATACCATGTCAAAGAGAACGGATCAAAAGAAAAGACATGTTAGGAAAAGAGATTTTCATTTGGCGCCATATTTGCCTGCAGCGCCGCTCCTTAGTATCCTCGAAAGAGGAAGTGAATGGGTCACAGGTCAGGTAGCTTAGCAGTCTGCTAATGAATATTTATCTGTCAAGGTTTTAGGCGGTGGAGGTCTGCCAGACCCATTACCTCAAGTTTGTCTGTGTCAACTTAACGTAGTGGAACAGGAAATAAAAGAAAGTCATACTGTACGTTTTTCGTCTATCGATCTAATTATAGTTTTAGTCAGACATTGTGTACTTTTAACTATAATTAAATTTCATGAGCCAATCTGTTTTTATAGCTGCAGTGTCTCCCAGGAATAGCTGTATCACGCCACCTTTGATCTCTGCTCCAATATGGCACGCATCCAGAGCGAGAATAATGCGATTACTCGTCCTCTTATCATTCTGTCCATATGACGACCAGCTGTGTTTTCTCCAGTCCAGGTGAGGATTTACTGGACCGGTGTTTGCCCACCTGTTGGTTGCCTGCGGACAGCAGTGAGCACCGTGATTCCCACAAACCCCAGTCTCAGACAGACTGACGCTGGTTTAGCAGCGATCAGATGCTGTTTGACTTCCACTCAATGTGGAACATGTGTCAGCGCTGGACCGATAGCAGGCTTTGGATCGGCTCCCAAAATACGCCGCTCCACAGGTGTCAGAGTTGTTCAGAGTTGTGTATAAGCTTGTGATTGTGTGCAAAAGGCAGTACGAGCTCTCGTGCTTATGTGCGCACATGTGAGAGCGTTCCGAGCACCGGAGCATCTTAAGTATCTGTCAGCGCAGATCAAAGCCATCTTTCTCTGTTGTTTTTCTGTGCTTGGCGGAGCCAGCGATCACGGTGTCTGAGCTGTTTTTATGGAGTGTTGCTGAGCCGGTCAGCGGTCTGAACCTGCGCGCATGACTGTGGTCCTGTTGGATCTCTGTGATAGGCTGTTAAAGCTGACTGACAACCCCGCTTTACAAGCTGCTATACATCAACCGGTGGACCTGCTGCGGCCGTGGGAACACAGCCATATCGGTGTGTGTGTGTGTGTGTGTGTGTGTATGTGTGTGTGTGTGTGTGTGTGTTTACACCCGTTACGTGGAATTGTCTTTCCTATGAAGACAAAAATTACCATGAGGAAACAGACCCAGTCCTGTTTAGGGTTAGGTATCTAGTAGCTATGTCTGAGGCTCGGAGTTCAGAGTTAAGTCTGCATTAAATAACATGTCCCCAAAAATGCATGAAAACTCTGAGTGTGTGTGTGTGTGTTGTAGGGATGAGAGTGCAGTGCAGAAATGGGGCCTGCCGTTGAACGATAAGGCCCGCTGACCTTGTGACCCCGAGCTTGCTGTGACGGGGTCATCTCAGATTACACCCAGCCAAATGTTCCCTGTCTGCCAGCATTAAAACAGGAAGGTCGAACCCCTGGAACAGAAACCTTTTTGAACCCAGTGATGGATGATGGTTTTCTGCCCAACCTTATGTCCAATAAACAGTCAGACGGACACACTGGGCATGCTAACATGGGCACACAGTGAGGCAGTGGACGAGGAATTCAATTACAAGATTTTATTCAGGAAAACAGGATTTTAACAGGAAAATTTTTGTAGAATGTTTTTGGTTTGATTTCAGGAGATTTTTTTTTGTAAAAAAAAAAAATAAAATAAATTATATATATATATATATATATATATATATATATATATATATATATATATATATATATATATATATATATATATATATATATATATGTATATTTATACTAGGTTTAGGATGACTAATGGAAATCATTAATTGACTCTCCGGGTACCATTAGTCATTGACTAATTCAGAGTTTAAATCACAAAGTTCAAATCGAAGCAGTGAGTTGTGTGATTTCAATCCTGTGAACCGAAACTGTGATTTCCCACGTACATTTTTCTTCAAATATAAGTATTTCAATCAAGTAAACTTAAGAAAATGGCACTTCAACCATTCCGAAGTCATTATATCACCGAAGGATCATTTGTGTTCATTTGGTGGGTGTTAGATGGAGCACGAGGCGCGTGTGTGTGGCAGAGCAGGTTTCCTGTGTGTGTGGCATTGCATAGGGCCAGCCTTGGGGTAAATATTTGAAAACTTCAGGCACCATTAGGAGAGGGTCCGTCTTTGATGGGACGGTTTTGTGCGGGGCCGAGGCTGACGTCACCTCAGGGGATCAGAGCCAGGAGGTCATGTCGGTGTGTACAGTGGGTAAAATAATTTCTTACATTTAAAGGAGACTTTAGTAAACTGCTGGTCCTGAGTGCAAGTTTGTTTGTGTGTGAATGTGTGTGTATGTTTATTGAAAGGAAATTGCCCAGCACTTTGCTTGTGACATGCCCTCAATCATGGTTTCCTCACTGTTTTTTATAGTGCCCGGGCTCTTCTTTGCGATGTCTGTCAACAAGTTTTAAGTGCATTTAGCTTTAGAAGGAACATTTCAGTGCGTTGATTTTAACTGTAATCCTGGAAAAAAAAGCAACAACAGTAATCGCAGGACATTGCTTGAACTTATTTTGACGAATCCAGCTTTTTGGAACCCTTCTAACGTATGGCGAGCTTCACTGCACCTCTAAACCGCCGGGACGGTTGCGTCTCCTCCTGATTTCGGTGTCTGCATCTTTTCAGCGTCAGCGTCTCCTTCTTTAATTCATTTTGTCTACTCTAAATCTTCCTACTCCACCTCCTCATTCTTCACCCCCTCTGTCTCTCTTTCGGCGCAGACCAAGCCAGTCTTTTCTGGCTCCGGTGCTGCTCCCTCGTTTCCCCCCTCTGGAGGAGTCAGATTTATCGGTCCCACGTTTGTTGATATAACTAATTTTAAGTTTTTGTCGCTAATCTATCAACATTAACAAAGTGGCCTGTTGTCTTCTTCTGTTGTTGAAAGGTAGTGTGAAGTGAGCAGGTGAGCTGGTACACAGTAAATTGTGAGTCTGTACTTGTTTTTTGTGTGTGAGTGCGCACACTTGCATGTGTGTGGGCGTGCACATCTTTGTGCACAACCCGAGCCCAGATGTTCTCAAAGGCTCCAGTTTTCAGGCAGCAGTTCTCCCTCTCCCCGTGCAGAAAAAAGGGAAGTGTCTAATAAAAGGCGGGTGTATGAGACGGAATGAGTCAGACACCCATGCAGAAAGAGAGAGAGAGAGAGAGAGAGAGAGAGAGTCAGCTTCCATCGATCTCTCTGAGCTTGTGAGAGAGAGCGAGCGAGCGAGCGAGCGAGGCAGGAAGCAGGGAGGGAGGCTGTGCCAAGCTGGAGCTGAATTCCTGCCAAGAGTCTACTTGTTTGCTCGTCTGGCTGGAGCCAGAGGCTGACCTTATTAGCTAGGAGGGCAGCCGTCTTATTAAAACACATCTGGCGCTCAGGGAGCCCAAATAGTCCTCATATTGTCTTCCTGCTTGCTCCTGACCTTGCGTTACCTAGCAGGAATGCTGACAAGGGCTTCACGCATCTGTTGAGAGTTTCACCAGGGTCTTTCTCCCCCCACCCCCCCCTTTCCTCCCTCCTCCCCTCCTTTCCACCCTCGCTGTCTCTGCTGGCGCCTGCACGGTAGCTCTGTGGGACCTGTTTTTCTTCCTCCCCCCCCTTTTTCCTCTTCCCTCCCACCCTTTCCACACCAAAATCCCCTCAGCACCACCGCCACCACCACCCCTCACCGGCGCAGCGTCCCAGTACCCCCCATGGAGAAGCTTTTTTTATTTTTTCAGTCCTGCCAGGTTGCTTGTGCCGATACAATCATTTCTGTGTGTATTTGTTTTATGAGGGGCTGTAACCCCGTCCTGTTTAAATAGCTCTTTGCTGCTTGCTTTAAAGTGTGGATGGTGCCGTGTCTTATGGCTCCTGGCGAGAGAGAAAGTGGGGGTGCTTTATATGGTATACACAGTTTTTTTTAAAAGAGAGGAGCTGTAGGTAGGTACACAGAGATTCAGGTTTTTATTGCAGAGGAACAAGATCCCAGCAGACCAATCATTTGGGGTTTGAACACAGTGCCAAGAACGACTTGCTCTGTACCCCTGCGTAGAAAAAATTCAAAAGTCAAACCATATGTTTTTTTGGCTGCAGCTGTGGTTCATTGAAAGAGCTCAGCCCTGCTGATCGCAGCAGCAAAGGTCTGGCTGGACCGTCGCTCACTGGCCTGGAAACGACGCTATCATTACCAGACTTAACACCTGCAAGGAACTGTAAGCTGCTGCAGCTGGAGGCGAAGTGGTCCACTCTGCACACCGCCGGTGACAGTCACTGATATCTCTCTTCCACGCCTTTGGGACATGTGCCCCTCAGCACTCTGTGGTTTAATGGTAGCTTTCAAATGAATCGTCAATTCTCTCTTGAACCTGGTCTTTTAGATCCATGTCAAATACCTGAAAGGCAAAATGACCAGTATCTATTTTCATCTATTTTTATTCCTCTTCCTCTCCTGAAAATGGTGGGAAAATAAATGAACATGTAAATGAGAGAGACAAGGCTCAACAAGGGTCAGCCTGTTGATTTTTGTTTAACGGAGTGCGCCAGATGAGAAAATGTGGGAGATTACAAAGCCTTCAAACAGATGAACATGAGCGATATCAGTTTCAATGAGCAAAAAAATGTGTGTTTACAGTGACAGAATCACATCTGCGATTTAACATCTGTTTGCTTGCGGAGTCTGGACTTACTCATTTCACTCATAACACCACTCATCTCCTTCCTCTCTCTCTCTCTTCCCTTCATCCTTTGGCTTTGCTGGACATCTTGCTTTCTTTTCCATCCGTCTGCTTTGCATGAAGGTTTTGTTCTTGTGCATCATACATGTGTGGTTTTGCACAGACTGAGTGCGTCTTTGTTTTCTGGGATTGTCTTGTACTCTCGGTGTAACACCACAGCCATTGATGTGTCATTTGCAAACTCATGCACGTTCCCCGAGCTGAATCACTTCATCATGTCTATCTTGGTTCTCTGATTTTATTTTTGCTCTGCCAGGTGCTGTTATGACTCACGTTTTCAGCTTTGCAAATGTGTTTTCCTTGATGTGTAACAGAGTAGTCATCATTATGGATCTGTGCAAAGTGTACACGCACGCGCACAAACACACACACACACACGACTTGCCTGCTCTTTGACCTCTGCTCACCCAGGATCTACAAGGGCTCTGTCATCAGCCAGATACTCAGCGCTGATTGGCTGCCAGCACATTTGGTGTTGCAAACCTCAGTGCATAAAACTGCACGGCAGAGAGGAATTCTGTCCAGCCTGGAACTGACAGATACACACACACACACACACACACACACACACACACACACACACACACACACCCACGCTCACAGAAGAGAACATGACCTCTGACAATCTGAAAGGGGAAATGTGACACACAGACAGCAAGAACAGCACTATATTGTGTCCCTATAAAATGTAACTGGTGAAGCGATTAGAGCTCTTGACCAAGTCTGACCACAAACTCTTTCATGCTTGTATTTAGCACATGCACACACACAACCCAAAGCCACGAGTAAACGCTTTTTTTTTTATTTGCTCCTGGCCTGTTAGTAAACTTTATCGTCTCCGAATCTTTTTATAAGCATCCCAGCTGCTTCTTCTGCGTACGGTGCAGGCGTCACAGATGCGCACACCATCACATTGTACTTTGCATGAAATAAAGCAGGGGAAAGACAGTGAAATACATATATAAAAAGAGCTGACCGGATGGACCTTGCATCCTCTGGGGAGATTCCTGACATTCCTCTACTTTCCTGCCCACTACAAAGACACCCGTTCCACAAGGCACATCACGGCTCCGGCCTTTTTAAGTCACACACACACACACACACACACACACACACACACACACACACACACACACACACACACACAGAGAAAATCCCTCTTTCTGCAGCATGTTTAGTTCTGTTTCATATACCATGACTGCTGGCTGAAGGTCGATTTATCAAAGCCTAAGCAGCTAATCTTAAACAGCCAATGGAAGATGGTATATTCTCCATGCATTGTTGTGAGCAGGGTGCATGTTGTGCATCCCAGCGTGTGTGTGTGTGTGTGTGTGTGTGTGTGTGTGTGTGTGTGTGTGTGTGTGTGTGTGTGTGTGTGTGTTCTCGTATTTCTATCCTTGTTGGGGCCAAATGTCCCCACAAGGATAGCAAAACGTGGAACGACGTGCCTTGTGGGGACCTTTTTCCGGTCCTAAGTAGGAGAAACAGTGTTTTCTTGACCATGTTGTTGTTACTGAAAAAAGTAAAAGTGCAAAAACATTTCTTTAGGGTTAGGCTTTGTTGTGGTGTGGGTTAGGGTTAGGGTAAGGGTCAGGGTTAGGGGCTAGACATGAATGGGAGTCAATGGAAGGTCCCCACAAGGATAGAAATACGAGACTGTGTGTGTGTGTGTGTGTGTGTGTGTGTGTGTGTGTGTGTGTGTCTGCCATGGGGTGGGTTGTAAAGTGGGGGTCTCTTCCGCCCTCCATTGATAGAATAAATAACAGTGCTTCCTTCCCTTGCTCTGACTTTTCCTGTTGTCCCCCTGCTGGAGGGGGCAACAGACATACTGTACCACCTCCAAAGCTCTCCGACTCTCCTTGATTGCTTATAGTTTGCCTTTTTGTTCTGTCACTTGTGATTAAATTCACTTTATCGTCACGCTGGTCTTGCAAGTCAATATAATAAGAAAAGTGTGACATTCAAAAGTCTACAAACAAGAAGTGTTGGTTTTGAATTATCGTGGTTGAGATGGAATGACACTAGTGCAATCCCCTCGCTTTATTCTTTATTGTTTAGCCTCTCTTTTCTCTCTATTTATCTCTGTTATAAGCACATTCGTAAGGGCCACAGCAGTGTTTGTGTTAACTGCTATCTGATTATACCTGTCCAGCTTTACAGGACATTTGTAAGTGTGTGTGTATGTGTGTGTGTTTGTGTGTGTGTGTGTGTGTGTGTGTGTGGCAGCCAGGTCCTCGGCATGGGAACAGCTGTTCAGAGCAGCGCTGGCCACACACACATGGGTCTGATTAGCACTTGGTGACTCCCTCCCTCCTGCCCTCCCTGCTCACCTCCCTCCCTTTTCAGCGGGGGCCGCGGCACGCTGGCGGCACCAATAATTTTAATGCCTAGTCTGAGTCTGCCAGGAGCGCAGACATGTGTTTGTGCGCGCCCGCACACACGTGCTGCTCAAGCACACACACACACACACACACACACACACACACACACACACACACACACACACACACACACACACACACACACACTGACGTACACAGCCACAGAGTCTTGCCAAGAGAGGGAGCACAAAGCCTTGATCTGCTCTTTTCCTTTTTACTCACCCTCCCCTTTCTCTCTTCTCCCTCTTTCTGTTTAACCCTGACCTTCCCCTCTCCCTTTCCTCCTCCTCCTCCTCCTCCTCCTCCTCCTCAACAGATGTTCTACCTTAACAAGTTCAGAGTTGACTTGTGGGGGTCTCCATGTCCTGTACTGCTGTACAATAATCCCCTTGTAAATGTTATATATTGCTCTGGCTTATTTTGTTCCTGTCTGTCTCTCACTGTCTTCAAGGCTTCATGCCAGATCCGTTTATCTGTCTGTGTGTCGATCGAGTGTCTATCAGTCTATCTTGACATTAGGTATCAGTATACAGCCATCTGTCTATGCATTCTTGATAATATTATTTGCTGGGCGTAATAACAGAAAAATGAAATGAGAAAATGAAATGAAAAAATGAGAGCTGGAAGACGGTTGAAGTAAGAGTAGAGGAGAGGTTTTACTGTATGGAGTGGTGTTAGGAGGTCCAGTAGAGGAAGGAGAAAGGTGATAAGAATCAAGGCCAGATGGAGGATGACAAATACTGAATGAGGAGAAAAATGAGCAACAGGCATTGAGAGGCTGATGGGAGAGGCAGGGAGAAGAGAGTGCCCAGCGTGAGTCACCAGTCCCTCTCTCTCTCTCCACTTACAGCAGATCCAGTTTGTGTCTGTTGAATGGATGAAATCAATGACCTGCTGTATGAGCAACAGGACTTTATAGGCATTGTAAATAACAAAGCATTACCTACTCATAGTAAACTTGAATGCATAGATCTGTAAATGTTGCTTGTGATTAGGATTTAGGAAATCTCTTGTGTTTTTCTTTTTTCTCTTAGTGGTTCGTAGTTTGGCCTTGCTATCCTGGAGCAGTGCTTCCAGTCTGGAAGTGGCAGAATGATACAGATATTGAGGAACAGTTAGCCCCCACTGGTTGCTTCAGTTTAGTGTTTTCACCTCTGCTGAAGCAAAAGTCTCATTTCTCGTGACATTTCACCAAAGTTGTAAGTCATCATTTTCACATGGATGTGTCTACATCAGATGGAACCTCTCGCAAGATAATTTTATTTGCATTTATCTTTCAATCCAATTTAAAGCCTATGGAATCCAAAAAGTGTAATAACTTTGTCGACCACTAGATGGTGACAGTGCTCCATTCAGGATGGGGCCAACAGTGGAAATACAGCAATGAAGTTAGTTGGTGATCTCCAGATTAAAAAAAGATGCACGTCAATAAATGTGCAGGGAGGGAGTGATAATTTCTGGGCATTTAAAAGGAACTGAGTGGTGCGTGGAAGTGTGTGTGTTTATTTATATTTACATGTCCTTTTTATATGTACAAAAAAGAACTTAATTATGCAATAGCACAAGTCATACCGTATTACTGGGTGGCTTGGAAATTCTGGACGAACACGCGTGTGGTTTTGAAGAGGGGGATATGGAGCAGCTGTTTAAATGCTTTATACCATAATTGCTGTGCGTGTGTGTCTATGCACATGCTTACTTATTGTGTGCATGTACATATGTGTGTGCGCGTGTGCGGTGTATGGTGTCATCACTTTGGCTGTGTTGTGGTAGACTTTCGGCTCCACAGACCAGGCAGGCCTATAATTACTCAAGCCAGCGCTCACACACACTGTAAAGCTTGTACAGTCTGTGGTCCCCGCTCTCCTCCGTCTCCGTCCTCGCTCTGTGTGTCTCTCTCTTTCCCCAGACTCTCTCTTTTCCTCCACGAAACTCTTCCTCTGTGATTCCCAGAGTGCTCCCAGCTCTGGTTTGGCCATGAGATCTGTCTCCTGTGTTTTGGATTTTGGAATGTGTCGGAGTCTCCAACCAATTCACTCACATGCTTCACTAGTCCCGCACACACACACACACACACACACACACACACACACACACACACACACACACACACACACACACACACAAAGCCAAGCCAATAAACCAAATAGACTGTGTTTAGACGCACACATTTTAAACAGTGAGCTAACAAATACCAGACAGGTTATGAAATTGTCTTGTCAGCATTCAACTCACGTTTGCTTTAAACCAGCTGTTGAGCCATTTCTCACACACCTGGGACTGAAGGCAGTAGCCTGGAGCTTGTTTGACCTTTAACCTCTTCATCTAGATTTTAACATCAACAAGATTGCTTTGGTCTTTCCCTCTTTTTGCGGCCGCCATTATAGCAGTTGAAGTCTTTATGCCTGTTTTGTTTGGTATATCAATGGCGTGTGTTGTGGGTGTTGTTTGTGTGTGTGTGTGTGTGTGTGTGTATGTGTGTGTGTGTGTGTGTGTGTGTGTGTGTGTGTGTGTGTGTGTGTGTGTGTGTGTGTGTGTGCGTGTGTAGGTGTGAGTGCCTCTATGTAGCTTCTGCCAGCTATCGTCAGAGGACAAGAGGCTAAGCCACATCTCTAACCAGTTTGAGAACCTCCCTATCTCTGCTCACACAGACTGCTCAACAAACAGACACACACACACACACACACACACACACACACACACACACACACACACACACACACACACACACACAATTACTACCGGTGAAACATGCATATAGTGCATACAGACACACTAATGCACTCAAGTGATATTCTCCTTTTCTTTTTTTACCATTTTTTTCTCACAGAAACACACACACACACACACACACACACACACACACACACTGATTCTCTCTCCCAGCATGGCCAAACTAGATTAGTGTGTATAAAGGCTCATAATCCCTGCTGCCTCCCCAGCAGGCAAAGAGGAGCCTGTCCTCCAAATTAGGTTGGCCTCTCCGGGTGATGAGTGGCTGCCAGCGAGGGTCCACTATATTTGTGTGTGTATTTTTGCATTTGTGCATGTGCTGTGACACACACGTCACTAGCTGCTGTGTGACTTGTCCACAGTCCACTTAAGGGAGATTAAAAATGATGTGAAACCAGCATCACAGTGTGTGTGTACTTAGTGTTTTATTTTATCTTTATTTTCCTAAACATAAAATGTCCTAATTTAAATGTATAAGCGCAAGTAAAGTGAACTCTTAGCAGCAGGTTTAGCTTGTTAAAAAGGTGTGCCAGAATGTAATGTTACCTGGCTCCGTCCCTGGATTTGACAGGAAGTGTGAAAGTTTGCTGCAGAGAAAGTAAAAACACTTACTCACTGTAAGATGCTGGTAATGCTACTGTCAGGAGCAAACTGTAAAGCATGCAGTTTTCATTGGCTGTTGTTTGCTCGAACTTTTGCCAGAGACTTTTTTTGAGAGAGAGAGAGGCTGTTCACTCAAGACCATTGAAAGAGCACGATATACTGTCATTGAAATCTAATTACAATGATTGTGACGTCCTTGTAAGCAAGATTTGCCTCATGCAGTAGTTAGTTTAGGTGCTATAGCTCTTCGTAATTAAACTTTGTCATTACATATTCAGATTTTTCCTGTGTAATTTTCATTCATTCATTCATTCATCGCTGGAGCTAACTAATGGGTGAGGGCAGGCTCCACCTGGACAGGTCGCCAGTCCATCGCAGCCAGGGCTCCTGTATAATAATCTTTTCAAATTTCTGTCTTGATAAACACAACCCTAACTGATGTCACACTCTAACAGACACACTCAGTTTGAAATGGCGGGAAAGAGGTGGGATTAAGATGGAGGTAGCACATGATTGCATGATGTCCTGTAGAAATGGTGTGTGTGCATGTCCGTGTGTGTGTAATGTATTTGTGCTGTGTGTGTGTGTGTGTGTGTGTGTGTGTGTGAGAGACACTGCGTTAAGCCGATTCAGTGGTTTTTAAACCCTGCAGGCAGAGGGTCAGTCAACCTCTTGAACTTGGATTGATATAAAGGCCAAAGCATTTTGTAAGACTATAACACATCAGCACACAGCGACTGCTCTACGTATCACATATCTATCATGTTTCTCACTATCATTGATGGAGATTCTTCTCAACTTGGCAAATGACATAAAAGACACTGAATCTCTTTCACTGCATACATCCATATTATTGTTATTATTATTACAGCCATTGGCGAATGCTTGTCTAATCCAGCCTGATAGTGACGCTGTGAATGCCGTCCTTTTCTTACCCTCTGGAGTGCTTATCATCGTGATTCAGCAGGCTGACTGTTTTACCAAGGCTGTATTAGCTACGGGGCAACGCTCTTTGGGGTCTTTAGTGTGTTAATAGTGAAGGGCCCACAGGGAAGCACAGTAATTGGTCTTTATTTATGCTGAGTGAAGTCTATGATTAACTAATATCACCCCTGAGTGTATACACGCACACATCAACACACATGCAGCGTAAACATGTGCATGCATAGTCACACACGCACACACACACACACACACACACACACACACACGCATAGATCCCCTTCTTATAGTGCGTGTAGAAGTGAGATTGAGTGGAGAATTGAACTAATCCCTGGTGGCGCACTGAATGCTCTGTGAAGCCCTGATGGCCAGTAAAAAAAAAAAAAAAGAACATATTGCGGTTCACTTACAGTACCACGGCCAAGTGCTGCAGGAAAGGGGGCGCTACCAATGCACATTTTAATGGTTTTGTGACAAATCATGTGATAGAATAACAAAGTGCAGGATGAGAATTTATATTTTTCATGCTGTGTTTATTTATCAGAAACCAGATTACCCTGTTTAGCCCCTGCTGAATGCCATTTAACTGCCAAAGGCTCCGTGGCATATCAGTGGAAAAACCCAAAAAAACATGGCAGTGTGAATGCGTGTGCATATGTGTTGTCTGCCTCTTTCTCCACCGCTGCTAATGAGCCGAGGGCACCAAGGCCACGCTTTGTCTTTTGAAGAGACAGACGGCAAGTGGCGAGAGTGCTGTGTGTTGGTCTACTAGACTTACACACTCGAAGGCACTGCGCGCCGCTGACGTTTCTGGCTGCGCTGCTCTGCCATTGGTGTGTATGACAAACTGTGTGTGTGTGTGTGTGTGTGTGTGTGCACACGCATGTGCATGCATATACTGTCAAATCCCCACCATGGCTGTGCTCTCATGTGTTTACTCCTTGGATAGTAACTGAACACCGGGGCTGTAATCAGAGCTGCAGTAAGTGGCTCACAACAACAGTGTTCCCTCATTATAGCTCCGGCAGATCACCTTTACCTGTGTGTGTGTGTGTGTGTGTGTGTGTGTGTGTGTGTGTGTGTGTGTGTGTGTGTGTGTGTGTGTGTGTGTGTGTGTGTGTGTGTGTTATTGTGGTTCCCCACCTGGTAGCCTGATAGGCGGCAATGGTTGCAATGCGATCTATGGTATTTGTATTTTGTGTACAATGGTATGTTTTTGCATTGTGTGTGTGTACTCCATCCATCCATCCATTCATGCATCCATCCATCCATCCATCTGTTTTCCAGATGTTTTTATTCGAGTCTAGGTCACAGCTGGTCGCTCTTCCTAGATGTTAATGGGCCATGGAGGGGTTAAACCCTGGACAGGTCCCCAATCCGTCACAGAAAATACACAGACACCCGGAAAAAGACGCCTTGTTATCATGATAACCGCTACACTACAGTGCCTTTAGTACGCTCAGCAACAACTCTTATTCGCTGGACTTTTCATTCACAGGCTGAAAAGTTAAGTTTTGCTAAAATTGAAGATAATTGAAGCATCAAAATCTTCAAAATGAATACATTTTTTCACAAACCCGAAATTGTAATAAATTTCTTTGCTTCTCTCCTGCACTCATATTTCACACAAATTATTACCACACATTTTTCAGAGGGCACAGCAACTTCATGATTTTCACCGTGTCTCCAGGGTTCTGAGTTGTGAGCATTAAAATTCCTCCATGCAAATATGTAGATGGAAACAGTCGTTGGGTCATGAAAAACAGTGAGATATGAATTATTTGCAGTCCATCAGACCAGTCATCACACACACACACACACACACACACACACACAAACACACAGACATAGGCACAATATCTCACCAGTCACTGGGCTTCAAAATACATTCCCCAGCTGACCTTGTTCTCATTTGTACAGTTTATTTCTAGTGTTATTGTACGTTTGCCCTTGTGAAGCATTCCATCCAGTTTGTAGGATGTTCCATGAAAAGCGTCTGCGGTCTGCTCTTACTGTACATCCTGTATTCACTACTGTAAGCTGAATTGTGTTACGACAATATGAGACATTGCTAACTTTTGTTGCAGTAAATTGTGTGTTATTATTATTTCCGTCTTTACAATCCTTTAAAGAAAGCCGATCCAAAAGTGAATCCTGTGTTGAGTTTTTTACTGCATTGGTTTTCAAAGTGTTGCGCAGGTGCTATTCAGCTTCGTCCTTCCACATTTTCAAACCCTGCTTTACCAAATTTGATGATTTTTAAAATGAATTTTGAATGATAAAATGATTAGTTTGATCTGTTGTTCCTCTTTGAGTCTCAGTTACTGCCAGTCATGAAGACACGCTGATTTTCTAACTTGTACATGTTGTGTTAAAATCACTCCCATTTCTGTATTTTATGTCTTAAATGTAGAAAACCTCCATGAAAAGCCCTTTTCTTCCCCCAAAGTGCTGCTGCTGTTTTCAGAGGCGAATGATTACTCTGGTGAGGTGCTCATCAGTTTTATCTGCATCCAACTGATTCCCATTATTGAATTAGGATAACCTCCTCCTCCTTCTCTCTCTCCCTCTCTCTCCCTCTCTCTCTCTCTCTCTCGCTCTCTCACTGCTTTTTTTTTTCATATTGTATTATCTCCGCCTCTCTGAGCCTCCCTCTCAGCCTAATGTGGCCAGGTAATGAGACAGTGACAGATTACTCTAAAGTCTCTCCAGTCTCTTTTTCTCTTCCCAACCCTCGCCTCACACAAAGAGGGAGGCTTGAAATGATGTTCACTTTGTCAGCCGTGGGCGTGGATGATCACGAGGTGTGTGAACTTGAAAGTTCAACTGAAGGCGTAGCAGCGTGTTTCATACATATGGTAGAGATATTGTTTGTAATCTGATGTCAGTCTTTTGGTGAAAGAGCCAGCAGATCTCAAAAGAAAAAAAATGCTCCTAATCATCCTCGGCTTTAGAAACCCGGTTTTATGGTGATTGATTCAAAAAATGATAGAATATAGAAGAAAATTTTGATCTGTTTCATCTTTATTCAGCAATAAATTTCAAGTCATATTTTGTGAGTCATTTTTTTTTTGTGTCTTACTGATTCTTTGTTCTTCTTTGTGTTATGGCTGCGTCTGTCACATTTTTGCTTGATCCTGTGAGTGACCGTCAGAAGCTATGATATTCAAAAAGACATGTTTTTTTTCAGACATTTACTATAAAAATATATTATTTGAAGTATTTATGATTCCATATACTGTATTGCATCATATTATGCAATTTTATCAGAATTTATTAAATTATACATTCTAAATGAAATTTGACCACATTTGATATTTTCAAACTACTGCAGCAAATTTGTAATTACCGGTGCACTTGCAAATATTCAAAATGTGCAACAGAGCTTGGAATCAATGCTTTTGTGGCCTATTGGCAGAAAAAAGTCCATAAAGTAAATAAATCTGTAGTATTTTGTCATCAAAGCAGTCAAAAAGCACACTGACTTTGCACGTCCACATGGGTTTGTCACAACAGAAATGTCCATCACAGTATTTTTCACAATTTCAAGTTCCAGTAGTTGTGTATGTGTCAATATGTAGCGGAAATTGACAGAAATACAGCTTTACATAGGCTCAGCAGCTGAGTCAAAGGGGTGTGGAGTCTCTTTCTGTGCAGGGGAAGAGGCTGGGTGGGGTCGTGATCATACAGCCACTTCTCTCGTCTGCTCACGGCTTTTGTTGTACAGTGATTATGTTCTCTGTGTTTTCTTTTGAATGATATCTTGTTCACCACCTCATTTGTTTGTATCTCGTGTTTAATATGTGGTTAAGAACACACTCACACACATACACACGCACACATGCACACACATACACAGGGTTCTATGCTTGCACACACCCAGTTTTGGTCCTGCAGTGGGCTGCTCCGCCTCTGGCTCAGTGCTGTCTCTGTGTCTCAGAGCACACATTCATTATCTAATCTTCCTCTATGTTTAATTTACAGCCTTGGCTGCTGCTGCCATATGCTCCTTTTGTCTCTGCCTGCTAACACAGTCTTTGACACACACTTGTGCACACACACTGACTTACTGTTCTGTGCCGCTTTGCCTCAACCTTCAGCATCAGGAAAAAAAAAAAAAAGCCAAACAAAAACAAACATGCCAAAGAGAGCCCGTACCCACCTCCCTTAAGCTACACTTCCCAACCTTCCCACAAGCTGGTGTTGACACAGACAGAGGTGTGTGGGTCTGATTATGTCTTGGTGTTTGTCTGTGTTGTCTGCTGTCCGAGCGTTCAGACGGATTTGCTCAGAGGCGACAGATTGACCTGTGAGGTGAGAAAATCTTTGTACTGTTTTGTATAATTTGCCTCTTTTTTTTTTTTTTTCCATAGCCACTTTTCTTCGAGCATCAGTTGTTTCTGTTATTCATCTTCTTTGTGTTTCTTTAGTAGCCTCCACTGGAAGGTGTGGCATTTCCGGGGGATCTTACTTGTTGTTTCAGTTGTCACTTTTAATTTTTTCTTTCTTTCAATGTCGGGCACAGCTGCAAAATTCTCTTATTGCTCTACATCAGTGCAGCCTTCAATGCACGGTAAGGTTTGCAGACTGTGCTCATCCAGAGGGCAGATAATGTGTTGTCACTGCACAATATAAATGGGCCAAGAACAGCCATGCTGCAGATGAGGACTCCCGGGCCTCTTTCACCATGATGTTGTGTGAAGAGCCCCTGTCTTTATTCATTTTCATGGCTCTGCAGTCCTGCTTTTGACTTAAAGTGCAGCAATGCAACCACCTACTCTGCAACGTAATGAGTTACAGTGACTGTAATTTAAATACAGTGAAGTGGTGAGGGCAGGAGATGAGAGAGGATCATACAAGCGGAGCAAGAGAGCGATTCTCCTGTTTGTTGTGCATGGTATGATAGTGAATCACTTGTGTTCTCTCCTCACGTTGTCCCAGCTCTTTCACAAGCTACTTCCCTTGCTCTCCTGGCCAGCAACACATGTTTTGGAATGACATATTCACACAGCGAGACACTTTGAGCAAGGGTGTGTGAGAGCGAGACACAGAGGGAGAGAGAGTTTGTGGTTAGCAGGGCTTTCTCTCTGGCTCCAGAGGCCCTGGCCAAGTCAGTGGTGAGGTTTGGCTCACTTCTCTCAACACTCTGCACACAGTCTTGCACAGACACACACACACACACAGCCAGACACACACACACACTCGGCCTCTCTTACTTTCTTATACCTCTCTCCCTCTCGCGTGCTGACCCATCCACATAAGTGCTCTTTTTATTTTACGGAAAGAACGCCTACACTCTTTGCCTTCGTGCCCCCCAGGAAGTAGGATCGCAGCTCATTTTAATGGTCGGACTGTGTCCCAGAATAAACCCTAAAGCGAGATTCTCCCATTACGTGACACCTCTACGGCACCAAGCTCTCTCTCTCTCTCTCTGTGTTTCCTTCCATTCCCACTGCCTCGCTTTCCCACTCTGTAATACACAGCGCACACACATGGACACATACACACATGCAATGCAGTTCCTTCCAGTTCCTAACGAGACAAAGAGGCATTGATTTAGCAAGGAATACCAGGAGTTAGAAGTGATCGATCTTGTTAAACCTGTGAACAAACTCTCACGAGAACCGGAGGAGAGCGAATGTGAAATGGATGCAGAAAAGACAAAAGAAAGGGAGATGAAGAGAGCAGTTTGAGGTGCGATCAAGAGATTTAGTCTCTGCGTGTGGTCATCGGGGCTGTTAACACATCCTTAAATGATATCACACACTCTAACAGACCCATGTGACACTGGCTTTGATCAGGTAACAAGGAAAGAAGAAAGAAGGGAAGATGGGGTGGAGGCGAGAAAAGGAGGGAGAGAGGTGGGATATTTGAGTGGGCGGGATTAAGATGGAGGTAGCACATTATTGCATGATATCCTGCAGAGTTGGTTGGTGTGTGTGTGTGTGCATATGGTGTGGGTGTGTTGTATTTGTGTGGTAACTACCCCACTAAAACTAAAGATTTCTAAGAACGTCAGAGAATATTCAAAATCTAATTCAGGGAGCCAAATATAGCTATTGATGTTATCTGAAAATCAAGAGGAGTGGCTGCGTATACTGTTTCTCATCAATGTGCTTTCACACTGAAAACAGCAGAAGGCACTCTTTTGGAATTGGGATGTCTACGGTAAGCAGAATCTGGACCTACAGCATGCACTGGGGCGGTTTGCAGCAGAGTGTGAAGACGGGGATGAAGATCAGCACCTCCAAATCCGCGACCACGGTCCTTGACCGGAGGGGGTGGTCTGCCCTCTCTGTTGGCAGAGAGTCAGTGCCCCAAGTAGAGGAATTCAAGTATCTCGGGGTCAAGTTCACGAGTGAGGGAAGAACGGAGCGTGAGATTAACAGGCGGATCGGTGCAGCGTCTGCAGTGATGCTTTCATTCTTTCGGCCCGTCAAGGTGTAGAGGGAGCTGAGCCGAAAGGAGAAGGCTCTCAATTTCGTCAGTCTACCGTCACCTTTGATCGTGGGCTTGTGAGTCATGACCGAAAAGACAAGATCCCGGATACAAGGAGCCGAAATGAGCTCCCTCTGTAGGGTGGCTGGGCGCTCCCTTAGAGATAGGGTGAGGAGCCCAGAGAGGGGCCTGCTGAGGTGGCTGGGGCATCTGTTTCGGATGCCTCCGGGAGTCTCCCTGGGGAGATGTTTCGGGCTTTTCCCCTTTCGGAGGAGGCCCTGGGGAAGGCCTGATACATGCGCTGGAGGGACTACATGTCTTGGCTGACCTGGGTACGCCTTGGGATCCTCCTGGAAGAGCTGGAGGAAGTGTCTGGGGACAGGGAGCCCCCAACCAGCTGGGCCAAAGGGACCCATGGACAACACCCCCAGCAGTAGACCAGATACAAACCCCCAGTGTGAAGGGATGTAGTAGCACGAGTGCTGACACTTATATTTTCTGTACTGACTGCATATTTGACTCACTAACTTTTGGTACATTCTCTCAAAATAATCAATAGCTAAAGCAAGGATGAGTAATATAATACTTGTGTTGAAACATAATTAATAGCTCTACAAGAGCCTGTCAGTGGTTACCCCTGAGGTAGAGGTTCTGAACTTGGACAGCAAGTAACTCCAGCGGCGAACATTTGAGGTGACTGGGAAACAAATAATACATGAAAAGAAAAGAAAAAAAAAGGATTTTTTTTTTTTTTATAATCCCAAGCAGTCTAATTGAAACCCCTAAAACATTTAGACAAGACATCTTCAGTTGACATGCTAATAGCTCAGCCCTGTTTTTGTGAGGAGTCACAAACTAAAAAGACTGGAACCTTCAATGCTTCTTTCTTTCGCTCTTTCTTTCTTTCTTTCTTTCTGCTGTCATTCCTGCTGCTGTTTCACATGCAGTGACAGTGAGAGCCTTTAAAAGAAAGCTGTTTTTTATGAGCAGACATAAAAACACATGAAGTCAGCACCGTTCAAAAAGACATCCGACTTCCTTTGACAGCCTGCAGAGAGAAAAAAAGAAAGGAGGGGTAGGGATAGTGTAGGTGGAGACGGTTTACCCCACACAGTCAAACAGAAACAAAGCAGTTCACCTTTTGTAGTCTCTTTCCTTTCATCATTTCATATCTCTACCATCATTACTGTAATACAAACAAGCAACCATCTGCTGAATGTTTTCTATGTTTGTCTTAATTATGATTTCAAGATACAAGCCAAAACTTTGTGGATCCCAATCTGCATGGCTGTTGTCTGTGTATGTAGCAAACAACTGCAAATGAAATCTTGAGCGATATTGTCCTGTCTCTGAATCATCGCCACTGACTTCTTCACCCTACCATTAAGTATGTAAAGACAGACAGAAAAGAAAATAGGGTCATATGCTGTGAGCATTGCAGCAGCATTACTGAAATGTGTTATCTCCTTATTGTGGTTTGGCTGTACCTCCAGAAGTGCCATGGAGTTGGTGATTAGTTGTAGCTTGATGTTCCTCCATGGAGCAGAAACTGGCAGGCGGTAAGGCCCATGGAGACAGAGTTCTGCCCAGGCCAGGCCTCTGTGACTGGGCTGGGGTTTGGAAGACAGTCTCTTCTTACCATCGAGAACGTCCATCATTATTGCTATGCAGCTGAGCCCGGGGATCACTGGCACTACTAGCTGTGTGTGTGTGTGTGTGTGTGTGTGTGTGTGTGTGTGTGTGTGTGTGTGTGTGTGTGTGTGTGTGTGTGTGTGTGTGCTCACATGTATTTATGTCTGCAGGAGTGTAAACTCAAGTAGGTTGTTTTTCCGTCGAGCAGAATTCACTTCATTTTTTGCATCTGAGTATATTTAGCAAGACAGAGATGATAATTATTTTTCATCTTTTAGGTGATTGCATGGTTATGTAGTAGTTGGTGTTCTCAAGAAGTTCAAAGTCTGGCTCCAGGCATTCTGTGTTTAGTATACATGTTCACCCTGGGCATGCTTGGATTTTGTCCAGATATTCAAACAGACTCCCACAATGCAATTATTTGTCAACTTAATTGATGAGTCTAAATTGCATATAGATGAGAATAAAAATGATCGTCTCTTGATGTTGATCACAATGGACTGCAGCCGTTCCAAGGATTCAAACTTTCCACAACTTCAGATACATAAATTGGAGATACAAATATAAAGGCCTCAACAGATGGAGTCTATTGGCTACATATGGGATACCAGACACTGCAGTTTACCAACTGGTCTTGCATGTCCACCTCAGATGCCATCACTTCTAAAAGACTCTCATATCGGGATGCCCTTTGTTGACTACAGCTCTGCCTTCAACGCTATCATCCGCCACAGACTCACACACAAACTGTCCACACTCGGCCTGCACCCCACTCTGTGACTTGATCCTGGACTTCATGACTGGCAGGCTCCAGTCTGTCAGGATTGGCTGCAGGATCTCAGCCAGCATCATCACAAACACTGGCACCACACAGGGACGTGTCCTCAGCCCTGTGATCTACACCCTGTTCTCCCACAAGAACAGCATCATCCTGTCGTTTGCAGACGACACTGCAGTGATGGGACATATCACTGGTGGCATCGAAGCAGCTTACAGGGAGGAAGTGGACAGTCTGGTGTCCGGGTGTGAGGACATGGACAAGACCAAAGCGGTCATAGCGGACATGAGGAAGGAAAGGAGACCTCATCAGCCACTGTTCATTCAAGAGCTTGAGGTGGAGGCAGTGAGCAGCTTTTAGTCCCCATTTGTTACTGAGGACCTTGCCTGGACTCTCAAAACCACACAGCTGGTCAGTAAGGCTCAGCAGCAGATGTACTTCCTGTGCAGCCTGAAGAAGTTTGGGGAGTCTCCAACAACCCTCAACAGCTTCTGCTGCTGCACTAGCAAGAGCGCCCTGACCAGGTGCATCACCGTGTGGTACGGCAGCACTACTGCTGAGAGGATCACCAGGGCTCCACTACCCTCTCTGCAGATACTGCAGATACAGAGTTCACAGGAGAGCTTCTTCTTTCCTGCATATGACAATAAACTTTGAACTGAAAGGTCACCACTGTTGGTCCCTGAGCTAGATCTTTAAACCCAAGCAGCTCACTGGACATGATACTGTGGCAGCCCACCACTCCTGGAGATGGAATGGGTTTAATGCAGAGAAATCATTTTCCCTCTAGGGACCAAAAGACTTTTGAAAATTAGAAGCTGGATTTTCTCATAATTTCTGAATTTAAAAAGGTGCAATTGTCTCAGCCTATTATGCCAACGAATCCCAGGTTGGAAACTGGTATACATAAATTAATTACATTTAATTAATTATTTATTCAAATTTTTATTCAAATAATTAGGAAGGAATAGTATATAGCAGTGATCATCAATTGGCGGCCCGCGGGCCGAAACCAGCCCGCCGAACCGTCCAATCCGGCCCGCGACTGGATTCCAATGCATGCACGCAACCCCCAGTTCTGTGACCGGACACACCCTCGGCCCAGTTTCCGTGACTGGACGCTTCCCCGAAATGCCCAAACCAAAAGTGGCCCGATGCCGAATGTAGTTGCTGACCACATGCAAATAGGTTATAGAGGCTTTCACACTAAATGTTTTTGCCTTGGTTGGGACATTATTGATAGAAAACGTTGCAAGATTAACATTTTTTAAAATCGCTTCACTAAAAAACTTAAAGCTTTTTAAAAGTGCTATAAATATACAGTATATAGTATGTTTTACCAAATACCAAGATATTCCTGATCAGTACCAACCACATGGAAAACTGCAATCACATGGAGAGGATGTCTGTTGGTTGTTTTTATTGCAACTGGCGTCTTGACACAGTGATGAGTGCTTAAATGTTAAATACGCATGGATGCATTGTGTACACACACACACACACACACACACACAGACACGCCTAAATCTGTCACAGCTGTTAAGTGTAACACACACAGAGAAACACACACATGTTGTTAAATCCATCATGGCCCCTGTGTCCCGTGCTGCCAGCTGCTCACTGCTCTGCTACCACGTCTGTCTTGTTGCTAGGATACACACACATTCAGGGGAGCAGTTCACCCCTTGTCATGCATCGTCTGTTTTTGCCCATAAGCTGCCAAGGTGCCACTAATTGCACCCGCATACACACACATGTGCATGAGCGTGCACTCAAGACTTCCTGTGACCCTCTACGCTGTGTACTATACTCAGGATGGGAAGGGGTTGCTGCCATGATGTCCCAACTGTTTTTGTTGCACCAAAGATCATCCTTGATATTTCAGTATAACTTTCTATTCTTGGTCATGGAACTTTAAAAAAATAAATAAATAAATAAAGAGATTTGTAATTAACCTGTCATGTTTGCCTGCAGTAAACTCCCTGGACATGAGAGGGCAGGATGGAGAGCCCCTTGCAAGAGCACCAGTGCCTTTAGAGGGCGCTGTCTGTCTATTTACTTCATTGAAGCATCATTTCATCCTTATCAGCTCGGATACCTCGACAGCAGCTCCCTCCTGCCTTCTCTCTCTTTACCTCACTGCTTGGCTCCCTCTCTTGTTGTCTTTTTATCTCTTCCAAAGCCTGCCTCCCCACTCCTCTCTTTTCCTCCCAGCCTCCCACTTGGTTTCCTTCCTACCTGTTCTTTTCATCCTTACCTACCTCTCTCCCTGCAACTGCCTCCTCTTCGTCACACTTCCCCATTCCTGACTCCATACAGCCCCTTGCATTCCTGCCCATTTTTGCCCCCTCACCTGTCACCTCTTCTCGTCTCCATCCTCTTGCTCAAATTTCTATCCCCTATCTCACCTTCACACAGCAACAGCAGACGAGATCCCCCTTAACAGAGCCTCACTTCCCTGTTTTCCTTCATCGCTTCCTGCCCTCTCTCCGACTCTTTCTCTCTCTCTCCCAGCATTCCTCCCTCTTGCCCCTCGGGGCTTTGTTCTGCCTTAATCAGGAGCTTAAGTGTTGCATTCTCACCCAGACAATGCCTGCCATTCAGTCTGAGTCTGTGTAAATAGGTGTGCCCAGTGAGTGTGCCAGCGGGCATGCCATGCCAGCCTCGCTGTGGTAGTGGTGATCAGTCGTAGCCCCTAGCTACAGGAGGCACAGCTCCACATGCACACATTCACAAACATACACATAAACTAGCAGCAGCAGGAGGTTGAGGAGCAGAAACTCACTGAAGGCTGCCTTTGAAGTGCTGCCATACAAAGGCATGGACGGCCAAAGCAACACACACACACACACACACACACACACACACACACACACACACACACACACACATATGTGCGCGCGCGCGCACACACACACACACACACACACACACACACACACACAACCAAATGGAGTGCAGGGAGAGGGATTCTTTTCATAATCTGCCATTTGCCCCCTCTGCTTAGTTGGCCATTTGAGTGCCTCTGCTCCCGACTCCCGGTCTTGACTTATTCGTATTTCTTTGTCTGGAACAACCTTGCGTCGTGTTTGGTTGTAAAATAGCAGAATAGTGACCAGAGGGTTATGCTTGTAGTGACTGCAGGAGACCAAGCAGTCTGTTTCTTGGCCACCTGGCGTGCTTTTTTCCAGGAGGCACTGTAGGCCTTTACCCAGCTGGATGATGCTCGCTCTCAGACTGGTGTGTCACATCCAGAGAGCCAGCTTCTCTCCAACACCCGACCATCTGTCGACATCCATGGTGGCATTCTACCTGCAGAGAGAGAGAGAGAGAGAGAGAGAGAGAGAGAGAGAGAGAGAGAGAGAGAGAGAGAGAGAGATTGCTGAACAAATTGCATTTTGCAAAGGAGATTCTTGTCTAGATAAAGTCTTGAGCCCTGATGTGATTTGTGGTATAACTTCAGTTCAGGGGTGCATGTCCATCTAACCATTGAGTCCTTATGCTTAGCTCTCAACTTGCACAGATAAGGAAATCCACATGGGGAACAAGAAAGGAAGAAGAGGAACAGAGTAGAGAGACATACAAACCTTGAGTAAGCAGATGCAAGTGACACAAAGAAAAAACTGTGCCCACACTCATCCATGCTATCTGTCCTCCTCAGATGGCCATTTGGGCTTGGTAATCTATCGCCTGGTAACAGAGACAGCCTATCAACAGCAGCCACGCCCCTTTGCACATGCTCATAGAGAGGGGCTCCTTTGGATCTTTGAAGGGAAAATGCGCACAACGCTGCAAAGCACACACACTCATTACTGCACGCACACGCACGCGCGCGCACACACACACTACCCACACTACCCACAAATCCTGGCCTGTCATTGCACTCCATTGTTTGGCTGCGGTTGCTTTCTCCTGGTGTGACTGCCAGCAGATGGCTACCACTGAGCTGTCAGAGTAGGCCTGGGGCCCACACACACACACACGCACACACACACACACACACACACACACACACACACACAGAGGAACGCTCACTCATACAAAGAAGGTCTTATTGCACAGAGGACATATGCACAGTGCCCAGTGACTGGTAGCACTGCCTCTATAGCAGCGCTCCAGCTCTGTGAGCACCTCCATTTATACAGTACATACTGAGAGACTTTTATTCTCCCTCGGTTGTTCGCTCTCACACTTACACATGCAGGCTCCTGACTGACTGCGGAGCCGCTCAGCTACAGGTGCCCCTCATGACCCTCTCCCTGTAATGACTGTGTAATCTCATAAAAGGGCCGCCCTGCTGCATTAGCATGTGCAAAGGCCATTGTGTTTGTGTGTGCCTGAGCATAAGTAACTGTTTTGAATCTTTCTTCTGCTGCCATCTTTCGCATCTTTGTGTGTATGTGTGCGCGCAAGTGCATGTGCGTGTGCGTGTGCATGTGCGGAGGGGGTTCGTAATGATACAATATGTGTACGAGCAGGTGTCAGGCCTAATGGAGTGTGTCAGCACAGTGGAAAAGCAGCTGCTTCTCCCTGGGGTCATGGAGGGTCAGTCAGAGGTGAAGGTTCAGGGCCGGGCGGAGGAGTCAGTTGTAGTTACATGACATTCCTCTACTTGCTAATCATAGCTCTGATAAATGGCTGCAAAGTGGCAGCTGGTGTGTGTGTGTGTGTGTGTGAAAGGAATACATAGAGAAGAGCTCTGAAGGGAAAGATGGAAAGAGGAGGGAAAGAGATCCATACATCGCGACTAATCCCACTCACACATTCACATAAGCAGGAGGAAGAAGTAACTGACAACACAGGGCTGTGATCCTGACGGAGCTGCACACCACAGGAGACAAGCACCCCAACACGCACTTTTGTCATGTCTGAAACTCCACACATATGCACACCCAGTGGTGCAAATGCATGCATTTTCTCTCTCTCTCTCTCTCATGCACACACATACACACATAGTTTGTTGTGTCTGCAGAAAGCTGGAGCTAATGACAGGCTTTATGTTGTGTGTGCTCACTCAGCTGCCCCCTGGACACACTTTACCCACCCAGCAGAAAACAGCCCTTTGTGTTTCTCTCTCTCCTTCTATCTGTGTATCTCTCTCTTTCTTGTTCTTGATACCTCCCTTCTTTCTTCAACCTCTGGAGAATAGACTTGTTTTGCTACGCTCTGCTGTATATATTACCGACTGTATGTATTTTTTCCTGGGGCCTCACAACAAATGTATGAGTGCAGCAGAGGTTTTGGCTGACACCAGCCATTCACATTGCCTTGTAAATGGCGCAATAAAGCCCGTCCATAAAAAATGACATTTAGATACAAACATGGTTAATATTGAACCTTTGAAATGATGTGCTAAATCACAGCAAATAAAACTCGTATCACTGTGACTTTTTACAACTGCTGTATACTTTAGCTGACAGGAAGTTGCAGGATGGAAATTGATTTTGTAACAATACTGAAAATGTAATGATACTCACTATTTCTTTGTGTCAAAACTGTACCTGGAAAGTGATTTGGCATAATGCGCAACACTTTAGTTTTTTTTTTGTATTGCACTGTTTATCATTTGACTTGCAGAGTCAGTGGAGAATACACTTTGAAAGCTGACATCTTTTCAGGACTGTTGACTGTTTTGTAGATTGGTACTTAATGAACTCACCTTGTGTAAAAGCTTTAGCATATTTTAAAATCAACAAAGTGTTTGTTTGAATTATGCAACCTCGGAAAGAACTGCTCCCGTGTGGCTGAACTGTCTTAAAGTACAGTTTTTATTTTTTTTTACAGTATGGTCAGTCTCTGATCATATGCTTTTCCATGTTTTGTCTTGTAGCTTTCTTTGACATGATATTCCTTTAGCAAGACAACAGTCCCATGACGAATTAAGCATGCACAGTTGTTTTGTGAAAGCTTCTCCACCTGGAGGAGTCCACGTATCTTTTCAACAAGCGATGGGTGGAGGGATCATGAGATCAGGTGTTTGCCGTAATGAACTGTTGTACAGAAGAGGGGAGAGGAGCTGTAAAGCAAGGCTCTCTTTTTGCCGGGTGCTTTATATCATGGCTTTACTGTACATATTGTATAGGTTATACGTACTCCACAAATTGTTTGTGATATATACAGCCTAAAAGCTGTCAAATTCAGATTTACAGTGCTTAGTTACCCATTCAAGATGAAAGTGCAACCCAATTCATTTTAGTTGTTTAAATACAGCGTATCAGATATAAATACTGCTAAAACACTCATCGAGTATTTTCATACTGCTCTTACACATTGTGGCCACATATCTGAAATATTAAATGGTGCATACACGTCAGTAGTTACCATATATCAGCTATGCTTTGGCGAGACTCTTCTTTTCCCAGCACGAATGTAAAGTTGACATTTAAGGATGTTCAGAACTGAGATTAAATTTACATGGCACGTTTATGTCTTTCAATAGCAGTATGATTTGTAACTGCTTGAAACACTTAACCTTTCCTCTCGTGATGGAACCAGTAAAAGAAAACAAAAAACAAACAAACAAACAAACAAGCAAACTATCATTTCAGCAGCATTTAAACCCTCTTCATCAGCTTCAGCACGTTTTAAATGTCAGGACAATAGAAAAGATAGAAAACATGTTGAATGTTATACTTAGCTTTACAGCACTATAGAGCAAACTCCACACCAGCATCAGGAGTCTCAGCTCGGTTCAGTATCAGAAATGTGCGACATGTTAATATGCTCTTTTGTTTTTTTTAAGGGTCTTTGTCCCGTTCATGTCGGACTGATGTATTTGTTGGTGTCTCACAGTGAGCGTCTGACGGTGACAGTTGGATTTGTTGTTGATGTATAGCCATAAAGAACAGATGGTGTCATCAATGTAAGTCCCCATACATGCAGCGTGGAGCACGGCGCCAGTTTTTTTTTTTTTTTTTCACTGCGGCGTTGCTCGTATTCCTCCCTTTGATTTGTTGGAGAACAATGTGCAGCCTCTCTGTCACGTCATGTTTATCATAGACTTATCCCGCCGCCTGATTTGTATCCCTCCAGCTCTCTTTTGCTTCGTATCAAAATGCCATCGAGGAGAGCTGCATACAGCAGAGATTTCTGTTTTAATGTCACTGTGCAGCCTTGAGGAGCTTTTTTTATTGACCTGTTGGTGTACTAGCTTTTTGTAGATGTGCATGCGTCAGATGTAAACAGGACATTGTGTAAGAGCAATTTGCAGCTTCTAAACAGATCAGAAATATATATTCAAAATTCTGCGACTTATTCTTTAGCTCAAATTCTCAATCCTGGAAGAATAAATTTCATGCTTAAAGTTTCCATGTGTGATGAGGTTGTATGTCCGTGTTGCTACAGGCTGCACTAAAGAGCAGACGCTCAAACGGTCCGTTTGTTCTCGCTCTGACAGCCAGGCCAAGCAGGAAGGAGCCAATCGATACCACTTACGCTCTTCCTGTTAAAGTTCCCAACAGACTTGAGAGAAGGATGCCGTGTGTGAGTGTGTCTACCTCAGACTACCCATACTCCCACATTTTTGTTTATACGGCGTTGTGCCTGTGGATGTGCAAAATTGAGTGCCTTTCTGTTTTTGGTGCGTTAGCTCAAGGACACACTGTAGTTTGTAGCATCTCTCCTGATTTATTGACATCCATCCAGCCCCTTCCTATCCCGCAGTTTGAGAGCTAATGGTTGATTTAACCTTTGCCAGCCTCCAGTTTAGCTCACTTTAAGACAGTAGTATTTTCACCTTGGGTTTGTACTCTGCACATCAACTTTAAAGGACAAAACAGAGACAGACATAATCAGTGCACATTTAACACAAGTATACAATGCAATATTATATATTATATGATATACTGAATGTTTTCCAGCTCATTATTTGTGTGCCATGACCTTCCTGACAGGAGGGAATAAAACATACCCTTCTGGGGTTAGTTATTAAGTCACTGGCACCCTTGCCTCCTGTTGTCGGGGACAAACAGACCCGGGAAGCGACAGAAAGTTCAGTTTCATCAAATGCCATGCTTCCCTTCCTTTGAGCTCTGCTCTCCATCAGGAAGCATATGTTTTACAACCATCACTGGCATTTGAAAAGGAGGGTGATACTGAAGCCTGAGGTCAGATCAAAATCCACTTGGGCTGATCTGCTGACCCCGAGCATCCTGTACTGCAGGGGAGGTTGTGTTCGTTTGTGTGTACCATACAGATAGGGCAGGGCTGAAAAAGTACTGCTGATTCAGTCAGAAGCGTATTAGCAATTCTAATGTTTGCTGAGGTATTTCTTTATACTGAAGATAAGTCTAGCTCGCTCCAAGGTCATACTCTGCATAAATGCTTCTGTAGTTAAAGGATGTCTTTTTTCAGGCTATGCAGGACGTGGGGTCAACAGTGTTTTAATTTTATGTTTTGTTTTGGTGTTAGGTAAGGGCCTAATGTGTTAATTAAGAATTTTTTAATCAGAATTAATTTGCACTTGATCTAATTCAGTCAAATTTTCATTTTTATTCTCGCGTTGCAAACACATGGTGAGATAATTGGGCCTTTCATCTGCACCTCTTTCTCTTATTGCAATTTTATTCGTATTTGTTGTCGTATCGTATTTGGCTCGGCGTGGGGCTTTTCTCTCTCGTGCTTCCTGTCCTCCTGCCCTTGACTGACCCAGTCCTGACCTGTGCTTGGGCCGCGGGCCTCCTCTCGGCTACTGTACGGGCCCCTCTCTGCGCTGTGTGTGTACATATGTGTGTGGGCATGTGTGGCTAACACAGGGCGGGAGGGTGTAATTTGAGCCCCGGGCTGGGGCAGGAGCGCTACAAAATCCATCCAGGCAGAAAAAGCAAGACATGGGAGCCTCGGGCTGAGCAGAGAACGAATGAGGGAAAGGGTGGGACAGCTGAAGGAGCGAGAAGAAGGAAGGCTGGGAAGAGGAGAGAGGAAGGTGGAGAGAAAGAGTAATGGGCAAAGAGTAGCAAGGCTCTTTTTAACTCAGTCTCTGTGGAAGAGAGATGTCGGTCTGTGTCAGTTCGCTCCACTAACCAGCCTGTAGCTGGAGAAACAGATCCCTCCTTTTCTCTTCCTCTCTCTTCTCGGCACATTCTCGCTTCCTCTTCATCTCACTCCCTCTCCCGCTCTCTATCTACTTTCTTCTATCATATCTTTTGGTGATAGCTTTTCTGCCTCAGTTGAGTGAGACAGAAACACTCCACAGCTCAAGGGAACACTGCAAGACTATGTAAAAGATCAAGCAATGAACCAGTCATCTCTAAAAGGCAGCCAATGTATAGTGCAGGACTTCTGATCACACTTCGGGTGAATGAGGATCAGTTCAACCCAGCAGTGTAGGACGGAGGGCCTGGAGGCTCTGGCTCCGCCGCAGCGTCCCCCTCTGTGCTGAGAGGAGGGCAACACACAGCTCTTCAAACACAGAGGGGATCAAATCTTCAAATCCCTTGGAAATGTCAGCCACGTTTGAGGAAATGTCAGTAGAGCTGAGAACACACGCTAACACACATAGAACAGATCGGGCGCACACGCAGGCTCTCGCACCCAACGCCATGGCAAGAAAGGCAATGGCAAGATATCCAGCAATCATGTCCGACGGGTGAAATCAGCATCATCTGCTTCATTTTCACAAAAGTCAAGGGAGAATCATGAGACTCTGCTGGAAGTATTTTTTTTTTTATCAATATTGTTGAAGTTATAATCCTTAATGGTATTTCATACGAACAGACATCTGCTTTTACGACTCACAAGGTGAAATACATTTGTGACTTTATTGATAATCCACCTCCTACAGTGACAAAAACAACAGCTTGATTTGTACCAGAACACAAAACTATGGGGGAATAAAATTTATTGCCTGAAAGTGTCTCAGAATTTAATGTGCTGAGTCTTTTTAAGATTCATTGAAAACAATTAGCTCTAAAGGATTTAATATGTCTCAGATGTATTCTCTCCGTTAGATAATACACCACAAGGTGATCATGCATTTGATCTAAAATCTCCTCATACAACCTCCGTTTCTTGAGGTGATCTCATCTGCAGCCACTGACTTCATCTTGTGTTTGTATTGATTTCTCTTCACTCCTGCTGACTAACTTATTGACATCCTCAAGTGTATTTCCTGTCTAGACTGTCAGTGGTGTTTATGGATGGCCCTGTCCCCCAGTGGCACACGCACACACACTCACGCGTGTGAGCCCGCCACCTCTGCCTATCGACGTATCCTTTTTGCTCGGCCCTGTCCTCCTCTTTAATGAATCTGCAAGGTGTTGAACTGCAGACACTGTGCAGGGCTTTAGTATCGATGGTCATGGCGGTGATGAAAGAGCTCGTCCCTCAAGGGTCCTGGTTGAGGTCACAATTAGAGTGTGTGTGTGTGTGTTTGTGTGTATGTGTGGTCTTGTGTTACTCTTAGACAGACTTAGGGTCCTTTTAACCTTGTTAGGCTAAAATGCCAATGATTGAGATTTAGAGCTATCAATACACTTCTGCTGTGGATGTTTGTTTTGTCTTTAGCACAGACCGCCGCCGTCTGCGCTCGTCCCTGTTTAAGCCTGCTGGCCGTCTGGACTGCAGCACCCTATCAAGATCTGCACTCGGCTCCCAGTGTGTTCTGATCCTTTTGAGGGCAGATTTTTTTTTTTCCTCCTTCTCACGGCGCGTTTTCTGCTGGCAGGTTCTCTCCACGTCCTGAGACATCATCCATTACGCACTTTCTCTGTTCCGATTAGAGGAGATAATGCTGAACTGTGGAATTAACCTCAATTAATACTACCTCTGTAGATCTTTCTCATTTCACCTTCTGACTCCTGCTTTGCATTTTAAATATATGCAGTATATATCTGCTCCTTTCAGACAGAATGGACAAAAAATTCAGGCAAAGAGCTTGAATTTAAATAGGCTGCAATTTTTTTTTTTTTTTAACCATGGTACCTTCAGAACATCTGTTTATCAACACACATATGTCTCTATTGTCTCTATTGAACCTCTGTATTGTTTTTTTATGTAGTTGTTGTAGTTAATACAATGAAAACTGAAGAAATGATGATTACCAATAT
The DNA here is from genome assembly GCF_902148845.1 of Salarias fasciatus. Taxonomy (NCBI): domain Eukaryota; kingdom Metazoa; phylum Chordata; class Actinopteri; order Blenniiformes; family Blenniidae; genus Salarias; species Salarias fasciatus. Next base: position 20,139,082 of record NC_043745.1, read on the forward strand.
GTAGACTAATTTTTTTAATTGAAGTTCCAAAAGTTAAGAAAAGAACTGTCAATCCCTTGAAGTGAAGACAGTTTGTAGACCTCCATTTTTTAAAAAACAACATCAACCAAGTATGCCAATGCAACAAATTAAAATTCACCAAGGTGAAAAAGGGTTCGGGTTAGAATTATGATTAAAAAAAAGTAATTCACAGTTCATCTAGACTTAGCAGAGTTGCCACAGATGCTCACTGCTCGTTGTCGTTCACTAACTACAGGTATCTAGTGGTTGTGCAAACATGACACTGTAAAAAATTATGCTCGTCCTCACTTGTGTGGGTGTGGGTGAGTCATTCACGATCGATGATGGCAGCAGCTAAGTGTGCATCATCAAATGCTGGCATCCCAGTCTGTTCTTTATGGCCAGTATTGTTGAGTGTTACTCCATGCCATCTGCTTTTGATGATGAGAGAAGAAACATTTTCTCTGTAATTCAGTTCTATAGGCACACATCTCTGATTTTTGGAACATTTTCTTGTCTACATCCTGACCTCTAGTTTTTTCACAGTCAAATATCCAGTGTGAGGAATTGATAAGACACCCTTTCAGGTGCTTTTTTGCTTCATAGAAGAAGAGAGAATAGGTGGGGAAAAAGATGGCAAAGTGGCTGAGAGATGGCGCAGGCAACAAGGGAAGGTTAGGAAATGTGTAGGTTTGTTTGTTGTGCGTGTTTCCTGGGCTGGAGGTAATCCCCAGGCTCAGACGTGACTATTTGCCCAGAATTTCTCTTCCACACAGCTCAGCTGACTGAGACGCCGACTTTTGATGAAGATGGGTAAACTCGATAAAGAACAAAAGTGGCTGAACGCTGTGACGTTCATGTACACACCGATGTACACATTTCCAGTCACATCAGATCCCTGCTGCCGCCGTAGTTCAGCCCCCACTGCATGGGAGGGGTTGATCGTTACCTCCAACAACGGGTGACTTTATTGTTAAGTTAAAGCTCTCTCAGTGTCTTTTGACTGCCGGTGTGGGCAGCCGCTTGTCTGGACTCGAAGAGAGGGCAGGTAAACAGGAAGGCGAGAGGCGGTTACGATACACCTCCCCACCCAGAGGGCCAGTAGCAGAATTTACATATAGGTTAACAGCCAACGCACGTGTCGTTTTATGTGTCATTGTTGCTTTTGTGGTTTTGCAGGCTCGGTCTGTAACTGTAGGAGGAAGCGCCGATGCACAGTGATGCTCACAAACACCTGCATGCGTGTGTGAATGCAACCACAACACACACACACACACACACACACACACAGACACACACACACACACACACTGGACACACTCAGGAGAAAACAACGCAGTAACTACTTCCCCCCTGGCTCCTCATGAGAAGTCATTAGGAATGTGTCTGTATTTTATTTTTAGCAGTGTGTGTTTAGGAGGGGTGGCGGAGTCTCGTCAGTCTTCAGGGCCCTCCTCTGCTCTGTCGCTCCGAGTCTCTGTCTCCAGCTGAGAGTTATGTATATTTCATAAGCCCAGGGTGCCTTTTTGTCTTAAGATGCACTGCACCTCCCCTGCCTGTCTCTCTGTTACTCGTCAATGGAGGGAGCCATCACAGCCTTTTTTCAAGTCTCCCCCACTGAATTCTCTCTCCTTGCTGACAGCCACCCTCTGCTTCTCCCTCTGCTTTTCATGGTCAGCTTGTCTCTCTCCTGAAGTCTCATTCCTATTTCCTCCATCAGTCGTGGAAGGGAGCATAGTAGAGTTCACAACAGACTTGGTCTGTCAGGAGAAGTCTCTCTCTCTCTCTCTCCCTCCCTCCCTCTCTTTCTCTCGCTCTCTCTCTGTCTTTGATTCCGTCTGTCTGGTTTCCAGCTCTGTCACTTCAGGGAAGGGACACTTTTTTTCACCCAGAGCCTCTTCCCCTTTTGTTGTTGTCTTTTTATAGCAAAAATCTGAGTGCTGTGACAGCAGCTAAAAATGGTCGCATCGCTCACAAAATAGATCCACAGTTAATTGCTGTGTTTGCACCATCAGCCGCTTTATATTGTTTAGAGTTGATTTTCACGCCGATGCCTCTGTTTTGACACTCATGATTTATCTATGTCTGACTGTTAATCAAGAAGACATATACTTCTGTTTGACTCTCTCATAATATCAGGGTTCCTCTTTTGCTTTTTGCTGATGAGTGCTTTCAAGAGTTCAATATGGCTTCATGTCTTTCAGGTTAGTGGTGAGACTGAGGGTGCAGCTGGTCCCAGCAAGGAGAAAAGCTCGGGCTCGAGGCCCGCACAGGCCGCAGGTGCCCAATCCACTCCTCACTCTGCGACTTCAGAAGGACAGAAAGCTGGCCATCCACTGTCCAGTGAGTATTATGACCCTTGAAGCCTTTATTGTTACTGTTTTGTTGTCTAATAATCCCTGCTTTTTTGTAATATATTGCGGCAATTTACTTTAAATTTTGGGCAAATTGATGCATTTCAAGGACCTTTTTTCCCATCGCAGCATTGTCTGAATTACTGGATGAGTTCAGTGTTACATCTGTTGATGATGTCCCATCCTGTGCAGGAAATGCTTCACCCCCCCCCCCCCCCCCCCCCCCCCCCACATGTACTGAGTCTCTCTTGCAGTTGATTCCACAAAAATGCTGTGGTTTAGCCTACATTATCCAGCTAGAACATGCCATACGCTCCAAATACTTGCCTCTGTAGTTAACAGCTATCTTATCTCTGCTTCCTGTTTCCTGTCTGGAGTGTCTTTCTGACCCTGCTGTGTGGCAGCAGGGGAAGCAGTGAGACCCCCTGGGGGGACTCAGATGAGGTCTGAGGCGGCTCCAACACTCAGACTGAAAAGTGACAAAAGTCAGGCTTGAGCTCTCTTGTTTTTTTATCCTGTAGTCTCCGATAACTATTTGACCACTCTCTTACACCTATAACGAAGCGGCTCGGTGTGACAGAGGAAGGTAAAAATGATTTGCCTGCAATTTGGTTTGCAAATATTCCCAGGATCTGATCTATTCATCATCATTCACCATATTTAGCTGCATTTGTTCAATAGAAATGGCTGTTATTTTCAATAATTCACACCAGTGGACAAAGCCTACCTAAATTTAAATGCACCTTTCCATGCACAGACAGGTGCGCTGGTCAGCAGACTATAGCTTTATATTCTTGTTCGTGTTGATCTGAATTTCTGCTTTGGAGTGAAAGATCACTGATTAATACATGGAAACTGTGTTATGACTTTGACAGTGATTTCTATGGTTATATAAGCATTGTTTTTTTTTTGTTTTTTTTTACCTTTTCTGTGTCACTTGATTTTTTGGGGTTCTTCACTCAAGGGTTAAGAAGATTGTATTGATAAAGTTATTTAAGTGAGGTCAAAGATGTCATGATGAAGCAAGGCACAGACACAAGAAGTGGTGAGAGGCTGTGTATACATGTGTACGGCAGTTTGTCCAGAGGGAGGCCATCATCACAACAGTGGGGTTTTTAGAGCTCGTTGTTATTATGCTGAGAGTGTCGGCTGTCTCTTCCAATCAGTGTTACCGTTCTGCCCTTCCACCAAGTATATATTCCCTGTTTCTGTCTCGCCTTCTCTCTTTTTTCAAGCATTTATACTTCAAAGTACAGTATTTTTTTGTTCAAAGTTTTCTTATCACTCCACTCTTATTTTTATTTATTTTTTTAAATTTTGTTTCTGCTCTACTGTCTCTGGACTGTTTCGCTGTTTTCTCTCGGGCAGTTTCCACCTTGCCACGAGGACACCCCCCCCCCCCCCCCCCCCCCCCCCCCCCCTCCCCTTGTCTTTTACGGAAACTCATCTCAAGGTCTCCTTCCATCTGAACCCGCAGTCATGACCACAAAGGCGCTGGTTAAACAGTCATGACAAAGGGGACCACCGCACATCAAGAGACACACACACACGAAACACTGAATGATCCTCCCAGCGGTCGAGTGCGGGCTCAGAACAGCGTATTCATGAGTTATTTAAGAGCTCTCCATCATGCATGTTGCGCGCGGCTCACATTGACATGACACGGCCCATTTCCTCCGCTCAGGCTAGGAACGTGACACAAGACACGACTGTGGTGTTCATGCAGAATAGAGTCGAGAGCTGCAGAATCCCTCGCCATCTCCAGACCGTTGGGTTTAAATCATTAAATGTGTCCGTATGCCGCAGCCACGGTGAGGTTATAGAGAAACACTGATGGTTCAAGGCAGCCGTCGTCTTGCTTTTCACTGCTGCCTGCTCTCGGAAGGATCGCACGAAATCATAAATGTTTCTCATTTAAAATGCCCAAACATATTGCAGTGTGTCGTGAGCCCCTATCAGACAGGAAGCAGACTCACGGGTGAGGTTGTGACATCTGGCGTGACCACATGCTTCAGTCCTGTGGTGATGTGTACACATTGACTGAGCATTTCACATCAGCAGCCCCTCAGGCCGAAAACAACCGCACAGTCAATTCATCAATATTAGCGGTAGAGAATCAAGGTGAACGCCCTGACTACCCTGACTGCTCGGCGTCGTGGATGGAGACACTCCTAAGATCCATGTAAAGTCAACAATACATGGTGAGGAAATCTGTGGGATTTTCTCTATTCTTTCCTCATTGCTGTGTTTTAACTAAGTGTTTTGTACTTGCTGTGATCTGTAAATACGTGAACCGCTGTGCATGTTTATGTTTGTGTGTACATACACTGTATGTCTATCTCGGCTGGTTGGATTACACTTGCTGATGATGTGATTTTCATGAGATAAGCTTTAAGTGTGTTTTGATTGCAGTGGCACAGCTGGACTTGGCAGACTTTGCAGTTGTGTGCACTTGGCCGCCAGCCAGTTCAATACAATTACAATTACCCACTCTGGGAGCACAAAGCGCCGCTGAAGATGGGGTGTGGGTGTTGGTTAGGGCGCAAACTGAGGGGAGTGTCGCACAGTTTCTGGCAATCTGCATTTGCTTTGGAAAAATATTTGATTTTTTTTTTTTTTTTTTTTTTTTTTTTTTTGGCTTCCTTGGTTAAAGTTTCACATTCGGAGTCCTGGAGCACATGTTGGGCCTTCAGGTAGCAGTAATACAAAAGTACACGGGCTGCACATTCACTTATGAAGCGAGGAACAGTCCGTCCATGTCAAGAGAAGAACGCAGCAGGTGGACGGCAGGAGCGGTACGAGATAAAAGTGAGACGAGAGGTTACAGACGTGAGAGAGGTGGAGGAGCTTGAGGACACAGTGGAGACTGACTGAATGCGGAGGAAACAGGGACTGTGTTTAAAAAGAAACACGAGAACACCAAGATTACCGCTGCTCGCCCCCTTCCCCCATTCTCTCCCTGTCGTCCCTCCCCGTAAGTATTGGCGGGTGGGACAACTTCAAGTGACAAGCTCCTATGAAGCAGCAGATGGAAATGTGTGCGTGTGTGCGTGCGTACGTGCGTGTGTGTAATTAAAATGCCACTGGAGACCCGGACGTATCGAGTCTCCTGGCATTGCCACATTTGGCACAGTGCCACCTTTCTGCCCTCATTTTCCAGCACAGCAGAGTGGACATGTAGGTGTGTATTGTGTGTGTGTGTGTGTGTTAGTGGGTGTGAAGCATGTACAAAAACAGCACTGTGAAATAATATTTGTTGATACTCCCTCTCTTCACTTGATGCACACACACACACACGTGTGTGTGCATCAAGTGAAGAGAGGGAGTCTCTACAAACAAATATTAATTCACAGTGCCCTTTTTTGTCTGCTCCATTATATCTTTTCTTCAGGGGGCAAGTAAGCTGGAACAGCGGCTGTTTTTTCATTCATCTATTTGAGTAATTCAGTAATGTAATGATCACAGGATTTTTTGAAAAAGCAGAGCTCTGTTCTGCAGTGTGGCGCCAGTCCTGGCGGGCATGGGGGAATTAGTCAGGAGACAGTGGGTTTGGCTCGGTGCCACGGTTATTAGCCACTCACAGGGTGGGCAGGGACTTGTGCCCTGACTCAATCACTCACTTTGTTTGCATTTGTGTGCTTAATATGTTTGTTTGTGTGTTTCTGTGTGTGTGTGTGAGTGTGGAGTTTGAGTCAGGATTCTCCTCTGGTCACACTGACCTTATTGTGCAGCCACTCCTGGGTGATTTGTACCCTTTCCAGCAGTCGCCTCCTTCTAAAAAGGCTGAGAAGCATGCCGCTTGCCACCTCATCCTCCCTCATCTTTTCCTGTTCTTTCTCTCTCTTTACTTTCCCCCGTCTCGCTCCGGATGGGTTTGATTTAGTGACTGTGGTTTTCCATGCAGAGCCTGGGAGCCGGAGAGAGTAGACCCAGGGAGAGACCTATAGATTCACAGCCGACAGAGCGCGTCATTACTCGGCTGTAGCTCATCAGCAGATGCATCAGTCGGGCTGGAGCTGTCGCCGTTCAGGAAGTAATAAACCTTTCTTCATTTCATGCCCTTAATTATTTCCTGCTCAGAGATCACGTGAATTGCTCTAAATAACAAGCGCAGAAGGTGTGTCAGATTGGGTTGTTGCTCCACGTTGGATGCATGTGGAGAATTGACAATGCCCCGTAGAGCTTTTAATTCATCTTTCATTACCAAATATATGATCAGAGTCACAAGAGAGGTCCTGCAGAGAGTATGTGGTCACGACAGATCCTGGAGCATTAAGTTTGTTAGTTTAGCGGAACATTTGGGAGAACAGAAGAAATAAATTCTTGGTAATTGCCACATAAAAAGTTATATTTGTCGTCTCTATTCGACCCATAAGCCACTGTGCAACACCCCAGAGAGCATTCCGGGGTTAAGAGCTTTGAAACCTGACCCTCTAGTCATGAACCCACCGGAGATGAATCTGTAGAACTGTGGCACAGTCTTCCATACCTTTTAATTCACTTTATCCAACTCAGGGAGCGGCAGGGAACGTGCAAACTCTTCACAGAACGAGCCTCAAACCCAACCTGAATATTTACCAGTGAAGAAATTAAGCACTGTATCAAAGTGTGGCCCAACTGTGACACTTTCCCCAAGATATTTCGAACATTTCACTTGTATATGAGCATAAGTACGTTGATTATCTCTGAGTGGTCTTACACTGAAAGAAATGTAATCTTTGCGCTCCATACACGAACGATCTTGTCTGTACGACTTTAAAAAACAGAAGAAGTTATATTTAGGCATTGAGGCCACCTGATGTGACATTAAGGTTCATTGTGGGGCAGTGGGGTCAGATTACAGACAAGTTTCAGCAGTAGCTTTGCAAGAAATGACCACTTAGTGGGGAAACTCCAGACTTTGACCTTTGACCTCACATTCACCGGGAAACAGGTGTTTAAGCAGGATTAAGGCTGACTGCCTGCACACTCAGGGCTGGCAGCAAGCTGTGCGTGTGTGTGTGTGTGTGTGTGTGTGTGTGTGTGTGTGTGTGTGTGTGTCTTTGTATTTACAACAGATGGGGAGATATGAAAAACGTACAATGTAATTCAATACCTCGGCAAACTACTGCTTTAAAAAAAAAGAGAGATGAACTCATCGTGTTTGGGTACAAGGAGAAGTGAGGATGTTTTACATCAACAAAAAGGTCTAAACAGGAACAGTTGAAACAGCGCCGATGGTCTGATAATTGAACGCTGCTGGATTAATTCTCGTCCCTTTGTTTTTGTTTGTGTGCCTGTCATGTTTTCTTCCTCCCTTTCCCTTTTGTCAGATCTTAATTTCCTTCCCTCGACTTCAATCGTGCTTCAGCCTTCTCGTCTGTGCCTCCACCATCTTTCCCTCCTTCTTCCCCTGTTCTTCCCTCCCTCCCTCCCTCCCTCCCTTTAAACTGTCCTCCACTGTCAGGCGACTTGGCTGAGGCTAAGTGCTTTTTGCTGTCTCTCTGCAGGTGGGACTGTAATAAAGCTTGTCAGTGGGAGGCATGGGTCGCACTGTCACATGCTCTTTGCCACCCCCTCTGAACTCCCTCCTCCATCTCCTTCCGCCTCTGCAGCCCCTCGATTCCAAGATCCTCAGCTTTTATTTTCCCTCTCTCATTTGTCTGCCTTTTCTTCCCCTTTTTTTTTTTTTTTGTCTTGCTCTCACCCAAAACTGTGCTCCTTGACTTGTCTCTCATGTCTGTCGCTCCCTCTGGTTTCCTTGCCAACGGCACTTTCAACAACATGATGGAGAAGAGCAGCAACAGGAGACAACCCCTCTCATCATAACACTCTCACACACACACGCGCACACACACACTCGCACGCGTGCACACACATCCAGACGCAGACACAGACACACACATAATCCATGTAAATGACTCCAGGTGAGGTTGTATTGTTTGGCCAGCTGCTCCTCCTCACCACACTCTCCGGTTCCACAGTAAAACCAGCAGGCTTCATGGAAAACAGCTTCTTTTACACTGAAGTGTTCAGTTCTATCTTTTTATGTTTGTGCATGTATGTGTACATGTGTGATTGGTGCATCTTCAAAGGCTATCAAAAGGTCAATGTTTTAATTCTATTTGCATGCGCACGCTTTGATCGACTAAGTTGTGGGCGGGCGGGCGGTCAGGCGCCGTCTCTCAAAGGAAATGCTTTTACACAGTCTTTATTTTCACCACAGGATGGCAATAATGAGCTCCTTCTTCATAGGGACTCCTCTTTCTTTAACCAACCACTACACACACACACACACACACACACACACACACACACACACGCTGAGCCCTCTTTAGTCTACGTTAGCCCAGGCTTGTGTAAGGTGACAGGGTGCAGTGAATAATTTAGTTCTGGCCATGTTAATGGCTGACAGCGAACATGGTCTCTCTTCTCTTCTGTTGGCCCATTACTAGTACATTCTGTTTCACTCTCACTCTTTCTGCCTGTGTCTCATGTCCTCCTGATTTTTCTGTCTTTCAATTTTAAACGGTGACAAAGAACTAAACGTCACCCCTTTTGTAATCATCATTCTATAGTTGGATTGCAGAGTTTTTATTTATTTGGGGTTTTTTTTCATATACTTTTAGAAACAGAAAGCATCAAACTCCAAAATCTAAGGGCTTATATGATACCATTCTTTTCTACTTCAACATGATGACTAACATTGTATGAACACACTGAGAGAAGCTGTCACCATCTTCTTGCTTGTGAGTCTCCCTTCATTGACTTTGCAAGACTGATGGTTTCACAAGGTACTTTCCAAAAAAATAGGTGAGTTCAAATTGTTGTGTCTGACTGCATAAGTGTTGCAGATCATCGCATAATTTTGCTGTAGTTCTTAGGTTTGACAAGAATAAACTTACTTTGTTTTATACTATTCACTTTGAATTGTGGCCCTTTATTGTGTGTGTCAAACACTATTAATGTTGAAATTGCTCCACTGGGTTCCCCAGCGTGTGTGACATGGGTGAAGAATAATATGACCCCGACACTAATGCAATCATATATACTAAACGAATTATAGCTGCCTCCCTCTCTGTGTCCCTCTTCAATTCTCTTGCACTCTTTCCAGCCGTGGGGATGGTACACGCAGTGCACCTTGTGTCGTCTCTCTGTGTTTTTGGAGGATCTGCTTCGTTCCATTTTTCTTCATGATACAATCAGAATGAGTGCGTTTAGGTCAGCGGGGCCATGTGTGCTGCAGCAGCGCCGAGGCCTGGCCAGGCTCAGGGGGACTAAACCCTGATTGATAATGACATTACAGGGGTGAAACACTCCACAGTTCGGATTCCCCACCAATCTTTCTGGTTGCAGCCTGGCTGATGAGGTCCGATTGGACACGGAGAGCAGACGTTATAACGCCTCTTTTGTCATACCGTTGTGTTACCTGCATATGTTTCTTAAGTACCTTCCTTTCCTCCCTACCTCATCTCGGCTCTTTCCTCTTGCCTGCATGCTGCTTTATCCCTTCTCTCTACAGTGTATAACACATCGACTCTTATTCCGTCTTTCTATCTGCAGTGCACACACACACGCACGCAAACACACAAAAAAACACCCCACAAAAACACAACAAGAACCCTTGAAGAGGGGTCATGATTGAGGCGTGCTGTTAATTAGCCGGCAGTGGTTGTTGTAGCAATGCAATGGTAGAGTGTAATTAATTAGGTGGCATGTGCACAGTGGGAGAAAAAGAGGGAGAGGAGAAATGGAGTGAGAGAGAAATGCCGGCTATCAGTCCTCCTTTTATCCTCTGAACTCAGATGAGTTCCCCTAATGAGAAAAAATGAGATGCTCCCAACCAGGGAAGAAAGCATTTTGTCCTTTACATGTTCTCTCTGCCTCTCCTCTGCTTGCCGCTCTGTCACTGCCTTGTTCTCTTTTCATCTGCCCATCACACTCGGGCTATTGCTCGTGGGGTGCCAGTGAGTTGGAGTCACCAGCCATAGATCTCCCACAGTAGTACTAACACAGCCTCTGGGACACATCCAGACACATGCATACGGTGCTAATAGCTATCCCAGAGATGGTATTTTGCAGAAAAGTGGTTGCATCTCTGTATCCGTCTAAGCCTTTAGGCTTTATGAAATGCTCCTATTGTACAGGCTGCTGGTCTTCTGTCTGTGTAAAGTGTGAGAGAGAGAGCGAGCGAGAGAGAAAGGCATCGGTGGAGAGATCTCAAAAGGGCAACGAAAATGTTGCTGTGAGGCAAAAGGTGCAGAAACACTCAGAGCTCTATTGATCTCCTCAGTTCAACACTGTCTCCTTGACCTCGTTCTAAAGCATCTCTGTAGGTGTGCATATGTGTCAACAATCCGTACAGGCAGAAATCTGTGTCTTGGAGGCTGAGTGCAGTGGTTTCTAACCCTTCAGTTCCCCTCAACGTGCCCTGAAGACAGGCCCACTGAGCCCGTCTATAATCCCTGATTTGCCAAAAACATTAAAGTGAAGCAAAATGTTGGTGGACATACAGCTTAGTGTTTTATGTTTTATGTTTTATTAAGTGTTTTATTCCAAAAGATCTTGCTGTTTGTGGTCTGGGGGCTTTGGAAGGGATCAGTATGTTGTTGCCATGTTGTTGTCTTTTGGTGGATTGTGGTGCTGATGAATCCATTTGAAAATGGTGTCACTGCAGCCTCAGCTGTGGGTCAGTCGGTTCGTGTTGGGAGCCAAGGATCTATATCTTAAGGTGTGTATGCAGTAGAACTACTGTGGTCACACCTCTCCTGGCTGGTTGGCGGTGCGGGATGTTTACCTGGTCTCTAGCCTGGTCCAGTGCTTTGTTAGGGCCTGTCTTGTGCTTTGCTGGTTCCCTCTTGTAGAGACTTTGCTCTGTCCTGCCGTCTACTCTTCATCCACTCTGCACTGTCAGTCCTTTTATCCTTCTGTCCTTCTGTCCTCTGTCCTTTGCACAGACTTTGGTTGCTTTTACATTTAGAACGGCACAAAGCACAAATGCTCAAGTTTGGTTTTGGCTTCAGAACGTGTGCTGTGCTCTCCTCCTGTGACCCTGCCTCTCCAGTGGCTGATGGACCCTATTTTTGTGTGAGTGTTTATCTTATGGTATCTGTTTACAAAACTTGTTAAGTCTCAGCTGGTGTCAAGCTCGGATTTTGACTACATCATGCATATTTAGGACATTTCTTGGCCTCACGGCTCACTCTTTGCACTCGAATAGTGAAGTAGTCGACACAAATACATGAAGCACAGCCCTACCCCCAACTCCATGTCCACCAGAACCACAGACAGCCCTGTCTTTATTAGTGTAAACTGATAGTTTAATGGTCGCCTGGCCTTTCCTGTCCGATGTGACTAAAACCGTCCTAGGTGACATGTTTATAGACAGTTTGGCAATGTCACTGGAGACAGACAGCTATTTACAGCCCAGCATTAGACACATTGGACGCTGGCTGTGAGCATAAATCCCTCGGTGAGATCAGTCACTGGATAATACTGCACATTGTCAACCGCGTTTCAAACGTAAATCGCCAAATACACGCGCAAACGTACAGCGAGCGATCACTCAGCCCCACCGTTGAGTCCTTTTTAACCTTGTTAATACTGCCATCAGCGCTCAGAAATACCTCACAAGCAAACGTCACACATGTGCTGTAGATCTGTATCTCAGTTATTTACTGCCCCCTGCCATAACATTTACAACCACCACTCGCTTTTCCTCCCCCTGCCTCGCTCTCCGTGCCTTCCCCTGTGTCTCTCATCCCCTTCAACTATCATTTAGCTTTATGAGGTGTCCTAAAAGAAGCCTGAGGTGTGCATCCTTCCCTCCTCCCCCTGATGCTGGAGACATTGATATCCCCCATAAGTCTGAGGAGAAATTGATGACAGAAGGGTGTGACAGGAGGAGAGCGATACCAGCGGGGAGTTATAGGAGTTTGTCTTTGCGTGTATGTGTGTGTGTGCTGCTTCTGTGTGAAGATGAGGCCTTTACAAGTGTGTGCTGCATGCAAACAGACTTATTAAGGAAAAGAGAGGAGTTGGTTTGGTGAAGCTGCTGTTTAAGGAAAAGCCGAGAACCACCAATCAAGAAAAAGCACGTAGAGCGGCATAAATGCGGACAGATAGGAAGGAGGAGACTGCTCTTGCTCTGTTTGCTTCTTTATGAGCTTCCCCTTTGTGTATGATACTGTTGCTATAAACAGGAGGTCAGCTGAAGAGTGGCTGTTTATAAGGTTCATCTCAGAGAGTGAGCATATTGAAACAGCCCATGAAATTGTGATCAACCACAGCGTGGTTTGTGTGTGTCTCTGTGTGTGCTCCTCTCTGCTGGTGTGATTGTGTCATGCCTCTGAGCCATTACTGGCAATTTGTGTCACATGTACAACGCTAGTTTCAGTCCTAATTCTCCTTGCACTGTGCATCATGTTTTATGAGTTATCTAGTTTGTTCAGTACTGACCGGGTTTGTGAACACTTGTGTGAATGTTGCAGCAGAAGTTACCATCTAATGTCTGTTCATTCCAAAATGTAAATGCTTTCTGCTGTAGACACTCCTCATACGTCGCTCTGTATGTTTGTGCAAACTGAACTGTCTTGCAGTGAGTGAAGCTACTGGACATAAGTGTCGTGAACCACGGGTAGAATCCAAATGTGGGGCTTGTACACAGAGGATGAAGTTCAAAAGTATATTTTTTAAAGGCAGACATAAGGGCGTATATACGCTGGAGAGGTGAATGTCACACACAGAGGGACCCAGACAGGAGCGACAAGTGTACAGGGAGGGAGAAGAGACAGGTGAGTTTCAAAATAAAACAGGAAGAGATGAAACAGCTAAAACACAAAGACAATCTCACATGAAGAAATAATAAATCACCTTCCTTCGTCGTGTTGTTGGTCCAAGGTTGTGTCATGTGCTGCTTGCAGTAGAGGTGGCTTAATGGTGCGAGTACTAAACTGGTTTACTGTGTTTGGATTTTCTGTTTGTGTACTTGTCTGCCTATGATTGTGTGTATTTGTATGTTTGCGCTGCTGGTGTTTTTTTCTTTTTTTTCCTTTTCCAGTGGGGATAAAGAAAAGGTTTGTTTGATTAATTAATTCTGTTAGACATGAATGTAAATGATCAAAGGAGCACATTTGCATTTTGTGTTTAATTATTCATGAACTGCGATTTCTCATGAATTAGGACACCTGTGAGGGCCTCCTGCTCTCCAGCTTCTGAAACTCACCAATGCACATACACACTCACAGAAACACACACACACACGCACGCACGCACAAGCGCATCCTGGGATGTGACCTGGTGTATTTAACCAGACCTTCTCGTCACCCCCGTTTGTGTACCCTGCTGTGCACAGGGATGCAGGTCAGCACAGGTTCATGTCGGTATTATTAGGTTATGCTGCCGCTCTGGCTGGGGTTCAAACATTCTGATTAGGTTACGGCGTAGTGCTAAAGCTCAGACTGTCACCCCGACTGTATGATTCATCTCCATGGAGACAAAAGAAAAGCTCTGATCTAATTACCCATACTGCTGCCATCTCACACTTGAGGAGAGGGCTCGGTGGTGTGGAGGAGACGAGAGGAGGAGAAGGGACAACTCTTATATTAGATTATATGAGATTATAAAAGGAGGAATAACCCGGGAGAAGAAAGGAAAAAAATCAAGTGCAAAACGATAAGCATGCTCCTATGCTAAAATCGAGAGGTTGATAAAAGCAGGTATTATTTGTCTTCTTGCTTCCTCTTCTTCCTCACCCCCCTCTTCATCAGCAGCCTCCAACTGCTGCACAAATGGGCCCTTGTTGCCATGGATATGAGCAATGGTTCTCCCGTTCTGCTCGATGGGGCTGGGTGATAAATGATGGGATGTGGAGGAAGTTAATAATTTATCCCGGGGAGGGAGCGACCGTTCTGGGGAGCGCTACCTAGCATAATGGGTTAAGTGCAGCGATTGCTGCGTGCCGAGGTGATATATAAAAAATGAATAAAGCCTGAGTGGAGCCTGCTGGGAGGGAATTGTCAGGGGACTGTGTCAGTGACTGGAGGGTGGAGGGTGCTGTGTTTGTGGAAGAGGGCTTTGTCATTTTTTTTTATTTAAGTTATAGGATTGTATGGTAAAGAATATGAAAGACTTAATAGAGCTTTCTGCTGGCTTTCAGTAAAGACCTCCTCCCACTTCACTCTTACCAGAAACTGAAATACAGCTCAATATGCTTTGTGCTTTGAAGTGTGACAGCAGTGGCGACAGATGAAGCCGCTGCTGAACAGAGGTACAAGCCCTCGCTGTGTATACTGCGCCGCCGTTATCGATGTTCGTGAAAATAAAAAAAAACTTACTCCAAAAGTGTCTTTATTTTGATACATTTAATTGTACCCTTTCTATTTATACCTCTAAAAGAGCCTCTGAGACATCTTAGGGTTTATGTGCTGATTGAGAAATTGTAGCAGAATTAAAGATAGCACATTGGGGAGGCCCGAAGCTCTCTGGGCATCTCAACAACACCTGCTTCACTGAGGTGCTACACACTTTACATGGCCTCCAGCTTCTCCTTTCACTCACTACCTCTATAGGCCTCCTATCTCTCAGATCTTGCACTTGCAAGCTGATGATGCACACCCAGTGTCATGCAGGGGTCAGCATATTGTGTTAATCCTAGAGAACATATCAGATCGGCTTGATTTCATTAGTGTCCCCACGATGCCCCATATGCAGAGGCTCAAAGCTACTTAGAATGATCCTCTCCTGGCAATGATGGAAAAAGAAGCAGTAGTCTGTTATCTGCGGTGGAGCTGACGCCGATTGCATTGGACACGACTGCATCCTGGAGAGGATTTGGAGCAGAACAGACTCGTGCAAAAAACATAGCAGAGTCTCACATTGTCTCCCACTGATTATTTGATGGGTTTTTCAACGCTCACGTCTGGTACGAGCCATGTACTTTGAGTCAACACTGCTTAAGATGTGCGTACTTGTACATCAACGCGTATGTGCACGCACCCTGTGGAATATATGACTTGTGGCTTCTTTTCATTCCCCCCCCCCCACCCCCCACCCCCCCATCTTGTTTTGTGTTCTTGTGTTTTCCAGGAGCCTTTTTTTCGCTGCCTTGTGTCTGATAAGTGATGTAGATAGCTGTGATGAATAATACTACCTAACGCACCTACACGCACACACACGCTATTCAACAACCCCTCATGTCTCTCTGATTCAGCTAAACAATTCCAAATTGTGTGTGTGTGTGTGTGTGTGTGTGTGTGTGTGTGTGTGTGTGTGTGTGTGTGTGTGTGTGTGTGTGTGTGTGTGTGTGTGTGTGTGTGTGTGTGTGTGTGTGTGTGCGTGCGTGCAAGCGCCTGCGCGGTTTTGTGTGCTTGATTCTCCTGAAACGTAGTGTGTGATCTCGGCAAGCTGCTGTGTGGATTCTCAAAACAGAAGGCCGAGCGGTGACAACAGACAACTTGAAGGAGGGATGTAGATGGGAAGGAGACGGGTAGATGAAAATAAGAAGAAAGTAAGACACTGATTATCCTCTGCTGGTGGAATGAAATGACACAAGCTATTACCATATTTAAGAACACATCAGAATGAGTAGAAAGACATAGAATTATCATTTTAAGAGAGTTTGTTTTTCTAATGATAGTGCTGGATGATTGTAACCGTGGGCTTCCCTCAGAAATGATTCAAGAATGTTAGTGTAGAAATTAAAAGAGCAGCCTCAGTGTTAAAGACAAACCTTTTCCTTCCTGTTGTTTTTCCTCTTTTCACAAACACTTTTTTTTTTATGAGCACTCAAAACTAACAAGCACCACACGTTGATCTTGCACTACGATGAACAGTATTGGTTCAAACCCATACAGTAAACACTTGAAATGAGTTGAAATGAATGTTTTTACTGTCGTCAAACGATTCACAATGAATACAATGAAATTAGCACGTTCTCATCAGTAAATAAGAAACACTAGTGATAATTGTGTTGCATGGAAACATGTAATTATCACCAGCCTTTACAAGCACCCCCCCCCCCCCCCCCTCACACACACACACACACACACACACACACACACACACACACACACACACTGCCCTCGGGTTGTTACCAGTGAGTGCCCTGCAGGTAGGTAACTATTGTGTGCCACACTGACTGACAGCTTGATCAAAACCCCACCCTGTTGTACAAATTTGCACTTACGTCCACACACACACACACACTAGCATGTCGAGATGCATGCCCCCCCCCCCCCCCGGTTGCCTTTGTTTCCAGCATCTGTTTCCCTCAGTGATTAATTGCAATTAGCAAGAGGTTTGAAGGCGTGTGGAAGAACACAGCAAGAAAGGAAACATCACGATTAATGAGGGGATGCATTCATCAGAGAGAGAGAGAGAGAGAGAGAGAGAGAGACAGTGCAAGAGAGAGAGGTGCACCATGGAACTGAAAAAATGACATGGTAAGAAGGGTGGTACTAGGTAAGGATGTGAGGAGGGTGTGCTCCCATGTTAATGACGTAGGAGACAGGAAGAGCAGAGCAGCGTGACATAAAGCGAAGGAAGGGAGAGAGCGAGAGAGGGAGAGAGAAAGAGAGAGAGAGAGAGAGAGAGAGAGAGAGAGAGAGAGAGAGAGAGATGGAGGGAGAGAGCCAGTTGTCAAAGCTCAGGCCACAGAGCAACACCACAGGGGACTGATTAAATATGGAAATTATAATTGCTAATTGACCTTTATTAATCAGAGCAGTGCGGGGGGTGCATTGCGTTTTTGTGCCTCTGCGCATGTGAGTATCTGTGCTTGAGATTGTGTATGTATAAGCACGCTGCTGTGTGTGTACTGTGTATTTCTACTTGACTGTGTTTGTGTATGTGCGCCTGTTTGATCCCCCCCGATGCAGCTCTCTCTCTCTCTTGTCTCAAAGAGCTCTCTCATGTTTAAACACAGCATAATGGGAGAAGCAGATAGAGTATCGCACGCATACACATTCATATGCACGCACGCACGCACACACACACACGGGGTGGTAATGAGTGTGTGAGTGTATCACGGAGAGCTAAACAGGGTCACCGTGGAACCTCGGTCTTCGGGCTGCCAGATGTGCAATCATGAATGCATGCATGCAATCTCATACACATCCATACACATCCTCGCAAAAATCTCCTTCGCCGTCTTATTTTTCTTCTTTTCTGTCCCTTTACTCTTTGATGTCTTCATGCTTATGATTACACTTCAGAAAACCAGAAGACCATACTTGATTCTGTGTCAGAGGTATGTGCATATTTCTCCCGACTCCATAAGGGTTTATTTTCTTATGTTATCAGCCCACATATAATTTCAGACACACACACACACACACACACACACACACACACACACACACACACACACACACACACACGCACACACAAAGATGATAGTCTTGTTGCCAGATCGCTCAGATTTGATTAGATACTCCCTAAATTCATTAACCCAATGTGATTTAGCCAGCTGTCATTAGAGCCACATGTAAACTGTAAACTGAAGCGGTCTGACTCGGTTTAAGCGCGTCAAATTTATCATATTCATCTGCTGCTCAGGTCGACTGCTGGTCTTAAGAACCAGCATGACCCCAATCAATGCCTTAATAGTTTTACAAGGTTTAAAACAAACCTTATTATTCCTACAAAACAGTTTTTTTTTTTCCCAGTGAACAGTTTCCCAATATTGGCCACTCTGAACAGAAGAGCAATCCCTTCCTGAAGGAAGTTTTGACAAACAGAAAAAGAAGGAGTCGCTTATGCTTTTTTTTCACTTTCAAATTTTCCCTGCAGCTCTAAAAATTCAAGGTGGCAGCTGTCTGCAGCAGTCGACTGTTACTCTTTCCCTTCCCACCTTTGAATGTGGGAGTTAGTCGTTTGCAGCTCTAAGGGCATCTACCGTGTGTCAATTCTGATCCCCGAGAGACAGAGACGGGGGGACTCCTTCCATCTGAGCCTCGGCTCCGCTAATCCGGTTAGTTCGGCTCAGGATCAGACTGCCATGACTGGTCTGCTACTACAACCACACACACACACACACATACACACCCCTTCAGGGGCCAAAGGGGCCCCGGAGCCTGAAAGGGACAATTGTTGCTGGGTACTGAGAGGGCAGCTAGTGTGAGGGGTCAGCAATCAGAGGAGAAAAGATAGGACACACACATGCCTGAGCACACCTACACAATTGCATATGTGCACACATTCAGACACACAAATAGACTTTTAAAATATGCTCCGGGCATAGAGGGAGCAGACTTGTTTCCTGTTTTTTTCTTTCTCTCTCACTCTGTCTCACTGACACACACACTGGTCTGGCTGAGCCACTTTATGTACATCTTTCTTCTTTTGTGTTGGTAGCCAGGAGTCCACCTCTCCTCGGGGAAAAGGTTTGGATGTCATCCGAGCATTGACTATCAGCTTTGCCTTTGACTGGCACCAGTTTCCTGCTGCTGGAGCGTTGAGTGGAGAAACCTGCTCTGCCCAGCAGAGGGCTCACGGCACAGTGCAGCCCGGCTCTCCTTATTGTCATGACTGCTGACTTCACTGCTCATCTATGAAGGAATAATGGCTGAAATCAGCCAATGTATAATGTTAATGGCATTTGAATTAGAACACTTCTAAATTAATTAGGTAAGTAAAGTATGCAACAATCAAAATGTCACCGCTGATAAAGCTACGTCCCCGTAAGCAGTCAGGGGAATCGACAGACTGATTTGTTTGGTGTTATCAATCTGGGTTAGGTTCTGCTAGCTCCAGGTTGTTTCATCTTCGTGTGTGTGTGTGTGTTTGGAATGCTTGCTCCTATGCGTGTTTGTGTGTTTACCATTGGGGAAGGAGACAGTTTGATTGAGCTCTGTGCTGTAAAGCTGTCTGTTTGCCAGACGGTTTGTCTCCTGGCCAAGACTCTGCAGTAGAGAAGAATACAATGATTATCTGTCACAAGGCAGCAGCGTTCTTCATCACTCCGGCTAGCAACAGCCCGACCTGCCATGTCTGGACCTCAGACCACACACTGGATCAACCCCAAGACTGAAGTATCCTTTAACTCCTCTTCTTTAAAGCTTTGTGGCCAAATTCATCAAAGAATTTTTGTTTTTTTGTATTACAGTGTGACATCTTTAATTACTGCTGAAGTCAGTGTACAGTGGTGTGTGTGTGTGTGTGTGTGTGTGTGTGTGTGTGTGTGTGTGTGTGGAATGTCAACAACCTTTAACCTCTGGACTCATTAATGTTTAGGCTTTGAGGTAATGATGTGCTGGTGGGATAATTTCTGTGTGTGTGTGTGTGTGTGTGTGTGTGTGTGTGTGTGTGTGTGTGTGTGTACACGCACGTGCGCGCATGTTGTGAGAGAGTGGGCGTGTGCGCACAGCATCTCGTTGTGGGTGTGTGTACATCCCGAACAGTGTCAGTCCAGACATGATTTATCACATATTAGTAGGGGGAGGAGGAGGAGGACAAAGCTCTCAACAGCCCGAGGTTACAAGGTCAGATCAAAGGTCACCAAAGGTCACAGCGCTGAGTGGATATCAAAGAGCACCCTGGGAGCAGGATGTGGCTGACTGGGGCCAAGTCGGCTTGCAGTGAATGACTGATCAGACAAGACGGCATTGGGTGCATGTGCACACTGGAGTCACACACACACACACACACACACACACACACTTCGCTTGCAGCAGACTGGTGTAGGTAGACCATATAAAGACGGAGGTCAGTGGTCAGTGTGCTGGGTCAGAGGTCACAGTTCAGGGGAAACAGCCTTTAGATCAAACCATGGAGTCACTCTGAGCCTCCACCTCTCTTATAAACACACTTATGAACACAAACATGCACACATAGCACCCCAACATGGGTTACCTCTTGACAGACTGATTGCAAATATGTTCTAAAATACGCATCTAAACCAACCGTGCTGGTACACCCAAACAGACATGCACAAGCAGACAAAGCCCCACAAAGGGAGCTAATTTCACACTGGCTCTGCTGGGGCCCTGTTTGGGCATGGCTGGGAAGCACAGACAGTGAGACAGATGGTGCAGGGCTGGCAGAAGGAGTTTCTGCCGTCCTCTATGTGTGTATGCGCGCACGAGCGTGTGTGTATATGCATGCGTTATTGTTTATGAGCGTGTGCGCTTGCGTGCGTGCATTCTCTTGCCTTTTTGTGCATTTTCAAACACCACTCTGTACTCCACACACCAGCAGTCAAGGCTCTGGGCGATGCTAGAAGTGCCTCTCTAAAAGGCTTCCTGTTGCCAAGCTAGGTGTCAGGAAATGTTACCCCCAGCATAACCTCTGTGTATTCATAGACGTTTTTCAATCTAGTCACAGTGTTTTGTAACAGTCGTTTCCTTTTTCAGAGACTGCAGACGGGAGACAGTGCATATTAAGAATGAAGAGGACCTGTTTGTAGCTTAATGTAGCTGGCAGAGAATGAAACATGCCCTTGTGTCGTTCTGTTTTGCTAGTGGTGGTATTGTTTTCTGTTGCATGGTGTGTGTGTGTGTGTGTGTGTGTGTGTGTGGGGGGGGGGGGGGGGGGGGGGGTTTGATCAGGGTGCTGCTGTAATTGAAAGACTGGTTGCCATGATAGCTTGTGCATAACTAAGACTTATTAGTTTGCTGGGTCTGGATTCTGGATGAACTGAGGCCAGAGGGTGAAAACGAAATTATAGGAGGAGGTGCTCGGGGAAGGCCAAAGCGAGATGGAAATGAAGGAAGAGAGATGGATCTGGACGACGGCAAAACAACGTGACTAAGATGATGGCAGCATACCAAAAGGATAACGAGTAGAGGTGGAGGAATAAATACAAATAGATGGGTAGAGGTAAACATTTATGTCGTGAGAGGGATGATGAATACAGGTGGTGCTAGCAAGCTGTTTCAGCAGGCTGCAGCCAGAGGCAAGATTAATGGGCTAACAGACAGGCTGATGAATAGGGAGGCTGTCTGACTAACTGACTAGTAGTGAGGCTGACAGACGGATGGATGGACAGGCTGACAGCCAGCGAGCCAATCAGGCTGACAGGGAGGCAGTGTCATCCCACATTGGGAGAACAGGAGGAGTGAGAGGGGTTCATATTCCCCAGGACAGGTGGTGCAGACATGCCACTGCTGCCACCTGGCACTCACCACCCCGTGTCCTTCCCCGTCTTTTTTCTCTCTCTGAGCCATAATATTGCTGTCAGCTCTTGACCTGGTCCTCCTCCAGAGTCTCTGCTGTGGCAGAGCAGCAGAACCCTGTTTTTCTCTCAATTTGAGTTATTTTAAAAGAGAGAGAATCTCTTCTGAACGCTTCACCTTGTGTGTTCCGGGGGCCAATAGGCCAGGCAGGAGTAAGGCAGCGTGTTAGCGATTAGTGATTCACCTGCTCCTGCCCTCCTCGGGTTCACAGTCGTGCAGGTAAGCCCTCTGTTCACATCAGTCAAGGCCAGGACTTTGTGGGCAAGCGGGGCAGGTGGGGCAGGTGGGGCAGGTGGCGGTGATTTTGGGGGGGTGGTAGCAGGCCAGTCCGTCGACTGGACACTGATTCCCCCGTGCTGCCGAGGCCACCTGCTCCCATTCACTGCTCCAGAGCCCTGTCTGACCACAGCCCTGCTAGCGCCACACAGGCTAATTAAACTCAGTATGGCACATACACTCTTACTCCCACTCACACTGTGAGACACACACACACAGACACTACCTCACATCAGCTGTGTGAATTTAATACCACAAATGCACACAAACACACACACACACACAAAGAATTATCTGCCCACACACTATAGAGGAGATGAAGACAAAGGTGAGGAATGCATATATTTTATAGCGCTGGAAGACAAACAGTTGTAATGAATGCTTACACCGATACACACATGCACGTATTCATGCGTGCACATGCACACACGCAGACATACACACAGACTTCATGCTGCCAACAGCCTGTCCCACTTTAGAGTAGGAGTGTTCTATTTGGCGTCCACCCACAGCTCTCCTCCTCTCTGATCTCGCTGCAGCATTTTCCGCGGTCTCTCAGTCGACGGGACAGAACAAAACTGTCACTAATGTTCAAGAAAATGCATGGATACCTTTAAAGCTCCAACCAAGCTTTTCTCTTATATCCGAATTCATGTGATTTTTTTTTTTCCATATCTTGTCAGAACTGGGCAGAACGACAATGACAAAGTTCTAGCGAGGAACATTCAATCCACTGAAACATGGCTGGATATTAACATGGCAGATAAATGTGTTTATTTCACTTGGTTGAACTAGTGCTTATTTTTATTTTTGCTTGTTATCATCATCTGCATTTTATGAGTGTGATTTCTGACGAAACAGTAAATGTTTTGATGACATTTGGGGATGGAAGTGAAAATAAAGCAGAAAGCAGACAGTAGACAGAGTCAAAAAATTCTTAAAATACAATTACTATGTCAAGATACAAACAAAAATCATTACAGTTTTACTTGAGCTTTCATAATTTACCGTTTAAATTTCATCGCACAGATTTTACTCATGATATCAACTCATGTGAGAGGCAGCATCTCTGCTTTATTTACATTTTCAAATGCATTTATTTCATCATAGGTAATCACTATGCAGTGAGGATATACTGTGTGCTATCCTCCAATGTGGTTAAAAAAATCAATGAGAAGGGAGACTTATGTACTATGTCTTGTGTTTTATTGGGTATTTATTACTATATGAAATTATCTAATACAAAAACTTGGCAATTAATGTAATATTCACTCCACTTTATCAGCATTTCTTTTCCATAATGGTTACACTTTACAGGTTTTAAAAAGCCAATTCTGACTTATCTCTTTTGCTTAAAAAACGAGCAAAAAGAATGACTTCTGCTGGGGGAAAATGAAATACTGTCTGATGGATTAAGTTTGGAAAGTCAGCCGTGACTTAAACATTTTGCAAAAAAAAAAAAACGGGAAAGAGAGAGGGGATAAATATTTTGGGGTGACGAGGAGTGTGAGTGTTTGTCTGTGAGAAAGGCGGAGGCAGGCAGACACAGTGGAGAAAGAGGAGACAGCGGTGCTGAGGGACTTTGAGAGGTGTGACTGTTCCCTAAACTGATTTAAGGCCCAGCCCTCTCAGACCCCACATCTTCCAACATGCCACAGGGACTTGTCCCATAATCCTCTGTTCCAGGTAAACAGCTTTCTTCCTGCAAAAGCCCAGGCCCATCTACTCTATACACACATACACACGCACGTGCGCGCGCGTGAATGCACGCACACCATCAAAAAAACTCCCCACTTTGTGTATTCCTTAAAAACCTCCGCCTTCCTGCTTAAAGCTCGCGTTTCCTTATCTGTAATGGAAGTCACCGATGCACAAATGCTGCTCAGTAATTGGTGCGAATTAGCCTGACGTTTGTTGATTTGTGGCTGATGAGGACGCTTAAACACACACCGGAGTGTCAATGTTTGCCGAGCCTAGTTAAGGTTTCGTGCGAGACGGGAAGGCTTCCTCGCTCATCACTTATATTGCACAACAATGCAGAGAATTGTAAAATATTACCGCTGAAAGGGGAGTGTGTTCTTCTTGTAAACATTTCCTCTCCTGATGAGGTTACACAAGGCGGCACAGACTGCACCCTCATTACACTTCTCATTGTCTTGCGTTAACCTGCACAGCTGCGTGTTCGGCAAAGCTGTGTTCTCCTCAGTTCTCCTCCTTTCCTGTGTTTAACAAAGTCTTTCTCTACACGGCGGAGAAACTCTTCTGTTTACACTCCATCACAGACACTTAAACACTACTCCCTTGCCTCTGCTTTCCATTCCCTCTTTAATCTCTCCCTTCTCCCTTTTCTTTTCTTTTCTTTTCTCTCCATTTAGTCATTAGGTCGGCTCTCATCTGCATAAGCTTTCCGTTGTAGCACTCGATTGCACTGGGCTCCAGCTCATGTTTATTAAATAAGCCTTCTTGTTGTGTCAGCCCCACAGCTTGCCCTGCTCTCTGCCTGCTCGCTTTGCTCTTTCTCTCCTTACGCGCTCCCTCCCTTCTTACTTCTCCGTGCAGTCAACACACCGGCCTGTCCCTTCTCCCCCCTCGCCCGCCCTCCCTTTCTTCCTATTCCTCTGTGGGGGTATTAAAGGCTGTTTCTGTTGGCCGTCACTCTTCATAAGTGGTGTCTTGCTCAATGTGTTCGCCCTGTTCCCGGTGTGAGTGCACCTCAATGCCCCGGTGCGCGCTCTCTCTACAGGCCCCACTCAGAATGGAAATGAAGGGAGTCTGTAATGAGTTCCACTCAGCCAGGGTCCCCGACCCCACCGCCATCAGCCAGCTCAGAGGAGAGAATCAGAGAGACAGGGAGAGGGAAGAGAAACAAGAGGTCAGAGATGGAGGGAAGAAGAGGCTCAAGGGAAAACACAGGGCTTTTTTTTTTTCTCCCATTTTTTTTTTTACTCCCCCCTCGTTTGGTGCCTGGTTGCCAAGCTGTTACAATGTTAAGCTGGCCTTTCTTTTAGTCTATAGGGAACAGTGTGGGACCGTCACAGGGAACGGGACCGGGGAATGGTTTTGAGAGAGGGGTAGCGTTGGAAAGAGGAGAGAGGTGGGAAAGAAGGACACCAGTGCAGAGTAGAGGACGGCAGAAATGATAGGATTAAAGCGAGAACAAAGGCGAAGACTATATTTCCATTGTGACCATATGGACGGTGAGAATACATGCTGATGACGACAACAGGGATGACGACAATGGCAAACGGCCGCACCCACCATAATTGATATCATTGTCCGACTGCCAGCTCGCTGTATCGGCCACATTGGCTTTTCTCTCATCGGAGCAGGATGCTGCTTTGAACTCGGTGTAGGATGAGTCTCTGTAGAAAACTGTAAAATTAAATTAAATTAGTTGGTTTTAAATTCATGAGGGTTGGAAGCCTTAAAGTGTGTGAGACCTCATCAATTTACAATTTACCATCCGTCCATCTATCCCTCCATCCATCTGGGGAGCCAATCCTTGCTGACATTGGGCAAAGGCTGGTTCAGCCCCGGACAGCCTGTCAGTCAATCACGGGGCAAACGCAGCGGGACAGACAGCCACACATTCACACCTCTCAGCCGTGTAGAGGTATCAATTAGCTTCAAACGCATGTTTTTAGACAATGGGGTGGCTGCTCAGTTGGTAGAGTGGTTGCCTCGCAGTCTATTTGATTTCCAATCTCCAGCTGTTGAAGTGTCATTGAGCAAGATTCTGAAACCCACACTCCTCGTGGATTGATTGAGCACCTCACATCGCAGACACCTGTGATTGACTGTATAAAGTGCTTTGGGCATTGCTCAAGCGGTGGAAAAGCGCGATATAAGTGAGGTCCAGTTCCCATTTGCCATTCAGAGGAACCCAGAGCACTCAGACAAAACCAAAGCAAGAACTGGGAGAGCATGCAACCATCTGAGAAAAAGGCCCTGAAGCCAGGCAAACCTGGACTTGAACACATTGTTGTTATTAGGTGAAAATGCAAACCATGACAACACTCACTGTGTGGCCCAGAAATTTAAGTTTGAGTGCAGATATCATAGACGATGCCTTTACAGGAGGATGAGTCATATTAGACATTATTTACTCAGCACATCGAAGCAGTGTGCTGGAGAAACTGGAGCCTTGTCAACACAAACCTAAGCCCCCCTAAGAGGATGTGTGCGTGTGTGTGTGTGTGTGTGTGTGTGTGTGTGTGTGTGTGTGTGTGTGTGTGTGTGTGTGTGTGTGTGTGCGCGCGCACGGAGAGAGAGAGAGTGAGAGTTGTCTCTGTGAGGCTGTGATAGATGAGACAGAGCTGATAAGGAGACCTGGGGTTGGAGCAGTCAAACAGCGACAGATACAGAGTGCCTCGGTGTTCCCTATCTGTTCCTGTGTGCACACTTGTGCGTGTGTGCGTGCGTGTGTGTGTATGTGTAGGATATGAATTGTGTTGTACACAAGGTTGTCTGTTCAGAGGCAGATGCCTCACTGGGCGTGAAGCCCAGGAATTGTGTGTGTGTGTGTGTGTGTGTCTGTGTGTGTGTCTGTGTGTGTGTGTGTGTGTGTGTGTGTGTGTGTGTGTGTGTGTGTGTGTGTGTGTGTGTGTGTGTGTGTGTGTCAGTGGAAGAGGGTAATGGCTGACTCTACATGCCCTCTGACCCTGCTGGGCAGCACAAGTCCTCCTCTGTTTCTCCTCACACTGATTAGAGGGTCAGAGCAGCATCAAACACACACACACACACACACACACACACACACACACACACACACACACACACACACACACACACACACACACACACACACACACTTATAAACCGACACACACAGGGACACATATACACACACAGTGTGTCTCTTTGGCTCCACCGTCAGCACAATAGGGAAGGAGAAAGAGGACATTCAGTAACGCTGAGAGAGGTGAGGTCAAATGAGAGAGAGAGAGAGAGAGAGATGAAGTGAAACATAAAGAGAATGGAGGCACAACATGAATTTGCACAGATAAGACAGAAAAATGGATAGCGCAGGATATAGGCTTGGAGAAGAGACAGATATGCTCAAACAAAGATAAAAGAGGATAGGATAGAGCAATATACCTGGTTATTAGAGCCACAAGGAGCAGAGGATAAAACTCGGGGATGGGTGGAGTTATAGTAATAGAGAAAAGAATGCTGGTCCTTCTTTCTTTCTCTTTGTCCCGTCTTTTCTTTCGTCCCTTTCTTTAAGGATGAATCATTCAGCAATCATTTATTTTTCTGTGAAACACGACTTTACCCTCTCCACCTCCTTTCTAACCTCTCTACCTTTATATCTCCCACTCTCTTCCTCCCTCATGTCTCTTTATCTGAAAATGAAAAGGAGCGGGATCAGCATGTTAGCACAGTCACTGGATACCACAGGTTTTTAAGAAAACACAGTGTGTCTGAACAAGGTGTGTGTGATTGTGGGTTTGTGAGAGAGGAAAGACAGCGAGAGACAGACAGCAACAGTTTTAGCTGCTGATGCTGCGTTCTCGCCGTTTAATAGAAGCCTATGGGCGTCTTTGTGTATGCAGGCTTGTTTCATGTTTGTATTTGTTTATGTACGTGTGTTTCTGTACATGTCTGTGGTTGTGTGCGTGTGGCACTGACCCATGTAAAGAGATGGTGTGTGGAGGGCATTCATAATGGATGTGATGCCCACCGTACACACATGGCTGCACAGTGTTGTGAAGGATTCCTAGATTAGCAAGGCTGTCTGAGAGAGCGAGGGAGAGAGAGAGAAAGAGAGAGAGGCAGAGAGAAAGAGAGAGGTGGGGCATTTAATCAACTGAAATTAAGTCGTTTCATTCTCATAATTATGTTCACTGATATTGTCCTCTACTAATTTTTCAACTGCTGTGTGAAATTCTTCTATTTTCTCTGTTTTTTCCTGATTTGTGTTTTTTTTTCTGTTGATTTTTCTTATTTCTGCATTTTTCTCCTCCCTGTATAGTGGTGCACCTCACCCTCTTTTCTCTGTAATTGTGTGTCCAACTCTTTAAATGGACGGCAGTGTCTCTCTGCCTCCTCCCTCCCTTTGAAGAACAATTGCCATTTGTCTCCTTAACTGTTCCAGACAAGTGCAGCCAGAGTCCTCCACCTGTTAGACACTGATACCATGATGCACGTTTTCACACACACAAGTGTTATGAGGGCCTCCTGAATATCGAGTGCGATCCCGGTTGGTTGCAAAAGACACGCGGGACTCAGGTCCTGTTTCCACCTGGCACTGAAATGCGTCTCGGGTGATGCGAGCAGATGTGGCGAGGCAGTCGTGTTTCCACTTGTCCGTGTCATGCGTACCGGGCTCGTCGCTTCAGATTGGAGCCCAGTAACTCTTTAACTTCACTTTGCTCATCGACGCTTGAATTGACATGAAATTAAACCAACCTTCGCCGTTTGATGGCTGCTGCTTGGAGTGAATTTTATACCGCCCATCGCTATCTGGTTTTATAAACACACTGTCAGTGAACACTCATGATATTGGCTGAAATTGAAGAATGATGAAGTGCCCCTCCTAAGAAATTTACCACCAGCCACCACAGCGTATGACGTATTTTCCGGCTACACTTCCGTTCCCAACCACATTCAAGACGCATAATACTGTTTCCAAGCATATACGTGCCAGACCACCTCAGGAAGCAGTGAATATATATGAATTTAGTGCTGTCTTTTCCCACTTTGTCTTTAGGGCTCGTCACTTGTGCTGGGATCACCCGAGATGCATTTTAATGGCAGGTGGAAACCAGATTTTTTGTTAGTTTCCCATTTAGCACCGAGGCTCTGCTGATGAGCTTGTTGTTGCACTTTGCAAGTAAATTAGGTTCAAAGGTTGTAGGTCAGACTACTGGGTGACATTCAAGAATGTCTCTTCTAAGCTTCCTTCATCTTTTCAGTGATGAACCTGAAGCTATAGATGTTGCAGCTTCTATGAGTTTGAATCATCAGGAAAATGAGTTTTTGTGGTTAATTTTATATATGTATATATCCGTATATAGATAATACTGGTCTGAACCCCGAGGTGTCAACATGTCTAACTCCCCCCACAACGAGGGGTGCAGAGTATACCCGGCCAGGAATGAGAGGACGAGCTGGTAGCTGGTAGACCAAACAAAGAGGGAAAGAGACTTCTGTGTCTCCATTCTTCTCTTTGCCTTCTGTAAACAAAAATGAGAAGAGAGAATGAAAAAAGGTGAAGGGGGTGGGGGGCTCCGCGGTTAAGTGGGAATGATGATGAGGGGGAGGGGAGGGAGGCGTTAAGGGGGGGTGGCCGGGGTGCTCCCTACTGCAATGGGGAGGTCAGAGGAATCCCCGCCATTCAGGATTGAAAAGGGGCCCCAATTAAGTGACTTTGAAGAGAAAGCAAGCTGGAACAATATGTGTGTGTGTGTGTGTGTGTGTGTGTGTGTGTGTGTGTGTGTGTGTGTGTGTGTGTGTGTGTGTGTGTGTGTGTGTGTGTGTGTGTGTGTGTGTGTGTGTGTGTGTGTGTGTGTGTGTGCTCATGCACGCACACGATTAATAATGTATTCTGCAGTTTCTGCCAGAAAATTGTGTGTGCGTAAGTGTACATGTGCTGTATGTGTGTGTTCCTTTCTGTGTGTGTGTGTGTGGAACTCCAACTTTTTGTGGAGCTGGGGGGCGACAAGGTACTCGACGTGTCTCCATGGTGCTGTAATTAGCAAGCTCGGGTCAAAGGTCGGTCACAATTCTCCTGGCCCGGGACAAGACCTCTCTCAAGAGGTGGGGGGGTGGGGGGGGCGAAGCGGGAAGGCGAGGGGAAAAGACAAGGGAGTGTTTTACCGAGCAGAGACTAACCGCAACGCTGAAGGAGACTCCTGACTGAAACAGGAGAGAATAGAAAGCCATTAAGCAGTGTTAGCTTTGTAACGGTTATCCTCCCCACTCTCCCCCTGCTGGCATATGTCGACATGTTTATTGCTGAATTGTGTGTGTGTGTGTGTGTGTGTGTGTGTGTGTGTGTGTGTGTGTGTGTGTGTGTGTGTGTGTGTGTGTGTGTGTGTGTGTGTGTGTGTGTGTGTGTGTGTGTGTGGAGGCTATGAATCGCTTTGGTTGGTTAGCTTTAGACCCTCCTTAATCTCCAAGTACCTTTTAATATCTGGAGGGGAAAAAAAAAACCCAAAACGAATAGATGTTGAGGCCAAAATGAAAGCAAAGACAAGTCCTTCTGGAGTGAATGCATGCAGGGGAGATAAAATCAGTGAAAAGACTCTAACAAAAAGAAGTGAACATGCCATGAACATACTGCATGTTAAATACCGTCTGCATGCCTGTTTGTGTTCCTGCCTCTCTGTACGCTCTGCCGTCTGAATTCCTGTTAAGGTTTGAGTTACAGGCTCTGTGAGAACATTGTCCATTACCGCCATGTTTTGCTAAATATGACCTGCTGGGTTCTCTACTCCGCGGCAGCATACCAGGCGTAACGTAAAGCAACGGAACAAGATCTCTCCATCGCATGAAACCTCCTGTAGATGTCCTGTCAGATCTATCATGGCTGAGGAACGGTATTATGACATTTTATTCTCTGCTCTCACACAGGAAGAACACTCTCTTTATCAAAGTATAATGTCTCCGGAGGGAGAGGAAGACGATTGTTCTTGTCACTTTGTCAGTTGTTTGAATGGAAAAGTAGTCCTGTTTATAATTAGAGACTCCTTCAACGCTCAATAGATTTTTCATTACCCATTTCTGTCCGGGCACACACGAAGCCGCACGGCTTCTTGCACATGCAAATCCACACATAACACATTCATTTGTGCTTCAAAACACACCCCAAGGAGCGGGAAAAGCACACATAATGAGGTGGCCATCACCCCATACTTCATTCCTGGATTGTTTCAGAGGTGTCAAGTCTTTTCTATGTATAAATGTAACTGTCTATAAAAGAGCTTTGTAATATGGAGGAAGCAATATTAGCACTCGAGGAGATGGCACGATGCGTGGGTGTCTAATACAGAGATAGTCTGTTGTGGAAGACATTGGAACCCTCTTTTAGCTGGCGTGTGATAATCAGCACACATGCTGCAAAATCTGCCAGTGACATGTGTGAGAGGGTATGCACGTCACGGTATGGGGCCACATTTGTGCCACCAGTCAACCCGATTTGAATTATGTGCTTTGTCACATGCAATTAATTGAAGTTGAAAGATTGCATGTAAAGAAAGAAGCAGTGCATCATCCTACGTAGTCCTATAAATGCCTTTCAGGACTAGTAGTTGCAGTTAAAGATTACAGCAACTGAAGTTGAAATCATAAATCTTTCCAGTCCTTTGAATATCACTCGTTAAAAAGCTCTCGGGTGGGCTTAGGTTTAATTGCAAGTAATATTCTTTAAACCACCCAAACGTCTACAATGACAGATGATTAAGATCTACCAATTACAGTTACATTTGTGCACATTTGTCCCTGTAGCAATTCTAATATACCGATAAATTTCAGGCCATTAGGAGAAACCTGTTCCAGTTCTGAAGATGAAAAAAGACAGCTTTTGATCAATTCCCCAAAATCCACATTTTATTTTCTACGGGACTGTTCCACCTTGATTAGTTTTAAATTTATATTAGTTATTCACGTGTATCAGCTGATCCATCTATGAGTAAGTGCTGCTTGAACGCCTCTCAGTTGTGTGTGCGTCATTCACTCTGCAGCTAATTATGAGGCAGAATTTACCACAGATACACCAAGAATACACTGGAATCATGTTTTTCCCATTACATCAAATGTGTGATTAGTGAACAGTGTGATTATTCATCCAGGCATCGGCATTGAAAATTCAGGTTATTTACAATAAAGTCAAAATCAGCCGTATTGTGAACTCATCAAACTGTACGGTACAGAGAGCTGAAACTGTCCTGAAATTATGTTCTGCCCTTTGGTTCAATGTGATTAAATTCTAAGATTATATTGTACCCTAGTATATACAACTGAAGTCCAAAAAGAGAGACACAGGAGAAGGTAGAAAAAAATATAAAAATTAAATTTCCTGCAAATTGGTGAGCTTATGGACTGGTTAAATGTTAAAGTGTAGCTCGATGGAAGGAAAGAAGATGTGTTAGATCATGTTGGACACTTTAATGTGTTTACTGACCATAATGACTTCTCTTTGCATTTTTTTTTAGTTTTGGATTTGTTGTGCAATTTCCAGCTTGTATTGATTCATCTGCAGTCTTTCAGATGTGTCTCAAAAATATTAATACAATGGAAAATTTAAATGCAATTTTAAAAATTCTATAATTGATATATTTCAAGTTTTTTTTTTTTTTTGGTGGTGGTGGGTGGGGTGGGGGTGGTGGAGGGAGTACTGGTATGTGTGCTTGTGTTGGATACATTTATTCTAAAGTATGAATAAGGCTTTCATAGTGGTTTTTGGTCCGTTTCAGACTTTTCGAGTGTTCTGTCTCAGTTGGACGTTTGGATGAGGGTTCGTCATGCAGCGGTGAAAGGTCCTCATAAGTACATAAAGCAGAGCGTGTGTGCTGGCCTGTTATCTTCATGTGTGCACTGTGCTCTACGGTGAGGGAGTGCGCCGGTTAACAGCGTGCCAACTGGCACCGGGCCGCTGGCAGTGGGCTGGCATTCATGTGCCCGCTCTGCTCCTGCCACCTGTCTGGTCCCTGGAAGAGTCACCACGCTCCTGCAGGGAGGGCCTCCACTGTGGGGAGGTTTCCGTGTGTGTGTGTGTGTGTGAGAGATGTGGGGTTACGACGACAGCGGCAGCCTGGGAGGAGGCGAAGCTCGTGAGAGCCGGGAGCAGGTCGGTCCCTTGAACCTCAGGATCTTTCCGCCGCGGAACGCGCTCGTTCTGCAGCCTCGGTCAGACTCTGCCGGTCGTGGCCCAGTCTGGCTGCCGCTGCCTCCAAGAGCCAGTGAGAATCTGTCTGTCCTCCTCTCATTCCATCTGTCTGTCTGCCTGTCCATCTGCATCCTGAATTAGCGTCTCTGTCCTATTGACTGTATGTTTGCCTCTTCGAGCCCGGAGGATGCCAGGAGGAGAGAGGGAGGGAGACACACTGCTCCTCTCTGTTCTTCTCAGCAAAATTTGTTATTCAAATATGTGGCGTATTAGTGAGCTAACCCAGTGCCTCCTAATTTCCCTCACTGTGTTTGTAAAAGTATTGCTCCAGAGATCGCAAGGAGACAAAAAGATAGAGAAAGAGAACGGTTACAGGCAAGAAACAGTTTGCTTCATGGCTGCTGTGTGTGGGAATAGTGGGTTTACAGAAAACTCTTGTACTACCTTTCAGCAAGGGATTGTGTGAACATACACTCGCTCAATAATTTAGCCGCTGCAAAGAGTGGTTCTGATTAAATAATGAAGGAGCTTGGCACTGATGATCAAGATCATGTGTTTTAGAGAGAGAGAGAAAGAGCGAGAGAGAGAGAGAGTGTGTCAGTGTGTGCTGGGACATCGTTTATCCGTCCACATGTTTTCCTGTTCGTGGATGGCGCCCCAGCCTATTATAACCACAATCAGGGCTGAGCTCACACATCTTGATGACAACAAAAGTGCTAAAAAAAATCATCTTATTGCGAACAGTTTGGCGGTCTCCAGCTGCACCCTCCTCCCTGTCCACACACACTCTCTGGAAGCATCAAGATGTAATCAACATGAACAATCAGGGAAACCCATAAACGCCTCATTTTCCTGAAGCATTGCACTCCTATGGGTTCAAAAAATATGTGATTTAGCAAAAGAAAAGGTCGTTGCAACATGTAATTCCACGTCAGATGTTGGCCCTGTGCTACTTTCCTGTCATTTCCTTTTAAATGTATCAGTCTTGATGTGTTTTTTTTTTTTGTTTGTTTGTTTGTTTAAATTGTACATCATTGTTCTCAAATCACCGTTCATTATAAACTGCATCAAAGCAAAGGTTTCTCCTCCATTCAGCCTGCCGTTGGCAGAATCAAAGTTTGCTCCTGCTGCAGGTCGTGGTTCACGCCGGCCGGGCGGCGCGTCAGTAAAGCCTGTTGTAGTCGAGAGGTCGTAGATCGTAATGAATGACTTTAGACAGCGTGTCTGGCGACTTTAGAGGTTGAAGCTTGACCTCTGAACTCAGCTGAGCCAAAGGGTCCAGGCTGGAGGTCACAGGCATTCACCAGTGACAGACCTCTGACCCTTAGATCAGCGTGGGTCAGAGGTCAAAGGTAATGCTTATTGAATGGTGTTGTGTGGTCGCACTGGTGTGTGAGTCTATTGGAAAAGGTTTGCGGTGGGATGTCATCCAGTTCAGATCCAAGTACATGTTTTAGTAACGGAAATTGGCAATTAACGTGCTGATTTGGCTTCATTGATAATAAAATGATTCTTGAACAGAATTCATGTACACTGTACACAAGACAAAATAAACTAAAATGTATATTTCTTAAAATAGCTCATTGTGGTTATTTGAGAAGCGATGTCAGTTACGCTCTAATTTAGCAGATTGTCTAAAAGCTATTCTTATCTGTGACTGTTAATGACACACAGCAGCCGATGGTTACAGCTTGTTTTTTTTGTTTTTTTTACATCTTTTCCATCCTTTTCTTCAGTATATTAGCCTCACTGCTCTCTAATTTCCCTTCACCATTTATCAGTAGTCTTTAACACTACAGTCTTCCCAAAATGTAAAACTTGCATGATGGCAACACAAAATTGCATGCATTAAAAAAGAAAATGCCCAGTTACACTGAGCATATGTGCACGTGTGTGTGCATGAGGTTATCAGTGAGGAGGGTTTGGAGAACGAAATGCAGTGAAGCTGTTTTTCCTATAATGCAGGCTATCCTTCATGTCTTATCTGAGGCTGCTAATGTCTGGGGCCAGTGGAGGCTGGAGTTTGCAATTCATGGCCTAGACCTTGGCTTTTTGAGAGCAAACATCAATAACCTTCGCCAAGCCCGGCTCTCTCCCTGCAGAACCACCAGCATCCATATGGCTCCTGGACGTGCCCTGTGTGTGTGTGTGTGTGTGTGTGTGTGTGTGTGCATAGGAGAGAGAGAGTACAAAGATCAAAGGCTTAAATAAGCTAGGGGACAGTAATTCAGTAAGGAGGAGAGTGGTTGGGAATAAATGGCACAGAGGAATGATCCTTAACCCTGACCTGCACTGAGTCATGGGCTTTACATTCATGTGACAATAATGAACACAATCTGGGATTTCATCTCATATGCAAAAACACATGAAAACAGGAAAAAAGCATGATAAAAATAACGAAAAGAAAAACATGATTTTATCTTGCGGCTGATACAAGTCAATGATCATATGACTCATTTTAGCTAAAT
Organism: Salarias fasciatus; assembly: GCF_902148845.1. Lineage (NCBI taxonomy): Eukaryota > Metazoa > Chordata > Actinopteri > Blenniiformes > Blenniidae > Salarias > Salarias fasciatus. The sequence goes on from NC_043745.1 coordinate 20,174,162, forward strand.
GGACTTCTGAAGCACTTTGGCTGTCAGAAGAAAGGATGTCATTCGCAGTGAATAGAGAATAAGATGTGTCTTAGGTTAGACATTTCTACCAAGGTTCACACTAATGCAATATTGATATAATTACTGTTAATTTTATGAGTATCTTAGGCCCACATTTCTCTCCCGATACTGCAGCTGTTTGCATCTGTTGTCTTGGATGTACGTCTTCTTGTTATGACAAGTAATAAATTGTTACCAGCACAACCACAAGGCTTGTCTGCTTAAACAGTAATTATATACCAAGTAAACCCTTGAAATCTTCTGCTGCAATATAGCTGCAAGAATGGTTAAGAAACAGTGGTTTAAATATATATTATTAGGCATATATATATATATATATATATATATATATATATATATATATATATATATATATATATATATATGTATAAAAATCATCATCACGATTCCTGTGTGATGTTTGTAGAAATTTGATATTCCTCATGAATACCAAATTGTGAGAGGGTATTGTGAAATTGCTGCAGAGCAACATATTGCTTGGTGGTCTCTCAGCTAATATTGTGTACACGGTAGATGCAGTTGCTCACAAACATGCACAGCTAAGTAAAACCTCAGTGGGTATTGTGGCATGCTACAAACAGAATCTGGCATACTGAGTTATTCATTATTTATTGCACCTAAAAAAGGTGCAACACCACCATCACATAAACATCACATTTTGTGTGTTTTTTTTTTTTTGTTTGTTTTTCATGTAATTGTCTCAATAAATCAACAGCAGAGTGAAGGAAGAATTTTTTGGGGGACACCTGGTAAATATAGTGAAAATGTTGGGTCCAGTTTGGGAAAAAAAAAATACAACAAAGGAGCGAGAAAGATTGTTAGGAAGCAGAAAATAAGATGCATTAAATTGAAGTGAATGCCAGCTATGGGAGATGGGAGACTTACACATGCGTAGCTAATGATTTTTTTTCCTTCCCGTCTCAGCTTGGTTTCTCTGTTGTCTGTAATCTCACAGTGAGGAGACACGGTTACGGTTACATTTTTCTGTCTGTTGTTGGATGTATTTTTCTTTCCTTTGACAACAGGAAAGGCAAAACGAAGTGTGAGATAATCATAAGGTTAGGAAAACATTACAAATTGTAGGTCTGATTTGAGAGTGGAAATATGAAGTGTTGTACTGAGCGCGCTATGATGAATATAGGGATTGTTAAAGCACAAATAATGCTCGCACATCTGTATATTTGTATCACACTGCATTTTTTAGAGAAGAGGAAATTCTAACTTTAAAACCTTGTGCTTTGCAAATTCAGTTAAAGGAAAAAAAAAACCGAGCAAAAGAAAGCATGCGTCCAAAAATACCTCTCAGTAAAACAAAGTAGCATCACAGCAACTTACAGGTAGTGTTGACCTAGATCAGGATATTTCCGTAGAGTGTATGATTTAAAAAGAGAAAGAAGTGTTAACTGGCATCATGAAATGATAAATCTTTAAAAAAAAAAAAAAAAAAGATGTACGCCCTCATGCCGACTGACCTGCTCATTTTGTGGCGATCCGCTGAGCACCATGTTTCTCAGATAGCAGACAGTGGAGAGGCTGGCCTTTCTGCTCCGATAATAAGGTGGCATTTTACTCTGCGCAGCCTCTCAGTAAGAGCCCAGCTCTTTGCTCTCCTGCAGCCTCGGTACATGTTGCTTTCTTCCTGGCCTTCCTCTGATTCTCTTTGTCCACCTCTCTTTTGCTCTCTGCTCATTCTCCTTACTGCAATTTGGCATCATTAAATTAAAGCTCGCGCTCATTCACTTTTGACTGGATGCACCCGGCATGGAAACACGCCTTTTCTTTATATGTGAGCTGGTGAGGAGGCAGAAACAGAGAGCATCTCTGTTTTCTGTGTTCACACACCTTGAAATGACTTCATTTTTACTCGTTCAGGTAACTATACATTGACCCCCAAAATGTGTCTTTTTGTAAAACATAGATTAGAGCAGCAATTGTATTTTTAACTTGTACAAGTGTTGTTTGAACTCTCAGATGTGCTGTGCATCTGTTTGGATAAAAGGCATCTGCTAAATGAAAGTGTTGCAGCTACACCAGCATGGCTTTTGTAAACAAACCCGAGTGATGAAGCTTGTCGCTTTAAGCTTTACCTTTAGATTTAGTTACAGACAACTTGTGTGTGTGCGCACGCAGCACGCTCCATGCTTGACAATCACGCCTGATGCACAGTGGATGCGGTCCGGCTGCGAAACGGCTGCGGAACGGAATCACCGCATCACTATGGAGGTGCTCAAACATTTTGCACCTGAAACACCTCCACACATAACCGCCAGCGGTGTCTCTGCAGTCCACTGGAGGAGGTTGCCAGATCTGTCACTCTCCCCCGTAAACAATATGAAACCCGTTTAACTCAATAGAAAGTAGCCCAAACCGCCATCTCGGTTGAAAATGCACGTTAAAACCGTATTTTTATAATTAAAAAAAAACGCGTCACAATCATTTCATCAACCCGTCCGACGTGTTCAAAAAAGAAGCTTGATTTGGCAGAAACCCGTCCAATCTGGCAACACAGAGCCCCTCCGGTCGTAGGGCTGTTTTGTGCAATTTTGGAGTCTTTTGACTTTCCTGCAGTGACGAAGTACAAAACCATTCATTCTTCTAATGCGTATAATGATAACATCACGTTGTTTGTTCTGTATTCTACCAGAAGAAGTAAACAAATAGAATGTTAAGGCAAAAACACGACACAGATTTTATTTTGAAATCACTTATTTTGGAACAAGTATCGCATTGTCTTCCGGTATTTATGGATAACTGAGGTGCATTTAATTCAAAATATTAAATATAAGATTTGCGACACTTAATAAAATGTTGTTTTTAAGCACTTTCACTGTTTTTAATCCACAAATATTGAAAAGCTAAGTTAAAAATAATCTGTTTCATCACAAATGAAAAATTCCTCCTGTTGATTTCTTCGACTGGTCACACTGTCGGCTCTCCTTCTCTGTTTGCAGTTAGCCGCGCATACGAGAGACAATGAGGAGTTGTCTCAGCTGAGCAGTACTCAACCCTCTGCCCCATTAATTAGCTCGGTAAATGCTGTTGAGAGTACAGCAGGGGAGGTGAAGCGTGCAAGTAAGTGCGGGATAAAGAGAGTGAATAAGAGACGCATTAAGGAAAAAGAGAGAGATTGAGGAGGACAAAAAAAAAATTAAATCAGGGGCATCACTGTAATCTGGCCCAGCAGATGCCTTCCAGTCACACGCTTTGTACCACAAGGGGCAGGGAGAGGAAGATGAGGAGGAGAAAGAGGAGGGAAGTGGGGGCCTGTTACACCTGGCCTGAACATCTGTTTCAGGTGGTCAGATCACATGTGGCCAGCCCGAAAGACAAGTGTGAACAGGCACCAAAGCGCTTTCACTCAAACCACTTTCCCACGGAGGTCAGAGATGCGTCTGACCACCTAGGCTTGCATCGCACATGTGATCTGAGCCAGTGTCATAGCAGGAAAATACATATGTATTACATGAATGTCATCAGTCATAGAGTAGTGGTCTGGGTTGTAATCTTTCCAACTTTCCAAAGAAACTGTGGAAAAGAACATTGATGTTTGTGTTTGGTGGTCTGCAGAGGTCTGCTTCACAGCGGCCTGGACAGAGGACATCGTCCTGGCCTTTGTATCACAGATTAACGCCAGGTGTAAACGAGCTTCAGGAGTCAAAAAAAATTCAATTCTTGAGATGAATAAATGAAGAGTGTGTTTTCACACTATTTCCTCCTCTTTAGTCAACTGTAATAGTTACTGCTGTTTGACAGACGTCTTTTGAAAAATGCTCTCTGATCTCAGTGTGAATTAAATGTTGAAATAAAGGATGAATACTTGATAGAACAAGTGATCACATTTGGCAGCTGCCACATTTCTTACTGTTTCCTCCAAACTAAGCAATAAATTGATGGTAAGTCAAAGGTCACATGAGAAGGAAAGTGTTCTTCAAAGTGTGATAGATGATTACTTGCGTGTGATTTATTGAATTTATATATTACTGTATGAAGGAGTTAATCATAAAACACTATGGTTAGAGATTGCTCTGGAATTGTATGTATTTATCTGCTGGAATATCAAATTAAGTCTTTATGCGTGATTCAATCCCAAGTTTGATTCCGAGTTGCTACAGGAAGGATATCTAAGGATAACTCACCTCGTCTATGGAGAGAGTTTCACTGATTGCTGTGGAGATCCTGTAAGAAAGGTGTAACCAAACTGAAAGTTAAGTTAATTTAGTTTTTAGACCATCGCTTTGAACTTAAACTCACATTATCTTCTCGTTCAAGCAGATGCACCAGATTTTAACTAATTATGTTTCTCTTTCTTATTGCACCAATCAGGCCAGTGCCTCACTTTCTTAATCTGTTAACATACAATACACCATAAACCGACAAATCTAGTAATCATGGAGGACTTTTTAAAACAATATTTTCTCTCCTGTCAAAGTGAGATGAACATGCAATCTATTTCTAATAATATGGATGCCCCCTTTTTTGATTGCAGTTGTAATGTTTTTTCATTGGGCATTTCACCGACCGAAAGACAATAACTACAAAATCAGAGCACATCATTCCAGTGTTATTACAAAGTGTCAAGTCTCATCTTGATTGCATGTGCATGTGTGAATCTGTTATGCAGTTGTTTTTCTTGGGCACAAGCCACACATCACCCCCGCTGCCTCCTCACCTCGGCTTCACTCGGCTGCATGCCTCCCTTTCTCCACTCCGTGTCATTATGTGCAGCCGAGGTGTCTCTAATGGCCCGTGTCTCTCCTTTTCTCCACCTCTCCCCTTTCATTTTCTCATAACAAGCCCTTTGCCCTCTCTCACTGGAGCTCAGACAAGATTATCCCTCCGTTAGTCCACCTTCCACTCCATCCCACACTTCCTGGCTCCGGCCTGACCCCACAGCAGCAGGAAATGGGCATTTGCAACAGTCATTTCTCTCCCTTGCCCTCGCTCCTGCTCCATGCCTCTCCCGCACAATATGTCTCTCACTCCTCCCTTCAAGCGCACACACTCGGAGCAGGTCACAGATCATTTCAAGCACCTTGAGTGTGGTGAGGCAATTACTCTCCCTTCTGGTCACCTACAGCCCCCCTGCCACTACTCCCCGCTCCACTCGGAGTGGGCCCTCCTCTATTATCTCCATTCCTCACACAGTGGGAGTCACCACTCTGCCGGCGGTGTCAGCCCATGACTCACATCTCTACTACCGCCGGTGTGCAACAGCCAGTGGTACTATCAGCACATCAAGGTGCCACAGTGTTAGTTATCTGTCGCAGCAGAGGAGACAGGAAGATGGAGGCCGTGACCAGGGAACGTATTGCCTAAGTGTATGTTCATCTCAGACTGGCCGGTTGAATGAGTGGAGCCATCCGTCATCCGTCTCCACGCTCTGTTTGTTTCCCCTTCATCACAATCCCTCTCTGCTCTGCTCCTCATCATAAGTCTGACGGGAACGACAGCACCGTGTGAGTGTGTGCGTGCGTACGCGTGTGATTTACAGCGAGTATGGTCTTAAGCAGGAGCTAGTTATAAATTCAGTGACATCATGGCAAGAGGGGAAATCGAAGTGTAGCAGCACTTACTCACGGCCCCCACAGCCCACTATTCTGTACGCCGGTCATTATCCCACTCACCGTACATGCAGACACACATGCACACACACACACACACATGCACAATATTCAGTGTAATTGAGGGTGTGATCGTTAAAAAGTGCTGTAAATCCTGCTGCACTGGTCACTGCTAAAAGTGCACGTCTCCTTTGATAGATTCAGTCGGTTTGTTTACTGGCGTGGACAGAAAATCAATCACGGACACACAGACACACATGCACTCGCACGGCTTTGCCTTCTACTTTATCCATGCAAACAAATACCCTCTAAATCACTCGGCGCCCCCTCTCCATGGGACCAAACTGGAGTCGGTGGGGCAGCAGGGACAAACACACTCAGCGACCACGTCTGGGACTGGAGATCGCTCTTGCCAATACGATCAGTGAGCTAATTTCATAAAACCCAATTTTGTAATAATGAAACAGTGGAGCCTGTATTTCATAACATTTTTTCCACAAGCAAGGAAAAAAAAAACAAGTCTTTGGAGTACTGTAATCATCATCTGTATCCAATAGGAGAGGTTCCTGCATGCGAGGAGGCACAATGTGCTTCTAACTGTCAAGAAGGATTTACACACACTTTGGAGACATTGCCAGCAAAGTGAAATAGATGCATATAAATCTTGTGGTTTGAAGTGTTGATCAGTTCCTGGAAGAGAGGATTGGTAAGCACTGATTAATACTGAATAAGTTGTTATTTCATAAATGCAAAGTGATGTTAACAGATGTAAATCTAAAGTGAAGACAGGACAGCCTGTGTGTTAGAAAGGATGACTTAAGCATAAATGAACAAAAATATAAATGACTTTAAATGCTCCAATTTGATCAAGAATATAATTATTCTAATTAATGAGATTACTTCAGACCGGGGTCGGTCACATGCAGCCCAGTTTAACCAAAAGTGCATCAATAACATATGAGTATGGTTGGGATTGGAGCATCGCTGATTATCACTGATGTTACCTGCTGCAGCGGTGAGCGCACTGAATCAGAAACATTATTTTATTCATGAAAATAAAGTTAGTTCTGATCCTCTGCAAGTTCATCCTGGAGCTCATCCTGAGTACTGCTTTTGGCCTGTGAGCCTTATGTTTGACACCCTTGCTTTATACCATCAAAATATGTGTTGCTTTTCTCTATTTCCTTGTGAGATACAACTTGTTGTAGTTTTGTTATTTATCCTAATTACAAATGGCATGCCTCTTATCTCAAAGTCATAAAACAGTGAGGTATTTTTGTGTGAGAGTTGAACTCTGACAGAGGATCCCCCCCACCCCACACCCCCCACCTCCCCACCCCGACGCAAAAATGCCTCTCTCTCCTTCCTCCACATTGCAGAGGGTCTGTTCCCACGGTGACCAAGCTCCCCAGCACCATGGTTACAGCAGAGCCCTTTGAAGCTATCTGACCACTGTCTCCCACCCTCCCACCCCGGTGTCCCCTGATTCCCCCCCCCCCCCCCCCCCCCCCCCCGTCCCTCCCCCTCCCCCCTCCCCCTCCTCCTCTCAGTGGAGGAGGGTTGCTTTGACCTCGGCCATAAATGATCATGGCGTGTTAACAAGCAGCACAACTCAGACAGCGCTCACACATGTTCTCGGCATCACATAGGCCTACAGTGATATATCATCTCATTACACACACACACACACACACACACACACACACACACACACACACACACACACACACACACACACACACACACACACACAAACACATAAAGGTTCACGCTTGTGTTTTGCTGTAGCTGAATGCTGTGTGTGTTGCATGAGGCCAGTTTTGACTGTTGCAGGATCACAGAGCAATGTTGAGTCCAGTTTGGGCTTCTTTAGCTCAGCGAGTCTCTTCAAAAGGCTTACCCAGGTTGATCTCTGTTTTCCGTCATACATAAATGATCCGTACAGAACATTTCTCCACAGTAAGCACAGAGATTTATGCGGCTGCTGGACAGATTAATTTGTGGAAAAAAAAAAAGAAAAGAGAGAAGGGATTCTTGGAAGGCCTTTCCTCTTCATGCTGGTGGAGGACCAAACAGTTCTCCACTCTGCAGGATGAATAGCTGCGATGTCAGGTGATTGTATCCCTCCCTTTTTTAGCCGCTTGCCATTTTTTCTCCCCCTACTGTGATTTTCAGCAGAGAATACATCCTTAAATATCCATAGCTGTGAAAATTGATGTGTTCAGAAACAAAAACAAAGGTATTCTCAGATTCTGTGTGTGTATGTGTGTGTGTGTGTGTGTGTGTGTGTGTGTGTGTGTGTGTTCTTGTATTTCTATCCTTATCGGGGCCAAATGTCCCCACAAGGATAGCAAAACGTGGAACGACGTGCCTTGTGGGGACCTTTTTCCGGTCCTAAGTAGGAGAAACAGTGTTTTCTTGACCATGTTGTTGTTACTGAAAAAAGTAAAAGTGCAAAAACATTTCTTTAGGGTTAGGCTTTGTTGTGGTGTGGGTTAGGGTTAGGGTAAGGGTCAGGGTTAGGGGCTAGACATGAATGGGAGTCAATGGACGGTCCCCACAAGGATAGAAATACAAGACTGTGCGTGTGTGTGTGTGTGTGTGTGTGTGTGTGTGTGTGCGTGCATATTTTGGGCAACATTTGCAGCTAAAGCCAGAGCAGTCAGTGAATGAAAACAAAGCTCAGGGATGAAGAAGGCAAGGAGAAGAAAGGAGGAGGAATTAGGGAGTTTAAGGAACTGGCCAGATTATAACTCTGATATGATGGGATGATTATAAACCTTTTTTCCTTGAATGGAGCAAATAACAAGGCAGGGATAAGAGGCAAGAGAGTAAGTGGGACCAAAGTGGGAGCGCGCCGTTGGCAGGAGGTTCACGTTTATTATTGCAGATTTGAGACTGAGTGATTTGGACCTGAGGTCAAGGAACAAATGAAGTCCCAGCTGCTTTCTCAAACTTGTTGCCCAATATTGCCCCTCATCATACTGACTCATCCATGTTTGCTACCCGAATTCAACACCAACCAGAGGTGCCGCCATCTGAATAGTTTCAATGCTAACAGCACCAGCATGAGTTCTTAATTTGCCTTTATCTTCACAGCACAAAAGGCAAAACAGAGCCGCAGAGGTTCTGAGAGGAAAAGAAAGACATAAGGGACACAGGAGGGTGACGCATTTCAAATCTAAACACAGATAACTCCACCCAAACACCCCTGTGTGTCTGTGTGCTTGCTTGTGACTGTGTACTTGTTTGTGTAAATACGCATGCAAGTGTGTGTTTGACTGTATAAAGGAGCATCCTTCTGCTTTGGCAGAGGATCACAGAGTGTTAATTCAGTTGTTATCCATGTTTGAAGTTGGCTGCGGTGTTTGCATGAGCTGTGTGTGTGTGTGTGTGTGTGTGTGTGTGTGTGTGTGTGTGTGTGTGTGTGTGTGTGTGTGTGTGTGTGTGTGTGAGCGTTTTTGTGTGTGTGTGTGTGTGTGTTTGGCACCAGACTGGAGGGTTGCTGTGGGTCCACGCTGGCGTAGTCGGGGCTGGAATGTGATTGGTGGGGACATCGGGCCAAAGGCCGCCCAGGCTAGCGGCTGCCACTTGGTAGAGTGCCCCAACTAAACACAGGCCAAATCAGTAGAGATTCACCCCTATTTCTCTCTTTCTGTGCCGCTGCTGTCACATCCAGCACAGCTTGGCAGCTCTTGTTAACACGCTTCAGGGAAAGAAGTGAGGGGAACACCTCCACCTTACATATGATGAGACTATTTTCGGTATTAATCAGACTTTATCAGAGGCAGTGTTTTCGTTCTCATCAAGGAGGGGCCTACCACTTAATGTAATGTATAATTAATGTAATGTATAATGTACCATCACAGAAAAGTGGTTTGAAGCTATTTGATTCTCCTCTTAATTAGATGTTTACTTTTTACCTTGAAGTGCCCTCGTAAACCGACAGCCTGTTATTTGTGTTCGTTATCCAGCGAAGGGGCGTAAACAGTGTCGTCTCGTCATCGAGAGGGGAAAACAGCGAAATCCGTGTTATTGAACTTTGAAGAGGCGGAGGGAAAGGCACAAGTACAGAAGAGCAGGAGAGGAGCAGAAACAAAGAGAGACAGCTTGAAACCGGCGGAAAAGAGAGGGAGAGATGATTAATCCAATCAAGCCTCTTAGTGTTTCATCAATAGGCATTGTTCTAAGATGGCTGCCTTTCCCCAGCTCAGGCTGTGGGCTGCAGCTAGGCTAACACACGAGCTAATCCCAGAATAATACTGAGACGAGGGCAACGCTGAGGACGGGGACGGTGCCAGCAGATTAGTACGAGCAAAGGATTCGCTCACACAAACGCACACAAACACAGTGGGCACCGGATAGAGAGCCAGTCACAGATTGAGTGAGGTGCCTATTGGATTGCACGGCTTAGAGTTTTATCCCGTGTGAATGTGTACTGCCGGCGCTGTTGTGGAGTGTGGTAGAGCTGAACTGAGCTGCTGAGGATCCGCAGACTGTAGCTGTGTGAAGCTGAAGAGGTCACGCATGAATATTTGTCTGCGCTCTTTGATATGTGCCGTCGGAGTCGCTCTCCGTCATTAAAGTGTGTGCTCAGATGAGAAATCCTGCCGTTTAAAATATATACATTCAGTGTTCAGGGGTGGCATCATAACACGTTAAGAGCAGAATATTCCCCTTGCCTCATTTTTTTTTTTTTATCCCCTTCACTCAACATTTCCCTTTTTATTCTGCTTCTTGTGTTATCTGTCTCCCTCTGTCCCCCTGTCGATCTCCCTCCCTGCCCCCCTCCCCCCCCTGCAGCATTTTTTGAGATGACAGGAGGGTGTTTTTCCTTTGTTTGGGAGCTGCTTGCACATTCTCTCCTCTGTTGACAGGTAAAAGACATGAAAGATACTAAAAGACTGAGCATGATGGAATCCTCTAGGGAGGAAGAAAACGAAGAGGAGGAGGAGGAGGAGGAGGAGGAGGAGGAGGAGGGGAGAGGCTGAGGAGGAGGAGGGACGACTGATAGCAGGATGGAGGAGCGGGAGGCGAGTTGGGGGGGGTGTTGAAGCTTGGCTAAAGGTAAAGTATTTAGTGAAAGAAAAGGAAGGATTGAGAGAAAGGAGGGAGGGGAGGACGGTTTGACAGTCTGTGACCTCGGGCAAGTCTCTTCCACTGTGTGCTGATGCGTGAAACCTGAGCACACGCGGTATTAGCACGCCTCACTTACCGAGCACAGCAGAGGCCTGACACAGGGCAATGTAGCCTCCTTATTACACACACTCTCTCACACACACACACACACACACACACACACACACACACACACACACACACACACACACAAAATATTACAGGCACACATGTTGGCACATCTAATGATGCACTTACCCACTGCTTACAATACTCTGTCTCACACACACACACTCACACACACACACACAGCTGCAACCTTGTTGTCGGATACTGTGTTACATCCAGGAGCACAATGGTGAGCAGAGAAGGTCAGCTCAGGCCCTCCAACATGCCCCGAGGTGCTGGTGCTCTTCTGGCCCTCTCAGCTGCTCGCTGCTGCCTCCGTGCACGTACAGCTACTGCGTTCGGCTGGCGCCCGGCCAGGCCCGTGTTTGTGGCCTCATACAATTGTGTGACTCACAACAAGCCTCGGGCAGGTCGAACCGTAATCCAGCCGCTCTCTCCGCTTCTCTGTCTTCCTCCCCTTTCCTCGTCCCCGAGTGTAAGTTAATGGGTTAACCATCTCTGTCCAATAAGCAGGGATAATTGAGACAAACAAGCCAATGAGGAAATGTCACAGGAGAGCACGAGTCGAGCAGAAAGCACGCTGCCAACAGCTTTTTGTGTGGGTTTGTAGGCGGAGTGGAGTCAGTCTTTGTGTGTATTCACACACACAATAAAATATTAAAATCGTGTGTATTGAATGATGTGTGCTGATTTTTATTTGCATATATATAAGCATGCGTATGTGCTTGATTATTGTGTGTGTGTGCGCGCCTGCCTGCCTGCATGTGTGTTTGTGCGTGTGTGTGTGTGTGGCCCCTTGTCAACTTCTTTTTGGCGTGTTGCTGTAAAGCAGGATTCTCCTGCTGCGTTTGCTCTCTAGGTTTCCTCAGCTGCGTTTGCATACCATACACCTGCCCCTCGGCGATCGCACATACACACGCCCACGCACACAGTATGCATATACACACATTAGACAGAAGAGCACACACACACACCGCACATGTGCACGCATATTTGTTAATCAAATGAGCTGCACTTTTAAAGATTCCCTCCTTCCTTCTTCTCTGGTTCACCACTTTATTTCTGGTTCCCTGCACTACTGTCTAATAACAACGGGACTTTGCTGAAAGGTATCAGATCAGATGTGTTTGATATGGAGACAGATGAAGACTTGGAAGATGCAGGTAAGGGAGTAGAGAGACTATAAAAAGCCTCATCAGAGGCAGAAACGTGTGGCGCAATGCATTCCCTCTGCTGGGAACAGGGACACTTCTGTTGTCTGTGCTAGAAAGCAGGTGTTGCCACACAGCATTGTGGGAGGGACATGACAGTTTCTACGTTTATGAGCTCTGACCAGCTCCCTCTACCTTGATATGTTGTGTCTATGCTTAAACTCTGACTGCAATAAATGACAACGGCCACAAATCATTTGGAGGGGAAATCCATCATGAAGAGTGACAGCATTCAGTAATTAATGGTTTCATTAAGAATCTTATCTAAATTTCACTATGTGATTTTTCCTTAAAAAATATGTCAGAAACGCTCCCTTTATAAGAAAACGAGTGATTTTCAAATTAATTTCACATAGATACAGGCTAGTTAAAGCGTCAGCTCTTGTCAGCTCAGGTGGAGCATGACACCGGTGATCACTTGATGGCTGTCATCACGGCAGCAAGAGAGTCACATACAATAAACTAATGACTGCTCTGCAAAAGCTTCTCAGGCTTCTAAATGAAATGCAACCATAAATGAACAGTTTCTTTACTATTATCTCTTCAGTAGCTGTAACTCTGTTTTTTTTTTTCTGGCATTGTATCGGTCTTACATTTGATCGACAGTATAAATGTGAAATCTGAGCAGAAATCAAACCAGCTGTGCTGCATTTGGCTTATATTATTATATACTTGTTTTTTTTTCAACATCCACTGTAAAATGGACACAGTAGTTTGGTAGAAGGGTCTACACTGCATTTATCCGTTAACCTGGGTCTCAGGTGTTTATCTTATCTTTTTCGAGGCAGGATTAGTAACATCAAACCTCATCAGTTGTTGGACGGTGGCCAGAAGGTGCAAAACATAGCTTCTGTCCTTTTTTTTAAAGCAAAGTACTTTTTCTCTTGTGTGTCTTTGGTTTGTGGTCTCTCTCTCTTTTTTCATGTGCCAGCAGTGCAGCATCCTTGCTAAAATCTCTGCCTTTACTCAAACTGCTTACAATATTTTTCCGTTCATAACTTGAAGTTAATTTTAGCCTTGTGCTCGGAGTTCATCAGCTGTCTGCTGCTTGACGCGTCCTGCTTCAGGTCAAGGTCAAGGCAGCGGAACTCTCAGTGAGGTCGAAGACGGACACGCTATGCACGTGCATTTACACTCCTCTGAAACCACACGAGGCGTGACTGCGGAGAGACGGGACCTGTGTCAGAGATGAGTGTGTGTGAAGTGTTGAGGAGTATTTGTGACAGGTGTGTGACACATTTCAGATGAGTGTGTGGCACTTAAGTTCTTGTAGGGGGGCTCAGATATGAGTGATTGAGCTGGAACTGTATGAGGTTATCCGATGTGTGAAGTGGGTTTGGAGAGCAGGTGGTTTACATTCATTGACGGCAAACATTTCCTTTTGCTTCCGGTGTTTCTTGGTAGTGACACCGAAACACTTTCAGGTAATTTAAACACTCATCTCGTCACACCATTGGTAAACTCACTGCTCAGTTTCAGAGTTGAGAAACATTTCACACTGAGGCCTGCAGTTTTGAGAACTGCAGCCAGACGACAGATTTTACAGAAAGAGTCTCCAACTGCCAAGCAGCAGCTCTGCTGCTTTGAAAAGACTCTCACAGTCTCTGAAACTGATGTGGACATTATTACTCACTAAGATATTCACATTTTCTGATTAAAAAGACAGTGGAAAACACTCTCCTACTCATTAGTTCAAAATCAGTTTTAAGTGTCTAATTGGATTAGGATGTAATGAATGGAGGGGCCACAGCGTGGGCTCGCATCGTTTACGTGGTTACTGTCACTTTTCTATTCACTGAGGCCTCCTCACCCTTCATAGAAACATCTGCCATGGGCTTCACTTCTTTATTCCGGACTTTCTTGAAAGAATCTGTAGATACATCACATCTATGAGAAGTGTTGAAAATTAAACACAAATAATTAAAGACGTAGGTGTAAATATCGGGCGCCCTTTTCTTGAAATCCAACACACAGTGGATCATGTGTTGTTGTTTTTTTTCTCTTCTCTTTTCCATGTCAACCATCCTCCCCCTCATGGTTTGCTGCATACTTCATCCCTGATACCGACCGCTGCACATGCAGGTAAGTGCTTAAACTCATGCACACACATACACACACACATGCGTGTTGCTCAGCTGGTGCATCTCGACGCTGAAGGCGCTGTGTGATGCTGCTGAAGTTCTTAGGGAGGTCACAGCCATGTATAATGTTGCTAAGAAACTGAAGTGAGTGAAAGTGCGCAGCTGACCTCGGTTGCCGTCCTGTTGACACTGAGGTGAGGAGCTGTGATTAAACTGCAAACACAATGAACATCACTCACATACAAAGAATCCTGTGTTTTTCATTTTGGTGGCAAAGCAGAGTCTTGTATTTTCAAAATTGCATTTTCGTATCAGAGATTTTCTTTTCAGCCCCACTCCAGCTGTGTTAGCGTGTGTGTGTGTGTGTGTGTGTGTGTGTGTGTGTGTGTGTGTGTGTGTGTGTGTGTGTGTGTGTGTGTGTGTGTGTGTGTGTTGCTATGTGCCTTTGCCGGCATGGGCGTGTGGTGCTCAGCTGGCCAAGCGAGAGTTGTGTAATTGCAGGGTTATTGCTGCTGAGCCTGATGGGTAATGACACATTTGCAAATTAATTCTCAGTGCTAGGCTGTGATTAGCATACGGAGAAAAGCATCTCACACACAAAGACTGACACACACACACACACACACACACACACACACACACACACACACACACACACACACACACACACATACACACACGCACGCACGCACATGCTCACACACTTCACAGGCTTTTAATCACCAGCGAGAGGTCAGGTTAAATGGGTGTGTGTAATGGTGGAGTGGGTGCGGGTCTTAGCAAATAGGGGTGAGTGAAGGGTGACCAGATATTATTTCTCATCAAATCTGATATGTGTGGACACACTCCAAGCCCACCTTTTTTTTTCTTCTTTTTCTTCTTTTTATTTACTACAGTCTCATAAGCTTTATCCTTCCTTTTGTATTTCCTGTGGCTTGCAGAATGGCGAGCCTCTCTGCACAGGGTGGGGGACTGGGTGCAGCTCCAGCTCTAAACACGCTGCTGTCATATGGCCGAAGTGCATTCCTGATTGCGTTGTGTTGTCTGTACGTCTATATATATATCAGGAGGTGTTTGGTGATGTCAGGATAAAACAAACATAATGACTTGAAAGTGAATCCAGCGATGCTAATAAATGTGAACGCAAAGTCTAAAGTCAATCATCTTAATTTACTCCAAACCCACTTCGTAAATCTATATAAATAAAACCAAAAACATATTTGTAAGGACCAACAAATGGACAGATGGATGGCTGGATTTATAGATATATATTAATGCTTAGTTTGCCAGACAGATCTTTAAATGTATCTTTACATTGAAGGATTTTATTGATTTTTATGGTGGTTTTGCAAGCAATGCTGTTTTTACACCGTTTTTGTATTTTGGTTAAAATCTAAACCCATGTGTAGCCTTCTGTACAAAGAAATCACTTTCCTGTTCGTTTTTAACCTTCAAATGTATATCTCTGTGTTTCTCTCCCACACCTGTTCTTTTTGCAGTCGTAAGTCAGAGTGCAGCATAATATAGGACTGTACTGTACAGTGGATGTATGTGAGTGTTTATCAGTGTGAGTCCGTGAGGAATT
Organism: Salarias fasciatus; assembly: GCF_902148845.1. Taxonomy (NCBI): domain Eukaryota; kingdom Metazoa; phylum Chordata; class Actinopteri; order Blenniiformes; family Blenniidae; genus Salarias; species Salarias fasciatus. The sequence goes on from NC_043745.1 coordinate 20,189,907, forward strand.
CCAGACTCTGTGTGGTTTGGAAAGATTACAGTGATGCCTTATCTTTCTTTCCCCTGCTGTGGGAGACACGCTTTCCACCCCTTCTGACACACACACACACACACACACACACACACACACACACACACACGGGCGAGAGAGAGAGCGCAATGTTTTTTTGTTTTTTTTTTATAAAGGGCTGTAGGGATGAAAATCTGAGCAGACAGGAAGTGACCATGGCAGGTTTCTGTTTGTATATGTATGTCTTTCTCTCTCTCTGCCCACCTGTTTTTTTTTTTTGTGTGTGTGTGTGTATTTCCCTTTTAATATTTTGTTTTTGCTTGTCTTGTTCTTTCCATCTTTTCTTCTTTACCTCTCACAGTTCCTCCTTGATCACACTATTTTCTCACACGCTTGGTCTTCGGGGAGCTTTTGTACTCTTCCAGTATGAGCGTATGTTCGTACATGTGAGCGTATACACTCCTTGCAGTGGAAATCATGGCACTCAACTCAACAACAGAGGACAGTAACTATTCTCTGTCACTGCCAGCCCTTGAATAAGATTACAGAAGAAAGCAGCTGATTTTTCTTTAAACCCAAACTGTGTAACACTCATGGTTTCATAAACCTGTGAGTTTTTCCTTCAGGATAATGCATTTCCCACTTACTGGAATAAAACAATCCTGATTTGTTGGCACAGACAAATGTAGTGTTTCATTTACCTGCTCGACTAAAGAAAACGCAGAATGTCTTTAACACAGCATATTTAGAATCAAAAGAATAACAGTCGGCCATACTTACACAGTTAAAAGACTTTGTCAGTCAAGGATGCACTAGAAAAAAAAGTGTTAACCTGTTTTTTGAAAAACAAGAGAGCAGCTATATCATCACTCAGTGGAGTTCTCTTTTGATTAATCTGCCCTTTTTATAAGATTTACTTCAATGCAAATGACACCTTTAACAATTTTTTTAAAAGGAATTTGGTTTTAAATATTTTTGAGCGTGTTAAAAAGAAAGAAAACAAATGAGCCTTTTGTTCTTTTCTTTTCATCTGCTCTTCTTATCTCCCTCTTGCCCGTCTTACGGAAATTGGACGCCGTATTTTTAGTTCTCTGTCTGTCTGCGTCTGTCAAGGTGTCATCAGACTCTGTAGCGCGGCACCTCAGGAGGACACGTCACCTCCCAACCTGTCTCACGAGGTGCGAGACACTTCAACACCTACCACACACACACACCTGTACAAAACTGTACATAGGCACACACACACATGCCTCTCAGCAATGATAAAGAGTATTGTTTGCACACACGCAGGCGTACGCAGCAGAGTGTGAAGAGTGTGTAAATGTGAATATGTTCAACTGTCTCACTTATCTGTCCCTATGTTATAGCACACACACCTACACACAGCTGACGCACTGTGCTTGTCTTAATTAAACATTTACCAATTTCCTGTCGTTGTGCTTATGAAAAAGAGCTTTGTTTCCAGAATAGAAACCCTCCCTGACTTGTCCTCCATCCATATTTCAATCCATGGACTCCCTCCCTTTTCCCTTCCGCACTTGCTCTCTCCTTCTGTCTGTCTCTCGCTCTTCCTCCAATAATCAGTCCCTATTAGTGATTATTTGCCCTATTTGCAAGTGAGCATGCCTTTCGCACTCCTACTCGTTCTCACTGTGCTTGTTGTGCTTCTCATAGCGTGTTTTCTGTCTATCCTCTGTGTCTTCCTGAAGGCACAGGACCCCTCAGTGCGCCTCCCTCCTATTCCCTCACTAAAGTCTTGCCAATCTCCCCTGTCTTTCTCCCCCACGGAGCTTCATAGAATGGGTTGGAAAGCAAGTCAGCCCACAGGGCAAACTGTCCTGCTAGACTGTTTCTCCATCATTCCTCCCTTTCTCTCTCTCTCTCTCTCTCTCTCTCTCTCTCTCTCTCTCTCTCTCTCTCTCTCTCTCTCTCTCTCTTTCTTTATGTTTGCCCCCCACTCCTGCTGTTTTGTGGTTTGGCATAGATGCTTCCCGGCAGACAGTTAACTCCTCAACCCTACTGCCACCGTCTCAGGTTTGAGTGTAAGAGCAGGCATGTTTTTTGTGTTTATTTGCACGTGTGTGTGTGTGTGTGTGTGTGTGTGTGTGTCTTTGTGTGATGAAGGATGAGAGAGAGAGAGAGAGAGAGGGAGAGAGAGAAGAGGGGAAAGTCTGCTGTCGGCGCAGCATGGTGAGCAGTCTGTGCACTAGACTGCAGAAGCCAAGTTTCCTAGACGGACACACAAACGCACCCACACACTCACAGACAGAGACGAGGACTCTCATTTTCACAGAAGAGAATGGAGGCGGGGGATCTTTTATATTTTCCTCTTCCAAACAAGTAGCTGTTCTATTGTGAGCTGCCCGTTAAGACCCACTGCGCTCTCTCTGCACTCTCCATTGGTCGACGCTCTCCGACTGTCTGATACAGTATGAACAGATGCTCCCTTGATAGTCGTTGGCCTCTCGCTGTCAGTGGGGCTGTCCAATCAGCTGTCACCCTGACTCCAAGTTGAACTGTGACCACTCTACTCCTTGGATGAAGCATCAGCATTGGCTGGTATTTGTTTGTCATCTGTACCCCCTTGTCTATTCTATCCCTCTTCGCACTTCCACCCTCCTCATGCACAACACACACACACACACACACACACACACACACACACACACACACACACACACACACACACACACGCTTTCTGGCCCTGTTGTTGCCTTTCGGGAGATGATTCTGCCCTCCCTCTCTCCTCCTCTTATCGAGAGAGAGAGAGAGAGAGAGAGAGAGAGAGAGAGAGAGGGGAGGGTGAAAAATAATGAGAGCAAAATAGAGAGAGTGTGGCAGCAGTAGCAGAGGAAGCAGAGCGTCTCTCCTCTGATCATCTTTCTTGGATAGAGGGATAAAAGACACTCCCAGGAACCGGTCGTTGCGCTCGCCTGCAGGATTTACCCAGCCCGGGTCTTTTCTCCCTCCTTCTTCCTTTCACCTCCTCCTGGCACCGGACTGCTAGCTTTTGCTTTTCTCTCTGACTGTCCTGACTCTCTGGGTGTGTGTGTGTGTGTGTGTGTGTGTGTATGTGTGTGTATGTGTGTGTATGTGTGTGTATGTGTGTGTGCGCTCGCGTGCATGTGTCGGTGTGTGCGCTCATGTAAGAAAGAGCAAGAGAAAGCGTGCCTCCCGCTGCTGCTTAGAAACGGACAGCGAGTGTGTGACCCTTTGCCCAGGGGATCTGGGGCAAGAGCGAGGGGGTCGAGAGCGGGGGCGTGCTGAGGAGTTGACCCTTGCACCGCTCTGTCTGTGTGTATCTGTGTGACTGTCTGAGTGTTTGTGTATGTGTGTGTGTGTCCTGGCTGGCTGGGCGGTCCCAGCCTCACGCTTGGTTAGCGAGGACCAGAGAGCAGGGATGACAGGCTGAGTCCCAGCCCAGCCTCACCACACACAGAGCCTCATTTCTGGGTGGCTGCGAGGGCACAGCGCCTCTCGATCGAAGTCATCCAGGACAGGATTCCTGCCTGCTCATCTGAAACAAGTTGCTCTTGCTTCATGACACTTAAACAGTAACCATGTTTGGACTAAAAGCACCACTTTACTACTTGCCAGGTAAGCAAATGTCAATTTTGTTTCACGATAATGCGCTTGTTTGTGTGTGTTCTTTCTGCATCTGAGGTTGCAGATTAATGAGAGAATATAGAGTGGTGTGACCACTTTGCACATGTGCACGTCTTTCTGTCTGTGAGTGCTCTGAAATAGTGCACAGGAGGTTTGAGGTTAGCCGGAGAGTGCATCTGAGGAGACACTCGTCTTTGTGCTTCTGCTTCTGAGGTTGGAACCTGAGAGTCAAGGCTGGTAATGCTGTGTGACAGCAGCTCTCTCTATGTCTCACTAACCTTTCAGCCCCTCATCAGCATGGGGCTCAGCAGGTAAACAGGACACTAAGTGGCAGTGTGGGTTTTATTCAGCAAAACTATACACAGAGTATAGGAAATAGAGGAGACACACATATACGTGTGTGTGTGTGTGTGTGCCTTTGTGCCTTTGTGTTGATGCTCCTGACTCTTCATGCATGTGTGAACAAGTGCATGTTTGTGCTTTTGTGTGCGTGTGCGTATGTGTGAAAAAGAGTGAGTGCCGGGGCAGCATGAGGTTACCGCCGGTCGGTGCTTAAGTGCGTCTCACGGCTCACTGGGCACTGATTGTGGAGAGGACAGCCAAGAGAGAACAGTGAGAGCAGGAGGGAGAACGACTGAGTGAAGAGAGGAAAAAAAAGGAGAGTGAGAGAGAAGAGAATTTAAGAAAGGCAATATTTTTTTTACGTCAGGACCTTGCTGGGCTCATTTTGCCATATATATTTAACCTGACTGTCCATCAGTGTTAGCATATTTTGAATACTCTTAGATTGTGGAATTTATAGACTGTACACTTGCACACATAGTCTGCACTCTTAACTCCAAGTTCACACATTTGTACTGCTGTTCACTCACTAACCCTCCCCCCCTGTACAAACTATAATTCATTTGCTTTGTTTGTTTGTTTAGCCTAAATCTGCATTAGGTTGCTTGTTAAATGGTTAATGTGTGCTTTCTCCTCGCAGCAGAACTGACACTTAGCAGGCTTAAATTATTTATGTGCTTCAGTCATTAGAGTGTGCAGACAGACCATAACCAACACCGCTTTAGTTTTGACCCTCACATTTCATTCTACAACCCCACAGCCTGTTTCTAATAGACCCCTCCACCTGCCAGATGCACAGTCAGCCAACCTGTTTATTACTCAGCTGTGTTTTACTTTTCATCTCTGACCCGCCGACTTCGACTACCGAATGCAAATATCAATGTCCTCCTACTACATTATTTAATGTAAACATATTGTTTTCACATTAGCGCACCATATTGGTTTTCCTGATTGTTTTTTTCCGATGCAGTTTGTTCTTGCGTTTGTTTGTGTATGTGCGTGCCAAGCATAAGAACGTCCTAGAAGTATAAAGTTATTAATTAGTTTTGGGTGATGTGTTTGACCAGTATGCATCCCTTGCTAAATAGTTACAGCTTATTTGTGGTGTCACTACATGCAGTGTCTCTGGCTGTCCATAAACTAACTGATCACTTGATTTGCACAGTTATTTTATTAATCTGTCATATTTCCCAGTGTATTCCTTCTGTAGCTTGTGCTTCATCTTCACCAAGACCTCTGTGTCTTTCCAGTCTGCCCCTCTCATTCAGGAAGAAGGTTTTGAAATGGATATTTGCTAGTAAAGGGCACAGAGTGCCTGCTGTGTGAGAAATAAAGACAGAAAGAAACACAGAGAGGTGTTTGTGTCAGGGGTTACAGAGCGGGACAAAGACCTCAATGCAGTACTTTTCTACATGTGTCAACGCCTCTGGCCAGAGTGCTCTTTATGCTCAGTGCCATACTTGAATTGACTAGAGTTATGCTGGAATAACCTTGAACTAGGAAACAAAGTAATCAAAAAGGAATTGGGAGAGAGAATAAGAAGGATGCAGAGAAACAATCAGTTTAGGAGAAGAGAAGGATCGAGTTGCTTTCTGTCATTTCTTCTGTCCCCTCACCTTTCCTCTGTCACCTCGGGACTTCACCTCTTTCTGACTCACTGGATCTAAATCACCACAGAGTCATCGCCTTCATCCTGCTTCGCCTCGCCTTCCTCTTCCTCTTCCCTCATTTGCCTGGTGGTATCTGAAGTCCCCCTTCCCCACTCCCGATGCCATGTGTGCCTCCGCTGCCTTGTGTGATCCAGAAACCTCCCACACCAACCTCGCCTGCAGCAGGGAGCCACACAGATTAGAGACACAGAGAGAGGGTCCTCGTTGTGACAGAGGCCAAAGCTCGTAAGGTGTGTGTGTGTGTGTGTGTGTGTGTGTGTGTGTGTGTGTGTGTGTGTGTGTGTGCGGATGTGTGTGCGGGTGTGCGTGTGTGTGTGCCCAGCACTGTGGGTCGCTTCTTCTTTTCCCCCTTCTTTCATTCAGCCACTGAATGAGCCCCTGCCTGCCTTCTCGTCTTAACCGCCGTTGCCTTGGAGACCATGTCAGACACATGCAAGTCCTCCATGATTATTTGACAACAAAAAAGGTTGGGTTAAATAAAGAGGAATGGACTGGGGGGGGTGGTGGTGGTGGTGGTTTTGATGGGAAGAGAACAGAGAAAGCGGAGACAGAATTGTGGTGAAACAGAATCACAGCGAGGGGCACACTGGTAAAGGTGGAAAGAAGAAGCACTTGAACTTAGACTGCATTTACATCCCAGCTGAGGTGGAGCAGAACAACCACTTCAAAATGGAAGATGGGTCATGACCACTCTCTCTCAGTGTGCCTCCTCCTCACTTTTACACTCCTTCTGTTTTTTTTTTGCTTACTGTGTGCCCTTCTCTACTTCCTACACCAGTCTCAGACCTTCTCCCTCTACTCATCCTCCTCCATACCTACCTTGTTTGCACTTCTTTAGAAACACGTCCATGTTTTGTTTGTAACGACGATGTACATTACACCTTTTTGCCGGTACATGCGTGGGGGGGCTTGTGTGTGGTTGTAAGCATGCTTCTCTGTGTGTGAGAGTTGGAAACGAGTGCCGTGCAGAGACAAGTTCTATCACCATCTGATTTTTGTTGCTTCTCTCCTAAAGACTCTCTGCTTATCGCCTGAGGGTAAAGAGGAGAAAAAGAGAAAAGCAGGACGAGGATAATGGGGATGGACAAAGGAGTGTGAGTCTCTCCTGTTTCAAGACTTTAAAACAGAAGAAGAGAAAAAAAAAAGCAGTCAAAGTGATGCAGAAACCACAAACCACATGAGGCAAGAAGGAGAAACGGGAGGGGTGGGGGGGTTAAAGAGCACAGTGGGCTGGAGTTTTGTTTTGACAGCCCACAGACTGACAAGGTTTTGGGGGTTGAGAGATAATCCTGTCAGACTTTCCTCAAAATCTGTTGAGTTCGGCGGATTCACACAGACAACCACTTTGTAATCCGGTTCACTCGACAGAACTGAGAACAGAACCGAGTCAATTACATGAGGAACCAAAGGCCTGATCTTTAGTGTTGTTTTTATACTGAAAGAACAGAAAAAAACAAAAATCTGGAACTAAACCAGTTTTTGTGGTCTCCCCATCTCCCTGTCTCGCTTTGAAAATCAATTCCTGGAGAACACATCAATATGGAAAAATAGCCTTTCTAAGACAGACGCTCTCTCTTTTTCTCTTTCTTGCACACACACACACACACACGCACACACGCAAAGTCAATCAATGCGTGTGTGAGCCATACTAGGTGTTAAGGCCTGGACCATATTGTTTACAAATCACTGATGATTGCTAAGTGCTGATTGGAGGGGGGGAAAAAAAATCTAAACGGGTGTGTGTTAAGAAGTTTTTTTGTGTAAATGTGCATATTGTGCATTTTACTTGAGCGTTTGAGTGGAACGATCGCACACAGGTAACCTCAGCCACAGGAGAGTCGTCATTGATAAAATCAGCAGAGAAGTCCCTGCTGTGCTGGAAGATTATCTGTGCAGTAGTGTAATCATTACATCCAATTAACTATAATACCTCTCCTTCTTGCTCTCCTCGATACCTAGCTGAGATCATCTCTTCGGATCAATTCCTACAAATCTCCCTGCTGCACTTTACTCTTTATGCTAGCATCTACTCAAGTGTCAGCCATCTCTCTGCATCTATCTCCTCCTCCCACTGTGCTTTTATCCCCAGTTCACTCCATCATTGTATCCATTTATCTATTTTACTCCCCCTCTGCTTCTCAGGCCCTCCATCCCTCTATCCCTCCCACTCCATGCGTTCTGACAGCTCTGTCATTAGATGGCAGTAGCAGCAGTAAAGCAGTCACAATGATGGACTGCTAGCTCTCGCTCTCTCTCTCTCTCTCTCTCTCTCTCTCTCTCTCTCTCTCTCTCTCTCTCTCTCTCTCTCTCTCTTGCCCCCCCTCCCTCTCCCTCTCACTGCCCTCACTATAAAAGCTATGACCCATTCTCGGTGTGGCATCTGTTCGACGCCAGTCCGCAGGTGGCACTGCCCCGGTCATAGCAGTAAAGGTCGGCGGTGCTCCGTCTCACCGGCTGCCCCGTTAGCCTCCTCATAAACCCGGGGCAGTTAAACCCTGACCCTCTACACCTGTGGCCTCTGCTCTTCTCTGGCTCCCGGCCACAGCCAGCAGCCACACAGAGCAAGCTCCAGAAATACACTCACATTTGTATGAATACAATTAGTGCAAAATCCTTGCTGATTACAGTTTCAGAATTAACACCTGAACTCCTATCAGACATATTAGCTACATAATACATTTATCTTTACTTCTTAAACTCATTACTTCTTACAGTGGATTACTTTTTTTTCAAATGTCTTTATATTTGAATTAGCTGCGTTTGAGGTTGGGAATACACTCACATGAGTTCACACACACACATTTCCAACATTTGGTGTGGTAACAGGTGCAGAGGGGGGTGGCGGGGTCCTCACTGTTACCTCACAGAGGCCACTGTGATTTATGGACTGCAGTCAGTACTGGCCGTCTATAGGAGCCCTGTGGTCGGTTCCTCAGTTTGGCACCAGGGAGACGCCGTCGTTGTTGTTGTTGTATTACACACTGTGTTGTATGTGGGTTTGTTTGTTCTCCTCTCTGGCTGTGAACAACGCACACTCGTGCACACATGGCTGATACTGTAGCAGTGGGTTTGCATCTGTGCGTGAGCTGGGATACGACTTGGTGTGTCCCACTAAGAATGTCATGGCAAACGCTCACCTCTGCTCCTCTGGGTTAAGACCCTGTGAAATGGCTTGACCCCCATCTGGAATATAAAAGCACTGGGATCACTTGTTTTTTTTTTGCGGTTGAATAAGTATGTTTTAATGTGTGTGTGCATACGCGTGTGTGTTTGCTGTCACCTCTCTCCTGAAACATTATTCCGGCAGCAGAAATAGCCGAGCTCTAATTGCCTTCATCTCCCTTTGCCTCCACTAATCAAATTAGACTACAGAGAGTTCTAATTAAACCCTCCCTGCATGTGATGGTGCTGGGTTCACACACATGCACACATATGCGTGTACGCACACACACACACCCGCACCCACATGGATGCACACCATTACATGTTGACACATGGTCACAGACCTTTTTCCACTTTTGGACCCTCCAGTGAGCAGCAGTGTAGCGTTAGAAAGCTGAGTGTGTCTGGTTTGATGAACTGCACTGTCTGACCAGCAGAACTACTAATATGCAGTTTTGGATCTCAATGCTTCTCTCTCTGCAATAACTTGAGTTATTGATCGGTCACTGCAATGATGGATGAAGAATTTGCCAAACGCATGTTTTGTTTTGCTGTCTGTGAGTCCTGAGGAGAAAGACGGAATGTGAGGCAGGCGGTGGAGTGTGTGTGATCTTTTTAAGGCGAGAACCTTTTCATTGATTTTGGCTTGCGGCACAGATGTGACTTCTTGCACAGGGACCCTCAAGACTGTTGACACAGCATGCACCCAAACGCCGTGCTGGACACAACTCAGACTCCTGAAGGTTACAGTTGTTCTCAACATCCTGTGTGTGTGTGTGTGTGTGTGTGTGTGTGTGTGTGTGTGTGTGTGTGTGTGTGTGTGTGCTCACCAGACTGTCAGGCTTGGGCCAAAATCCTATCTGCTTCTATTTTAACATGCATTTAACATAATGAATTAAAGGAGTTGTTATTATCAGAAAACCATATTGTATGTCCCTGTCGCAAGGATGTACACTTCAAACAACTATTGATGTATCTTTTTTCCCCTAAAAGGAAACAGTGGATGAATTTAATAATCAAATATCAAATATATGAATGATTTTGAATTTCATTATTTTTGTTTACTTTCTCCGCATCAACTCAGCCATCCAGATTCTCAGACCTGCCTCACAGCCCCTGCAGCCTGAATTACCACCATGAGGTCCAGAGTCTTCAGAGGCGCAGCCCCCCCAACACTGGAACTCCTGTTCTGTCACTGGAAACCTTTAAATTTAAATAAAATCTACTAATGCTCAATGCTTAGTGACAAGTACAGTGCCTAATAATCAGTGGAGAAGAAATAAAAACAAAATTAGATGAGCCAGAGTTCTTCCAGAAGCAATGTCTCTCTGGTTGGAGTGACCTCCCACTGTGAAACGGAAAACTCCCAAGTTTCCCTCATTTCAGGGATTCACCTCGCGTGCTTTTGTTCTGTTCCTAAAATTTCCAACCAGCAACAAAAGGGATTGATGTACAAATAATGCGTAAACAGATTCAATAAAAATGAGCGCTTACCTTAACACAGCCATGCAAACATACGTCAGAAAAAGAAAATAAGTCTCTCACAATAATAAAAAAAATCGATAAGTCCATCATATAAACTCAATACATCAACAATACAAACCTGAGAAGTTCAGTTAAAATAAATGAACTAACAGAAGAACAAGAAAACATAAATTGCTGTGAAGCAGATTTTCGTGAGCCGCTGCTCCAGTTGATGTTGATATTGATCATGTTTGCAGGAAGTAAATCTCACTCTTTACTTGGTGTGCCTCTGATTACTTACCTGATTCTTCGCATAACTACGTTTTGAAAAGGAATTGGGACAATAGATATTCTTAACATTGACATATTAAATATTTCTTTAATATGTACCCCTTAATAATTTTGTATTTTATCTCCTGAATTTGTCTCTTAAAAATGTCACAGCTGCAAAAATGATTTGGCTTTCAATGTAAAACCTTAAAGGAGTGTTTATATAAAGTAACAATATATAGCCAGATACTTTTTAACAGAGTGGATGTTCAGAAAAGAAGTCATCTTAATGTTCTTTCATGGTAAAACTCTCTAAACTGAGAGAAAGAATATATGTGGTAAGTCAAAACCAAAAAGGCTGAAGTGTGTGAAATACTCCTGTGCTCCCACACACACAAGTACAGAAAGTGGATAAGCAGTATTAGTTGCCAGATGACCCTTCTTTGCAGGGCAGCACGGATCTACTTCCAGTATGACCACTGTTTCCCCCTGGCAGAGCATCTGCTGCTGGCTAAACCACAGTCAAACGATCCGGTCTTCACACTTCATGGTTTTAATAAACACGAACGCCCTCAGTCACTCACTCACACTCATAAACATACTCTCACACTTGAGAACCGACAAATGCCGACGATCTCAAATGTTCCCTGCCCTTTTAACTGCACCATAAATGAAGAGCCGGGAGAGGAGCAGGCACAAAAAAGGAGATAGATGATGTTAGTGGGAGAGGCAGGGTAATCCTCCCTCACTTCCCGAGGTAATTAGGAGTGTGTGAGGCAAAGATTTATGAAGAAGAGGAGGAGAAAACGGAGAACTGTACCACCCAGTGAGAGGGTAATAGAGAATCTGTTATTTTTCTACTCTGAAGCTCTGTATAGGAGTGTGAATCTTTGTGTATGGTTTTTTTTTTTTTTTTTTTTGGTGGGTTAGGGCAGCGTTTTAAGCTGACAGCTTTCCAATCATTCACTGAAGGGATTCCAGAGCTTAACCATCAAAGCAACCCCTTCATTTAAGACAAGAAAAGTTAAAAAAAAAGAAGAAGTAATTTGCCCACTTCAATTCCCTGTCCCCCTCTTTGTTCCATCTGCTTTTTGTCCTCCTCATGCAGACTTTCAGCTACTCTGACTGCATGGAATTTGCTACTTGGCGTGCTCTTATCTTCCTCTCAAATGAATATCTGCTGCCAGTTTGCTGCTTGAGTCGTCCTGCGTGGCAGCCTCCCTCCCTGCCAGGTGTCGGAGGATAGTGCTCCACGTGGAGCGTCAGTGGTCCGTCTCTTCACCCACGCTTAGCCTCCAAGCTCCAGAGGAGGCGGAGGAGGAGGAGGAGGAGGAGGAGGCAGTGTTTATAGTATGAGGTTGTAAATGCCTGTGTCCCTGTGTGCGAGTATTAAAGGGGTTAAGAATGAACAGCAAGTGACCCCACTGTGTCAGCGCGAGGCGCTGCTCAGTACATTCACTGCTGTAATAAATGAATAACCTTTGTCTCCCACTTCACTTGTGGAGGGTCTTGCTGTCGTTGTTGGGTGTGAGTGCGAGTGCGAGAGAGGCTGTTCTTGTTTGTCTGGCTGATTGGTGCCGAGCTGCCAGCCTGTCAGCACACAGGAAATGGAATTGAATCATTGGAGACAGATTAAGAGAATAGCAAGAGCTCATCACATCCTGTTAAAGCTGGGCGATGACTCAAGGCAAGGTCTCTCTCTGGTTCTCCCTCTCTGTCTTTCTTCTTCCTCTCTCTTTCTCTCTTTTTAATTTTTTTTTTTTTTTATTTCTCTGTTGATATTATCTTGACTCAGTCGAAATCTCTCGCTGTCCTACTCCCTCCTTTCCTGTTCTCAGACGGTGCTTTATGCATGGGGCAACATATCAGTGATTGAGCCAAAACATCTCATTAAAGCTCGTCTATGACTGAGTGTGAGATGAAGAGACAAGGAGGAACAAGATGATTGATGATGGATGATAGCTGCGGCCTGAATTATATGGCTCGGGACTGTCCAGAAGACTTCCTCAGGAGGAGGAGTAATGACGAGACGAGACGGCCCATGATTACTGCTCCCTACGAGCCTTACAGCAACCACAAAATAAATAGCAATGGCGATGGCCAAGTGTACAACCTAGATACTGGATTTGTTTGTCCTTCCACTCCTCTAATGTGTGCTTGAAAAATTATGTCCAATTTTCTCCTGTCAGAAGGGGCAGAGGGTTTGATCTGATCCTCTCACATCCAGTTACGTGGAGCCCGTGTTTGTGTGTTTATGTGTTTACTTACTTTTTTTTTTTTTTGAGGGGGCTGTTTGGTGTCAGAGTGTATTAGGGGAAACTGAACAAGCTGAAAGGTCAGACAAGGTTACATCAGCGGTTCTCAGTTTGTGGACACACAAACAAGATTTCCTCTCAAACACACACCGTGCACCGAGAACGGGAGCCTCACAGAGACGAGAGGAACTCGCTTGCAGAGAAATCTGCCCTACAACACTGGTCTGGGAGCAGGTTTCCCTGTAAATCCCAGAATACAACCAGTTGAAGGATGATGCATCGATCTGACATGCAGGCGTCCCACACTCCTGTGCTGATTGATGTGGCCTGGCTCCTGGCTCTGCGAGTGCCTGCTCTGGTCTCTCGGCATCATGTCAAGGGAGGTCTGAGAAAAGAGCTCGACAACTGGGGGATACTTAGGAGGGCGGAGAACAACAGATGAAGGTCAGGGTGTGAGGTGAGAAAAAGGCTAAAGGGAGAGGATGAAACACAGAAAGATAAGACACGTAGCACGTTAGTGTCAGCGGGCTGCAGAGAAGACTCCTACATTTTGTTTTGTGGGGGAGGGGGTTAGCAGTTTAGAATTTGTGCTAAATTTCTTTCTAGCCTTGTCTGTCTCACCTTATGGGATCTGGAAACTGTCCAATCTGCATTCTGAGGCTAAAGTGGTGCCGCCCTCATGCTGGTGTCTGTAATGGTCAATGTGTGGTTTTAATACTCATGGTTCGATCAGCTTCAGGCTCCTATCGAAAGAATTGGAAAGATATACTGTACGTGTGTGTGAGTGTGTGTGTGTGTGTGTGTGTGTGTGTGTGTGTGAGGGAGGATGACTGTTGGGGAGCGGGGACAGATTTGGGGAGGGCTGGCCAGATGAATCCTGGTGGGGAGTGGCAAGAATAAGCTGGCACTGTGGAGGCGGGCATATGGAGGGCAGGTTGGCACTTTGGCTGCCACCGCCGTGTGCACCTGCCGGCAGGGGGAGACTCTGCCAAGAGGAAAGGGGGGGGGGGGGGGGGGGGGCGCAGAGAGCAAGAGATAAAGACTGGGAGTGTTTGTGGTATGTGACAATGATGCTCTGTTCAGGGCCTGCTGGAAATGATTTTAGCTAGTCATGAGTCTTAAGTCACACGGGTATGCACGCACACACGCACACACACACACACACACACACACACACACACACACACACACACACACACACACACACACACACACACACACACACACAGAGTTTTCATTTTAAAATAGACACCTGCACAAGTCCCACCCTGTTCGCCTGAATTGAGCAGTCAGACGCACTAAGCATGTCTCCTGGTTGTAGAACAAACACGCAGCCTTGATAATCAGGATACCATTCAAATCCTTCGCTACGTGCGCTACGACACATCCTCTAATTGGACTCAACTGTTGTGCTGCTAACCAGCTGCTAATTAGATCAGCATATTCCTTTCACTCCCGCGCTCTCTCTTGTTTTGTGCCATTATTTGTCACAGACAAAACAGTTTTAGGTGTTTTTTTTTTTTGTTTTGTTTTTTTTAAGTGCATCAAGTACACCTGTGCACAACAGAGATGCATGATGGGGAAGTGGATTCAAACATGCAACACACTTTGGTAAATATGGAGGTGCATGTATATATATTTGTTTAATTTATGTTTGAAGTTGTATTAGTCGGTGTGTGTTTTGGCTGCTCTACTCTGGCACAGATGTAGGAGCCAAAAGGCAAGAGCCCTCGTTAAGCCACTGTCAGAGAGGGTTTGTAACAGGCCACTGGAGCCCATCTGTATCCTAATATGCACACGCACAAATGAGTTAGTGTGTGTGTGTGTTATTGCAGCTCTCTTACATTCTGTGTATGCATATACAAAAATGAAACAACGTGAGTTTTCTCACTAATTTGTGTGTGTGCGTGTGCGTGTGTGAGTGAACCTGGGTGTCCACAGCTCAGTGTGATAGGTGAACAGCAAAGGGCAGGTACTCCATGCTCTGGTTTTAGCCTTGGCTGGGGATACAAGTGTTTGGGCTGCCATGTTTTCCTCTGATCTGCCTCCTCCCTTTCATCAAGGAAACCACAGAGAGCAGGGTAGAGGAGGACGAAGCGGTTTAAAGGCTGGCAGCAGCACCATGGCCTTGAGGTGTTATCTCTGCCCCTCACTGTGTTGGAGAGAGTGTGGATGGGATGCAGAGAAAGTGAAAGAGAGAGGGACTGTGGGAGTGATTGCAACACAGCCCACTTCTCTCCCTCTCTCTCTCTCTCTCTCTCTTTTTTTTTTTTTTGCCTTCCTGTGTGGAGCAGGACGGCTAGCAGATGGTCTTGTTACCAGCAAAATGAAAATGAACGCAGTAAAATTTGCTTGTGTTAATTTTCTCATCCCCCAGGTGAGACGTGGGGCTCACATCAGTCAGCCGCTACACTTGCACATTTGCACATGTATCATAGATACACATGCATGCGTGGCCTTGGCCTGCTGGCTTTAAACACACACCATCTGCATGCGGAGAAAGTGTGTCGGAGGAGTGTGAAGAGTGTGCTTGGCTTCAGGAATGTGTTTCCAATGTTCATAGCCATAGCTTATGTTGCTTTGGAATGTAAAGTGTTACCAAACACTTCATGCATCAGTCATCAGCAAGCCAGTTGTCCAAAGACAGTGGGTGTTTTTGAGGGCAGACTGACAGAGCTGAAAAGAGAGCTGAATTGGCAATTAGAGGCAAAGGGAAGCAAGAGAATCTGTGCTAACAGGGAGGAGGAGATGGCATGTTCATCCGCAGATGAAGACTAAATCCTTTCATTCTCTCCTCATCTTCCCTCCCTCCTTCTCCTGCTTGCTTAGTAGTGAGATGTGAGCTCCTGCTTTGTAACGTCTGCTTCTCCGTGTTTGTGTGTATCAAGGATCCGGACTAGTCCACGGCTTATCCCTCTGAGTGTGTGTGTTCTGCAAGGATAGAAGCGCCTTAGCCTCTCTTATCGTCTTACAGTAGGGTGCTCGCCATTGCGGTTTGAACCCCCAAATAGAAAGAAAGTGATGTAGGAAGGGGAACAGGGAAAAGTGTACAACACCAAGTATCATTTCCTTTACTTTTATTTGTCTTGATTCAGAAATGCCACTGCTGTTTTTCTTCTAAAAGCTAAACAGCCCTTTCAGCGTGGGGACGTGCTGATGGCTGCTACAGAGCCGTCCTTGTACCTTGCAGGAAAGCACAATAGGGGACTGATGTCACTGTAGCTTTTTTTCCCCCTATGGTAGTCCTTATTATCAACCAAGTTGTTTCAATGTCCAAAGGAATGACAGAGAGAAACAAAGGGAAAGAAAGGAAGCTGCCAGATTGAAAAGATGGCTCCGCTGACAGCGAGTTCCATGCTTCAATACTAATAGGCCTTCAATATTCAATGAAATGAAACAAAAGGGGGATGAAAAGGGAAATGGGGGAGAAAATAAAAGGAACAGGTTTGAAGAAACATCTCCTGCAGTTTTCTTCTTTAAACTGTCTCTGGTCATGACCTCTGCAGTAACAACAAAGAACCCCCCCTCAACCACGCACCACCTGAAAACTGCACAGTTCAGAGGACGATGCCTCATACTCTCCTTTGTCTTTCCCTGCCTTTATAAAAATGAAGGCTGTACGTTTACCTTCGGGCTTTGGAGGTTTGATTCCTACCAGGAAATGGCATCGCTAAAACGTGCGGGCATTGACGGTGGTGCAGCACGCTTTGGATAAACTCAAATGGCATATGCTGCACTAGTATGTATGTATAACAGGCACACTAGCACACTAGTGTCTCCTCGGTGTTAATACCAAGCCTCTATACTGCCCACGCAGTCCTTGGATGTGAATGAAATGAGTCATACTGTATGTGAGGATGCTCTTCACAAATACACCACACAGAACACATATGTTCCCCCTTGAACGTACAAAACACTCCTCCATAAACTGTGCTTATCGCCGCAGCCTCACTGGCTAATAAAGTGTATGTGGCCTTTTCGTCACACATCGGGATCCATCACATCTCCTGTTGCTCTTCTGCTAGTGCGGTAGGTTGCAGGTCTTGGTAGAGTCCTTGATGTGTGCAGAGGAGTGATGATGAGCCTAATGCAGTCTGTCTGTGTCCTGGACGTGACCACCACATTAATATAGTACTAATACAATGCCCTGTCTGCTGCATGCTAATCACTGCCTCACTCCTCCTCACGTTTTCTCGCTCTCTGTCTCACGTCGTCTATTGTTGTGAGACATGCGAGACGGGGAGTTGAGCGAGGACAAACTCCAAGCTGAGGGATTTTTGAAATTTGCCACCTAATATGTCTGTACTGTTCTTTTTTTAATACCGTTTTGAATATTATTGCAACAACTCTAAAACTGGTTTGCCTTCAGACTGCTTCACGTGATGAATTTTTAAACTTCGCTCTGATTGGTCACCCTGTTTGGTGTTGTTCATGCGCATGTATATAAGTAATTTTATACAAACAACAGACTTACTGCCCATTGTTTTGAAAATAGTCCAATTCACACAGCCTTTGTTAAGAGTAGTGCCCATAATGTTAATGAAACTGCAAAAAAAAAAAAAAAAAAGTATCTGCAGTGGTGTGAATTGCATGCTAAAGTGGAAAATTCATTTCAGATTGTACATGTGCAGCAGCTCATTTGGTGATCGCAGTCATGTCCTTGACATGACAACGTCTCTTGCCATTCTTCAGTAACAACCACTGCTTCTTCTTCTTCTTCTTCTTTTTCTTCTTCTTCTTCTTCTTCTCTTCTTTCTTTCGCTGTCTAACTAGCTCTCGTCCAAACTGGTGATGTGAGCAGCAGCAGCCACGGAGGCTGCTGTATGAGATTGAGGGAGTGCAACATAGTAATGACATTTGCAGTACATTCTGATGCTGTGTTTTTCCACGTAGCTAATAAGCAGCTGAACGCTGTTATGTCAACTTCAAAAAGTCCTGGTAGTCTTGTTCAAGCCGGCTATTTTAACCAGATCTGCCCTGTCGGCTCACATAATAAGTGTTGTATAAGTCAACTCCATTTGCCATTTTTTTCTAAGAATCATTTGACCATGGTGGACAACACCTAGAGGTTTAAAAAAAAAAAAACACTTCTCAAAATCACTTAAACTTTTGTTAGACCATGACATTTGCTCCACCTTAAAAAAAAATTCGGACCCCTCAACCCACCATACAGAGTCAGATCTCAGATTGGATAAACAAGCAAGAGCTCTTCAAAGCAGCTCGGTGGCCACGCCAGCAGGACCGCACAGAGGCGCAGGTGGGAGGAGGTGCAACACTGGAATGAACGAGGAGGGAGGGGCTGGAGAGGTGTGTGTAAGCAAGGCTGCTATTAATGGCCTAATAATGTATCTGGATGTTTTGGCAGTTGTGAAAAGGGTGAAGGGGGGGGCATGGGGGCAGAGGAAAGAGGTTGACAGCATGTCATGGCTGGTTAAGAGCAAACTGGGAGAAGAGAGAAAGGCCTTGTTTGCCGGACTAAATGCCGTAAATAACATCAGAGAGTGCAGCTAAATGGAAATCAATGCAATTACCCTATTAGCATGGGCCTGAACTCAGCTGGCTCCTGCTACATTTCTCTGTCTCTCCGTCCAATTCTTCATTTCCTGTACATTTACCGCTCATATATCATGATGATAGTGTGAACAAGTCCAAAAATGTGAGAATCAGCACTCAAGAGCTTAACAGTGTGTGCACTGTGTATCGGGAAGACTCAATAAGGACCATTCGAGTGGACGTGTTTGTCCTCGTTAACGTCACTGCAGGCATGATGATTTTGTTTAGATTTGCATAACCCCCTAATCACCTCGATTTGACTACCTCACAATCGCAGGGGCAGATTATGCTGTTAAGTGGTAAGTCATAATTAGATAAATAATTGGTTTGGCTATCATCATCCCTTTGCCATCTGTTTGTGGGTACATGCGTTTGTGGGGGTGGGTGAGCGTGTGTGTGTTCTTGTGTTTCTATCCTTGTCGGGGCCAAATGTCCCCACAAGGATAGCAAAACGTGGAACGACGTGCCTTGTGGGGACCTTTTTCCGGTCCTAAGTAGGAGAAACAGTGTTTTCTTGACCATGTTGTTGTTACTGAAAAAAGTAAAAGTGCAAAAACATTTCTTTAGGGTTAGGCTTTGTTGTGGTTTGGGTTAGGGTTAGGGTAAGGGTCAGGGTTAGGGGCTAGACATGAATGGGAGTCAATGGACGGTCCCCACAAGGATAGAAATACAAGAGTGTGTGTGTGTGTGTGTGTGTGTGTGTGTGTGTGTGTGTGTGTGTGTGTGTGTGTGTGTGTGTGTGTGTGTGTGTGTGTGTACGAGAGTGTGGGGATCATGGAAAAGGGTCCAAGGTGTTTACAGATCCATTTTTCATTGAGAGAAATGATACATCAGGCACAAAGTCATCATCTTTTCACTTTTCCTTTCTGGTGCCGCTCTTCTTTCTCATTCAAGTGTGCCACTTTTATACTTGATTTTTTTGTTGCATTTAACTCTTCACAAATTAAAAAGAGGTGATATCAGAGCTTACTTTCAAACTCAGGAACACTTCAAGCTCCTTGTTTACTATGAAGTGTTCCAAGCTGACTCGTGTGCATCATTGTCTCTGTTCTCTATGTCTTGTATGGCAGCCTGCAGCGCTGTGGTGCCCGTGATTGTCGGGCTGTCTGTTAGAATGTGTTTGCATAAATTTGCAGATGCTTGTGTACGTTTGTTTATGTAAAAATGTCTTTGACACAGAATTCTTTGCGCTGCGCCATCTCTAGCGTCCACATTTTATTTTTCTGCCACGCTTCACAGAACCACACGAGCACATCTGCTGATGAATGCATGTATCCATCTGCACTGGTCCCAGCTCTCTCCTTTCCCTACTTCATACGTGGATCATCCTTCTCGCCTTCTTTTCTCTCGGCCTTCCTCCTTTTATTTCTTGACTTATGCAGTAAACGTCACAGCCATCTCGATGTAACCTCGTAGTTGGCCTTCACCCCATACTTTTTTTTCCCCCTGCTTTCTCGCTCTTTGTCAGAGAATAAAATAGCAGCTCGGGAGCCTCTTTCTGCTGCTGTATTAACAAGAGCAGACAGCGAGGCTTCAATTCTACAGTGAGAGTGAGGTGGGAACAATTTGATCTAATTAGCAGCTGAGGTATTGCCCATAAAAACTCAGCTCTTAAACAAGTGCTGCTGCAATTATAGGAAGACCTGCATCCAAGTCAGAACGTACAACTGAATATGAGCTGAGCGTGAGGTGTGGAAGTGTTAATTTATTTCTATTTTGTGCCTGTCTGTATGTGTGCCGGCAGTGTGTGTAAAGGATCAAGGATATCTGTGCGCTCTCAGCATTCACAATGACAGCTTACAATTAGCTTATGCCAGCGTGGCTAATAGAGGAGTGTACATTGTTAATTATGTCACAGGCAGAGGGGTGCTAAGGTGGAATACATTTGAATAATGGGGAGAATAAAATAACAGCTGGCTTTTACATTCCTTGGCCCTTTTGGATCCGTAATGAAAGGTGTCTGTGTATCTGTGTCCACTCGAAACCCAGGCGCCTGTCGAACATTCATGAAGGTGGAACCCACAAGAACACATGAGCTGTTGCATATCAAGACACACACACACACACACACACACACACACACACACACACACACACACACACACACACACACACACACACACACACACGCACACGCGCACGCACGCACACACAGAGAGCAATACAGAGGCGTGAGGGACAGAGGGTTTGTCTGAGTAGTGTGCTCGTGCCTGGTTTTCCAGATCAATGATGTGTGGCTGGGTGATCGATGTGAGGGCTTAGCGGAGTGGAGAGAGCTAATGGGCAGGTCAGTGGCTCAGACACATCCTGGCTCCCCCCGCCTATTACCACTACGTCTGTTAATAGGCCTCACCACACTCCCCTGTTGCTCACACACACACACACACACACACACACACACACACACACACACACACACACACACACACACACACAGACACCCAGATAGTAGGAGGATAGCGAGGAGGGAACACAGCCAAGCATGCTCGCTTTGCACACCTCCTCCCCTGCTTACTGTTTTAACCCTTGCCTTTTCCACACATCTCCATTTATTCCTCAGTTCTGCTTCTCTTTTCTCTCCTGCGGCCTTTCACCCGCTTCATGCTGTGAGCTTCTGGAACTGCAACATATGGGCCTGCATGTGCAAATAAGGGAAGGTGATGAGAAGCAGCATATTCACAACCATGTTAAGTAGATATGAAAGCGATTACTGTGTAACCCCGGTCTAATCCCCTCAAAGTTGACAACTGCACACACTGGAGTGAAGACAATGGTCCTTTCCATTTTTGATTGGCTGAAGGATAATCAAGCAGTGTGTGATTCGTCCTTCAAGGCTGTCAGCGGCAGTGTGTTAGGTGGGAGTCTAAGGTCATTTGGCTGTATCACTAAATAGATGTATTTGTGTATCTGCCTGTTTCATTTATTAGTTATTTTGTTGATTATTAGCCTGACCGGTCGGTTGACATAAAATTTTTGTGTTCTCAACACAACACTATAGACCGGGACGGAGATCACCAGGAAACATCTGAGGGGAGCTTTTTCTCTTATTTTGATTTTTGAGAAGATATCTTGATCCAAAAAAACAATAGTGTCTCTGAATGTGAAAAACCTTTGGCAGTGCAGCATTCAATCGAAATGAACGACATGAAATGGGAGCTTAAATTTCCACCAAATAATTATTAGTCAATGACCATATTTTCATCAGTTCCCAATGGTGGAAACAATCATCAGTTACAGGTTGATAATTTCATAACAATACGTGTATAATTACATCATTATAAATGTGTTCAGCACAGCTGTGTCGTGACAGCAGGTCAGTCAGGGAGGTAAATAACCCAACAGGCTGTATTTCTTCCTTTCATTGCTCTGCCTTCCCATTCATCCCTCTGCTTAACCTGTCATTTAGCATGGACCCTGTTCTGTCTTCCCGTGGCATCTGATCTGCATGTTAATCACCTCTCTCTCCTTAATTTAATATCGGGCCGTTAGGAATGTGGAATGCACATGCCAGAGGTTTAGTGTTTGTCCGCTGGCCCCCATTCACCACTGCACTAATGAATACTGCACTTTTTCAATTATCAACCACATATATGTATTTATATTTATTTTTTTTGTGTGTGTGTTTGTCGGTGCATTCTTCTTTTAGCTCTTTCATGCTAGCATGTCTTTGGCTTGAGGTCTGGATGAAACCTCATGTGCACCGCGGAAGAAGGAGGCAAAATTACCTTCGATTATAACCTTCCAGTAGCAAAAAAAAAAAAAAAAACAGCACTCAAGCTTAATGCCCACAAGGAGGGCTGGAGTCTGGTCCAGTCCGTCCACTCTGACTGCATCTCCCTGTGGCAAAGGCTAAAAGACCTGCCACTTGTCATCAGCATGATGGAGGTGAGGCAGGAGGTGGAGGTGGGGGAAGTTCGTGTCTTTGTCTTAGAGAGGACCAGGGGAGTACAGAAATGAGATGAAGGTACAATTTTCTTTGAATGCAGAGGTGGAGGAAAGTGCACTTGCTTTTAATGGTGCTGGGCCGTTCCTCTACTGAGCACAGCGTTCCACCCTGAAGATGCTCCTCGCTCTGCAGAGCCCACAGTACGACGCTCATCACTTCTCTGGGCAGAACAAGAAAGTCAGTTCACAAGGTGTGTGATTATCATAGTTCTAATAATTAGAGCCATTATTGTTACAACCTCAGTCACTTGCATGCGTGCGCGTGTGTACGCACGCACATACACACACACTTTTCCTTTCTTAGCCATGCAACAAGGCTGTGTCTCTTGTGGCTGATAGATTGTAATGAATGTAACAGCAGTCAGATCCTTCAAAAGCCTCTCAAAAGCTTAAGCCCCTTTATTAAATTAAGCTAACGATGCCTAAGGCCAGGTCTGCTGCTGCGAGAGAGAGAGAGAGAGAGAGAGAGAGAGAGAGAGAGAGAGAGAGAGAGAGAGCAAGAGAGAGAGAGAGGTGGTGTAAAGGCTGCAGAGAAAAGGAAGAGGTGGAGAAGGAGGTGGAGGCAATGTTAGGAGTGAGTATGTGAAATGGCAAGTAGTCAAATCGATGAGGGATGGTAGAAATGGGGAGCGTTTAGTATCAAAGGAAGGAGGTGGGGGAGGTTAAGAGGAAGGCTGGTGAACGAGGACAGGAGGAGGGGAAGAGGAATACCCTGCAGACTCCCGCAGTCGTACAGCAGCACACCTGCAGCTCAGGGGAAGAATGGTAATTAAGTAAAGGCTCATTGTGGGAGAGCAACTGTGCAAATGTGTATTTTTTTTTTATTTTTTTTTTTAGAAGGAGTTTTGTGCGTCAGAAACCGTCGATGAAAACATAAATGTTTAAATATTCAGTTTTTAAATGGGGCAAGCCTTTTAAAGCAGTTTTCACACTCTTTTGGTCATAAGTTAAACACACTGTGCGCTAAATGCAGGATTTTGTTAAACTCAGTGGTTTGGAAAGAAGAAAAATAAAAGCATTTGTGCGCGTGCAAAGACAAAACCGTGCAGTTTGGAGGTTAGATACCTTTCCTGTGCATCTTGATCGGCTTCTGTGTGGTAAAAGGATTTGTATAGTGACTAACAGCATTTCTTTCCAAACGTATTAGCTAAGATAATTGAAAAAAATAATTCACTGTTCATATCTCATAGTTGAAAAAGGAGACATGCTGGGAGATCTGCTTCTTATTATAAACCGTAACATTTTGTTATGAATATTATTGTGATGCCAAAAATTAAGCTATCGCTCCTTTTATTAAAGGATTCCTCCTAACAGCAATGACTAATCACCAGAAACAACTAAAGTTTAAATAGCTCATTAGTGATTACTGATAAAAAAAAAAGACCATAAAATTGCTAATTGACAAATTTTCCTGATGATATTCTAATACCCCAATGATGGATTTTTTTTTTTTTTTTTTTTTTTTTTTTTTTTTTTTTTGAGTTATTAAACCAAGGGGGCTCACCGAGCATCTCAAGATCTGTCACGTGCACGAAAAGCAGTCACATCTGAACCGGAGGCCTTGGAACTGTGTCATTAGCGTTGGATTACTCACCTGCTTGCTCACGTTAGCTTACAGGGTCAAGTAGAGGTGAGGGATACACTATCGCCTGAATGAGAGACAGGACACTGCGTTCACAGATGAATGCACGTACAGAGGCACCGTTCACATGCAAACAAAGATGCTCATGCTGCCGTGTGTTTGTGTGGTGTGTGTGTGTGGTGCTTCTGCTCTGCCGTGCCCTCTGTAAGTGGGGCAGAGTGGCTTATTGCAGGAGGCACACAATATGCAATTAAGCTCGCATTTGATCCAATGCATCCAGCAATTAGCAGTTTACAGCACAATGTACAAAGGCCCTCATCCCGCTTCCTCCCCAGCCATCACCTGCTTAATCCTTATTTTCATCCTTGGCATCGCGAGAGCACCCTGTCTTTACTGCTTACAACTGTGGCTTTGATTTTACAGCCGGTGCAGTGGCTGGTATCTAATCCACAGTAAAACCATTGATAAGCCAGACAAGGAGAGAAGCTGTCAGCTCAGGCTTCTGCTGCTTTTTGTGGTTGACTGTCCCCTTGTGGACACTAGCAGGAACAACCCGTTTCTTTTTCCTCTTTTTTTTTTTTTTTTTTTTTTTTTTTTTTTTTTAACGAATGTACTGTATACAGTATGGTGTGTAGCTGCAATAATGGCAAATAAACTCAACTGCATCCTTTCATGATGCTTTAACCGATTCACTCAGTAATTGGTCTGTGATGGTCTTACATGGCATTGTGGGATATTGGATATAAAACGAGCACGCATGGTTAGAGTAAAGAAAAAAACAGTTTATCTATTGAGAAATTGAATTTTTTTTTATTAAGTGAATGACATATAAGGTGAATAAAATCAGTCAGTGGTCTTAGCTGTGTGTCATTTAACAAGTAATCATCAGGTAATTAATTTAGCTTAATTAATTTAAAAAAGTCATTCATTAATGAACTAGATTTTTCAAGTTCATCTCATTTTTGCACTTGACTGATATTGCTAGAATAAAATTAAGTGATAATAAAACTGTTCAACAGCTTATTAGTCAAATAAAATGTTGATTTCTTGTAATTAGAATTTAAGTAAGGAACTCGTTTTAAAGTTTTATATCACGTTCAGTTAGTTTGACGGTTTTATTTGTAATTATTTAATAGGTGAAATATATTCAAGCAGTTCAAATGAGTCATCAAACTAGATATCTGACAGAAACCAGAATCAATATTTACTGACTACAGGTCTGAAGAGTACATCTGATCCCTTTCTCTCTCCATTTATAGATATAATTAAAGTCTGACCACTCTCAACTTATAGAATAATAATTCACAAAAAACATATTCAAACTCTTCAGTCAAACACTCAGAACGGATCCTTTCACGCCATATAAGTTGATTGTAATCATTATATTCGTGTGTGAATGTGTGTGAGTCGTAATAACTAAAATAAAGTGTGTGGTGGAGGGATTCTTGAGGAGCAGGAAGTCTGTCTGCCCCCTCCGGCTGGGATGGACAGACATTCTTCACCCCCCCCGGGATGACAATGCGGGGTCAGGCCTGTGAACTGGGGGGCGTGACGGGGAGGGAGCAGGTGCTTCTGCCCCCCTCCTCCTCCTCCTCCTCTTGACTTGTCTGTGTGTGTGTGTGTGTGTGTGTGTGTGTGTGTGTGTGTGTGTGTGTGTGTGTGTGTGTGTGTGTGTGTCCGGCCCCCGCCGGATCGGAAGCTCCACCCCCCCGGCTCCCAGCAGCCGGGCCGCCTCTCTCCTCCTCTCCCCGGCTCTGCGCTCCGTCCCTCTGGCCTCGCTTTGGCGTCGGAGCTTCGTGCGTGACAACAAATAAAAGTGCGGAGTCTCCGTTGTCGACCGAGGGATGGCTCCTCGCTCCCCCCGCTGACGGAGCGACCCGCTGACTAATTCATGAACACTGGAATAGCTCCTACTTGTTTTGCGGTGAGTGATTGTGTGTAAATCTGCACTTCTGTCTCCAAACCCCGGGGTTGTTTGTTGGAAGCGGCGAGCATACGGCGGGGGTTTTGTTGAGGAAGTCATTACTATATCGAGGAAACGGCTGATAGTTTCTCTCTCTCTCTCTCTCTCTCTCTCTGTTGTATACGAAGGTCGGCGAGGAGCATTTGTGTGAGTGTGTGTTGCGTTCACGGGCTGAGCGTGCGCGCTCTAAATGTGCGAAACAGAGAGAAGAAAGGCGAGAGAAAGAAAGAAGGAGTAACAACCACCCCGGTGCGTTCAGGTGCCGGTGTAACCTTGTGGATTAGTCAGTGTTTATGTTCGGTCCATCTTCTAAAATGCAGATTAGGTGGGGGGTGAGGGGAGGGGGGGTTGGAAAGAAAATAGCGTGCGACCCCCACCCCCTCAAATTAACTTCTTGTAACATTGTTACCGGTGCGCTGCCGCGGTTATTATGAAGAGCGCAGCCCACGGGCTTTCTGCGTTAAGCCATTTACGCACGCCGCGGACCTTTCAGCCTGCGTGAAACTGTATTGTCGGTTTAAGCCCGGCCGCTCGCCGTCTCCAGTCAGACTGGCTCCTGTGAAATTGTTGTCTGCTGTGGCTTTGCTCGCTCCTTTCCAGAGCAGGGGAGTGTGTCTGCCTCCGAAGGGGGCATTTCCTTTCTGCCGTGGCCGCGTGAGTGGCACATTTTGACCATTTGGCTCTGACCCCGTGTGTGTGTGTGTGTGTGTGTGTGTGTGTGTGTGTGTGTGTGTGTGTGTGTGTGTGTGTGTGTGTGTGTGTGTGTGTGTGTGTGTGTGTGTGTGTGTGTGTGTGTGTGTGTGTGTGTGTGTGCGCGCGCGCGCGCGCGTACCCGTGCGCGCGGCAGGTGGAGCGTGTTGAATCACTTCCCACGCGCTCCTTCACTTCTTTTCGAAAGGCACACACACACACACACACACACACACACACACACACACACACACACACACACACACACACACACACACACGCCCCGGGTTTAAAACACGGTCTACAAACAGTGAAGCAACAGGCTCTACTGAGCGCTCAGAGTTTATCTGCAGCCAGAAGAGCCTTGTTGTGTGTTTTAGCTGTTGCTGATAAGGTTTAACCACAACTGCTGGAGCAGGGAATTAAAGCCTTCTACTCTTTCAGGGTTTGTCATCCTGCTGTCTTTAACATCTGCTCATTTGGATGTATGTCTTCCTACAATAACACTGCTTTCCTTTTGAAATATGATTTATGATTTCTGAACATTACTTGTTTAGGTTAAAACCAGGTTTCTCACACAGGAGACAGAAATGACTCACTGCAGGCTGAGGTACAGAAAAATACACTTAAGGGGAAATTTAAAATTAATGAGGAGACATATTTATTTCCATCATAGGAGATAAGAAAAGACAATAGTTCTGCTCCGTCATGTCAGTGACACAGTTAAAGTTAAAGTTTCACCTTCAGAACACTCCTTTCTCAAAATTTCCTGTTGTAAATGTATATATATATATATATCTCACACTCTGTTGAAAAAATCTTGGCCAAGCCAGTTGTGTAAAGCCAGTTACTATTTGTGAAAGACCCTGATGGCAGATTAATCCGTGGCGGACATGTGTGATGTCTGAGTGCTTTCATGATTTATCTTGTGTGGGGGTCAAAGCGAGGCTTCAGCGAGCACCTTCACCGCTGATGGCAGCCGGTGTCACCGCTGCACTAATACCTCTTCCATGGAGGAAATCCCCCTCCGAAGCACCCTCTCAACCTGGCGTTCGGCCTGCTCAGACTGCTGTCACAGGTTGATTTCTGATCACTGCCTCGCACCATAAAACATGTTTCTTAGGCACGAACCACTTAGTGGAGTAAGCCCTTCTTTTTTTCAGAAATCATAATTGTGTGGTTGTTGTGTTTGTGTTTTCTCCTCTTACTGAATCTGTCAGTACGCTTGAGAAAGAAAACAGCCTCTAACTTTGGCTCAGCGATTTTCGAATGACTTAAAATAGAGCCTTCAGTAGTGATTTGATTTCACATGTATAAATATTGGAGCCTTTTTTGTTTCCTAATTTTAATTCGATGTGGAAATCACTGGCAACATAATTTCAGGTTTTCACAAAACTCGATTTGTCAGATTTCCATTACTTAGTGGAACCGAGCAGTGAACATATTGTGGAGTTGCTACTGGAGGAATAAGGCAGCTATGGCCTAAGACTTTATTCAGGTTGTAGTCATTGGCTTCCAGAAATGATAATCACTTTAAAAGTCATTGTATTAAAGGTTGTTATCCAGTAGCCAGCCATGTGAGGAGAAGTTTTAAAGAGTGAATCTCCATCCATTCATCTTCATTACAACTTTATCAAATACTGGATTTATCCAATCCCAGCTGACCTGGTCAGCTACAGGGTAAACACATACATTCACAGCTCCGGGCGATCTGTAGTCACCCAGTAGCTTCAGATGCACATTTTGAACATGTTGCAGGGAACTGGAGTACCTGGAGAAACTCAAATGCAAAATGACAACATGCAGTCTTCACACAGAGAGGCCCCAGAGTTTGACCTGGAGTCGGATTGGGGATAAGTTACTGTTAGCCAAGAGGGTTAATGGAATAATTAAACATTTACTGTATATATTTTTTTTCTTTTAGGAAGACGGTATGATTCATTTTGATCACAATGCCTCAGCCACCTAAATGTGATCCACCTCTTGTTTTTGCCCCAGATATTCAAATCTGATGATTCTGTTTGCTTGACTTCCGTCGTTTCTGAGTAAACTGTATCACAGATAGAAGATAACCCCGCTCACCTCAACAACTAAGCTGACTGTATAACTGTTGTGCAAAGTTTTGGTTATATGTGCTGGTTGTGGCTCGTCGGCTCTCACGCTGCCTTTTCTGCACCAGGCAGCTCTTCACACAGTTGGAAAATTTAAAACAATACTGAAGTTTTCATTGTGAATTTATGAGGGTTTCCAAACCTTTGAGTTATCTCTGGTGTCATCAGGATTTCAGATCATTCAGTTGCGTTCTCCGGTGTGGATCACTTCTGATCTGCAAGGAGGTGTTCTTCATCTGTCAACAAAATTTGATGAAAACAAACTTTGAGGTCTAATCCACTGAACTAGGAAACAGGAAGCAACATAACCTCCTTTGCAGAAGTGAATTATCTGCCTTTAGTTGGATTTAGCTTCTCTTGTCACAGTCTTACATGTGTCTGATGGTTCAGCCCATGATAAGAGGGTAAGATTACTTATGCAAATCTTGCTCCGAGGAACAGGGTTTTTTTTTTTTTTTTTTTTTTTTTTACTTGTAATCTGCCATTTAAAAGATGCTGAACCTTTTTTTCCTAGGATAGCACCTATACAGGGTTGGCATGTTTTCAGGTGTCGTTGCGCTGTTTGTCATGCTGTGGTAGCCTGCAGTGCTGCGAGTGTCTGGGGGCTAGACAGCAGCTGTGTCGAGCAGAGTGTTGGTGACAGTTTGTCTGTGGCAACAGCACCTGGCTCTGTTTAGAGAGTGATTAGGAGAGTCCCAAGCAGCTCCCTGTACTGTTTACACAAGGAGCCCAGAGTTAAAGGTGACCCACTTTGCATCTTCTTATCAACAGCCCACATTGATAGCTTTGAATAGCACTGACTGTAGAGAGAGAGCTTTGCATGGGTTTACGTAGTTCCTTATTAGAGAGAAAAGGATGTGTTTGACTGGGCGAGGCTTGGCTTTGACTGGCATTACTACACTGTCCTCAGGTGGTATGAAAATGTGGGCGCAAACACCGCTCTCTTTGTGCGTCAGGGCTTGGTCTCCGTGCAGCCTGATAGCACGTTAGAGGGGGGAAAAAAAGCCATTGCAGGATGTTTAGGAAATTGAAGTTTTCCTCAGCCAGAATGTCTCCATCCTTCTCTGCCATCGTTCTTTTCTTCTGTCGGCTCCGTCTTTTCCTCCCCCCTGTCTCCGCTCTGATCTCTTGTACTTTAGTGTCCCTCACCAGAGCCGTCCCCTGGCATGTCTTCCACTGCGTGGCGTTAAGCCCCGTTTGATGGCTTTTTCCCTTTGGAACAGGGGTGAGTTGGGGTGTTTGATTTGTGTGTGTGCGTGTGTGTGTGTGTGTGTGTAAGAATCCCCTGCTGGGTGTTAAAAAGCAGTTGTAAAGGTGAGCGGTAAATGTGACGACCGGAGAAGACAGTTGAACAAACAGGTCATAAAGTATTTATCTGAAGGAAACACTGACAGACTGCATGGGCAGCCAGGCGGACGGCGTCTGTGTTTAACAGGTACAGAAAGAGGTGAACGATTAAAGAGAAGTTGAATTAAAAAAAAAACATGGCTGATATCTTTTTTTCAAATTATATGTGTATTTTTCTTTCTGTTTTACAGATTATCAGTTTATCTCTCTGTCTGTGAGACTGTTTACTCTGTGTGCACGAGAGCAGGTCAGACCTGCTCTGTAAGCTTGTCGAGTGTAGGGACACATGTCCCTGTGTCACCCTTCAGCAGTAATAATTTTTTCTGCCATGTGTGGGAGGGGTTGAGCAGGATACATGGTTTCAAGGCTTTACAGTCACTCACATTTTGACAGAAATATACTGTATATGAACATTAAACCGTACATCCCCAAAACAACCTCTTTAAACAAAAAATATATATGTGGCATTATAGAAGCACATTAAAGCAGTCAGATCCAATACCCCTGCAGTTCTTGATGTGTAGAGGTCACTGTTGTGACAATATCTTGGCCCCAGTTTGAGAACTCAAGTCCTTGTGAGCAGTGTTGCCTTCTTTACATAATCAGTACTGTTACATGGCTTCAAAATGATTTCATGCTTTGTATTCAGACTTGACTTTAGGAGTAGCACTAAAAAAAATTAACTGAGAACGTGTGTTCCTGGGCTCAGGGAATCATTGTAAAAGCGAACTGGTTCTCAAGTGGCCTACCTGGAAAAATAAAGGTGAAAAGAAGAAAAAAATGCTCAGTATTATTGAACAGCTTTGAGACTTTGTTGAGCCTCTTTCTCAATTCCGTCATATTCATGTATGTCTTGCTCACTCATAATTAAGATGCGCTTCAGAATTTCTCAACAAAAGTGTGTTTAATCCGTCAAAGTGGTTTTAGAAAAGATGTTTTGATTGTACATGTGCTCTATTGCTGCATCGAACACAGTGAATGTTTTTGATCATGATTATAATGATCAAATTAACCATGTTCTCGATGTTTTACTAATTTTTTAAAATGCCTTGTAATTGTTGGAAAACTGCCAACACACACTCTGGAAGAAGTTGCCCTTCGTCAAAATCATTCTACTTCCGTCCCTTCATCTTGTCCACCCCTTAATTCAGCTCCGAGTCGCTGGAGCCGACCCCAGAGAGTTGAAGGCAGGGTACACACTGCACAGGTCCCCAGTCCATCTCGCTGTAATCTTGCTGTCAATAACCCCATTTCTACTTGATATACTAAATCTATTTCACATTCAGTGTTTTTATGTCCAACACTAAATCTAGCATGCTAATCTCATGCAAGCTATGATAGCAGCTTTGTGACATGTGCTTCATTCTTTTTGATAAATTGTTCCAAGTTTTGAGAATTTGTTTTTGCAAACTTTTGATCTTATTTACAGTAGTAGTTAAAATATAAGAAATACCAAGAAATTAATGAAACTGGGCACGTAATATACATTAAAGGTGCTGTAGGCAGGATTCCGCATCTCCGCCATCTTGCTTAGGGTTACCTAAGCAAGATGGCGATTTGACCCATCTAAGATGGCGATTTGAAACCCAGCATAGTCAATCCTGTTCTGTTTTCTCTGACATCACGCCCTTACGCAAGTTAAGCCCCTCCCATAAGAACGTGCGACAAACGCCCCTCGACCAATCACAGTTAGAGCCTCAGAGACTCTTCTGATTGGTCAAAGATACCGGGAGCGGTGGAGATTCCTTTTCAGCTCAGAACAGAGACAGATAGAACGATGCGCCCTTGCAGTAGTGCAATTATGCTACACTCCTAAAGGATTATCAATGGATACTCTAACATTTAATCCAAAGAAAACAGAAAAATTAGCATTGACCAGCAAAATCCTGCCTACAGCAGCTTTAAGTATATACTTTTGTTGTGTAGGTAAGGATTTTTTTGTTTAAATGTCACTGAATTGCTGAATTGTTGTCCTTAAACACTCATTAGTGGAGCACTGCTCTTAAGTCCGTGATCATCCTTCAGTTTGTCTTGTAGGTGGATACCCATCTTCAAACAACTTTCTTTCATCACTGAAAAAAAGCTCCCTCTTGTATCAGATGGTAAAATGTTTTGATCTTTGTCTTCTGCCATGATTTCAACGAGCCAAAGCTAATCTGTGTAGTTCCTTGCCCCTGTCCTCCTATGAGTGAGGAACTGTTGTTAATTTTGATTCATGCCACACAGGATTTTTGCTAAGTGTTGGCATCAGCTACAGCTGTAAAATAATTAAAACGCCTTTGGAAATTTTATCAGGGTTGACCATTAAACAGTTTCAGTCCCCAGTTTCTGTCGCAGATTTTCTGCTTTTTATGAGCTGAACGCAGACGTTGTGCTTTTGTGTCATTAAAGTGAATCATAATGCATGCCCGTTGAGTCACACTGCTCATCCTCTGCGGTGACTCTCATACCTCGAAACCCATTCCCTGAACTGCATTGGGGACATGCTGCTCTCGCATCCAGTGTGATTTCATTTAGAGACCACAGCGCGGTGCTCAGCAGTGGAGTAATTACCAGAAAATTTCCCACAATGTTAACTTTGTATTCTCTGGTTTGGCTTCGATTAAATTTCCTGAGGTCCTCTGGGAAAAAAGAAAGTCACTCATACAGGTTCATCTTGTCACATTGACCAGACCATGTCACCTCTGAGATTATGTGTGTGTTTGTATCGCCCGTGTTTGCTGTCGTTGTCATACTCCGGGGCTCAATAAACACTTGCCAAACAAACGCCACACTGGCAGTATTTCAAAAGTAGATAAGAAAGTCTTGCAAACACTCTCAGGACTGACTATACTTGACTGTTGACCTCTCCAGATGCGGCCTTTCTCATTAAGTATCTTGCGTGTGTGTGTGATTGTGTGTGTGTGTGTGTGTGTGTTTTTGTGCACGTGCTTCAGCTCACATCATCGAGTCTGTGTCTATCTTGAATTTGTGTTTTCTCCAGTCACACTTCCAAACTGTAACCCGCAATGGTGCTAGGGGCGACTCTGCAACAACGGTCTTTTTCTTCAGCTATCACATCATCTCCTCTCGCTTTGCCCCCATCTGTGTGTGCTTC
The DNA here is from genome assembly GCF_902148845.1 of Salarias fasciatus. Taxonomy (NCBI): domain Eukaryota; kingdom Metazoa; phylum Chordata; class Actinopteri; order Blenniiformes; family Blenniidae; genus Salarias; species Salarias fasciatus. Next base: position 20,222,964 of record NC_043745.1, read on the forward strand.
CGTCTTTCCTCGGCATGTTTGCCTGTTTGCCCCCTTGTTTCCCCTGTCTCCCTCTTTCTGCCTCACTGATATCTGCTTCATCAGCTGACTGTCATATTGTGTGTGTCTGTGTGTGAGCATGGCTCCTTGTGTATGAGAACAAGGTCAGATATGTGCCTGAAGAAGAGAAAGCGGTTGTTGTGGCCAAGTGTTTTAATCAGCTCGTGGACAGAGCCGCATGCCTGAGTCGGCGCGGCCCTGTTAAACATGCTCTCACGGCGGATTTAGTTGCTAGCGAGTCTTGTTTTTTGTCTGGCCCGGTATTTGCAAGGCTAAAGTGTGTCCACATTGGGCACCATTCTTTTATTACTTCTGTTTATATCTCAGTTTCACATCTTTCATATGTGTTGTCTCTTATCTCAGTTTCACATCCGTGTTTCCAATTTGTGCTGCCACCAACTGACACAGTGCTTATAACTCAGTGAGCAGATACCAGAAATAAGCATCCTTAATAAAGGAACTACTGCCTGGATTGGATTTTAATAGCCTTGGAATATGTGTCTGTTGAAAATCGCTGTGACTGTTTGATGTGTAATGGTAAATTCAGATTATTAGTCAGCTGCTTCATCTAATTTGCAATAAAATGTGTGAGAAAGGGCTGCTCAGTGGTGTACTGGCTGGTACTCTCACTAATAGATGTCTCCGTTTGGAGTCCAGTGGCGTTTACATGTTTTTCTCCACAATCCAGGAACATGCTTTGCTCTGTGTTCGATTTGTGATGTAATGAATTACCACCACCAGGTTGTACCCTGTGCCCATACACTGCTGGGATCAGCACCAGCAACCTGGATCAAACATAATGGAAAGCAGTACATTTTTTTATTGGGAAAAATGGAAACCTGAGAAGTGTAAGTTTTCATTTTATTATTTCGCAAATGCGTCAGTTATCAAATTAGTTGCCAACTGTTTTTCAATTAAATGTTTGAGGTCATGCGCAGCCTATGGTATTAGCATGGTGTCTTTCATCATCACAAATCCCTGTGTGGATGAGACGACTCATGAGGATGCGTTCGTTTTAAAAGAGGGGGCACCCAGTCGTGCAATCTTTTGAGCACTGCTTCTGTGGCACATATTTCTCTGGTCCTGCTAATAACAACTGCATGATTCAAGTCATAAAACTGATTGTTATCACACTGTGAACATGAGATTTTCACTTCTCAAGACTGCCATTAAATGTAATCCATTCAGACACTTTAAAAGATGTTTGTTAATATATGAAACAACGTGTGGTGAATTCACATTCCTCGAACTGTCTGCTCTTCTAATCTAGCAACGCATAGGTCTCAGCTCTGTGGGGAACAGAGACCTTGTTTTTTTGTGGCTCCTTGCTGAGCTGTGTGGTTATGACGACAGCAGGTTGTCTCCTGCTCGCCCAGAGAAGAGAGTTCCAGTCACCAGACCTCGCTGCATCCTCACATTTGGACATGCACATTCATGTACGAGCAGGAACACACACCAATTATACCAATTACAAGATTACAACAGGGCAACCGGACCCTGCTATGGAAAGTCAAGTGGGTGCTGTATTTGTGTGTGTGTGTGTGTGTGTGTGTGTGTGTGTGGCAGAGCCGCTTGGGATTCAGGGCCCATGCAGAGCACTTGCAGTGCTAATTAGGCAACCACAACCCGGCAAAGAACATCACAGAAAGGAGGAGAGAATAGAGGAGGGAGAGAGGGTGAAGTGAGGAGTGCATGTAGAGAAGCCAGCAAAAACACTGCTGGTTTCCCAAGGAGGCTTGTGGACGGAGACAAAGACAGAAGGAGTGACAAAGTTGAGTGATGATAACCAAAATATGTTACATGCAGTGATGTCCCCGGGCGCTGAGAAACGAGAGCGGTGCAGTGAAGAACAATACAATTTATCCACGTTGGTTGGACATGCGAGTCGTGTGTGCGTGTGTGTGCGTGCGCAAGTGCATGTGAAACTGTGTACTCATTTATGTGGTTGAAGGTACACTGTGGAGCAACACAGGTGCAAAAACCAAGATAAGCTTCATGGCAGACCTTCCTTTGTGCATTTTCTTCTTTGTGTTTCGAGTTCATTCGTGTGTGATCTTGTAACATCTGTCACAGCGCCCGCCCCTCCTGCGAAGAGCCACACTGCCACCTTTCCCCGTCGCGCTGTAACAGGTGAGGTTGATTTAAAGGGAGAGGGAGAGAGAGAGAGAGAGAGAGAGAGAGTCGACAGGACGCGGTCACGGTGATGATGGCAGTGACTCAGAGCTGACGAGTTGCCTGCTCTCGCCGGTCGGACAGCTGGGCTGAGGCTGCGGCTGGCTCTCATCAGCGGACAGGGGCTACAGAGGGCACCGCCGTACAGACAGCAGCTTGACTCCCGGGGCACGGACCACCGAGAGCCACAGACGGGAGGCTCTCGTGTGTGTGCGCTTGTGTGGCTGAATGCGTGTGCCTCTCTGTTCATGTGTGCGTTCACACTCTTTAAGCGGCGTCGTGAAGCGTAACCAGACTGTTCTGTCATACGCCTACGCTGGTGTCTCGGAGATCACAACTACACACTTTCCAACACGCGGATGCAGATACACCACAACCACAGCCGCCATGTAATTAACAGACAGAGGAAATGGCACTGCTGGGGAGGGCGAGTCAGCTGCAGGGAGGAGGAGGAGAGGACAGAAAATCGTCTCTGCTCGTGCCTTCCCTCAAGACATCTGTGTGTGTGTATCAGTGGATGTGCGCCTGTGTGTCTGTGTGTGTGTGTCGTAGAATTGAAGGGAAGAAGGTGAAGAGAGGGAGAGAGATACCGGCTGGTCTTTTGAAATCTCCCGTGTTTTTGTTGCAAGCTGCTGCCAGGCAGGTTGGGGGTGGGGGCGAAAACAGAGTGAGTGGAAAAGAGGAAGACAACTAGGAGGTAAGGAATGAATAATAAGGTGTGTGCTCATGCCGGCTCACGTACACAATCATATCATTTAAAGCCACACAAGGCAGACAACAGGAAAACTGCTCTTTATGCCCACAGACGTGTGTGTATGTGTGGATTCAGGACGGCACAAGCAAGCCAGGTTGGAAGGAGTTGTACTCTGCTCTTTGCTGCATTTCCATAATGGAGGCCTGCTGTATACTGACAGCTCAGACACAGGCGATACTCTGGCTCTATTTTTATTTTTTTTTTTTTCAGCGTCTTGATTGATCTCTTGCTCAGCTCCTCCTCCCCACACATCCACTCCTCACCATCACCTCTCTCTCCATGTCTTTGCGTCCCCTCTCTGCTTCACTCACTCTTCAGTGAAATTGTCACATTTGATCCGGTTGGTCTGCAGCCACAGTGCCGCCGTTTCAGGATCTCTTTGATTTTTAGGGTTTAATCTTTGGTATGGGGTAAAAGAGATGGCACTCACAGGTGTGCATTCTCGTGCAAAAACACACACACTTATACACATCCGTTGCACAGCGCCTGAGGGTATAATGCTCTGACATCTCATCTGAGAAGTCAAACAAAACCTGGAACTACCAAAGCAGGTTTATCCTGCTGCGCTCCTGGAAACGCTGCATGAATGAGCTGTTTTATGTGTGTTCAAGAGTTAGATCACAACGTATATCAATTTGCACTGTTAATATTCAAGTCCTGCTATTCATGTCTCTGAGCATTTAAAGCCCATGTTAAGATCGTGCCTCTTCTTTAGCCTTCATAAACTACCTTGGTTCTTTTATCCTAACTTCAAAAGGTGCTTATGCATACAGGAGTGCCATTTACAAACGGTATATCAGCCACAATGTTGATTTTGTCAGCCACACACTTGCCGTTATAGTGGGTGTCTTTTCAGGTCACTTCAGGTGGAAGCACATGATCATGTGGCTGCGCTATTTTCTATTGTGACGGCATTACATCCTCTTCGGTCGGCTGCCTTCACCACACTGCTCTCCCCTTGATGCTTCAGGCACCACAGTTCGCTTAATGTCTGTTTTACTCTGAAGTTTCCTCCATAGCAAACTTCTTGCATTTACTGTTGCAATCCTCTTCAGCTGCCTGTCAGCGCATCATGTGACAGCGAGCGCCTCAGTCAAGCATTCATGATGACATGTACTCTCTGAGCTGACTCCAAATCCCCGATGTATCACAGTTACTTATGTCTTTTCAGCAGGGTGGATCAGTGAACCCTCTGCCCTCTGCTTGAAATGTACTTTCTCAATGAACGGTGCCTCCATTCTGACAGAAGACACTCCTTCATGTGAGAGCAGGGTGGGATTTTCCACAAAGATGTTGTGGTAGAAGGTATTGCTTATCTTGATGACCTCTTGACAGCTGCTCAACACAAACAGCCGTAAATGTGATACTCTATAGCCAGCCAGTTCACTGCAGCCACGTTTTGTTTACTATTCTTCCCTATGGTATTTAACACACAATCTTGCCGATAAAAATAGCAGGAGTCGGCCGTAGCTGCTTTAGGCTTGGTCGTCTCACAAGACGTTTACACAACAAGGTGAAAACTGTTCCGTGCAAAGCATTAGTAAATGTTTGTTTTGCGAGAGCAAATACAGCTCTGACGGTACAGCAAAGCAAATGACCAGGATGATCAGAAGACAGTGATCACACTGCTAGAGGAAAGTAGGAACAGGAACGCATTAGTGGAACAAAACACCACACCGCAGTGTATGCTGGAGCTGCGGAGCTATTCAACATGCAATTAGACTTTCAGACTTGTCCTTTTGTCACTCACCTGACCACACGGTTTTTCACTGCCATTTTCTACTGCAGATTTGAAGGCAGATAATAACCAGGTTGGCTTTGTTTATAAGCAGGACCACAATGTTGTGACACTGTAAAAGTATGATTCATTAAACCTAGTAGAAAAGAGGCATCTGCTGCTGCTCTGGTGAAGCGTGAAAAGCATTGATACACAGTTCCTGTATGTGGTACAGTTTCTATCCAAGGGCAATTGACTCAATCAAGCCAGGTTGGTGACTGGATCAGAGAGATGGGCCAGCAGCACTGCTAGTTTTAACAAGCTGATAGGCAAATCCCTTCCTGGTTGAAGATTAACCACTTGCTAAAGCTGCCACCGCATTATCTCTCCACTGGCCAGAGCATACAGGAGCCAAGAGGATTTACTCTCTGTGTGTGTGTGTGTGTGTGTGTGTGTGTGTGTGTGTGTGTGTGTGTGTGTGTGTGTGTGTGTGTGTGTGTGTGTGTGTGTGTGTGTGTGTGTGTGTGTGTGTGTGTGTGTGTGTGTGTGTGTGTGTGTGTGTGTGTGTGTGTGTGTGTGTGTGTGTGTGTGTGTGTGTTCTTGTATTTCTATCCTTGTCGGGGCCAAATGTCCCCACAAGGATAGCAAAACGTGGAACGACGTGCCTTGTGGGGACCTTTTTCCGGTCCTAAGTAGGAGAAACAGTGTTTTCTTGACCATGTTGTTGTTACTGAAAAAAGTAAAAGTGCAAAAACATTTCTTTAGGGTTAGGCTTTGTTGTGGTGTGGGTTAGGGTTAGGGTAAGGGTCAGGGTTAGGAGCTAGACATGAATGGGTGTCAATGGACGGTCCCCACAAGGATAGAAATACAAGACTGCGCGTGTGTGTGTGTGTGTGTGTGTGTGTGTGTGTGTGTGTGTGTGTGTGTGTGTGTGTGTGTGTGTGTGTGTGTGTGTGTGTGTGTGTGTGTGTGTGTGTGTGTGTGTGTGTGTGTGTGTGTGTGTGTGTCATAAAACAACAATCTGCATTCCAACCGGCGTGTGTGAGAGCGACCGTGCGTGTGCGCGCTGCACTGTGTGTGTGCGCTTGACTATGGGAGTTAGTGATCGGCTTTGCTCCCAGCTGGGTGTTAAAACTGTGTGTTTACTGTATGCCATTTAGCAGTCAATCTGTTCTGTGTGTGTGTGTGTGTGCAAGCCTCCGTTAGTGTGTACGGGTGGGATCATGCATGTCTGTGTTTTGTTGTAATCATTTTATTTCTCTGTTTATTTATTTTTTTTGTTTTACTTTCATTTCTGTAGCAAGTTTCGAATGGTTAATCGCACTAGGCATCTTTCTGTGTAATCCTCTTTAACCTGAAGATCTTCAGCAGAAATGTTAAACTTCAGCTTCAATGCCAAATGATATTATTTATGCGTGTATACTGTATATATGTCATTGGATTTAGGGGAGGAAAAGCATATGCTTCAGCTAACAGAGGACTCCTCTGATCAACTGTGCGATAATGCCCTCTGCTGGATGTGTGGTGAATGTGAGGCCAGGGGTTTTTTTCTTTGGGCTCACTTAATTAGTGAACGACTGTTTTTAACTGAGTGAAGCTAATGGGTACAGGCAGAGTCACTTATCTGGAATTATTCCCCATTCATCATTACTTTCTCTGGAAACAGAGCTTCCTCTTGCATGGCTTGTGCTGTTTTAGTCCAGAAGGAGACGAGACAAGGGAGCAGAGAAAGATTTCACTTGTTAGCTCATGTTCAGTGCGTTGTTATTTGCTGCAAACGATTGTTAAAGTCATTCCATTATTACCATATTTTATTCCTCTATGAAGTCAGTGTTTCTATTATTAACAAGGACTAACTGCAGCATGCCACCGCTTATTTATTACAATAACGCCTTCAGCTGTTGGTTTGAGGTCTTTCCAATTTGACATGAAGCAACACTTTTTGTTTTCCATTTTCATGGTATTTTTCTGGAAAAGAGACAGAGGACAGTTGACAGTAAATGAGGACAGAGAGATGCAACAGAACTAGAGTTGAACCAGATAAATTGTTTACCCTCAGGCCACAACAATTCTCCAGTGACAGCTCAGCTTGTGGGAGCCAACAGAGGGAGAACAAGCAAATTTTGGGGGGGAAGCTACGTTTGCACCAGCAACCCCCATGATACTGTCTTTTTTGACAAAAACCAGCTGGGCGATCGTCTCGTTGTTTGACAGGAAAGGGGTAGCAAAAAGCGACACAGCCAGAGAAGAATGTGGCAGTATCGCATTTTCTTAACTGACACAGACTGCCGCCCGAGGAATAAAAAAGAAGCTTTTGTGAGCTCTTGGCACGGTGCTGGCCACTGTGCGGCTTTACCCTGAAAATTTCTCTTTCTTTCCCTCTCTCTCTCTCTCGTATCATCGCTTTTGCTCACTTGGTCCTTTGCTGTTCTCAGAAAAGTAGCAAGTGGCGGAAGGAGGAAATGACTAAAGAAACAAGTCATTCACACCCCTGCAATGACAGCAGGACAGACGGAGGGGAAGTCAAACCCACGCTTTGACCCTTTTCCTGAGCCCTCCACCCCCAACCACTATTACGTGTCAGTCTCCTCCACCCTGATAACAGCTCCTTGTGACTGTAGTACAAGTGTCTGCATGCAGCCTCGGCGTAGGGCGGTGCTTTGCAAAGCTGCCATTGCACCTCTGAATTTTTAGGTGTGACTTCCTTCTTTGGTTAAAATGGTGAAAGTTGATTAAGACAGAATTGATTCATGATGAAATTTGTGGTGACATTTTTCGAGAGAATTTCAGCTTGTGGCACAACAGTGTTTGCTTATGCAAATTGAAGTTTACTGAGGCAAATATATGAGGACAAGTGTTGTTTCGTTTTGTGCTGAAGAGCTTGGCACAGGCCGGGACATGTCCGATTTCTGTCTCGAGTTCATTTTTGTCTTGTAATGGACACCTTATGCATTCAAGCCACCTGCCCTCTTCATCCTTGTTTATGCATACACACCCACCCACAACACACACACACACACACACACTATCTGATGCTATCCAGCAATGGGGTCAGATGTGGTGACCGGCTGAGCACCCTCCCATTTTCCTCCTCTGCTCTTCTCTCCTCTCCCCTCCCCCTTCTCCAGTTCGCCTTGGCAGGGCATGCATGCCTGTGTCTGTTATCTACAAATGGCTGAGGAATTATAGGTTGAGAGGGGAGGAGGAGGAGGAGGAGGAGGGAGGGAGGGAGGGATGGGGGGATGAGGTCATGTGACATCGCAGCAGCTGCTAGCCTAAGAATTTCTGTTTTCTCACTTAGAGAGTGAGCGAGAGCAAGGAGGAGAGAGATAGGCAGCGTGTGTGGTGGGTTGCTTTGTTAGATAAGCTCTAAACGGTCTTTGTGAGCCGCGGCGCAAGAGACAGGAAGGCAGGCAGGCGGGCTGGGTGGGAGAGGGTGGACAGGCGAGAGGAGATAGACAGAGAGAGTGAGAAACAGAGGGGGGGAGCAGGAAGATGGTGTTTGTCCTGCCGGTCGCTGCCGGTGTGTGCTGGGCTGGGCTCAACGTGAAGATGCAGCCATGGGGGATCCAGGCGGCACCACTCCTTTGTGCAGTAAGGAGCTTCGGCCACGCTTTTAATCTTTGAGGGGGGTTACGAACCGCCGCGAGACCTCCGGATGTGTGCCTCTGTGTGTACTTGTCAAGCTACATGCTTGTCGCTCTCCTCTTTCACTGTGTTACCCACATGCGTCTCAGTGCCGTGGTTCTCTGTGTGCGGTTCATACGGTCTCACGGTTCGCTCAGCCTCCATGCTGTGTCACTTCTACAATAAGTTTCTTGTGAACATCTTGTCCTCCATTGTCTGACTTTTTCTGACTTTCCCCGGAGAGGGAAGGAGCAGCAGCACTCTGTTGTCCAGGGAAAGTTGCAACAACGGACTGCTGCTCGGTCTGTGGTGTTTTGGCTCGTTTGCCAGTCTCGAGTGGCACTTTGAGCTGTGTGTTGTCCGGTCTTTGTTGATTCTATTATTAATTGTTTGCTGGGTTCATTCAAAGTGCAGTGGGTAACCGGGAGGTTACCGGCAGGACAACTCAAGAGGTGTTAGGAATGCTATTCACTCTCTCATGGTTCACTTGCCGCTGTTTCTGTACACACACACACACACACACACACACACACACACACACACACACACACACACACACACACACAGGGTGTAGTGCCTCCGTTCTCTTCTCAGGAGGGAACATGATCTTTTTATAGTTTTCGCAGCCTCTGGGGCAAGCCCAGATATAACTACTATTTATCTAATTACGCTATTGACATACTGTGAGTGTGCAAGACTTACTCCGTGAGCGTGTCTTTGTTGTTGTGTTCGCTGAAAGTTAACTTGAAGTTATGATTAAAGAAGGACTCTGAATGATAACGCCTATTGTGCCTGCAATTTGATGCATCTCATAATTCTTCTGCCACACAGCGTGAACTCACGCTGCCCTCTGAGCCAAGCCGTGACGGCGTATGTGTGTTTTACTTGAGCTTGTTGGGGCTGTGGCATTTAGGGATTCCACTGAGCGAGTGGCTGTCAACATGGTGTCACTTTTCAACACTCGCACACACAGGAAGGAAAGGGACAGCCGTCTCAACCCTTCTCACCTTTTCCACCCGTTCAGCCACCGCATTGACTCTTTTCAGTCTCAGCGCAGGCTGTCAGAAAGCCAGCACTCTCTGTTGCTCCTGTCAGTTTGTTTGCAGTTGACATTCACTCATTTGTGCTCTGTCGGTTTTAGAAATTGTTACGTTCGTTCAGACTGCTGTATCCAAAATGGAAAATAAATAAATAAATAAATAAATGCTGGAACTTAATGAACTCATCAGTTTCCTTTTCTTGCACTTGTTAAACGTCTCTTCCTTCCTGATTAAAGAGGAGTATTAGTAGCACCTCCTTGACAACACTAATTGGATGAATCGCAGTATGAATGGGATACTTTTTCTTAAATGATCATTGTGTGAGAAACTCATGCAGCTAATTTGTTACATTTTAATAGGGATCACACTGGAAATACATGGCTGCTCAGTGCTCAGTCCCCGTCTCCGTGTTGGAGCGTGCTCAGTCGGGTTGTTTCGACTGTGTGACCATAGACCTCTGACAGACACACAGTCAGCTGGAGCCCTTTCAGCAAGGGGATGGGGGCTGCCCTCATAACCTCTTACCTTTGACCCAAAGCCTCATAACCAAGGCCCCCGTGCCCCGCACACCAATCCCCATCGTCCCCAGCTGTCACAAACACACACACAGCACCACACTTTGTCCTGGCTGGTTCAGTGTCCATCCTGATTGCATTGGTATTTTACAATTTTTTTCAGATTCATTTGATGAGTTTTTATCTTTAATTCTCATGTTCTCCTCCCGTTTTGTCCACTTGTAGGCATGAGCCATGAGCCAAAGTCACCATCATTAGGAATGATCTCCACAGCCACCCGTACCACGGCGACGGTCAGCCCCCTCACCCCGTCACCTCTCAACGGCTCCATCGTAGCCAATGGGAGCCCAGCTGCCCAGTCAGCTCACTCCGGATTTGCTGCAGCCCTTCGGAAACTGGCTAAACAGGCTGAAGAACCTCGAGGTAAAGCTGACCTGCATATACAACATGGTTTTAACACTTTATTGAACCACAGCTCTGAACTGAATCCTTATTATTACAGTATGGCGTCTGTTTACCTCCCTGAAAGGCTTTTGATTGTGGTCATTTGGTCATCTTGAATAGTGTCAATTCACAAACAGATCCCAGCTGATTGGATCAAACATGAACAGTTCCTCTTATTAAAATTTCCTTGCGCCACGTTTGGAAATCTCAAAATTGATTTGTCATTCTTTTGTCGCATTGTCAAATGTGATTACACTTATATAGCGCTTCTCCTCTGTATTTTTACAGACTCCAAAGCGCTTTTACACTGCATTATCACATGTACCCATTCACACACAGGCCGCCCTCCAAGGCGCTCAGTCCATCCACTGGGGGCAATTTAGGGTTCAGTGTTTTGCCAAAGGACACTTTGACATGCAGACAGGGGGAGACAGAGATCGAACTAACAACCTCCCCGCTGCGAGACGACTGCTCTCCCCACTGAACCACAGCCGCCATTGCAGCTTGGTCTGTTGAAAACATGATGATATCAAACTTTGACCCTTAACCTCAGTTGTGTATATAGTTCTAATCTCACCTTTTTCTACTGGTAAACACGATGAACCAGGTGGTCGCTACATTCTTGAGGCCCTGAGTGTGATTGTATATTTGGTCTGAGTATGTGAGTGTGTGTACTCCAAGGCCAGAATAGATAGCTGTGTAGAACTGCTAATAGCAATGAAGTGATATCCACACAGGATTGAATTAGTTGGTGTCCCTGGAGATGCTGGTATGAAGAAGAGCCATTCCAGCTGACCCACTTAATGTGCTGTGTGTGTGCCCATGTGTGCTTGGGTGTGCTTGTCAGTGTGTTATCGTGGTTCTCCAATTCCCTGTCATATGGAAGTCTGTGTCAATGGCTGCCCGTAGAAATCATCTAAGAGAATCTCCATCTCTTTCCTGTGGTTGAATGAAGATGAGATGAGCTCAAGGTGTTTGAGTTTGTTGTTTTCAGTCATATACACCTCTCCAAATAACCCTTTAAATCTCCAATAGGTTTGTTCAGACTCATGAAAATGTGTTTGTAAAAGTGTCTTATACATTTTTATATGCACAGTTGGTATTTTCCCACCTTGTGTTTCTGTATCTCTTCTTTATGCATCCATAAAGGTACCTATTAAATTTTAAAGCACAATCCATAATGAGCCCTTAATAAGTTTGTCATGGTGCATTGATAGAGTTTGGGTATGTGTATTTAAGCGCTTGTGCCTGTGTGCACGTGCACGTGCACACATTTGTGAGGCTTCCTTGCTTGGCTCCAGAGAGGCCCAGCTACCCCAGCTGTCCACCCTCACTCTGGCTCCTAAATCAGATGGTCCCCTCCTTTCTGGCAGTCCCTGGACACCTTGCTCCCCAGCCCACTGCATTCTGGGACCCAGAACCCCATGGATGATTTATTACTCACAGAGAGAGCTCTCAGACCCAACATCTCCTTACCACCCTCTCACTCCTTCCCTCTTTCATCCCTCCTCACTCCTCCAGCCCTATTACTTTCTTGCGTCCTCCCCTCACTCTCTGTCAAACAGAAATCTGCTTCCATAGTCCTGTGCTGCCTTTTCTTGTTGACTCACATTTTTTATTGGAATTTTTCCTTCTTATCTCTGTTGCGCGGCCCTCTATTTTGTCAGTTGGAGTGAGAGAACACAAGGATACCGTTCTTAGTCATGTTTTTTTAATACTTCTGCTTTTTCATGTTTCATTGTGTAGCAAGGTGAGAATAAGTGCGTGCAGTACTATTTGTAATTCATGATCTGCCGAGGCAGAGAGCTCCCGTCTGTGTCTTTGTCATACAAACAGACACCACATCCTGTCTGATAAAGCTCCACCACCTTTTTATTAAAAGCACAAAAAAGGCCTTTTGTTATTTTTGAGTAGTGCTGACTGTACCGCCTGGTTGGAGTAGGTTGTGATGTGTGGGTGAGTCAGCCGTCAGGCATAAGGGGCGACTGCCCCTGCTCGGAGCACAGGCTCCAGGGTGGGCAGAGAGACACAGGGCCCCTGTAGCTCCAGTCACTTCTGTGTCAGCAGAGCCTGTATTTATAGTTAACACACGCGTAGACACACACACCCAAACACCCCCACACATGCAAACAGTTGTCTGTGCCACTGTGTAAGCCTCGTGATGTCTTTGCAAGCTGCAGCCTGCTGTCCTTTCATTACCTTTTTGACTCAACCTATTTCTTTTTCTCGCTCACCCTCTTGTTGGTGCTTTGAGGTGAGTGGAGAAGTATATATGACTTGCTATGACTCAGTTTCCTAAGGCCTTGAGGAATTAGTTAGGGTTGAGTACTAGTATCACTGGCACTGGCTGCTGAACTGATTTAAGACCCAGAGTACAGCTGCTGTATATATATACACTCACACACACATATACATTGTCGCTTGTCTGTGGTGAGTATAATGAATAGCTCTGTGTACTGAGAGCGCTGTGCTTAAGAGGGGAGGTGTTAGATAATGACTATCAGAGCAGCAGAAAGGACAGTCTCTCATCCAAAGTACTCACGCATGAGAACACCATCACACCACGCATATGCAAGCAAACAGACCCAGCTCACATACCGTCCCAAAAAGGCAGACCTACTGATATCTGATTAATTAGGCAGATCAGGGATTAATCCTCTCAGTTGTTTCTTCTCATTCGCTCTTGGACTCATAAACAACACGGGAGTTTCATGCCTGTGTTCATATCAGCTGCGGTGCACTGCCTGGAGAGAGAATGAAGAGAGTGAAGAGATGGAGAATAAAGGTATTCAAGATAGAGAGAAATGAACTGGCTGGAAAAAAGAGGGACAGGAAGTAATTAGTAGATTTGTGAAAACCCGGGGTGTTGGTCAGATTGTGTGTGTGTATGTATGTGTGTGTGTGCTTGTGTGTAAGGCTGGAGGCTTCCCTTGTATCTGGGAGCCCAGAGCATGCTGGGACAGCGGGGCAGTGTGTCTCTGACCTCTCCATCTGGAGCCTGCCTGAAGCTCACACAGACTACCTATAGTGTGTGTTTGTGCGTGCGCATGTGCACACACACAAGCACTTCTAATTGAATTTGTTTACACGGTTATTTGAGATTATTTTGTCTTTTTTAAAGGGATAAGAAGGCAGCAAGTAAGATATTGTATAGGTTCTTTGTGAGGTTAGGTTAAGGACAGTGTGAAGGTAATAAATCTTTATGCATTTTGGTTTTATATGTCTCTCTGTCTTTGTCTCGCCCTGCATTGTGGGGTCCAGTAGGACACTGCGCTTGTGGGGTCCAGCCTACTTCATTCACTGTGGATCCCTGCTCGCTTGACCTATATTTTGGTTTTAATATATGTAATGTAGCTCAGTTCCCAGTTACATTCAGCTCGTAGCAATTACTGGGCCTCACAAGTTATGTTTTACAAATGTGTGTATGTTTTTCAAAGGCAAAAAGCCTTCGGGCCATTACTGTCCCTGAAACGCACAAAAACAAGCTCATTTGCGATCTCCTCTCCTCTTTGTTTCTCTGTGCTCAGCAACCTTACACCTCTCATGACTGTTCAGAGGTGAAGCAGCATTTAAGCATCATGTACAGTCTGTACAGTCAGCAGAAGGGACCGAGTACTGCTCCTCTTATTTCCATCCGCCATCTTGTACTGTCTTCCTTTCTCTCACTGGCACAGTAACACACACAGTTTGTGCCTCTCCCCCTCCCCCAACTCAGTGATGCAGATTACAGGCTTTGTGTTGTGTTGTCAGTGCATGGCCAAAACGTACGTGTGTGTGTGTGTGTATGTGTGTGTGTGTGTGTCTGCACGTGTTGAGGCTTGTGTGTGCTGGTGGGGTGGCATATGGATGCAGGGTTGGCTGGGCACTGCTATGCACACCAGGTGTGAAATGGACTGTTTAATTAAGTGCTGATGTTGTTGTAATGCATGCTGGGAGGGAGAAGGGTGGAGGAGGCAGTGTAGGGTGGGGCGGGGTGGAGGGGAGCAGCTTCTCCTTGGCAGGGGCAACTGTGCTTTGGCTGTTTTGACAGAGGTTGTGGTGGTGATGGGAAAGACTTGGAAGGGCCTGTTTGGCAACACTAAGAACTATGTAATGCTGTCTTGCTATCAAAGCTCCACAGCTTCGGTGTGATTCTCTCCTATAGCAGCCGGACATATCCAGTGAATGAAAAGCCCCACTTCAGAGCTGTGGCGTGCTTTTTATTTTTTTTTATATCAGGTCAGTGGCTCAAATGAAAGGTGCCATCCACACAGGGACCCTTGACAACAGCCTCTGACCGCAGCCCAGTTTGTTTGTTTATCGTGTGTGTGTGTGTGTGTGTGTGTGTGTGTGTGTGTGTGTGTGTGTGTGTGTGTGTGTGTGTGTGTGTGTGTGTGTGTGTGTGTGTGTGTGTGTGTGTGTGTGTGTGTGTGTGTGTGTGTGTGTCTCAGCTTGAGCGGTCAAGTGTGCAGGCAGTCTGGGAGAGTGGGACTTGTAATAGAGGAGGCGATAGAGAAAGGAGCTTCACATTAATCACACACAGCTTGGGACTAAGACAGCATTTTCTCTCTGCCTTTTTCTCTTTCCCTCACTCTTGCCTTCTGTCTCTGCCTCTTCTGTCCCCCTCATATTCTCCTCTCTCTGCATCCTGCCCCTCCCAAGCCCGTCATCGCACCACAGACACACACCCCTACACACCAAGCAAGTGGCAATCAGTACTGCTAATGAAGTGCAGGTTGAGAGCTGATGAGCCTATTTTAGACTCTGGGGACGGAGGCTTGTGCTTCGTTCCTCCTCCTCTGCCTCCTCGGGCTCCCTGCAGGGCCAGCATGTGTGGCCATCTTCTCTCTGTATAGATGGAAGGGTGGAGCATATGGCGGAAAACACACCAGGTTGGTGCCTGGCGCATGTCTCATATATATTATTTTTTTCCCCCATCCCAATTAAGTTTTCTAAGAGGAACGGGCTTAATAGGTCTGAAAATTGGAGGAGAGTCACTGAGGATCTATGAGAGACCTTATCGGAGGGATGTTTGGAAAATGAGAAACCCTTATAGACACACATGGCAATCTGTGGTTTGAACAGGAAAGTAGAGAAACATACACGTACATACATGGGCACATGGAAACACACAACCACTCTGTCAGACACTTCCATGAGCCATTACTGGCCAGAATTACTGTGCGCATGTTTATGAAAATTGCGCATTAAGTCTGACAGATCGACGTCTGGCAGGCAGGCAGGGTGTTCGAAGAACAGAAGGAAAATAAAAGAGGGTGTATGAAGATGTGGGTGGGTGGTGCTTTGTGGGGAGTCGTTGGAGAACGTGAGAGTATTATAGTGAAATAATAGTGGTTGGATTCTTTTTTTCCCCCTCAGTGTCTATGACGTTTATGTGCATCATGGACGCCAAAAAGCAAATGTAGATTGTGCCAGCTGGGAGTGGGAAGCCAACCTATTTGTAGAAAGCCGTTGTCTCTTTTTTTTATGTCTTTCTTCACCTCACCTGCTTCTCTTTCTGCTCTCTTAATTATTTAGTCGACCATGCTTCTTCTCTGGTCTGCTCTGCCTCGACATGAAAAGGAGGAGGAGGAAGAGGAGGAGAGTGGGGGGGGGGGGGGGGGGAGTAGGGGGCTGAGAGAAATAAATGGAGTAGAGGTCTGTTGCTTAGCAGTCGAGAATCACTGTGATCACCGCCACCACCACAAGCACCATCTTCCCCCTCCCTCCAGCTTTATTTGTTCCCCCCAGTTCTTGCGTATGCATGTTGTGCGTGTGTGTGTGTGTGTGTGTGTGTGATGAGTGTGTGTGATGAGTGAATAGACTGTGACACCAGAGCTGTATTAAGTGTAGCTCCATTCCCCAGGCTGAGTGGGCTGCTATTGATTGGCCTAGTCTTGCAGGGGAGAGTAATGGCTCTCTGAGGTGAGGGGGGAGGATTAGGCCACTAATTGCCATTGTGCAGACAAGATATGACTGCCCTCCTCAGTGCCGCCACCCCCCGACCCGCCACCTACTCACCCATCTGCACCCCTTATATCTCCCTGCTTTCCTTTCCGCTCCATCTCTCACCTCACCTCGCACCTCTTTTGCACTCTCACATGCTGTATTCCCCCCCCAATCCATGCCTGTCTTCTATCATTTTTCATTTTCATCTCTCACCACACATTTATCATCACCATCTTCTCCTCGTGTCTTTTTCTCGTTGTCCCCTTTCCCCTCCTCTTGACAGTCGTACCACCACCGTCACTCACTCGCACATAGATCTTCAGCTTTTCAATAGAATCATTTCACTGCTATTATTGATTCTTTATTATTTTAGTCACAATAAATTATTTGAAAAAAAAAAACATGTAATATCCTGACCACACCTACAATAAGGTGACACTGTCTGTTAGGATAGGTTACCACGGAAACTGAAACAGGAAAGAATTGATGCTTTGGTAGACATCTTTGGTTTTTTTGTTCTGACAGTGATAATTGGAGAGGAAGCAGACCTGGAGCGCATGTCAGTTTTCGCCTGTCTTTTATTTTTTTTATATACCTGGCTGCACATTGATGCACAAAAGCACACAACCTGCACACTCAGCCATGAGCACATATCTGTTGCTGCCCTTTTTTTTTTTTTTGCAGCCCCAAAATGTGTGTCCCTTTGAGAGGGTTGTGACCCAGTTTGACTGGGTAATGCTATGCCTGCTCTAAGCTGAGGAGGCATACAGCATGAATGTTCTGTCAGGGAAACGAGAGGAGGGCGAAAGAAATAGGAAGGAGGAAACAGAAATAACGAAGCAGTTCAGAAAAGAAGGACTTGTTGATACAGTTAACAGAAGCAGGCTGTGATCTATATTGAACGTTGTTAACTCTGAAAAATGCAGTTACACAGCATCCTGGAATATGAGGATATAATTTGAGAGGTTTGAGAGAGAGAGAGAGAGAGAGCGAGAGAGAGAGAGAGAGAGATGTGTGGAAAGTGAGGCATGTGACCAGACCATGACCCTGCGCTACAGGGTTTCCCTGGAGGGCTTTGTTAATATGGCACAGCTACATGCAGCAGAGAAGCTCATTGGGCCAGCCTTTTACCACCTGCTGTGTGTGCGCGTGTGTGTAGTCCGGGGTGGGGTGGGGTAGGGTGGTCATGGGTTGGTGTGTAGCTGCAAGCATAGCATAGACATACAGTATGGCAGATCACTTGTGCGTGTGTGTGTGTGTGTGTGTGTGTGTGTATGTGTGTGTATGTGTCCTGGATGTCAAGGCTGTGTGGCTCTCGCAGGGCTGCTCATCCTGATCACTGTCACTTCATAACGGGGGCCTGGGGCTCTCCATCTGGCCCCTCTGTGTGTACGGTGGGATGTTATTTTGTGCTGTTCCAACACTGCAGTCCCTTTTTATTCCCCCTACAATGACGCCATCAGACTATAAGTTTGTTGGATGTGCCTTTGAAATAGCCGAAGAAGAGAGGAACATCAGCGTCCTCATTGTCACGGGTGTCTCTCGCTCCATGCTAATCACTTCTCCCCGTCTTTTTCCAGCTGCGTCCTCCATCAGCAGTGAATCGTCTCCAGTGTCCTCCCCGGCCACCAACCACAGCTCTCCGGTCAGCACGCCTAAGAGGGGTCCCCTCGGTCCAGGGCCGGTCCTGGTTCCTCCATCGGGCCACAGTGTGCCAAACACTCCACCTGTAGTCACCATTGCTCCGACAAAGACAAGCAACGGCCTGTGGAGAAACGAGGGACGCCAGGTAGAATCTCTCCCTTTACCTTGAGTCTGATCTCTTCTTTCCTCTTTTTCATTACTTCACATCTGAATTCTTGTTTTTTTTTCTCATTTCTTTTATTTCTGTCTCTTATCTGGTTGCCGAACACCATTCAAATGTTCTCATTCCTTCCTAATCCTTCTGGCATATAATATGCACACAGATTAGCCCTGAAGGATACATGGATTTTGTAACTGGCCTGCAGCGCATGCTGTGGCAGTATTTACTTCACATACGTGCATGTGACGGAGCTGGCGAGTTTGTTGAATGTCTCCGCTAACCCCCCCCCCCTTTCCCCAAAATGGCTTCATGCGTTAAACAATGCCAGCTGCCACTGGGACATGGAGGTGACAGCCTCAACGGCAGAAAACATCTGTGTCCCTCCTCTTGGCCCTTCGGCCAGCCCCTCCCCAGTGGCCTAAGCCGTCTCTAACCTCCTCTCCAGCCCCAACCCTTTCCACCTAAATAGTCAAGTCCATCTTCTGCCTTGTCATCCTGACATCCACTCTGTTATGTAGGGGGGAGAAAAAAAGGGAAAAACTAGGAGAGCTGCTTGCTTTGATAAGGAGTGGATTATGGATTATGGCCTTGCTTTAAGCTTCCTTATCTCAGCTCAGGGCTAATGGTTGAGGCCAAGTGCACGGTTATGAACAGCACTTGGCAACATGCGGAAACTCTCGGAGACACTGACGGTTCCCCAGGGACAGACAGACGGGGGCTACTAAGGGGGTCAACTAGCCAGCCAGCCATGTGTGGTAGCATTCAGGCCATTGTCCTCCCTCCTGGAAAACCCACTGACCCCGCACCCTCTATAGCTGTAGCTTTTACTAAGTGACTCTTCTGCAGGTCAAGGGTCGGCCAGAGCTGGGAGGGACAGGGGGGGAAGGCTCCTACCCTGATGTCACCCTTTTTTGCCATTCCTTTAGCAAAGCGGTATGAAAAAGAGCAAAAGGGAAAATAAGAGGACTGAAGCGCATGCCTGTCCCATCCTGAAATAGTTTAGCCAGTTCGTCTCCACAGGTTTGTGTACATTCACGCGGTGGCTGTGTGTGCATAGGAGGTGAAGCTCAAATTGAAAAGGTCGTGTCAGGGGGTTCGCGGTGCCCCCGCAAGCAGCTCAGGGCCACACTGCCAAAGAATGAGGAGGTTAAGGGAGGTGATATGGCCAAGAGGCTGGGGTTGTAGGGCGAGGGGGTTTGAGGGGGAGAAACGGCAGCGACAGGGATTTGTCATGAATAATGTGTCGTCGTAGCCTCAAGAAGCACATAAAGCACTGTAATGCATAGATTTACAACAATACAATGTCCCCCTAAAACAAAGCTAATTCCCTATGAGGCTTTGTTCACTGTGAAGTGTGGCATTTCAGTGATAAAATAATAAGAAATAAAGAAATGTCACACATGGAAGTAGCAGTTTTCTTTTGGGATCCCTTCTAAAGTGTCCCAAGAAGAACTTCGTTGTAGAAATGTGTGTGTCCTGTTTGCTGTGTGTTAAAAGAGTTTTTCTCATGTCTCTCTGGCTGAGATATGAGTCTTTCTTTCAGAGGGGGGGCGTGATGGCAGGGCAGTGAAAGGAGGGAGGGCTTGGTGCGTTGGCATTTTGCTTTAATGACTGCAGGAGTCTGCTCCCGCTGCTGCCTGTAATTGCTTTATAATTGGCAATTTGGATTCATGGCTCCATCTGAGAGGCGTAAACGAGCGCTCTACAATGTGCGGGGTCTCCCACCCTCACTGAGGGTTACAGGGGCCTGGTGAACACAGAAGAAGATGGCTGTTAATGGATGTGTCTTTGAGTTTTGAGTGCTCGTATCGGGGCTCTGTGGTGTGTATATTACGGGCAACTGGAGAATAGCGTGTGTTTGGGAGTAAAAGGCTCTGTTTTGGGAGGTCAGAGGTCAAACTGGGATGACTGGTCGGATTTGTAGGTGTCTGAGGGACTCAGGTGTCTCTCTAATGGACACATGAGGCAGCTTCCATCTATGTTATGAGCTTTTTTCAGGTTTTTGACCCATTGCATTCACGCTGTTGTATGTTTTCCGTAGGTGATATTCTCACTAGGGTTGTGACAACTCGTCGTATTAGTTCGGTACGAGCAGCTCGTACCTCGCCAACTGACTAATTTCCTATTTGCGGAAAAGTCAGGTCATTTAATTATTACCATTCTACAATTTAAGTTTAAGTCATTAACAAAAAAATAAATAAATCTGTTACTGTTGAAACTGTTATTTTTTTGAAGGTGAAGAAGGCGACCAATAAAAAGTGATCTAGTTATCAATAATTGTTTGATGCCAAGTCCTTTAAAAAACTTTTAACATGAAACATTTAAATGAAATTCATTTGTGTTTATGTCTGCATAAAGTACAACACGGCTATATGTCGGTTAAGTTAAATGGACTGTGCCATGGTTCAGGATTAGGCTGGTGCAAACTGAATGTACCTCAACCGCCACCAAACAGCCACTGTGTGTGAATGAAGACGAAAAATGTACTCAAGTAAAGAATTGGAATCATGGCTTTTACTTTTATTATTATTTTGTTTCTTACAAAAGTATCCATACGTGGATACGTTTGTATCTTGGAGTTGTACCAGTGCACATCAAGTCACAAACACGATAGTAAAGCCATAATTGAGTGCTATGATGCAAGATATCAAACAAAAGCTCCACTCACATTTGAATCACAGTGTATTCCATCGCTCAGTAGTCTGTTTTTTTTTTTTTTAAATATACAACTTACAGTGTAGTTACATCATCAGAAGTCAGCGGGATAGTGTTTTAGTCTAATATTAGGATATTTTTTTTCTCCATAAGGCTTATCTCTCTCGCAGCAGCTTGCTGGGTGCTAAGGTGCTTCTTGGCCACGGTGTACCAGTGTGCTGCAGACTCCTCACAAATCACAACAAACATGCATCAATATATACAGCGACTTGCAGCACCAGTGATTTTCGAGCAATGATGACTCCTTTGCTAAACACGAATCACTCTGTTAGCAAAGCTGTCATTGGTGTGATTATAGCCATTGATTAACTGACAGTGTGATTGAAAGCAGCTCCTTCTGTTTGTATAGGCTCTATTGCTGCTGAGGCATTGTTCACCAGTCTTGTATACTTGCAGTACAACTTTACGAGCCTCAGGAGGCGTGACGTAAAGAAAGGCGCCCGACACATGTGCATACCTCAAAGTGCAAGTCAAGTCATTGAATATTTAGAGGAGCAAGCAAGAAAAGTAGTTTGTGGAAAAGAAATGTAAAGTAACAAATTTAGTTTTGCTGTTTTCCGTCCTCTCTGTGATTCTGACTTCTGTTGATCTTTATGAACCTCTTCTCCTTTTCCTTTTCCTTTTCTCGGGCCAGCGGGGAACGTCCTCCTTCTTCTCCCTGTGCTCATAAAGCTTTGAAAGGATGGGGTGGGAGTTGGGGGTGGTGCTGTTTAGTGAAGCTCAAAAAACATCCAGGGAGCAAACAGTAATATTAAACGACTGGAAATTGGGAGGAGTGAGGGGTTTCAGAAACAAAGGGTGATGTGGGGAGTCTAAACATTAGAGGGATTTAAGATTGGATGTTAGCGCATCAGTGTCAGCTCGGGTCAGCGGCTGCAGAACGGGACGTGGAGGTAATGGCTCACTAAATGGGATTTGTTTTATCAGAGGCGGTCGGGAGAGAGAGGACAGTACTGCTGTAAGGTCTTTTTCTAATCCCAGGGAGCCCAGAGGTTAATTTAGTAGGCCAAGAACTGCCTTCTCCCCTTGCTCACTCGCTTTACGGCTTCATCTCTACCTTTCCTCTCTCTCTCTCTCTCTATTTTCTGTTTATTCTTTTGTGGTGGTTCCCCTGCCAACTCCAGCTTTAAGTCTCATTTTGCACAAGATAAACGTCCCATCGTCTCTATGAAAATCTCCTCAACTGTATATCCGTCTATAAACAGTTTCCTTCTACAACTTACAAGGATTGTAGGTTTTTCAGCTTTGCAATTACATTTGTAGGCAGAGGGAAACCAAAGCTTGAAAAAAAAAAGCACTCCCACTCCCACAGCAGGGTATCTTTGTAGCTCTGAAACGGTGTGTGTGTGTGCCCACTGAGTGTCTGTGTGTGTTTGTTGTGGGATTGGATAAGTGAGACCAGGCTTGCTGCCAAAGGGAGAAAGGGAGTGAGGTGAAAGAGAAGAGGAAAGAAAGAGAAACAGAGGCACAGGGATGTTGCTTTTTGGACTTTGTTGTCTTCCCTGTAGATGCTACCGGGTGTAAGATATATGCACGCTCTCGCTGGCGCACTCGCACGCCGCTGAGATCAAAGCCGTCATATTTCTAGCAGCACTGTTGCTGTCTGCCATTACCACATCCTCATCGATCACAAGGATGACATCCCTTGTTTGCAATTAGATAAAACAATGAGTTAGTGCTTTTTTTTAACCGCTCTCAACCTGCTTCCTCCATTTTATTACACGGTCTTCTCATGGAAATGTTGAGCTGTCTATTTTTACAGGGTGGTGCTGTGTCAGATAAAGTATATACAAAGTGCCTGAGGTAGAAAGAGAGCGCGGGGAAGGCTGTGGCACCAAAAGCAAACCCTATTCTTCCCTCTATCTCCAGCTGAAAGGATGGGCTCCATGAGCACTGACAGCCGTGACGGTCACAGGTCCTCGCGAACAATGACCGAGATTCTCCCTCTGCTTCTCTCTCCAGGCTGACTCGGGGCCTCGTGGAGCCAGCAGGGAGCGTCTGGGCGCAGAGGGGGCCCTCTCCCAGGAAAAGGGTGGCCCCTCGGTCCCCGCTCACCTCCTGGGAAACCCCTATGCCTTTGGTCTCACCCCCGGCGCAGTCATGCAGGATTCACGGTTTCAGCCCCTCAAGTAATTAAAACACCTTCCTCTTTTGCAGTTTGCATGTTTTGGATTTTAAAGAAAGTCTCTGCTCATTTTTTTTAATTAAAGTTTAGAATCAATAAGTCACAGATGCATTAAATTCAGCGGAATAATCTGCATGAACACACATTTGTCTTGTTGACATTGGTGCAGGGGGGAAAAAAAAGAAGAATCTTTCCAGTTTCTTGGTAAAAACTGATGCCGTTCTGCTGCGGTGAACACATACACAAACTCAAAACACTTTTCCTCGCTTGTCTCTCAGCCTGCCCAGACAGTTGCCTAATACAGTTCCCCCTGGTCCCGTACCTGAGGAGTACCTCCGGGGTTTTCGGCCCTACGCCACCACTGAGGACGCTCTCCGGATGCCCTCTCTGCCCTTGGGCCTGGATCCCGCTACTGCGGCTGCTGCAGCTGCTTACTACCACCCCAGCTACCTGCCCCACCCCTCCTTCACGCCATACAGGTAAGCTTTGTTGACCCTTTTCCTCTGAGAACAAATTGTGCAAATGGAGCGGATTAAAGTGAACTAAGTGGTTGTACAACTCAGCAGTAAATGCATCAGTGCATGAATGACCTTGATTTCAAGTTGCCAAAGATGAAATGTTTTCATTGATGCTTTTTGTGAGTTTGTTTTGTCAGGAGAGAGACGGTCGTACCTCTAAAAATAAATAAATGAATAAAAAAAATAAAAAAAAAAAGTGTGAAATGACGAGTCCAAATAAAATAGGTTTCCAGTTCAGGTGAGCGCAAATTAAATGTGCTCATTTAAAGTAAAAGTGACCTTGACATGAAATCGTTTCATTTTAAAGATTGAAAAAGCTGAACTGGCCAAGTCCTCACGCGATTGCTGTCACAGGATTGATTAAAGTGTATTCATATTGTGTGTGATAATATCAGCCAAATCATTCACACACGCAAGAATGTTCTGAATTTTAGTGGCGGTACAGCTTGGCTATTTTGTGTGGTTAAAGAAAAGACTGGTGGAAGTACTGATTCAACTAGTCTATTTTCAAGAGAGTTTTAAGCCAAATTCTTTTTTAAATGTTGATTTTGTTTGCTTTGTTCTTACTGCATTTTATTTTGCACTTGCACTTATATTTATGACTTTGTACAGCACTTTGTGGCAGCAGTAGTTGTTTTAAAGTGCTATATAAATAAAGTTAAGTTGAGTTTTTAAGTAGAAAATGCACATATCTGTGTACCAGTGTTGGTAAAAGTAAAAAGTGAGGAAAAAAATACTAAGCGAAGTACAGATACTTAATACCTCTTCTCGTTATCGAGAAGTGTGATACCTGATTTTTTTATTTATTTTTTTTATTTTTTTTTAATTTCTAATTTTTTTTTTTTTCTGTGAAGCAGAATAAACCAAAGAATAACTTTAGGTTCTACGTATTTTGAAGCCTCCTAAATCAGTGAAACTGAGACCTGAGTCCCTTTTTGTTGTCTTCATCCTTTTGGCCATTGCCCCCAACTAAAATCTTAGAAAACTGAAGCTGGTCTCAATCATCCTAGCTTAGCAGGTGTACAGAATTTACACCTTTAGGAAATTACATGTTCTGGTTTGAAAGCTGTCTCATAAGAAAAACAATGTTTTGTTTGCGGCGACTCGACGTCCTTGACAGGAACAGCAGTCGGAGTTACTGAATCGTCAACGGAGATGCAGCATCAGAAAAAGGATTTAGAATAATTTCTTGAGGGGAAA
This sequence comes from Salarias fasciatus, assembly GCF_902148845.1. NCBI lineage: Eukaryota > Metazoa > Chordata > Actinopteri > Blenniiformes > Blenniidae > Salarias > Salarias fasciatus. Next base: position 20,247,562 of record NC_043745.1, read on the forward strand.
GAATTAATCCAAATGTACACTGAATGATTGTTGGGCTCTGGATATGTGTGTGTTGAGAGGGACCCTGCTTGCTTTGGGCTGTCACACAGCCTGCCTGCCTCCCGTCTGTCAACCGAGCAACATCACAGGACTACAGCGCCCATCACACACTGTGCTGTAATGGACTTAATGAGGGGTTGAACACACACACGCACACACACACACACACACACACACACACACATACAAGCGCACAGCACAGTGTCTTGCAGACTGCTGTGTGATGGCTGAGGCGAGCTGACAGAAACTGCTGCATCCATGAAAGGCTGTGGACCTCGTGATGTTGCTTCTTTGAAGGATGGAAGTACAAAGGTTAATGAAAGTGAACGCTCCACTGTCACACACTAACTCTTTCTTTCTTTCTTTGTTTTTTTTTTTGTTTTTTTTTTCAAATCGAAATTTTGAACTCCCAGGATGGACGATCCATTCTGCCTCTCAGCTTTGAGGTCACCTTTCTATCCGCTGCCAACAGGGGGCGCTTTACCCCCCATCCATCCCTCTGCTGTTCACATGCACTTACCGGGGGTCCGTTACCCTGGAGACTTCACACACCCCTCACTGTCGGCGCTGCAGTCGGAAAGGTAAAGTCTCGTCATGAGGTTAATCTCAGCAGTGCGCCGTGACTGTGGGCCGTCCTCTCATTTCACTGATCTCTCCCCTCTTCTTTTGTTTCTTTGTCCACTTTGTCATTCAGGCTTCAGCTGGAGGATGAGCTGCGGCAGCGAGAGAGGGAACGGGAACGGGAGCGCGAGCGCGAAAAAGAGAGGGAGCGCGAGGTGGAGAGAGAGAAGGAGCGCGAGAGGGAGCGAGAGAGGGAGCGGGAACGGGAGAAGGAGCTGGAGAGGGAGAGGGAGCGCGAGAGAGAGCGGGAGCGGGAGAGAGAACGAGAGAAGGAAAGAGAAAGAGAGAAGGAACTGGAGAGGCAGAAAGAGAGGGCATTGAGGGAGAAGGAGCTGCAGGCATCCAAAGCCATGGAGAACCACTACCTGGCTGAGCTTCATGCCATGAGAGGACAGGATGAGCGAACCAAGCCTGAAAGACTAACCCCCAATCGGGCTGGTATGTGTCCCGTAACCCACATAGCCTCTATAAACTGCATTCATGCTGCTTCCACTGATGTGTGTCCATATTTTAACCAATGAGTTAATCAGTTTCTTATTTTTTTTTCATGTATGAGTTCAAACCAGACATAATGCTTCACTGGGTGATTCTCAGAGTGCAGGATGTCCCTCCTCGGAGGGTCACCAGAGGACTTGTGTTTTTGTGTGTGCCGTACAGTGGGAGGGATGACACTATGTTTTGTCTTTTTCATGAACTGGTACTCGTGCTCTGCTGCTCCACTGTGTTATTTTAAGAGTGCTTGCTAAGGCATTTCTGTAGAGGAAACTGGAGGAGTCGCGATCAAGACAGACATTCGCACCATACAGAGGGTTACAGCCCTAATTTTTTTTTTTTTTTTTTCCTGTGGGCTTTCTTCTCCTGCAGATAAAACCAAAGAGCCCGCCCTTCCAGCCCCTAAACCTGTCCCACCAGGAATCCATGCTGCAATGGTCCAGCCTCACCACCCCATCCCCGGTCTGATCTCAGGCCACAGCCTCTACATGGGACCCGGCTCTGTAGGGGCCGGGCTGCAGAACTCCATGATTGCCCAGAGGACCAACGAGGAGGAGAGGTGGTTGGCACGGCAACGCAAGCTGCGTCAGGAGAAGGAGGACCGCCAGTACCAGGTGTCTGAATTCCGCCAGCAGGTTCTGGAGCAGCACCTGGATCTGGGCCGCCCAGCTGATGCTGCAGATCACAGGACAGACTCACACAGGTGCGACGGCCAACATGTGCAGAACCTTTCCTTTGTTTTCTTTACTGCATGCCATGACAGTGTTTAATTTCTCCTTAGTATAGCAGTTTTGTCCTCTGTGTTTGATCTGATAGAGACACAGAATTCTGGGGTCTGTGTGGTTGCTTTCGATGCACATGCTATTTTTGGGGCTTTTGCCTTCATGCGTTAGCCTGATAGGGACAGTCGTGTCTGTGTTTTGAAGCCTCAGATGCTGGCAGGCTTTAGAAGTTTGTTTTCAAGCCGTCCTGGAAGAAAGATTAAAAACCTGTCACATGTGTCACATCTCGTATTTCTGTCTTTCCGCGCCACCTTCCAGGCCTGGCTGGGAGGAAAACAGCTGTCCGAGTTTAGGTGTTGATGTAGATTGCGGCGACGAGTCGTTATGATTGCCGTTTAATGAGTGGGTATTTGCTGGGCTTTTGAACAGGCAGTGAGGAGGACTGCTAAGATACACAAGGGCTAATTCTCAGATAATCCTCTCAACCTTGCACAACATAAGCCCCCATACCTACCCTCCTTTGTTACACTGTCCATGTTTGACTTGCGTGTGATTCAGGGGCGATGCTGTGGTTAAGGCTGGTCGGACATGACACACACACACACACACACACACACACACACACACACACACACACACACACACACAGAGATCTGCTATCAGTAACCCTACAGTATAATCACAGCTCACAGGCTGCAGATTGCAGATAAAACACACATTTACTCACACACACAAAAGTGAAAACACAAACAGGAGGCATGGATAATTTAACTGGTCATGCAGCATGCTCTCCTGCCAGGTCTGATTTGGAAAGATGCTTGAGACAGTGTCCATCAGCCATCTGCCTATCTATCTTACTCACTGTTATTTCCTTCCTACCACTACGCAGTTTTCCATTTTCTTTGTGTGTTTTTTTTTTTTTTTTCTGTTCGACATACATCTATGGCCTATTATTTCTTTTTTTTTCTTTTTTTTAAATCTATCTCTGTTTTCAGTCTTATGGCAGCCCGTCTGTCACTGGAAAATATATTGTTCCCTTTATATATACGCACCTGCACATACATGGCACACTACAAGAGCCTAGCGGATCAAAAACAGGCCTGTGTATCTGGAGGACAGTGTGTGCCTTGGCCACATCCTCCCTCTGCTCAGGGCTACTCTGCCTGGGCGTGATAACACTCCTTTGCTCAGGCACGCAAAACCACAAACCATCCTGACATGACTGAATGAAAGAAGTGTGTCGGGCACAGTTGCACTGCTGCCTGTCTCATCGTAGCACGGCTGATTGGGAAACCTCTTTTTTTTCTTTCAATTGTAGAATACGGTTGAGATATTGTCAAGCATACGTTCTCATACTCTCTCAATGTGTTTCTGCAGATCCATACCAAATCACCATGAACCGGGAAGCCGGGACCTCCACCCTCACTTAGGCGCCCCTCCGCCGCTCATCTCACCCAAACCTCCACAGCCGCGTGAACATCACCCTCCGCCTCCCACCACCCTGTGGAACCCTGCATCTCTCATAGAAACGGCGTCGGAGGCCAGACGTAACCACGAGCCCTCAGGGATGGCGCACTACGAGCTCAGCCGGCTGCCCCCGGGGCCCTCCAAATACGACGACGGAGCCCGGAGGAGAGATGGCGGCGCGATGGAAAAGTACACACCTCTGAGAGGTCCCCCGGGCCTGCCTGAGCCCAGCACATTCCTCGCCGATCTAGAGAAATCCACCCAGACCTTTTTGAGCCAGCAGAGGGCGTCTCTGTCTCTTTCCAGCCAGTATGAACTGGAGGGAAATGTAAAAAGCAACATTGGACTCAAAGGCCTTCAGGGACATCCAGGGCACAGCAGACATAATCAAGGACTGGGATTGGTCAGTGGGCCGGGCATCGGGCCGTTAACCTCGATGGGGATGTGTCCGGAATCGATGCTGATCTATGACGAGTTCCTTCAGCAGCACCGGAGGCCCGTCAGCAAGCTGGACCTGGAGGAGAAGAGGAGGAAGGAGGCCAGGGAAAAAGGTATTCCTCACATCCAATGTGGAAAATCATTCTTTGATGCATCATCTTTGATGCAAATCAGCTTTTCTTTGAGGATTAAAAAAAATGTGTGTGAAGTGTGACTTTTTCCTGCTGCCGCAGGTTACTACTATGAGCTGGATGACTCATATGATGAGAGCGATGAGGAAGAGGTGAGAGCTCACCTCAGGAGAGTAGCAGAGCAGCCCCCCCTCAAGCTGGACGACTCCACAGAGGTAAAACCGCAGCAGGAGCGCCGCTCTAACGTCGGCCTGCGTCATGAAGCGTCGCTGTCAGTTACCCCTGCTTCCTCTTCATTCAGAAATTGGACTTCCTGGGAGTGTTCAGCCTGACGACAGTAGGCAGACGAGACGAGCTCGTGCAGCAGAAGAGAAGAAAGAGGAGGAGGATGCTGCGGGAGCGGAGCCCCTCACCTGCCTCACAGTCCAAACGCACTCCTCCTCCTCAGCTCAGCACACGATTCACCCCCGAGGAGATGGACCGAGCGCCAGAGCTCGAGGATAAGAAGCGCTTCCTCACCATGTTCAGACTGTCCCACGTCACCATACAGCAGAGGAGAGGTAAAACCTTCTTAGTCCATCTCTGAGATGTTGAGGACGCTGACTGCTGGCAAAATATAAGGCACAATTGAAGGAAATGTGTTGTTAACATGATTGATCATTTTAATGTTATCTACCCTTTTTTACACACGTGACCATATTTGGTAACTTTTTTTTAATTTCCTATTGGTAAAAATACAAGAATATGTCCGAAAAAATGTATGAGCAAATATTGTTATAGGTGTTATGTTGTAGTATTCCCTGCAGTAGTGTAACCACCAGTGTTTGAGTGTGTGGCACCTCACCTTTGGCAAAGTATTTTGAAATTCCAGTTGATGCACACAATTTATACATTTATAGTGGAAATATGCAAGTAAAAAAAACTGTTACAAACATGAGCACTATCAACTGAAAACCAATGCCTGTGGCACCATCTCTTTTATGAACATGATAATAATAAACTAAGTGCATTACTTCTCAGTCTTGAATGACCCACCTTTTAAAGAATATTTCAACTAGAAAAGCGTAAATATGTCTAACTTTGCGCAGACAAAGGCCGTTTCTATAAAGTTGAGAAATGTTCCTCAACAGTCGGGTTAAAAGGTTTGATTTGCCTCCTAAAAGGTTGAGACAGAACAAAGCAGGAAACATTGTTCTTCAGAATGTTAGAAATTAAGACATCACCGCGCCCTTAATGTACCATTAAAACACCCAAACCAAGTACTTATCTCATCTTTGCTCTTTGACATCTTGTTTCAGTTCGGGGGGGGAAAAAAAGGAGTGATTGCGTCCTCATTAGCTGATACTCAGTAGTATTCATTCACAGTTGGTTCTGCAGCTTAATAATGCTTCATTACGCCTCAGCTCTATCAGCTTTATTTGCACCATGTTCTCATTAGCATGCCGACTCCAGCAGGCCATTGTAAAGGGACTCTGAAAATATAGCTGCATGTATAAAAGAATATATAGTGTAACCTTTTATTGAAATGCGGACTCGTGTCAAGATTCAGTTTATACATGCACATGTTCTACATGTCTGCCTTTTACTTTTTAACATTTTCTTGTCCACTATTAACTAAGAACTATAGTAAGATTATATATATATATAAAGGAGCTTATGAAACTGAATTAGACATATACCGACAGTAATAATGCTGCAGCGGTTCTTCTTCATTCTTAGATAATGAAAGGGTGTTGGAGCTGCTTCAGGCCATTAAAGAAAAGAGCGTAACCTTGGATACCATCAGAAATGCACCTCATCCGCTGTGTAAGAGCCCTCCAGCACAGATCTCCGGTAAGACAATATGCTAATGAATATAAACATACGTGCTCTCATTGCGGCTGCATTAGACTTTGTTGATGTGTGTAATGTATCTGAATCGGAGTTGTGAATGTAAAGCAGCCGTTTTTTTACCCGCAGCGTTACAGCTGTAGTCGTGTGGATCGTGACCTTCTGGCCTCTAACATATGCTCGCATGATTGCAGATACAGCGTTTGGCCAGCCTTCCTCTGAATCAGAAGACCACCATAATCTCAGACCGCATAGCCCCCCCTCGCATTGCCCAGCATCCCCCAATGGCCACACAAAACCCCTCGGGGATACATTAAGACCAAAGGCACCACCTTCCCCAGCTGTCTACCCAGACAAGGCCCGGGGGCCCAGCGAGGGACCCATCTCCAAGAGGAGCTCCAGTCTCCTGAACAGCTTGCGGCCCCCGCTCCCCCTGCAGGCCAAAGAAGGCCTTCACAGCATCAACGGCCGCACAAAACCGTGGGACAGCTTCACGCCGGAGGAATTCGCCCAGCAGTTCCATGAGTCCGTGCTTCAGTCCACTCAGAAGGCTCTGCAAAAACACAAAGGTAGACGGAGCGTGAACGTCTCTCTCACGTTGACTGTCAGGCAGTTTATCAGCACAGAGACAAGAGAGCAGGCTGAAGAGACAGTTTTTTAATCTGCTGTCCCTGATAAGCCCAGCATTGACCTATGAATTGGCTGACATTTCAATTCAGCAATTTGTCATTTTAAACCTGCACATGAGTGAAGTGTTTGACTTTATGACTGATTATCCTCATTATCTACTTTTTAAAACCAGCAGAATTATCGTTTTGGATTCAGAATGCCTGAAATTTAAAGAAACCAACAATATTTGCTGCCATATGTGCAAAAAAACAAACAAAAAAAAAAGACTTACTTGTGAACATCGAAACATTTGGAATAAAATGGAGGTTTTTTTATTTTATTTTGAAAGCTGTCTAGATTTTATATTTGTGACACATAACCTGATATAGTTCAAACATGTTTCGTTTAAAAATTAAATCCTTAATTAAAATATATTTCACAAGTCATTTTTTTTTACATTAAAGAAATCAGTAAGAATTCAAAAATGGTGGAAATCTTTTTGTTTGTGGAACGAGTAACAACCAAAGAAGGTCTTTTCAGCGACAATCATATTTCTTAACATGTAAATGACGATGTTTAGTCTCTGGCATTAAACCGCTGATGCCGCTCCCTGTCCTGGCGCTTCATGCAGGTGGAGCCACGGGGGCGTCGGAGTCGTCCCACCTGCAGGAGTCCTCTGTTCATTACAACATTCCAGAGCTGCAGAGCGCCCCGGGCCGACCGCCGCCGCCGCCACAGCCACATCCACAGTCCCACTCCAGCACGCAGTCGTTCTCCCTCCCGCTCCCACTGTCCCACCCCCAGTCCAACGGGCAGCACGTCTCGGCGCCGCCGCACAGAGACGCCTTGGCGAGCAGAGAGGACCTGTCCGGGCCCGAGGACTCGGACGACGAAGACGATGAGGAGGAGGAGGAGGCTCCGGTGTTTAAATGGCAGGGGATCGAATCTATATTTGAAGCTTATCAGGAATATGTAGAAGGTGAGCATACAGCCATCCACTGTGTCGATGGTTGTCTTTCTTTCCTCCCGATCAGCTGTTGATCGCTTGTTCTCCTTGTTTTCCTCTGCATTGTTCCACAGAGCAAAGTCTGGAGCGACACGTATTGCAGAACCAGTGCCGGAGACTAGAAGCTCAGAACTACAACCTCAGTCTGACTGCTGAGCAGCTGTCGCATAGCATGGGGGTAAGACAACACACACACGCGCACACACACACACACACACATGCACACACACAGGAAACCTGTAGTGAAAAGGCTGATAGTAATTCTTGCTTGTATTTTGTGTCTTGTTTTCCACACAGGAGCTGATGTCGCAGAGACAGAAGCTGGCAGTGGAACGGGAGAAGCTACAAGCAGAGCTGGAGCACTTCAGGAAGTGTTTGACGCTGCCGCAGACGCACTGGCCGAGAAGCGGCCATTACAAAGGCTACCCGCCCAGGTGACCCTGACGCAGTGACCCGACGGCCCCCGGGGGCTGTGGCCACCCCACCCCCCCACCCCCTCTCAGACTGACACCCAGAGTTTATTTTTCATGACGTGGTCCTGACGGCTCCATGGCAGAGATAAGTTGAATGAATTGAATGGATGAATGAACGAGTGGATGGATGGATGAATGCACAGAAGACAGGACCATTCAGTGAAGGACATTCAGTCTTTGGACGGCGGCGAGCCAGGGACTGCACCACGAGCCGCTGCCGTGTGCCAATGTAGCCAACCCCGAGATCAGCGTGGTTATCAGGCAGGAGAACCTGAAGATCAACACACACACACACACACACACACACACACACACACACACACACACACACACAGAAGCCCGCTTCTCACACTCTTCAATCCCTGCTGCTCTGCTGCTCAGTCCCTGCATCCCTCACTGCCACAGCCACAGACAATCCTGCCAATGAGGGAGCAGCTGCCCCCCGAGGGGCGCCGTCACCAGACTTGAAAGCTCCAGATCTCCAAATGAAGGCTTCTGGTCAGCGGGGACAGACGTGACCGCGGTGGCCACGTGAGCTTTTGAACTGGAAATGCACTTACTCAAAGCTGAAGAACTACCTGGTGGTACTGTGTTACAACAATGAACTGTTCAAATTAAGGAAGAACTTAAAATGCACATTTTTGGAAAGAATTAAGGAAATGTTTTATTTCGAAATAGAAAATTTGAAAATAAAAAAATTTAAAAGGTGCTTCAGCCTTGTATTGTATATAATATGAAGACTTAAAAGAATTTTTGTATGTTTTTATTACTTTAATCATTGTTCTTTTGAAAGAAAAAGCCTGCCATTTTTATATGTTTATGCTTTTTTTTTTTTGTTTTGTTTTTTGTTTTTTTGAGTTGGAAGAGAAAGCCTTGCTTTTAGTGTTTGTACTGCTGCTGGCCAGAACAGCTTGTTTTGAAACATTTACTGGAGTGAAAGAAAGCAGCATGCGCTCCTCCTCTGACTCTGTCCTGGCAGCACAGCTGAGACCCAGACTCATCTGGCCTCACCTGGCCTCACCTGGCCTCACCTGGCCTCACCTGGCCTCACCTGGCCTTACCCGGCCTCCTGAGTCAGCGAGGCTAACTCGGGGGTCCTGAGACACGGCTTCTGCCCTCCGACCCCCCCGTTTCCGTCACAGCAACACGTCTCTGTTTCAGTGCCCGTTTCAGCGGCTCTGCTGGTCAGCTCCACTTCAGCTGGCATCACCGGTTCGCTTTCAATATCCTCCCGCTGAGTGCAGTCCCACAGTGATACATTTATTTTCTTTTGTTTTTATCTCTTTCTCTTTTTTTTTTCAGTTACAAACATGAAGAGTCTCTCAAGCAGCCAGCAAATAAAACTGTCTCCTCCTGCTTTGTTGTCACTATTGGACCTTCGCTTTATTTTGTATTTACGTCATACAGCATTGGACTCAAACACAGAGTCTGTTTGCATAATGTTACGCCTTAAAACATGAAGCTCTTATCAGCCGCCAGTAGAGGACACGGTGCCAAAAACAAAACAAACGGTAGGATTTTGGTTGGAGGTGTAATTGGGTCGCTGAACACTGAAACCAACACAGGCCATCCTCCTACAGCTGTCGAATGCCTTTGTCCTAGCTCGGTATCTTTGTAATTTCCCCCTCTTTTTGGGATCCTCCAATATTCACAGTTGCCAACATATTCTAAATAACAGGCTGGAAATCACACAAAATTGCAAAATGGACAGTTTTGTCAGTTTGAAATTCGGCTCATTAACGTCATACACTGTAGCTCGTGTAAGAATTTCAGAATCCAATGGAAAACTGTTTTGGTTTTGTTTTTTTACAAAATGATTAAAAAAGACTGAAGCACAACACCCCCCTCCCCTACACACACACACACACACACACACACACACACACACACACACACACAAACACAAACACACACACTCCCCCCATGCATAGGCTAGATTACTTATAAGTGCCTCAAGAATTTGGGAGCATATGAATGAGTCGTAGTCCACAGTCGTCCAACATCATTTATCAGGGACTTACCATATTACACTGAAGTGTCTACTTTGGGATTCACATACTCCAAACGTGTGCAAGTCAATAAGAAACTCTCAATCCTTTATCTAAGCGACTTATTTTCCAGTGAGCCCTAATCCAGATCAGAGGAATACACGGCGTAGTCAGAGCGGAGCCAGCAGTGCAGCCGATCAGTAAACGAGGGAGCGTGCGCGGCGTGAGGTTCGCTGCCCGTGAGCAGGGGAGGGCGGTGCAGCGCAGTCGGCCTCTTCGCTCGGCCTCCCCGTATCGCCCAATCCACGCACATTCATGCAATAGTCCCATGACTCAGTGGAGGATGTCTAGATGCTGTGAAATCCTGTTTTAAAAAAAATGTACTTGTTTGAATTCATTGTAATGTAATATATTCTTTGTTGAATGTAGTAATTAGGTATTTATGAATATATGGCTGTGATTTCAGACAAAAAAGAAAATAAAATATTTCAAAAATGTTCAACATCAACCTTTGTTTGTGGGTCCTGATGAAGCATGTGACTAAGTAAGTTTTGTGTGTGTGTGTGTGTGTGTGTGTGTGTGTGTGTGTGTGTGTGTGTGTGTGGTGTTTATTTACAGTAGTTTAAAAAAAGTGTACTAATTTACAACAAAAATCTTGAGATATAAGATTTTTCATATTTTTTTGCCTAAAAAATTCAACTAGAACATTTCTAAAAAGAATGTAAAAAGTACACTGTACCACTAGATGGTAGAGTCACTCCAGTCCAGTGCTTTTCTTTTTCTGTTATAAGGACAGAATCAGCAGATCTGAACTCTAAAAATTAAAAAGTAATTGTCAAAAGGTCGTTTTTTTGGGTTTTTTTTAATAAATATTTGCACACTGCTGCCACTCAGCACTGAAATGACAACAGTTTGCATATATTACCTTTGAGAAAAAGCAAGTCTTCAATTTTTTTGTGTTATCTTTCAAGTAAATTTAGAAAAAGAATACATATTAAACTTGAGGTCAGATTTGCACAACTGTATCGGCATTACATGCATCAAAGACATTTTTCTTTCAGGTTCAGCAGTCACCTGTGAAAGCCTGCATGCTGTTAGACCCCCACAGACAGGCAGTGGAAATCACCTTTTTCTGATCTGTAAAGTAGTTGAGTGTTTAAGAACCCCGCCCCCCACCCGACTTTTTCAGGTTTGGTTTTTGCATTAAGTCTGCAATGTTCTCACTGTAAATGTGTGTGGTTTCTCCAGGTACTCAGACTTCCCCTCTCACTGAAATAGATAAATAAAACATGCACTCAAGGCTAACGGGTAGTAGGTAGCAGCAGCTGTGTGTGTGTGACTGGTGAGCTGTCCTCGTGGTACCCCGCCATCGCCCAGTCAGATGGGACCGGCTCCGGGATTGAAGATGGATAAAGGTGTTCGATCAGAGCTGACCTTTTCGATGTTTGATGTGTGGCGTCGTATGAGATTTATAACTGATGTTGATTGTCTCTGACAATCATTGATACAAATACTTAAGCATTTTTGTCTTTAATCAGTTCGGACGAAATAATCACTCCAGTAAACTTTAATGAAAACACACTGATAAATCAGAAAACACTGTTATAAAAAAATTACATGTATATCACAGACATAAAATTATTTATCATTTAATGAAACAAAAACACACACTACCTTCAAATCATTTAAATATGCACTCATCACAAACAGCTCACAGGCTTTTAAATATGTACAGAGTCAGGTAATTTCCAGAAAGGTGGAACTTCAGTCCTTCCCACGTTTTGTTCTTGGGCCTCGGGGATTAAAAGTCTGTGAACTGTCCCGTGGCGGAGCCGGGCTGCAGGTTGGAGCGGAGCTTGTACATGCAGTTGAGGGAATCCAGAAAGAAAGCTCGTATGGTGTTGATCTCCATCAGAGTCAGGTTATCCAGCTGGAGAAACAAACAAGTTCAGCAGGACAGAACTTTTATCTTTTGTTGATATTCTCAACTTCTTTACAAACCATTTTGATTATTTTCCATATAAACAATTAGGAGGATGCTCATTATGGCATTTAAATTAGTTTCAGCCGAGCTATTTTTGTTCTGTAAAAGCTGACAAATCAGTTTTGGAAATACCAGCCGTGGCTTTACTTGCTAAAGGTCCTGGTACTGGAGATCCTCAGTGTCTCACATCACCACTCCAGACCGGTCTTACCTTGGCATGAGCCTCCTGCTGGCTGATGAAGCTGTCAGCAGACAGGCGCAGTTTGGCGATGCGAGTGTCCCAGATGTCTTTGACCAGCGTTCGAATCTCATCAGCTTTGGGAATGTTGTCAGATGCACTAAAGAAAGGAAAGAAAATGAAACATGAATGCAACATGATGCAGAGGCTGTAGTTCAGAACGGGGTTGAGGACGGTTTCCAGGACTCACTGGTTCAGCAGCAGCTTTGTCAGCTCCATGTAGTACGGACTGGGGACCGGAGTGAAGGCCTCTTCTTTTCTCTCAAGCTCTCGCATCTCTTCCAGTTTCTCTGCACGTTGACACAAAGCAAGCACACCGATGACAAAAATGCATCAAAAATAAAACAGTATCTGAAAAAAAAAAAAACACTTTTGTAAGGAAATCCTGTTCTGTTTTGTCTTTTCCATCCAGCCTTGGTTTTGCATCTTGACAATGGTAGAATAGAAGGAAAAAAAGTTTTTGAACTTGTATTGCAAAACTCCACAATACTTTTTTTTTTTTTTTTTTTTTTTATCAGTTTGAACTAAAGTCATATCCTCATTTCTTCAAGAAGAGAATAATGTATCTCTCTTTTTGCCTGAAACAACAGAATATTTCTGGATCAATTTAATTAGTCCAATATTAAAACAAATAAACAAAACGTCTTACACAGCAAGAATGTTTTTACTAGTTGGCTTTATTAAGTTTAGGGTTAAATTCAAGATACTGCCATGGGGATGAAATACTAACTTGCTCTAAACAGTCTGGAGTCAACATTACCTTGTTTCCTCGAGCTCGGCTAGTAATCAAAGGTGATCACAGCTCGAGCAGCTATGCTGCACGGCCTCTCATCTCTTTGAAGATTTACCTTTAAAATAGAGCTTAGCTTAGAGCTTAGCTCACTTTGACTTTTGACTTTGAAAATAGTTACATGAAAGTAGAGAAAATCCGAAAGTCACTTTAAAATAATTAAAGATTTGGGGTACAATCTATGCATCATCTATAAAACAAAAACATCTTCAGATGGAGGACTGTGTGCATGTTTCTTAGAGACATCGTGGATGAAAACTCAAGGGTTATGATCATATCGACCAGCTTATGTTTCATTATAAACAGACTTTTCATGCCACTGTTGAGATACAGATGTGATCAGAACACTGGAACAGCCTCAGATCAAACTCAAAATCAAAGTGTCTGACAACACAGAAAAAAAAACCCGTCAAATATATCAAGAAATGCAAACTTTCCAAATAGTGAGTTAAGTTTTGTCATTTTGTTAAATCACCAAGTTGTACTTACTAGTTTCATATTTTTCATTTATTTTGAAAATAGGTGATTCACCTCCATGGAGACTTACCAACATCCATCCACTCAGGAGGGATCACTCTGCATTTCTGTCTCTGTTTAAGGTTAAGAGCAAGCCACACAGGGACATCCACAGGGAGTCCAGGGTTAAAAGGACCCAGGTCACCCTGAGGACATGAATAAGGCACAGGTTTTACACTGGCAAAGCAACACCATCTTGACACAAACATGCAATTAGATACACACGCATTACAGTTCCCGCCTGCTTGAATGTGTAATACGATTATCTGATAGTAGATTTTTGAGTTGTTGGACTGAAGTGAGGATCACTGAGTGAACGTTTAATTTTCTAGTCTAAAATCAGCTGAATAACTCTCTGATATTTACCTTTTTCAAACGCAATTGACGTACTCACCCCGATTAAGTAGATCTTATCAAGGCTGAAGTTTGGTATAATCTTCACCATTTCTTTCTCTGCGAGGAACTCCACCTCAGACGGATCCATAACTGTTAAAAATGTTGTTTTCTAAAACGTTTGTGGCCAGCTTGACTCTCACACACGCTGCAGAGAAATCCCGCGCTGCGAGTCCAGCGAACCAATCAGAGAACAAGGCGGCAGCTGTGTCATCCATCTACGTCATCAAATTACGTCAGCACCAGGAAGTATGCAGTGCGGCTTTCTGAATGTCGTCTACACTTATTTGAGCGGGTAATTTGTAAAGCCGATTATATTCGTCACTTTGAATCAGTTATACTCTGTCAGTTATCACCGGTATTATTTATTCGCCTTCACACGGTTTGCTGGCCGTTTCCTGACAGCAATAGACGTGTTCCAATCTCAGACCTCACCATATGACAGCAGTAACAGATATACTCCACCAGGTGGCAGCATTTACTAAGTGAACGCACTCCTCTCGTAGACGTCATATTATTTCTGTGGACTCACTCGCTTATGTTTACTTTTTAATAACCTTTTTTGTTTTGCATCGGTTTTCGGGAGGCCCAATGTTGCTTCTATACCGAATCACAATTTGTCATTGTCGCAAAAACACATCAGAATTGTTGCTCGTGTCTGTGTATTTTGAAATCACCCTCATGCATTGATACATGTGACTTCTCAGTGTTTGAGGAAGTTAAGGTCACACTTAATGCGATATTTTTGGATACTTGTACTTTCATGGGGTTTTTTTCCTCCCTCATATCTAAGCACAACTTAAACTTCGTAATCTTTCTCATTCAAATTGTGAGTGTAATCCATTCACACCAACAAAACTGAATCACGATCCAGTTTGATCTGCACTTAAAAAGTTTACATGTTTATCTGAGAATTGTGCTTTCGATGTATAGTTATTATTTCACAGATGGAAAAATAAGCGACCCCCCCCCCCCCAAAAAAAAAAAAAAAAAAAAAATGACATATTTAATTTCAACAGGGTTGTTTAAATTGCTTTCCACTTTGGTCCTTTTTAAGGCAAAATTAATTATCTCCTGTCCAAACAGTATCCCACAGATTCTGAATTATGCTGAGCAGTTCAGATGACTTTGATGATTAACTCCCTTGTTGGTTTTCTCTGCTTCTTATTCCTTGATCTTTTTTAGGTTTATTTTTATTAAGATATGTTTTGATGGAGATGGTTTTATAGAATCTCCTTGGGCTTCTTTCCTCTCCTGCACAGTCAAGTTTTGTTTCCTGCAATTCCGTATTTTCTTCAAATTTAGGGCAAATAAAAAAAAAGAAATGAAAAAGGTATTGCACAGAGACAGAAAATATGCTTTCTGGAGAAATTCTCTAAAACTGAAAACTGTAGAAAAACAATGGAAAATGGAAAAACAACTTTGTCCACGCATCTAATGAGCAGAGTCTAAACTGATCATAAAATTTAAGAATAAAACGGCAAGACTCTGTCAGTGTAGCTGTCAGTTTTGATGTTGACAAAAGAACCATGTATTTATTACAACATGAAGTTTGAAGTGGTTCTAAATGCAGATAAAAGGCGATAAAGTATGGTTTGTTGACGTTATGAAATTCTGTAGATCGCCTAGTTGAAAATGTAACTTATTTTTTTAGATCTGAGGAATGAGATTTGGTACCATATGTTATATGGCTGTTTCTCCTGTACTGATAGAGACATGATAGGACATTCAGGAGGACTCTTGTAACTGTGGAGACAAGAAGCAAATAAACACATGTTGAGACAGACATGTTTTGAAGTGAGGCTGTAGTAAGGCTAAGTCTTTGGAAAATCAATGTGAGCCAATGTATTGCCCCCATAAGTCAAATATAATGTGTTTACAACATGCAGAAAACCGTATCAATGGAAATTTAAATTTTATTTAGCTTTCATTAGTTCTGTAAAATGATTGTTCTTCATGAATATTCCCTTTTTGAATAGTCTAATTGCCTCAAAAACCACTGGACTCAAGGTTGGGAAGGAAAAAAAACTAAATCAAATTCATATTTTAGTACTAATGTGTGAAATGCAGTGACCAATGCAGTGACTTTCTGTCTTCATTATTGTCAATTTACTTCACAAGGTTATTGGCATACAAGTTTTTATTATAAATTTTGACATGTAAACTGACATATAAAATGTCTTTCGTTCTATTCATTCTGCCTTTTATCAAATGCACTTGACCCTGACAAACATGTTCATGACACAGGAGCAAAAACAGTAAAAACAACTCTTTGATCTTATGATTTCAGACAAACACAACTAAAGAGCTGCAGTCGTTAGGATGGGAAATGTCAAGGCAGTGATTTAAGACACAGCAAAATAATTTTGCTCAAAAAGACATTGAAGCTTGATTTATCCCCTCTCAAAAAATCTATTCCATTATACATTCAGTTAATAAAAAAAACTCATTAGAAAACGCAGCGTAACCACAATTGAGTAATCTCTGAATTAGTCATTCTCAAATACAAAGGTTTTTCTATAGTCTCTCAATAAATACATTTCTAGCATTGACTTTTAAATAGTTGGATCTAGTATGCTCATTTAAGTATAAATAAATACTATTGCCTAAATCTAATGATAAAGATGGAACACAAAACAAAGCTCACACGTTATTGTGCACTGGTGTAGATTTTTTCTTTTTCCATGTCATGGATCAGTTACCAATACGCAGACATGGACATTAGCCTTTTATAGAGACCCTTACAGATGACATGCGGCATGGAAATGTTTATGAAAGCATTAATCAGTTGTAGTTCAAAGCTTGTAAGTTAAACATCCTCTTTAGTAAAAGACACTTAATTTGGTTCAGTTTTATACGACTGTACTTTTCGTGTCTGTACTTCTATGCTTTCATTTCATTATTTCACTTTTGATCATATCTAGGATGCACTTTCAGAGTGTGAAATTTGTTTCAAGAACTGAAACAATACATTTATTAAAGAATTATTTATTCCATATCTTAGAAGAACCATTTGTAACTTGATCTCTTTCTACTGATTGTAAAATTTTAAGAGGAAATACAAAGATCAAAAACTCAACATTTTCACTTCTTGTATATAACTATGAAAAAAAAAAGTCAAAACCCATCAAATATTTAAGTTCCATTCAAAAATCACGATCGCCTCCTTCACCTCACTGTCACACCCTGTAAGGATGCACGCAGGCCAACAGTGCACGCACAGCGTTTGCCCCTTTTCACGTTTGGCAAACTGGTCGACGCCCCTTCAGTTCCCACCGGGGTGGGAGCCTTTCAGTGAAACACGGACCGCGTGTTCAGCATGTCGGTTCTTCTGTGCTACATACAGGATACGTAGCATCGTGCATGCTGCAATGGCAGCAACAACTGTGTATGTGTGTGCATGTGTGTCTGTGTGCGTGTGTGTAAGGAGCTCTTGATTTAAGATCTTAGCACAGATCCAGGACGGACTTGTTGATCACGGGGTTGGTCCAGTCGTTCCTCAGATCATCCAAATGATTGTCAAAGTCAATCAGGTTGTCATAGGACCTGCCCTCCAGCAGGGCCGACGTGATCTTCTGCGCTTCGCTCCAGTCCTCAAAACATTCTCTGGAAGATACGGAGATAAAACATTCACTTCCTGTAGAAACACCTAAACAAAGTGCTTTGGTTTTGATAAATTGTTGTAAGTTAAAGAGACAACATTTGAGCTTGAGCACTGGAGCGGCATGTGGCGTCTGCACCATTATACCCACAATGCACTTTGCAGACAAACTCACTGAGTTACTTCTCTGTTTTTCCACTTGTTTTCGTGATGGTCGTAGATGAGCACAATGGGCTCAAAACAGCTCATTGTTAGTCTACTGCTGTCCACCTGTAGATAGAGACAGAAAATAACAAAATAACAGTGCATTTAGCGAGCAGAAACTATGATATGGTTAACAGGTTTGGTTTTTTTTTTTTGCACTGTAACCTTTTTAGGTTTTCCACTGAACAGCTAGCTGACCAGCAGGAAATGTGAATTTGTATACATTTCTTATTTACTTAATAATTTGGACAACTTTGGTGTCATTCATGTTGAATGAAAACAAAAATAAACTATTACCATAACAATTGCTGCTTCACTGAAGTTTTCAGAAATCCTCGCAGCCACTTTCTCTGCAACCTGGTTGGGTCTGGAAGAAAGCAGAAGGAGCGCATATAAAAGGAGCAGGTAAGGTGTGATACAGAAAGCTGATAGCATTTGTTTTTTGTCTTTACCTTGAATCCTTTGTGCGTTCATTTGCTTGATAATATCCAACGATGACATAATTATTTTCTTTACACCAAGTATCGATCTGATACAGGAAAATCAACATATGAGGCAACAATATTATTCACATGAGAAGACAACAGAAGTGAAATATTCTTTTTAATTTGTGTGAAAGATTTGTATGAATTATATGATTATATAAATGTTGGACATGATTAAGTGAATGTATCACTTTTCAATAAGAAATAATGCAACTTTATGAAGACAAAGTGTAAAGCAGTCAACGCCTGACAAAACATTGTACATAATGCTTTCGTTAAACCCGTGATAATATTTCTGAAGTTTGGTCCTCACTCATGGCTTTACAGCTGACCTACAGTATCCACGTCTTCAAACATGGAAATCCTTCAGCTTTCTTTGTTCGGCCCCAACAGAAAGAGGACTTGAAGGGCAAAAAGAGATCTTCACAGTGAATAATATTTAACAAACTTGGGGTGTACCATTTATCACTACGGGACAAATGTAAAAATAAATAAATATAAACTAAGCACCGTGTGTACACATATTTGAATGTATGATTTACTGCTATAATATCAAGGCTAGTAGTAGAAATAAACAGTATATTGTACTTAATATGTAGTTTGAGGACAAATCTTTAAAACATTACAGTAGAATGACCCTGCAGTGACAATGACCGTAGTTTGCACTGGTCATGTAGGAGTCCATTCTTTCTGATGAGGTCTATGCTGTCAGTTTTGTAACACTATTAAAAACAGTGAAAGTAATCCGTTGTGTTTCACAATCAGTGTTATCTACGGGTTAAATCTGACCATGACAAAGGTGTGTGTGGGTCTCACATCCAGTGTTCACTATTTGAAAGCTGTCACTGTGTGTCCTGGTGCTTCCTCGCCTCTTCTGACCATAAAGCTGGCCACACAAGCTCCGTGATATATAACGTCTTGGTGCACATGGGTATAACTATACATACAACTGAGGTTCTGATATTGAAAATCATGTCATCTGA
This sequence comes from Salarias fasciatus, assembly GCF_902148845.1. Taxonomy (NCBI): domain Eukaryota; kingdom Metazoa; phylum Chordata; class Actinopteri; order Blenniiformes; family Blenniidae; genus Salarias; species Salarias fasciatus. Next base: position 20,266,572 of record NC_043745.1, read on the forward strand.
CAAACGTCAAATTATAATCCAAACGTGATTTGAAATTTAGGATTAACTGAGAATGTTGAGCTACTGCATTTACTGTTCACTGATGCGACCCCCATGTTGAAACATGGGCGGAAAGACTGTGATAGCCTGTTAGCGTACAGCACACAACAATAATTAACCTGAACAAGGTTGACATGGTAACTTTGAGTCTGTCCCTGCAGGGAGGTGGACTGTATGCTTGCACACACTAAATTTAACTGACAGGTACTCACCAGTGTCAGAGCTACCTCCAGCATTGGTGCCAGGGCCAGAGTGCCGTGAAACAGAGGCACACAGTCCACACACAGCACCGGCTCGCTGTGGCTGTCTTTCTTCTTCTCCTTGGTTTTCTCTGCCACAAGCAATCCATTCACGGCACAGTGAGGATACTTGGCGGCGTGTAAAAGCATTTTACAGTAAGCCTGGCTTGTTAGTTGGATAGGCATGCTTGTGGAGAGGGAAAAAAAATCATAGAAATGGGCACAGTCGGTGAAAGGTTACAGCTCCTGTCAGAGCAGCGGAGTTACACGGCGGAGAAGCGTCTGCTACCGCTAGCTATCGTTACTTCTCATGCCCGGAGAAAAGTAGAAATCCAGCTCCACGGTCGCCCTACTGGCAGAAGATAAAGTCCCGGCCGTGTTTTCTGATGGGTACATGTACGCTCTGCGGTTATTAGGAGTCTCGGCCGTTTTTAAGGCTCAACAAATGACCAAGCGACTCGTCAGAAAGCTAATCTTACTTCCACCTTCCTCTCGTCTGTAGCACACCGGCGCTGCCATAAAAGCCCATTTCCTTCTTCACGTGGTGGTTAGTAAACAACGAGGCGGTGCACTGCCGCCCCCTGTTGGTGGGAGGGAGAGGCTGCACGTTACACCGTCAATGACAGTAGCGTTTCCTCCTCTACTCGTAGTGACTTTAGGCTGGACCTCTCTGTGAGGTTTGCATGTTCTACAGATACTCCAATTCTTTCCCAGTATAAAATCATGGCTAAATGACAACCATAGAGTAATTGAATTTCAATGTCTATTTGTGTTTGTTTTTCAATGAAACAGTAAAATGTCCTTGTCTTCACTCCATGGCCCTGATGTGAATAAAACATCACAAAAGATGAGTTTGTCAGAAAAAAAAATGTTTTACTGTGCATACAGATTAATATACTGTCATGAAAGTAAAGTTAAATAGGGTGAAACAGAAGTGAAATGTAAGGTAGCACAGTGGGGAGGTCTCTGACCTCATAGCATAAAGGTCAAGGGTTCAAATACCACCCGCCCCTTTTGGTGTCACACTTGCATGACAACTTGCATGTCTTAGAAAAGTATGTGAATGTGTGGGTACTGTAGTTTCCCCCTACAATCCAGAAGTGTGTGTGTTGGGGGGGTAATTGGTCATCCTAGCTGTACTGCCTTTGCCCATAGACAGCTTGGATTGCCTTCTGTGACCCAGAACGAAAGGTGTAAAAGATAGATGACTCGACCTGTAAATTTTTTTCCCCAATATTTTAAACTAAAGGTACACATCTCTGATCATTTGGAATCTTTCTTGTTTCAGTTTAATGCTTTTTTTTTCTGTGAATTATGAAGCTTCAGGAACTCAGTGAAATTAAAAAAAGAGTAAAAGACAAAAATAAAAAATTGTTAAAACGTCCAAAGTGCAGTTTTAATAACCTTTTATTGAAAGGGAAATTCGGGTGAATTGCCGCAAACGAGACAGAAGTGTCGTAGATAGCGGCCGTCCTGCTCCGGCCTGGCGGCCTCCATCTGGCTTTACGTCTTCCGGGTCGGGTTGACTTCCCTTCAGACAGACGGCGGACACCAGCGAGGAGAAGGTAAAACACCGGCTTCATAACCATTTACTAACACAACAACAGCGCACATTTGACATCTACTGCCATGGTGTAAATGTTTTGTAAGTCCAGTGCAGATGCGGATGCTTGTCTTATCTGGACTAATCGGTCGTGTGAAGTGACTTTGTGAGCGATGGTTTTAGCTAGGTCGAGCTAACTGCGGCTAGCTATAGTTAGCTTCTAGCATCACAGAAGAGCCATGAGATGCGGCGAAAGCAAAATGTCTCGGAGCTTCATCTCATACATCGAGGAAGTTAGTCAATCCAATGAGATATCGGTTAATGCTAGAGGTCTGCAATGAGTTAAATGACGTTTTTGTGATTATTTTTTTCTCGGGGCGCGATGACCTTGCGGCTGCAGCTAACGGTAGCATTACCTTAGCAGCTTGGCGGACCTTTGGTTTGATGCCTGAACAATAATTAATCTGAAATGGCTTCACGATGTATATTCACATGCATTTGTGCTGCGTGGCCTACTTTACGTAGAAATGGTGATATGGGTATTCAAACGGCACGTTTTTACGTCTGCCAAACTTTTAATACTTTTATGCTTAAACATACTTTTTGCGAACAGTGATTTGTGTAATACTAACATAGTAAACAGCAATGCTTTTGATTGACAACGTAAAATTTTAAAGCAGTGCTTTAAAATTCGCTTGATGGACTTTTTCCTCATTACTTATTAACGATGTTTATCTGGGTCAATGTGTCGCTGTGCGTTATCCATTTAAAAAAAACAAAACAAAAACTTGTTTAAATAGTTGTTGTCAAAAGTGTGCAGAAATCCCGTTTTATTTTCTGTAAGCATGTTACAAATCCAAGGATTCCGTCTAAACTTGTTTATAATATTGTGTGTGTTCATTAGGTATAAGAGGGTTTTAACATATGTCCTCTGACCTTCCCATAGAATGCTGGCCACCAGAGCACTTAGCCTTATTGGCAAACGTGCCATTTCCACATCTGTCTGTGTACGTGGGGGACATGGTAAGTATAATGTGAAGTGACACCGAGCGTTTTCTATTTCTGGCTGCTGATATAAAAACACTGTCAGGTTAGCCCACCAATAAACTGAGGGGACTCAGTGAGACTGTCTCTCTGTCAGACATGAAAGAATGTCTGACAGAGAGACAAAGAAAAGTTAATATTTCCATCATGGGACTGATTAAGCAGCCACCAGCACTTCTTTCATCTAAGGATTTTGAATACATGTGTAGCAGTGACACACAGTTCACTGTATCAATACTATGTTCTCTTACTGCACATGCAATTTTGCAGTTTTGTTCCTTAAATGTACTTAATTTTCAAGCTGCACTCCTTAGATTTTTTTTGGTTCCGAATTAGTTGATGTCTAATGATCCCTACAATTCGAATAATGATTTTCATTGTCCTAACCCCTGTTATGCATTCTGGATGACTCATAGTGTGCTACTTTTCATCACATGCACAACAAATGAAGTGTTTGTTTTCTTGCTCAAGAACAGTGTTTTCAAATAAGACTTTTGTACTATGTTTTTTTATGAATTTGTACCTTACCTTCTAATATGGTTCAAGTTGAATGAAGCTCAGGAACAGCATTAGTTCCGTTTCTCATCTAAATCAAAGAATCATTTGGGTAATTTCAAATAATTGACAACATTTTATGGCATTGACAATAATAGTGAATCGGAGAGAGCAATCAGTAGAGATGTTCACAGTAGGCAACCCTGTTGTCTTTTTCTGTCTGGTGTTTCAAGAGAACGCTGATGTTCATTAAGTTTAAAGGCCATTGAATGAGTCACTGTCTTGTCTCCTGCAGGTGTTGCTAAAGTGGAGGAGTACACTCTTCCTGCCTACTTCGATAGACGGGAGAACCCTCTTCCAGATATCTGCTATGTGCAGAATCTGAGCCCCGAGCAGCAGTCCCTGAAAGAGAAGGAGAAGGGCTCCTGGGCCGCCCTTTCCAACGATGAGAAAATTGCTTGTAGGACTCAATAACTTGCCTTTTGTTAAAAAAGACATATAAATAATAATTGAGACAACATGAGTGATTTTTTTTTTTGCCATTTTTAAAGTCTTTTGTTTTGGCCTGTGTTTTTGCAATGTTTAGTGTACCGCATCAGCTTCCACCAGAGCTTTGCTGAGATGAACAAGGGATCAGCCGAGTGGAAGTCTGTGGTCGGAGGAATTTTCTTCTTCGTTGGTTTCACCGGCCTGGCCGTTCTCTGGCAGAGGAAATATGGTAAATAGATCAAACTTTGATTTGCAACTTTCATGCCTTGTGTTTGCCGAGCATATTTTGAAATTCACCACAAGCAAACAAAAAATGAAAGTATGAAACCAGTTTTCTCTCAAGACGATTCATTTCTGTTGAGCACACTATCCTGTCTGTTTGCAGTGTATGGCCCTGTCCCACACACATTCGAAGCAGAGTACAAGGAGAAGGAGCTGCAGAGGATGCTGGACATGAGAATCAACCCAGTGGAGGGGTTCACATCCAATTGGGACTACGAGAAGAAGGAGTGGAAAAAGTAACTTGACCCAGAGGACCATGACCCATTCTTGAATCCGGTGGAAGACCAACACAGATTTCCAACAAGGCCTATATTTCTGTATTTATCAGTTGTCCACATTACCTCATGCTGTACATTTTGGAAGACCACTTCCTCTTAAGGTCATTGTGTAATATAGAGACAGGAATAAAACAGTCTGACGAAATGTTTGTTGTGGTCATTTTCCAAGCTTTGACATGAACAATGGCACACCAAATAGTTTTTCTGCAGGCATTCACAGTAGAAGCTGCCTATGTTTAAAGTTGTATAATCTGCACTATTTTAGAATCCACAACAGTTTATATTTGAAATTATTCATTGTATTACAACCGAGTTAAAGTAGTGCCACTAGTTTCTGTTATGCTAACAAAATAGTTATAATTTGCAGTCCTGTGAATTACTGAGATGTACAGTAACTTGTTGAGCAATAGATTCATTAATTCTGCTTGAAATTAAGATACAGGATGGCTCCAGTTTTTATGTTTATGCTGATATGCGGTTAATATGTGGATCATACAGCAGTAAACCTTGAGCTATGTGCATGAGCATCTGGGGGAAAAAATGAATGTAATTCAAAAAAGCTGGTCATTATCTTAAATATTTGCAGTTTTACAGAAGTTGTCACTCATTGTCTTTTCGTTTATTTCAACACAACATTCGAGAACTTTTCTCTACTGATTTTAATGGTCTGGCTTTAAAAAGACCTTAAAGAGATCTCATTGTCTTATACCCTCATAGTTCGATTCACTGTATTTCTGTAAAACACTGAAAATTAAACCAAAAAAAGGTTTGAAATATTCAAGTTTGTGTAATACAACAATACTGTAAAGGGGTTTTGCTCTTTTAAACAAGTTATGATAAAATTAGCATTTAATTTTGTATTTGAAGTTTTTGAGGGGTACCTGTGCTGCATGTTTTAAGACATATTTTTATGTTTCCTTATACATTTCTGTCAATGCAAAAAGATTTCAGATATGTTTTCCAGTTTTAAACTATTATTATCAGACGCAAATGTTTGACAGATGGAGTGTAATCCTTTTTAACGAAGTTGAAATGTCATGCTGGTGCGGGTCTCGAGGTCACGGTGGGCTTTCATGTGAAGGTGAATTGGCTCGAGCTGAGCTGCGACGCGTTGACGTCACTCACCGGATGAGCTGCAGTCGTGTGACGTCAGAACAACCCGGAAGCAGGTTCAGCGTGACGGGACTGTAGTTTGGAGAGGGGCTCCAGGCTGATATAAACATAACACCTGTGTCCCATAATTCAGCCGAACAGAGCACAAAGTTGATGACTTGACGAGAAGGTTTTCCCTGAAGCTTTCGTGAGTTTTGGTCTTTCCGTCCAGTCTGGCGTTTTTTGATCCAAAGTCCATGTTGACACATCGCAGCTGTTTTTCTCGTGTTAAGGTGCAGTAGCTGTCCGCAGACTGGTTCACATTCATCATGGGCAATGGAATGAATAAGGTAAGGGGGTGTTTATTTCGGGTATGCAGCATAATACCATACAGGGACATTTTTTAGGGGATAAATCTCTACATAGCTCAGGCGGTGTGTGCCTGCGATAATCCGTCATGACAGTCATGTTTGCTGTTCCAGGCTGATATGATCTGGAGCTGTATCCATATGAAACGTCAGGTCAAATGAGTTTTAGTCTCCTTTTGAATAATGTTCAGAGGAAGAAAACATGCTAATTCAGTATGCATGAGGAGATTGTCAGTTTATTTACTTAGCTGCAGTCATCTTTCTTGTAAAATTTCGACAGTCCTCATAACCTTCCATCAGTGTTGCTTGCACCTTATAAATGCATTTAATCACATGATAACAATGATATTATTGGCATTCTGGCAACAATAAGTTGTTACTGCCAATGCAAGGGTGGTATCAAATCGAAATCCGAATAAGATTAATTTCATCAAGTAAGAATTGTTGCTAAGTACACGTTTGAAAAAACCTTTTCGAGCATGCAATTTAGCTGACATTTACACTGTGTTGTCTTCTTCACTACTTTTTTATTCTCCCACAGTTAAAGTTGTGTCAAAAATATATATATATATATTTTTTTTTTGCGATTGGTAATGCAATCAGATATAACTGGAAAATAACATGCTTTTGGTGTTTTAGAGTACTTGACATTGTTCTTTCAGTATTTCATTTATGACACTGTTTTAGCTGTTAAAGTCGAGCTTAAGCAAGACAAGTATAAATGAACTTCAGTTCAGCTTTTCTTTCCAGCTCTACAAATATAACAAATGCATAACTGTTTTGATTTGTCCCTCCCTTTGTGAGCAATGCAAACATGTCTGATATCAAGGTTTCTTTGGGTTCAGAAGAGGTTATCACCATTAATGGTTATGCTAAATACAAACATTTTATTCCAAGTGAAAGATTGATTCACTAGATTGATTCACTGGGTTCAAGAGAGCAGCCTTGAATTGAAAAGCCTAGTTTTTACAACCTTTCTTAAGCAATTAAACACTGCATCACTACTACCCGCCGAGATTAAACCTGATCTCAAATTTGAAAGAGGCGCTGCAGTGATCAGATTAATAGATCATCAGGTCCAGTCAGGTATGAGAGAATGCGTCTCCACAGCATCATGTTCACTCCTTCCTGTTGGCCCCTTGAGTGTCTAGTTGGTTTGCAAAGTGCAGGACTCTGAATGCCCTTCCAACCGGTTCTCAAGATACATTGCATGTTGCCATAGATAAATGCAACAGTGGAATAAATAAGTAAATACAACAGTTATAAGCTTTGATTTATGTTTTCTCATCGTTTGTTTGGGTGTTCATGCTGAGTGTAGATGCTGTGATATTCTGGTGTATTATGTGATGACATTGAAATGTTTACAGTGCAATATACTTGAAACATAAATGCAGCAAAGTATTTCTTTTCAAAAATACTCAGCATGTTATGGATTGTGTCAGTCAGTTGTTTATATTAGATATAATCCAGCACCTTATGATCTTATTTCAAGTTTTTCCTCGTGGTTCCTGTCCCAGCCGTTGCACAGCTACACTCAGCCGCTGCTCGCCGCTCATCACTTGATCCTGATAATCATGCATCGTTGCTTCAGGCCTTGTATGGTGATGGGGAACGTTTCCTTTGCAGGAAAGCAGTTCTTAAGCCATAAGCCTTAAATCCAATCTGTCTCGACCAGAACCATTCTTCTCTTCAGATGACCTTCTCCAAGCTGAACTGTAATGAAGAACTAAACGCAGCATGTCTGTGACTTTTGCTTCGCAGGTCGTTGATGGGCTCTATCTCGGGAACATAAGAGGTAAGGCAAAAATGGAGCTTTTAAGTTGTTTTAGACCAGAGGTAGATTAAATACCAACATATAAGGTCACCATGAGTCGGAGCGATTTCCACAGTATTGAGCAGAAGGCTTTATGGTTACTACAATTGGTTTATTTTTATGTAGGTTTCATGCATACTGCATGTTGAACATGATTTACCCAGTATCACATTCTGTTTATCCCTGTCAAATACATAACTTTCATTAAAAATATATAAAAGCCTTACACACAGAAAGTGTTGTTTAACATGAAATCAAAGTCTGTAGTTAGTCTGATACCCTCTGGCCTGGCACTGCCCCTTCCCAGCTGCGGGGGTATTTGTAGCATTCTACTTTTAGATGGCTTCACATGATGGCAGGAGTATGGTGGCTAAAATTAGTGCGAGTGACCACAGGACGAGCTGTACCGAGTGATGACAGCCGCAGACCTCCCTCAGGGTGCAGCGGTTGACATTACAGCTCATCAAAGCTGCTGGTGTGTTTGGTTTGTGTGCAATTCTTGTAAGAGTCCTTTGATATATATGTTTCTCTCTTTACCGTCACAGATGCTGAAAACAGGGAAAGCCTCGCTAAGAATGGCATCACCCACATCCTGTCTGTGTACAACAATGCAAAGCCTGTGTTTGAGGTGAGTGGAAAATTCATCTTATTGGATGCTTTAATGACAATTCAATAAATTAAATAATGAACGTAGTTCTGTGTGTAATTAGCCTTGTGACCCAGCAGGGGGTGGTGATGAGTTACTGATTGAAAATTGGGCCTCCGATCTATATTAGAGAGTCTCTTTACCCTCTCAAATATGAGTGTCACTTAAGGGTGAGATGTTTATTGTAGAAACAGTAGTAAATATTGTTTGATGAATGTAACAGAAGTCCTGAAATGTCCCTCCTTTTGATCCTGGTTCTTGTTCAACGTTTTCCAGGACATGACTTACCTTTGCATTCATGCAGCTGATGCATCCAGCCAGAACTTGTGAGTATTCCCACGCACACACACACACACACACACACACACACACACACACACACACACACACACACACACACACACACACACACACATGCCACAGCAAGTGTGTGTGAGACATAAAGAAATATGTGTTCAATGTGTCACTTTTAGTCAGTTGTCTGTCTCGGTGTTGAAAGAGGCATGAGCTGTCCGTCCGTCCGCCCTTCCAGCGGCTGCAAACATGACACATTCACCATGGTATTGATGTTTTTTTGCTGCGTACGGTCGCTGACCTTGTGCAACACAAGTTGCTGGAGTTCTGAACTGAACACTTGGCATGGGCAGAGGCCAAAAGGCAGAAGCTGCAGCGTAAGCATTAATGCTACCAAACAGTCTTATGTCTTTAGCATATGTATGAGAACAGAGGAGGATTATAGACGTAGTGTCTCTCACGGTCGCAGGTCATTGATTCTGCACTGGCTGGCTTCTCAGAATCAATCCACCCTCTCCCATTGAAGAGAAAGAGCTTTCATTGTGGCTTTGAGCCTCACAAGCTGCCTGGAGGTTTTCAGGATTTGGTGAGGCCTGGTCGTTGGTCGGTAGCTGATTGGGTTGGGCTGGAAGTGTCTGACCTCCACTGTCGCAATCAAACAATCCTTCCCTCCGGCAGCAGAGGAAGGAAACCTCAGTGTGACATCTGGTTGTTTGCTTCGACCACCCAGGGCTCCCCTCTGTCACAATCGCTGGTCTGACTGTCGGGTGGTTGAGGCAAACTGTCACCCCACGGTGCTCACCATCATTCTGAGGCCCCTATGGTCAAATCTCATGGCCACTTCCAGACGCAAGACACGCAGCTGAGATTGTGGCGATGGGAGCAACTGCTGTGGTCTGAAGCCGTCTTAGAGGAAAACATCATTAGAAAGAAGGTTGTTGAAAGTTTAAGTCCACAGTCACGGTCTGAGTTGTTTTTATTAGAAACTGTCGAGAGGAAATTTAAGATGATACCTAATGTCATAAGTAACCTACGTTTGACCATAAAAGCAACAAGTCTCACAGAAAGAAATGAAAGAGCAGAAAAAAAGCAGTATTTTCTTTTCTTTCTTTTTTTTTTAGTTACAGCAAGGATACTGGTTTCTAGTTTATCAAGAATGAGAATAACTCCAGATTTGTATCATAGAACAACATTTGCAAAACCTGTTCCTTTCTCTGGAAATAGTCCAGTTTTGATGGATGCATTAAAACATGAGGAGGTTTGATCCGTGTTGTTTTGTTTCAACAGACACATGTCTGTATCATCTTTGTTCATTTCTGTTTCATCTTTGAATCTTTCCATAGAATTTAAGGTATGAATAGATAATAAGATATTCTTTTGCGTCACAGTTCCCAAGAATAATGATTCTTCAACTCATTGTCTATTTTGTCCACCGAAGTGCTTCCTGAATCTAACAGATGGTCTGAAAAATTGAAGAGCTTACCTCAGACAGGAAGAGTTTGTTGTTAAAAAATACATATATGTAAATGAAATTAGAGTCTGGTATTTTAGATAGAAAGTGTAGATACCCCTGAATCCATTCAAAACTTGTTTAGATGAAATCAGTGATGTTAATTTTTGTAATTGTAATTCATGCTGTTGGTGATAAGTTCTCACAGAACATCTAAAACAACTTTACTGCATTTGATGTTCAGATCAGCGCAGTGGTGAAAATTTAATTGATATTACCTTACATTTGGGGGGGTTCCTCTTTTTTTAACCTTCCAATGAAAAACCGGCTTTGGTTTCATTGTACATTTTAATCCCAGCATGAAGGCGTAAACTTCCTGGGATCCTTTCTGAAAGAAGACCCGCATTCGAATGAGTCATCACACTTCATAAAGAAGATGAAATCATTTTTCTTCTCATTACTTTCGTTATTTCATTTTTCGAGCATTTTCCCAGTTTATTTGACATTATCTCACCGTACTTCTGAAATATGGAGTAGTTTAAGTTTTCCTCCAAGTATCATCGAGAACCTTTGGTACAAAATAACCTCAATTTTTGTGTCACAAGGTAATTTTCTGCATATTAAACAAGACTACCGGAAATCTCTGCGCAAGGAAGACAGAGCGAAGTGCTGAGGAGACATGTTTTAAAGAGGAGTTTGGATCTCAGGAAGGAGGAAAAAAGAAAAGTGACAGTCAGTCTATTTTAGCCCTCGTCTGTTATTCTGTCTGCTGTTGAGTAACCAGCATCTGCTCCTCAGGAGACGGCGCTATCAGCCCGACACTTCTTGATTATGCAAAACACCATCAGTGTTTCCTGACAGTGAATAAGTAGGATATTTAGGGAGCAGTTGCAATGTATCGCATTTCTCAACATTAACCAGGCGCCGGGCTCTGAGGATTTGTGTCACGTTTTCTTTGTTTGTTTTTTTCCCCATGTTGTACAATAAAGCTCATCTACATTTGCGTGTTTTCTAGCCACAAAGCAGGAACAAATTTTCTGCATTTCTGTTGCAAAGTTAAAATGATTCATTTGGAAATGTTTAGATACAGAATAAATCAAAGATGGAAACTGATGCAATTTTGCAGATAGACAGAAATGGAGACAGCCACTTCCTCGTCTGTGCTCTGGTCTACCACAGAGTCTCCAACTGGGCAGACCCAACCGTTTTCTCACATGATGATTTGGAGCAGTTGAAGGAGAAATCTCCACTCCTCAGCACGCACTTCATTTCATTCCAAATGAATAAAATCTGTTGAAGCTAACTCACCAACTCCAGGAATTTCACTGTAATTGACTGTTATGTCGTTTCTAATGTCTCAATTGTCATGGCGTCTTTGTTGGTGCCTCAAAACGTGAGTTTCAGTTTGAGGTGTGTTTTCTCATATCCTACAATGTGTGGTTTTTAGCTCCACAGCACTGAATGGCGTATTTTGCACTAAAAACCACAGTAAAATCTGATCCTCGTGAATGTTTTAAGGAACTTTCTTTTTGTCTTTTGTCTCTTCTAGATTACAACATTTCAAAGAGTGCATCAGCTTCATTCATGAATGCCGCTTGAACGGCGGATCCTGTCTAGTTCACTGGTAGGTTTTAACATCTGAAGCTCCGACCAACTCCGTCCTGGAAGCTCAGGTTGTTAACATTCATATCAAATTAAAGTAAAGCAGTATTTATTTGTAAATTACCTTTCATACTAAAAAAGCAAAAGGAGGTGCACTTTTCATTAACATGTATGTGAAACAAGATTAGGGGCAAATATGCAGGCCTCACTTTAGATCAGAGGCCACAAACAAGCAAATTTCATTTGGATTTGAATTCAAATTTGAAGTGGTAGACTAGAGTAATAATTCTGAAGCAATGATAGCCTAGAGGATCACTTTGTGTAAACATTTGCTATCAGAGGCATATCAAACATTAAATCACATTTCCATCAGTTTATTTGTCACCAGGTGAACTTTGTCATGCTTTGATCATTTCTGACTGCGTGCAGTCTCACACTCCGGTGTTTGTTTAGCCTTGCAGGTGTGTCCCGAAGCACCACCATGGTGGTGGCCTACCTGATGACCGTCACTTACTACAGCTGGGAGGAGTGTCTGTCCGCTGTCAAAGCTGTTCGCTCTTTCGTTGGTCCGAACTACGGCTTCCAGCAGCAGCTGCAGGAGTACCAGACCACACAGGTCCCAGAGGTAAGCACGGAAGAAAATTATACATTAAGAAAAATGAATAAATAAACACAACTATGATTCTTACCGAAAGCATCCAACTCGTTCATATTTGTAGTTTTATTGACAGTAGTAACTTCTGATATTGTCATGTTCAGACTCCCTTTTCTCTGCACTATCTGATCAATCACACTGCTGTGAATATTTCTGTGCATTAAATCTTGGTGTGTGCCACATGAAAACAGGATGTGACACATGCAGCCATCACACGTTTCATGCTTGTTCTGGTTAAAGTGTGAAGTGTGAATCCACCATGCTGATTGCAGTGTTTACTGTGTACCTTCAATCTCACGTCTACCACAAATCACCAGTTATGCAGCACTGAGGTGGTAGAGACTGGGAAAACAGAAAGTGTAGCATCAAATATATGATCTCATTTAGCTGTTTAAACGTGTAAATTCATGTCGCATTATCAAAAGAAAAACAAATGTCTCTTTTTTTAAATTATTGAGTTAAATAAACAAAAAAGTTGTGTGTCAAATGTCACTAATTCAGACAGAATTACAACACAATATGTGGTATTGAAGTTCATTTGATGATCTTCCCAAACTTTTGAAATTCCTGCGCTAAAGTATCATGAAGTTCCACACCAGGAGGGCCAGGAACCCACTGATAAACGTCAGCAAAGGGAAAATAAAAATATGACGAGATACACAACATGTAGATACAACACAAGTAAACACAGTGAAGTCAAATTAAAGCTAAACAAGAAGAGAAACCATGACACCTGAAACCAATAGTATCTGAAGAATAAACACTGTGCTCATGTTTACAGTTATCCTGAAACCTGAACTTCCTTCAGTCGTACTCTTGTACAGCCTGACGACTCTGAATTGGAGGGACGTCACAAATATCCTAAATACAGCTTCAGATTTTCAAGGGATGGTTTTTAGTCACCGTAAGACAAGGATATCACAGTTAGCACATTATTGCAGCCGGTGGATGTTTAGTTTGGCATGGCTGTCGTCAGCATTGGTTTATGAAGGCAGCCTGTGTGTGTGTTTCCATTGCGATGCTGCAGAAGGGGAACTGCAGGGGGTTTGCTGGGATTGCATTACCTTGGTAATCACGTGTTTTAGCATCACTGTCAGCATCTTGCAACACGACATGAGTGAACAACTCGCTCATTTGTTTGTACGACGAGCACTGATTTCGAGGAGTCGAGAGGAAATGGGTTTTCTGTATTTGTGATTTTCCCACATCGTTCTCAAATAGAAAGTGAAGGCTCCTCCAAACCTCCATGCGGCCGTGTCTCCAAAACAGTTTGAAAAACATTCTTTATAACATCAAAGGTACGAGGTGTGTGGAATACACCGTGGGAAGAGAAGGAAGGAAAGAAAATATTGGTCTCAGCATTTAGTGAAAGTGCAGAAAAACATCTGAAAACAGGTTTACAGTGAAAAAAGAACATGCAAACTGCACACAGAGTGTATGCCACCGGGTACACTGTCACCCAATATTGAATAAAAGCTCTTAAATTATTACTGTTACTACACTCTAGTGGTGTAATCAGTAGTAGGTCAGTGTACTGCAGATGTGGGTCATTTGGTCCGCTTTATTTCATTTTTGCAGTCATCTTTTGCAAAGAAGTTCAAAACATTACTGAGAATTCTACACTTCATAATTAAATCTTCAATATTTGCAGCCATTTATTTGCAATTGCAAATAAAAATTAGAATAACAGAATGTTTTAGTAGAAACTAAAATATTTAATGTGAGTATTTTAGGTATGCTATTAAGATTTTAGCTTCTTTGCAGAAATGTGTTCACCTCGTTTGACGGATTTCAGGTGTGAAACATGTCTGGATGTTAAAAGACACTGCGTTCCTGTTCATGGTGGCAAAATTCATTTTCAGTTTCATTTACGATTTTGTGGTATTTAAATTTACTGTTCAATAAGAGGAAGACGCAGTATTTTTTGTGTCAGTTTCTCAATGTGCATGTGACGTTCAGTTAACATTCACTTTATTTCATTCAGGAAAACTGGCACATTTGAAACATTTTCTGTCTTTTAAGTCACGACACTTCTGAACAAATGAACGATATTTTATGAAATCAGAACGTGATCATCAGAAAGTGAATTACTTCATCAGTTAACCACACTGAGCTAACTGTACGGACGGTCCTCCCTCCTGTCCTCAGTATCGCTCATGGCTGCACTCCAGCTACGGTCCCAATCCGTTCCATGACCAGGAGCAAGTGGGCGCTCTGCTCAGCCAGTACACAGAGCAGCAGGAGAGCCAGAGGAGAGGAGCCGACCAGCGCTGGATCAGCCAGGGAGTCGCCGACTGCGCTCTTCCCTCCAAAACACATCCTCCTGAAGGCAGCAGCTGAAGCCCTGCTCCTACAGTCACGCCAAAGTTGTGCCCATCGCTGCCTGGAAATAGCAGCACCTACTATTCAGTGCTCATTTCCAAATCAACCCCAAACTGTGTTCAACTTCATGGGATGTTCTAAACGTCCAACTCCAAGTCAAGCACTTTGACCTTCTTTATGCGCATCTGTCCCACCAGTAAGGTTTAAGCCATGGGCTTCGATCGAGAATCGTGCTCCAGCCTCATATCCACAGCCTGCCACACTACCCTGAAGCCAGAACACGAGTGTTGGTGCTCACAGACGCCTTCTTCTGAAACACCTCGACACCTTTAGCCATAATGATTAACAGATACTTTACAGTGTTCAGCTCAGTAACCTTCTAGACTTGACTCGTCATTGCTGTCTTAAAGGAACATTTTGCCTGCAGTGCATTTTGCCCTCATGTCCAGTGACATTAAATCACATATGATAATACCTGATAAATATCTCAACCAAACTTTTAACATGCAGTTGAACAAATTGAAGTTATCAGTAGAGAGCGTGGGAAAAGGGAAGGTTTGTGTGCTTATTGGACAGACAACAGCAAAAAACAGTAGAAAAACATGTCGTGTTATCGATTAAATGAATAGAAACAAGTGTTTGGATCTAAATTAAGATTTTAAAATCAACATGCATGCGTTTGTTTTGATCCTGAAAATGTAGTTTGTCCATCCATTTTCTAACGCGCTTGTCCTTTTCAGGGTCGCGGGGCGCTAGAGCCAATCCCAGAGCCGGCACACAATAGACAACCAGCCACGCACACTCACACCCAGGGACGAGTTAGAGTCGCCAATTAGTTTAACACGATTGTTCCTGTACCGTAGGAGAAAGCCAGAGGGAACCCACGCACACACGGGGAAAACATGCAAACTCCACAGAGAAAGGCCCCGAGCCTTCGGTTGAACCCGGGACCTTCTCGCTGTGAGGCAAGAATGCTAATCACTGCTCCACCGTGCGGCCCGATGTATATCTTAATACAGTAATTACTATTGATCTGGTTCAAATGTGGTTCACATACAATGACAGTGATTCAGTAATTATTTAAAATTGAACTCAGAATAATAGAAGGGGCCAGACGAGGCGTCCCGACTCACACTGCCAGGCTGACATCTGTTTGTAAAGTTTTAAACGTTTTCGTATCAAAGCACAAGGGGACATTGACCACAATAAAACCATCTTCATATAAAATCCATGTATTTCAGAGTCATTACATATGAACTGCAATATTTAGATTCTGTTCATCTTTGAGGAATATTCCAACCTGTGTGCAAAACATCTGCCATGAGATCCAAAGTCATCGATGCACATTAAACCACAACACATGAAAAAAATTAAATATGAAAGCAGCAAAATTGTTCTAGACATTATCAGAGCTGCTTTTCTTATTCTTGCAAGCAGTTGGTGACACATCCGTTTGACGTGTGTGAGAAACATTCGCAGCTCCTCATCAGCTAATGTCCCCAAAACAAGAGGGAGAAGTTGGAAAGTCGGTTTGGCAAAATGTTCATTTAAGTCCGACACATCTGTGATGCTACTTAAGCTGATGCTGAGGTTAAACAACTACTTCTCATGAAGGATCTCTGAATGCGTAAGTCTTCCTGATGTGAATGAAGCTCTGCTTTAACATTGTATTGTGATGAAGAAGAATTTTTTTAAGGAATTTCTGTTCAAATCAGGGGTGCAGTCAATTATTTTAACTGTATTTATGTTTTGGTTGTTTGTGTTTTATAATAAAACGCAGTGACTGACTAAAAATGGAATTGCTCATAAATCTGTATCTTCAACACTGAGAAATGAAGAGTAAATTGGTGTATTTTAGAAGTCATTTTTTGGATGGGCCCAAAGACTTTTAAATCAGGAAACAATTGTAGAGCACTTGAATGCAAACTAATCACAGTTGCTGTTAAAAAAAAAAATAAATAAATAAAAGTGCTGTAGGCCTTAGGATACAGATTCAGTTTCAAACCCCTATCAATATCAGTTGTTCATTTTTTGCCTACAGAGAATACTTTAAAGCCAGCTAGTGGAAGAAAGAAGTTTTCAGAGAATCCATTCATGGTTTTGACTTTTTTTCAAGGTAAAAGTCTAATGTTGAATTGTTCAATGTGAATTATTCTTGGATATTAGTTTACAAATGTATTGGTTATGGATTATAGGTAAAGACCAGGTGTAACTGTCTGCTGAATCATTTCTATTGCTTCTTCTACATTATTCCACCAACCAACTGGACAAAACACATGAAATAAATGTAGCCTTTAAGATCTTAAAAAAAAAACTACTGACTCTCTCACATGGAGGGTTAAACTCAATATTTCTATCTCAATAGTAGGATGTTTATAATTTCTGTTTTATGTCTTACAGTAAAATTTACAACTTAATGCTACATTTATGTTTTCCGGTGTGCTTCTCTAATATTTCTGACTGAAGCCCGATTGGTATATCCTACTGAATGAAGTGTGTGTGTGTGTGTGTGTGTGTGTGTGTGTGTGTGTGTGTGTGTGTGTGTGTGCGTGCGTGCGTGCGTGCGTGCGTGCGTGTGTGCGTGCGTGCGTGCGTGCGTGCGTGCGTGTGTGAGACTATTTTAGACTGGTGAATTTTTACAGTGTTTTACAGTTAATTTTGTTTCAGGTCTCCTTTTCAATAAATGATGTAACAATGGGAATTCGCTGAGCAGAAACAATATGACTGGTGCTGCAACTCGGTCATTTCAGTTAGTTAATGAAGACGACAACAACAACATCAGCAAAAATGGTTAGTTTTAAAGCTATTAAAACTCTTTTTAAAATAAAGTTACAAACAAAACCGTTGACGTTTAAAAACCTAAAAAGTTTATTCAGCTATTTATCATAGAAATCATTTATGTATCACAGAATATTGCTGTCATTGCTTCTGTTTGCATACCATTCCAACAAAGAAAACTGCAAACTTTGGACAGACTCTAAGCAAATGAGGTGCATTTGCTTCTTTTACATCAATGATAGAATACTGCTGTTATTCAATTCCATAAAGATACGGCTGCATCTAAATAATCCTTCTTAAAAAGGGCTAATTACAAGCCCCTGAAATGTGAATCTTTTTGTCAGCTACTGTTGTACTGATATGATTAAAAAATGTTTAAAACATTTTGAACATGTGATTATTGAGACCTCAAAAAATATAAATCTGGTAAAATGTCAGATCTTATGAGAGTTGCTGTATCTTGTCACTTCAGTATGAAACATAATGAATAAAAGGACAAAAAAAAAATCAAGTATTTCAGTTTCTGGGTAGAATGATTTGAATCAAAATGTGTCTGTGTCACTGTATACATTCTGTTTATACCTCTGTGATTAATCCTTCAGCTCTTCTATTACAGAGATTACCTGTCCTTGTCATCCCAGCATGTCTAACATAGTTTCAGTATTTTTAAAAACAGCATCATGAGGCCTCACTTCAGAAAAGTGTACCTGCGTGGCCACAGAGCAGGTTTCTAATAAATGGGCGCAGCAGGGACGCAGAAATTCCCCACAGCAGAAAGTAACATGTGACTCTTCGAGATTTTCTCTCTCTCTTTTTTTTTCAATCTGTTCCACGTCTTGGGAGCTTTTAGCGTGGGCAGCGACTTTACAACCATCGCTCGTGTCAGGTCATTTCTTGTAAATGCTTTAGGTTCGCAGAAAGACTCTTCCGCGGTGGGCGGGCTCACCGCGCGTCCCGCACCGCTGATTGGAGCGTCGCCGCGTCGCCGAACCCTCACGAGCGCCTTCATTCATGTCAAGGAGCGCAGTTTAAAGGCGCGTGCTGACTGTGCGTTCGCTCAGTCTGACGGCCAGTCATCCATCACCGTCAAACCGTTCACAGAGCACCTGCCCGTCCAACTGTAAGTGCTTTTCCTTTTCCTTTTCATTCATCCGGGTGAAAGCGGCCGACTTTTATTTCTTTACCGACGACTTTCTTACTAGTTTCAATATATTTGCTCATGAATCATATTTATCCTGCTTAGAAACACAGAATTAAAGATTATTTGTTCGCATCCAGATGTCGAACTCTGGAGGTCGGAGGCTGAAGCAGTGGCTGATGGAGCAGATCCAGAGTGCGCAGTACTCCGGGCTCCAGTGGGAGGATGAGACCCGCACCACCTTCCGAATCCCGTGGAAACACGCCGGCAAGCAGGATTACAATCAAGAAGTGGACGCTTCCATATTCAAGGTCTGAAAACAGTTTTGTGTTGCTTCTTCAGCAGCGCAAAAACCCGACCCTACCCAGTGCGTTCCTACATTCTGTATGTTTATTTAGAAGGCAGGCTATGTTTTTTTATTTATTTATTTATTTCAAGCAAATAATTTCACACGTTAACACAACTTTAACTTACTGAAGTCCTATTTTTGTAATCCAGATGTTGAAGTGTTTTTTCTCTCCCTCTGTGTCTGCTCCCTCACCTCCAGGCTTGGGCTGTTTTTAAAGGCAAGTTTAAAGAGGGTGACAAAGCTGAACCTGCAACATGGAAGACCAGACTCCGCTGCGCCCTCAACAAAAGTCCTGACTTCGAGGAGGTGACTGAGAGGTCACAGCTGGACATCTCTGAGCCCTACAAAGTGTATCGCATTGTCCCCGAGGACGAGCAGAAGCGTGAGTTTGTTTGTCCCACAAATGTGTTATTTCACTGTTTCCAGATAGTTTGCATTATTTGTTCTTTAAAGTGACCTTTAGTTTGACTTTTAGTTGTCAGACATCGTAATCTGTTGTGTTTTGTTCAATAAAGACGGTTTTCTTCCACTCACAGACGGCAAAACCCCAGTGATGGCCATGTCAGCGGCCACCAGCTCTGGTGAGGATATGGACTGCAGCCCCTCAGAGATAGAAGACTTCATGAAAGAGGTGACAGCTTTTCCCTGTAATCCCTATTTTAGACATCACCAAGACCCTTCACATCAATTTTTAATTGCACTCTGTTTTATTGCCATTTGCTCCTCTTTATAACATGATTGTCCCACTTTACTACATGGTCCTGTTTCCTCCAATAAGTGTTATGCTCACGATTTATTACCAAGAGTTATTCCCACCTGATCCTGTTGACAATAAAGTTGTCAAAAGGTGAACTGTAGGTTACTGGGATCTTTATGACTTTGTTGTCTTTAACAGGAGGAAGGCTGCAGCAGCCAAGCCAGTCCAGAATACTGGACTCAGAGCAATGGTAAGACAATTCTTAAAAAAAGGTTCACACAGGAACTCCTTCGTTCTTAACTACACTCAAATCTCAATGCAATGTTGTTGATTCGTTTGTTGTTGTTTTGTTTCTTTTATTCCTTTGAAAAAGACCTCAGTGTAAAAATGAAATGCTCGCTCCTGCACTTTTTGGTGACAAACAGAGGCTATTTACCAGACTGTTGAATTCTGCAATGGAAGAATTGACTAACATCCTGTTGAACTTTGCTGACTAAGGTTTATTTCTTTGTGGGATCGTGCTAGAGAAATGCTATTTGTGATGATGCAGCACATGGCAGTGTGGTTGTGTTTACTGACAACATTTCCCCCTCAATTCACAGCTTTCCCACTGCAGCCGGAGCCTTTGCCATCAGGGGGTCTCAGTTCAGGTAATCTGTCCTCTGATCTTCAGATCAGATGAAATAAATCAGTGTAATTTCATTCCCATGGCATGTGCAGCCATTTCTTTAGATTTCTTCTCACCAATCGTTGCCTCCTCCAGTTTGGTCCCAGATGATGATCAGTTTCTACTACGGAGGAAAGCTGATCCACAGCACGCTGGTATCCCACCCTGAAGGCTGCAGGATCTCCCCGCAGCAGCACCTGGCTCGCAGTGCCATCTACAGCTCAGACAGCATGCAGAGCGTTCATTTCCCCCCGGCTGAGCTCATCGAGTACGACCGCCAGCGCTACGTCACCCGCAAGCTTCTGGGTCACCTGGAGAGAGGCGTATTGGTGCGTGCAAACCAAGACGGCATCTTCATCAAGAGGCTCTGCCAGAGCCGCGTCTTCTGGAGCGGGCTGGTTGACATGGGCTCACATTACCACCCGATGCCCGGGAAACTCGAGAGGGATGCTGTGGTCAAGATTTTTGACACTGGAAAGTTTCTTCAAGGTGAGGCTCTACGGTGAATGTGAGCGCTGAAACTCTCAGATCAGTCAAGATGAATGTTCAACACATTCACCTGGTATAGTTTTACAAGCAGACAAGGAGCAAAGGAGCATGGATGAATGACAAAGCTTGTTTGAATTGTGTGTCGCAGCTCTGCAGCTGTATCAGGATGGGCTCATCTCAGCCCCTGATCCAACTGTGACCCTGTGCTTCGGAGAGGAGCTGACTGATCCCAGCACTGCCAAGAGCAAACTGATCATTGTGCAGGTATCGGACCACTCCAGTCACTTTCACATGTTTCAAAAGTGCTTGAAAAAAATCAATAGCAAAAGACAACTATAAATATAAATATAAGAACAAAAACAGTAAAATCTGTCCATGAAAACATGTCACACATAATATTATATTAGAAATTATCACACAAATTCAGTTAATATTTAAAGCGCATATGTTTTGAGTTTAGTACAGATATGGTCATTTTTACTTCTATTGGAATTGTAGACCGCTGCAGACAGATAGTCATTCAAATGATTTATTTAAAATCAAAACTAAGCAACAGGTTTCTGTCTCCCCGTGTCAGATCAATGTGATGAACTGTCAGCACCTGCTGGACTCAGTGAACATGCGTCGCTCCCAGCCTTACTGCAACAACCCCGGCCTGGACATGGCCGACGACGCGGCCACTGACCAGATGGCCCGCATCTACCAGGACTTGTGCAGCTACAGCGGCCCGCAGAGACCGGCCTGCTACAGGGAGAACATGCCCATCACCGCCTGAACCGTGACCTCTGACCTCTGGCCGCAGCTTTCTCAGTGTGTACGAAAACCGATCTGGACTTTACTTAAGATCCTGGGAGACAAAGAGGAGGTGAATCAATGAGCGAAGAGATAAAGACGAGCACATCTCTTTTCTGGCTGTAAGGTTATTAACTGAAGAGAGAAGTGAGTTCTCAAAGCTGATTTTTACTTAGCACGTCTTCTTTTCTTTTTTCTTCATTTTTTTAGCAACTGATTGAATAAATAGGCCAAAATTGATACTTTTTGTAACATTAAGTAATTCAGGTATGAACTGATAACATTTGCATTATGTTGAAGATGCAACAGGTTAATTAAATACAGATAGGTTTTACTATCAGATTGTTGTATCACAAGACTCTTATTTTGTCTTTTTTTTTGTGAATTGCATTTTAAAATAAACTTTTTACCAAATGAAACCCGGGTTTACCTTTTACCTTTATATAATTATGTTATGGTTTGGTTCAGTTTATTTGTTTGTGTTATTTCTTTTTTTTTTTTTAATACCAGAACCAAACAGTGATGATGAGCCGAGGCCAGACTTCTGGACACTGGCGATGTTGTCATCAGTGAAAAAAAAAACTACATGAAATTCATGGAAATTTAAATGACTTACCTTTAACTGTAAGAGTCAACAGCACTGTACTTATCTGTTTTTATTTCTGCCATTCATTTACATTACTAAATTTAATGCAATGTTACAAACTGTAAGCTGAAAAATTATTGTGGCTGAATACTGGAATCACTTTTTTGACAATGAAAATGAAGCTAAAACCATGTTCATGATGCTTTCCACTCTCTTTTTTCAGTGTCGACATAACTGGAATTTACATCTCTTTTCTTAAAGTCGTTCTGTTTTGTATTCGATACCCCTGTACCTACAAACCACATGTCAGCACTGGGCTGGAATTAAAAAAGCAACTCAAGTACAGCATATTTTAATCAGCTTGTACTTGAATTCATTAGTCAGATTTTCATATTTGTCATGAAAAGTTATGACTGCTCCAAAATAAAAATATTTGTGTTCAAAAATCAGACAAAAAATTACTTAAGATTGATTTTTTTTTTGTTTTGTTATTGAAGGTATGAAGCACAACACAGCAGTCATTTCTAAGTGCTTTTACCCAGCAGTTCCGCATGAGCAAGCAATGTTACTGTGAAAAGGAAAAAACTCCCTTTTAAAAGGAAGAAATCTGCAGAATCAGGTTCAGAGGCGGCGACTTTCTGCTATTCCAACAGGGTGAGGGGTATTTGTAGAAACTTCTTGAAAAGGAATTGAAATCATTACAAATTTAAGATGAATTTTTTTACACACACACGCACAAAGTTGGTTTTAAAAACAGAACAATCACCACAATTCAGAAACTCATAATCACTCAAGTCCACATAACGTTTTCACTTCATTGCAACATCTTAAGTATGTATAGAGGAAGTCCCCTCACCCAGAGATTCTCATTTACCAGGACTCATAGTGTTTATTATTCCTGCTCACAAATGATGAAACAAAAAGAAAAGGTCTGAAACCAAAAGAAGGATCTATACACTCTATATCAGAGTGTTTCCGGCCTCCTCCCCCTGCCTAACGTCGTCCTCATGACTAATGGAGAAAGGACAGGAAGAGAGATGACCAACTGTTGCAAAGCGATTAAATGAATCACAGTGACACAATGCTGTCCTTCTTCTTCTTCTTCTTCTTTTTCTTCTCTGGCGATTGCAGGGGGCGGTTGGCAGATGTCACCACACACACGTCAAGCAGCACAATCATGGCAGCGTTGGCAGCGATGTGCGTGCATTGTATTCAGATTCAGCCTCACACAGATCCGCTCACACAAACATCAACTTATAGATCTCAGTTCCGTAAAAAGGTGGAGAATGAACTGCTTTACTGAAGACTGTTGCTGTCAGGCACGCGGGATGGAAAGGTGAAAACTGAAGTTGATGAAACCCGGATTTACATTTGCCTGAGCGCTTGGAGTCTGAGAAGAAACAAATACAAACAAATAACACAAAACAGGTAATTGAAGCCAAATAAATATCTCTTAAGATCAATTATCTCTTAAAAAAAATTATAAAAAATCCACATGAGTATCAAAAATTAAAGTGAGTCCTTGTCTTTTGAGATGATGAACATGAAATATTTATGTATTTTTAAAGGCAGGGGGGACTATAAGACGGGACGTAATTTTAAGAATTAAATAAAAATATAAAAATCACAGAGTTCACTGAACTTCGGGCTCCTCTTAGAGACGAAAAAGCAAACGTGTGTGCGTGTGTGTGTGTGCGTGTTTGTTAGGTTGCTGTAGTCGGGGGGAGTACTCTTTAAATTCCACAGAACAGGAACTTCAAAACTGTCACAGGAAACTGGCTCCTGCACACACTCAAAATGCAGTGTATTGAATGTATCTATATTTGTGTGTGTGTGTGCATGCCTGCCTGCCTGCCTATCGACCTATCTATCTATCTATCTATCTATCTATCTATCTATCTATCTATCTATCTATCTATCTATCTATCTATCTCAATAAAAACAAGAACATTTCAGGGAAAACAGCATTGCACACATTCCAGATGAACTCTGGACGCTCAGTTTCACCAAGTCATTCTAACACTAAAGAAATCAAATGAGACTCTAACAGGCGAACTGACCGTAACTCGACTCTCAACGGGTTCAGATTTTCCTACCAGGCTCAGTCGGAGATGGCAGCAGGGAAGAGAAGCAGGGGAAAAACTGTTTGTGTACATTTCTGTGAAAATGCACTTTTGTGTTCACATTTCCAGCGTCTGCAATGTGGTTGTCTCTGCATTGCAACATTTCTTTGTGGTGTCTGAGGCTTCCCACAAGAAACCTTCACAGACGGTCGACAAACAGCAGTGATGTTGCCATCAGACTGTACGTATCCCTGGACCAGCTGCAGCAGCCCGGACCGGGTACAAGTCCTTCACAGGATACTGTTCTTATTTCTCTGAAGAACCAGCTGTTCAAGTAAATTATCCAAAAGAGGAATAAGACAAATGCTTTTTTTTCCATGACAGATTAAAGAAATTGCTTTTTTCCTGTTTTTTGTTGTTTCCTGCTTTGTCTGTATTGCTGACACCTCGGTTAGTTCTCTGGGTTTGATTGCACGGTCAGCAATGACCTTTCAGTTTACCATCTGTCCTTTTTCATTGCTTGTATCAGCTTTTCACAAATACTCACAATTCAAACTTTAAATAAATCTCATGTCGAGTTACATGTGGAGCAGAAAACAATGTTTGACTCCCGACTGGTGAATGAGAACGACAGAGATTGCGTCGGTGGGAAGTTGTGATTTACCCTGAGCAGGTTGTGTTGTGTTGTGTTGTGCAAGCCGAGCCGCCGGAGGCGTTGGTGTTGCCTCTGGGGAGCAGAATCAGAGTAAGTGAAATGAGAATAGGTCATAGAGAGGAACTGGGAGAGCTCAGTGGGGAGACAGGTGGACAGGGAGCCCAAATCTGGTGACAGAGCGGGAGAAGGCAGTAACCACTAGATACACACACTCACACACACACATGCGTGCATTAGCCACTGATCAAGGATCATATCCTCTAATCAGTATCAGTTCATGTCCTTCAAACCGAACGTCCTGTGGGGGTCGTCTTCAGGGTTCACTGTTAACGCTGTCGGACAAAACAATATCGGTCTTAAAAGTGACACTACATGTGCATTATAGTTGAGAATACAATCTGAAAGGAAAGCACAGATACGAAGGATACGAGGCCGTGCGATTTGAAGAAAAAGCTTCGAATGCAAAAGTGGAAACAAACAACAGATGAAATGAAAGTACAGTGGGGCTTTTTGAGGCTGATCTCAGGAGATTTATTGGCAACATTCGACTTTATTGTCAGTCCAACAGGAGCTGATATTGAGGGGTGCTGGAGCAGATCTCAGATGACTCTAATGCAAGGTGCACCTTCAGCACGTTCATAACATCCATATTGAGACTCGTTTTGAGTTTGTTTTTTTTTAGAAAGGTGTCTTTATTCGTTTTAACAGTGCATCCTTAACAACTTGTACCAGTAAATATAATAAAAACTAAAACAAAAAACAAAGGAAAGTTCCAAACCCTCTCTCCTGAGAGCATCCAGGAATAAGGTAACATGATGTTATGTTTGAAGACACATGAGTAAAACCAAGAATTATTATGAAGTAAAAAAAAAAAAAAAAAAAAAGAAAGAAAGAAAAACTGGAGACAGAGTAAAAAATGTGTTGTTACATTGTTCAGAGGTCTGAAGCAGCACACTTCACCCTTCAGTGCAGAAAAACAACAACACTGAAACACAAGACAAAGGAGGAATTATGTATGGACATAAGATCCATTTTAGGCGATCCTCCAGTTAATTCTCTCAGCGCTTCTCGTTATATTCATGGACACCAGGGGTTATTCATCCACAAAGTTATCAGAACGTAACACGTCAACGTTACTGAGAAATGACTGCCATGTCTTTAGAAGTTGTCAGCTGAGCCTCTTATTGAGTCAGACTCATGTCTGGACTGTAGATAAAGGGATCATCCATCCTGACATCATGTTCATACAAAAATTAATGTGATCATAAACTTGCATTTAAAAAAAAAAAGAGAGATGGCCGAGAAGCAGTGTGTGAAGGGACAGCAGTGTGTTGCATCAGTCTGTGCTCGGATTGCTGAGTTCTTTGACAAGAGTGATCCCTGACCGCCTGATCTGCCGCTGGACAGGAAACACAGGAAGGAGCCAAGAAAGAAGGTCCGGCGCTCAACTTCTCCCCGAAAAGAGGAAGAGCTGACAGGCAGGACCATGGTGGAGGATTTCACTAATTCATGCCATTTGTAGTTTGTACAGTGAGAGAAAAACATACCAACTCTTGAATCTCTAATGTCCCCTCTTTATAACTTTACATTTTCACTAAACTTCCTGACCGAATAGCCATTTGATGATGATCTTCGGTAATAACCTACACAACACATAATCTGCTGTCACTTGTTTTGTTGTTTGTTTGTTTTTTTTTATTACAAACACGTGGCTTTTGTTTCATGTTCACGAAAAACAAAACTTAAGGGTAAAGACAGACGGTGATGGACCTTGAGGTGAAGGGGAAGACCAGGGTGGGGTAACAATCCCCGGAGGAGCCGGAGTCAGGGGACCATGAGAGAGGTGTGTGTGTGTGTTCATGCAAACTCTAGAAGTAACAGGATGTGGTTCGCCCGAAAGGTGCATGCTATGAGGTAACAAACATACCTGGGGATTTTGGTTTCTGAAGTGCAATAGCACTTATTTGCAGTAAACATTTTCGGAACGTATGTTTTTCCTCTTAATGCTGCATATTCTTTGCCCATAAATATGCTAAACTTCTTGTCTCTGTTCGTACCATGTTGTACTGTAGCTCACTTTAGCCAAATTACTGATTGAGGAACAGGATGTTTGCGGCCTGAGACCTTGATTCCAGCTTTATTGTTCGACCCGCTGCAAAAGTAAAAGAAAAAACATCAGCTCGATTTACACAACCTCTTTCTCAGTAAGAAGCTGCAGTGGCCAAGCAACAGGTGCTGCTGGGATGAATTATTTAAAGTGAGTCTAAATCGGTTGTAATACAGCTGAAGGAACCCGTGGGCCAAGCTGTGAGCCAACCACAGGCCTCAATACAAGTACAGTCCCAATTCACACTTCTCTCTCAGAAACACCAGAATCCCAACATGACCCTCACATGAGGTGAAATCACCCAGCCTTCTGTCAAGCTGCTAATTTTAAAATCTGGAAATATTTTAACCTGACTGTATGGCTTTACTCGTGAATTTAAATGAAGATGCACAAATAATAATGCTAATAATAATAATAATGACTCATGTACTCATGTTGTTGGGTAGAAAGCACAAAACTAACAGACAGATGAAATTGTGACATATTTGCATGTTTAAAAGCAGAAGGACAGAGTGTATATTTGTCCCAGGATTTGCATCTTACCAACAGAAAGGCAGTGGAGCACTGAAGCACATCGTCCACGGCTAGTTAACCATGATGGTTACAGTTCACTACAGCATGGGGTAAAAGTTCTTTATGCAACTTGCATAAGGAAAAAACCAAGGCTGCAGTCATGAGTAAAGCCCGAGGAGGAAATAGTGAAAGTAATAAAAAAAAAAAAGAGAGAGAGAGAGAGAGAGAAAGAGGAATTAGACCAATGAATGTTGAAAAATGGCATTTTTCTAATGCAGATCGTATGTCTTGTAATATATTATAGTTAATTTACGGTGTGTTTTATATCTTAGAACCGATTGAAAGACAAACACTGAAAAAGATATTACAGATTGACACTGCCATCTAGTGGTAAAAAGGAAAATCATCTTACACACAAGTTTGAATAACCAGCTTGAAAAACATAATACAGTCAGCAACAGTGTTAAATTATCCCTCAACCTGTTCAGTCTGTTTTTGAGAGTGAAAATACAGTCACTGTGTTTTATTGAAATTTTTTTTCTTCGGTCTGGTGTTTTAGGTTTCATACTCTGCAGCTTTCCTCTGTCAGTTAGAACAGTCCAGAGTTTGTGGTAAATTATCTCCTGTTTTCTCCCTGGATGCTGCCAGAGGGCCTCTGATCACAACCTGGTTCTGCTGAACCATGTTGGTCATCCT
Source organism: Salarias fasciatus (assembly GCF_902148845.1). NCBI lineage: Eukaryota > Metazoa > Chordata > Actinopteri > Blenniiformes > Blenniidae > Salarias > Salarias fasciatus. The sequence continues at coordinate 20,294,753 of NC_043745.1, forward strand.
GATGCGCTCTAAAGTCTGTCTCATTCCTGATTCTCCAGAGGGATTCCCCCTGGAAAAACAGATCATATCGCCCCGTAAACCGCTCAGACAAACTGTTTATTTTTCAGTTCTGCTACGTTTAAACCCTGAAAAGGTCAAACACGTGTCCAACACAAATGAAGAAGTTTCTCTTTGAATGCCATGTTGCAAAACCCTCAGACAATATAAATGAAAAGTATAGCTCAGAACGTGACATATTGTCAGAAAAGCACACACATCTTTATTGAATGTTGCATCGAGAACTTGAATTGGGCTTCAGTCCATTTGACTGTTATTTTAACAACCAAAACATCTAAATAGTCCCAGTAAACTTCAGGAAAATACAAATAGAAAGGCTCAGACATTAGAAATATGAGGTAACCACACAGAAAATGCATCGGAATTATAAAGAATTTGCTATTCTTTATCTGACATATATCTTTTTTTATGATCCATGTGATTGAAAAAAGTCCCAAAAGAAGGATGAACACATGACAATATACTGAAATCTGAACTACAGCTTTTTTGAAACTATGATTGTGCTTTTATATTTAGTCAGGGAATACAGTACAATACATGTAAAGAGAAAAAAAAAGCATAACAGAGTGAAATTTAGAGTGAAATTAAAGGTGCTGTAGGCGGGATTTTGCTAGTCAATGCTAATTTTTCTGTGTTTTCTTTGGATTAAATGTTAGAGTATCCATTGATAATCCTTCAGGAGTGTAGCATAACTGCACTACCGCGAGGGCGCAGCGTTTCCATCTGTCTCTGTTCTGAGCTGAAAAGGAATCTCTACAGCTCCAGGTATCTTTGACCAATCAGAAGAGCCCCTGAGGCTCTAACCGCGATTGGTCGAGGGGCGTTCGTCACACGTTCTTGTGGGAGGGGCTTAACTTGTGTAAGGGCGTGATGTCAGAGAAAACAGGACAGGATTGGCTGTGCTGGGTTTCAAATCACCATCTTGGATGGGTCAAATCGCCACCTTGCTTAGGTAACCCTAAGCTAGATGCCAAATCCTGCCTACAGCACCTTTAAAGCATAGGAAGTTTTTTCCCATGCTTTAATTCAGCCATTCATTTAGAATTATTGAACACAAACTGAAATATCTAAAGCAATTTTAAATACATGTTTTTGTATATTTCAGCTTATGAGTCACAAAAATACAACACTATAAAATGATAGACTATTTCACTCCTCAGTTTCATGTTTCCGTCTCATTAACAATATTCTACTAATAATAATCAGAAAACTTTCCGAAACTAAAGTTAATATCTAAAGAGTGATGAAAAAAAACATTTTTTTCTTCATTGCACCTGCAGTTATCAAACTTTAGCAAACATTTTCCTGCTACAATCCCAACAAAGAATTTTAAATATTCAACATTTCATGGCTTTCCACTATTATTTGTAGTGTTTGACTGTTCTGTTAGCTTTTCTTTAAATTAATCAGCCTCACAGTTCCATGACGCGGAAGCCTCACACACTCCAGAAACATCTGTAGAACTGTTTACACGGCTTAATTATAAACCCATTTTACTACTGAGTCACTCAAGAGCCGAGAGCAAAGTTCCCGCTGTGTCTCTTCTTTGCTGCACACTTTTCCAGAGAACTTTACCTCATCTACACTCAATTACTCACCGGCTCTAATTGAATTGTTGGCAGAGAGCAGGTAGTGACTGTGAGCACTGAGCTCAGGAATCATCAGTCTTGGTCGAGAGCCTCTTTAAGAGGCTGAGCCGTGATGTCTCTGTACTCTAGGTTCACACAGTTTGTCCACATGTCCAGTTTTCATGTGAGAAGGGCTGGTAAAGTTGTTTTTCTATGTTATTTTGGATATGAAATAGAAAGTTCCTTCAAATTTTGGGGATGTGAGAGTACCTTTGTGGTTTTAAGAGGCATGTTTCCATGAAGGAGGGGCTTTTTTCTTGTGTCTCGTGTGAAAAGAGGTTTTCGGTTATTTTTTGATGTTGCAAAATACCACAAACACATTGTGTAACCAACTGTTTTGGAGAATAAAACTTGCTCGGTCTTCAGTCTTGAAAAGAACTGTAAGGGTGTAAATTGGAGGAAGACATTCAAATAAGTTAACACAAATGCTTGACATGGAGGAGAAAAATTATCCAAGCTTAGTGAATTTATTCTTGAAAAACATACAGAATCTGCACTGATGAATAAATGTATAATCATCTTTATGTGTGATGATGAAAATGAGCAGAAATAAAGGATTTAGGAAGCATGAGTGTTTGGTAAAAAAAAAAAAGGTATTTCTGTTTGTGCCATATACGGCATTATTCTTGGTTGCAGTACAAACTATGTAGCGTTTGGAAAGGAGACAGCTGTGGCTGAAGATTTACTCCAGCTCTTCTCAGAGCCCGGCCAGAGGCATCTGAGCTCTCAGCCTCTTCACCGCATCCTGGAGTCAGAAGAACATGAGCGTGGAGCAAGAGAGGGGACCTGGTCCGCCTTCAGCCTTTCCCAGGGGGGGTGAATTACGATTTCCCGAGTACCGCTGAGCCCAGGGAAACATTCTGAGGAGCCATCCATCAGCCTGGGTGTCTGCATCCTCCTGAACAATGTGTGACCCCTGGGCGCAAAGAGGGTCAGAGGAGGGAAGGCTTCCACCCACATGCGCATTCGTACATGCTACAAACATGCCACGTCTTTCTCTCTCACACACAGACTCACTCATCGGACATAAACAGGCCCAGTTTAGCAGTAAAAGTCTTCAGAATAAACAATCTCTGGGAAAGAAAAAACATAGAAACTATACAGAATGCCTGATTTGATTCTTTTTCTTTTCTGATTTGTTTTGGGACGTGACTCAGCACACAGTCGCTCCACCAGCTCTGCTTTTCTGTACATTTAAGTTCATCAAATAATTTTCAGGTTTTTGAAACTGTAAGGCAAAGCATCAATTCAAAGCAAATGGCTTCCCTTTAATATATACGAACAGTCGGCAATGAGAGAAGTGAGTAAAAACAAGAGTAGAAAAAAATTTAACACAATAAAATCATCAAAGAAATAGAAAAAAAACACATTAATAATAACTCTTAAAAGTGTGAAGGTGTGTTTATCTTTAGAAGTGTATTCATCATATTCATTACATCCTTTATCTCATTATTTTTTAAATGTTGGACTTCTTAATGTTTCTACCATCATCATTAGTATTACTGTGACAAACTTTTGTGATCTGTGAGTAATAACAGCTCCTGTGGTCAGCTGATTAATTTAATGTGAACTACCTGGTCAGAGTTTATTCATATCTAGTCTGCAACTGCTGCAAATGTTCCACTAATGCCACTACTTCACCTCATAACAAACTGTTCTCCAAAAAGTATGTCTTTTAATTAAATTACTAAAAGATTTAGCTTCACTGTATTTGTTATTATTTGTTATTATTTAGATTATTTTTTCAAAGTTTATTAAAGAAACCTCATCCGGGGAAAAGGTTTGATCCTGAACACTAGATTTGTTCTGCTGATTTAGTAAACCACTTGTTTAAAACATTAAGACTCCTCTTGTTATAAATCTAGATTAAACTCATTAAACAAAATTATCAGGGTGTATAAGTACTTTATGTCAAAACACAAAACATTTTTTTCATAAGTGATGTTCTAGAATGTGGCTTTTTGTGAATTATCCTTATTTCTTTGTTGAAGTTTGTGTTTGATGCTTTTTTTATTTGAGTGTCTTCTTACTTAACGGAGAATTTATGACTCTGCAGCAACCAAAAACACTGAAGTCCTGAAAAAAAATGACAAACTCTAAAATTAAAATGAACATAACTTAGCAGCTATTACTGCCTGGCTAGTGAGCACAGGGTGAACTAAGTGATGACTGTGATACGATGTGTTTTCCTGGTTGTGAGTTCCAGTCCCCGGGAGCCTGCCGATGACCCCACCGCAACGGTAAAGCGATCGTCTGCTGACCCGATGGCCGCCGAGCCGGGCTGGTAGTTGGGAAGGTTTATAGAGCTGTGTAGACGGAGGGATGGGATATATCTGTATCTCTGTCTGGGAAGCTGACAGCCCTGGGTTTAGTCTGCACCCAGACCTCCTACATGCATGTCTCACTGTTTACTGCCCCCCGCCTCACAATCCTCCCTCCACACATCTATCATTTCAGCAGGACCACACACACACACACACACACACACACACACACACACACACACACACACACACACACACACACACACACACACACACACACACACTGTTATCTCTTGATTAACGTCAGAGTCTTAAGGTAAATGTGACATATCATATTTCCTCCTTTAAGAATGCATTTCAAACCAACAGTTTGCCTGAACTTGGAAAATATCTTACACCTTTGAACATTTAAACTTCTGTCTCACAGCAACTGCAACACACACACAGACGCACGCACAATTTTCCAATTCGACCTTCTCCTTTAATCCCGGCCTGCGTCACTGGGTATCCTCCGAGCAGATGTGTCACAGGGATGAAGACTGTTGCTCACTCCACACGCAATTTCCTGTAATAAAAGAGCAGTTTGAGATGATGAGCTCTGAGTCAGCTGATGCCAGGCGGTGATACCTGCTCGCCAGGGATTTGAACCCATGTCTGACCCCAGAGAACGGTGAACCAAACTGAGCAGTCGACACACAAATGATGCTCGATTTGATATCAGACATTTGTCCATGTTCAGTTTCAAGTATGCACTGAAGATAGTGGTTTTTGTTTGTGTGTATATGTGTGTGAGACAGAGAGAGAGAGGAAAAAGGAGAAAAAGTCACTCCTCCACCTCTTATTTTCGTTTTTTTTTTTTTTCATTTTGCGCTATCCATCCATCCATCATTAGTCATCATTATTCACAGACTGCTGTTTGACTGTTCCAGGCTCATTCACACTCCGACCACAACTGTGACTTGTGTGTCCACCAGTCTCACTTTTCCCACAATAATAAACCTACAGTATGAGTTAAATCTGCTCTCAGAGCACCCCACCCAACCCCACCCCCACCCCCACCCTACCCAACCCCCTCTCAGACTTCATCAATGTAAGTGTGTGATGTATTCAGCGATTAATGGCGTTCCTCCAGATAGCTGCTAACTACAGAGGAGAACTCAACTTTTGGATTTGAGCATGAGTGTGTTTAGAACGTATTCGACATCAATATGCTAATATGGCCATGTTAATAATTCTACTATTTATTAATTAGATATGGAATGTGAAGCACAGCTGAAACGGATCAGACCCACATTAATTCTTCAGGTAATGGTCAGCAGCAGAAACACTGGAAATTTCCACAAACGCTGTCCTCACGGTGGAGCTACAGGGAAAGTCAGGTGGACAAAAAAAGGTCCGTTTGAACGACTTGCTGTACAAAGTTTCTTGACACCCATTTGGAAGAAGAACCACACAAAGACATTGTTATCCACTGAGCCTGTCACATGGTGCTAAAAATCCAGAAACACAATTACTTTCTGAGAAAGTAGCTATTATTACTCAAGAAGAAGTACAGAACACACCGTCAGCAGTTTCCACAAAAATCAACTCCTGGTGAGCAGAAGTTCCAAGAAGAAAAAGAAAAAGTCTGTTTGGTAAAGCGGGAATCTAGTTTTATTGTCAGGATCACTGAAGTTTTTTTTTTAAAACATAAAATGCAATTGTGTGTGTGTGTGTGTGTGTGTGTGTGTGTGTGTGTGTGTGTGTGTGTGTGTGTGTACACACAACACAACCTCAAGTGTTTTTTTCCCCATTACAGTCTCAGAGGTATTACCACAGCCTGCAGATTGCTGTCTTACACGAGGATTAGCAACAGGTCACAGAGACAGGATGTAGATAACATCCTGCAAAATCTCTCTCCCTCTCCCCTCCCCATCTCTCTCTCTCTCTCTCTCTCTCTCTCTCTCTCTCTCAAACTGTGCAACACTGTGTTACTTGTGTGACTAATTTCAAAAATAACCATGAGAAACTACTGCCAGCGTGTCGTCGTACTGACTGTGGCAGAAGAAGGTGCTTCTCCTCAGGACATTTGGGAAATTCCTCTGTTAAATTGTTGCAGTTTCATCCTGACTGTTCAGACAATTATGTACTCCTACTTAATCCACAATAATCTGACCTAAACACAGCAAATCCAGGTTACGCCTAAACTCAGCAGCTGAAAGATGAATATTCATCTGACTCAGAAGGTGTTACATACATGAATAGTGGATCAGATATAAAAGTCTGTTATATTCACTGAAATCTCCATGTAATCATTCATATTTAGAAACTAAAGTTGAGATATTTGGTGTCTTTGGAAACAATCAAGTGTCAAATCTGCATTTAAGATTTTCAATTATTTGGGTTTTTTTAAAAAAAAAAAATTATTATTAAATAGAGTGTTTGCAAAAAAAAACCCAAAAACAAATCATGACCTTTGTCATTATCACTTTGATTTGTAAACTTGCTGATCTCTATTTCTTAAAGTGAATCCTAAAAAGCCAAAGCTCTCACTCTGGAGGCACCAGTGGAGGAACAGTCAAGCTCATCCATCACCTTCTTCAACAGCTTTCAGCAGCCTTCAGAAAGTTGCCCCGCATGCTCACATATTAAATGGGGAATAAAGGTTATGCTGAGTTCACTCGCACGCCTCTCGCTGCTTGGCAGCTGTCCAGCGGACTCAGGACTGCTGGAGTCTCCTGTCGAGTCCGGCTTGCGCGGGCAGGATCTTCCAGGACTGATTACAATGCTGTCACGAATGAGAGATGACGGCTCTAAAGAGCTCTATCTTTAGCTATGGGTGAAGCCGTCACTGCTCCAGCCTCCACTTGGCTCTGAAGGGAAGAATGGTGGGTTTAGGAGGAAGGGAAGGGCAGAGAAAGGAGAAAAAAAAGTCTCAACATGGGAAAAAAACTCACCTATGGTGTGTTCACCCATAAAGAGTTATGGTGGCAAGGAGATATGAGGAAGACATGAGAAAGCAACCCAAATCATGCTGGAATGAAAGTGTGTGTGCAGTTGTGAATGTCACCGGTGAGTAATTTCTACATGTCTGCAGTGGGTGTGTATTTATCACGGACACAGTGGTAATGCTGTCAGCAGGAAGACAGAGCAGAATTCTCCCTGACCTCCCTCTGTCTGTCCACCTCCCCTCTCGGGCTCTGTTGGTTTAACCCTGCTGGGCAGCAGGCAGGTCTGACAGCACCCAGACACCAACGGGAGATTTATGGGGCGCTCTGAGAGAGGATAGGAGATGACCACTCAGATCTGACCCCTGCCATCTTATCGGCCACTCGTCAAGGAGGAGAGACCACTCAAGACTCGTCTTTACTCACCCATCCAACCCTTACACTGCACACTGTTCGATATTCTACTGCTTGGCCATTTCTTGTAATGTTGCATCGAAGCGTAACATATTAAAAAGTGTTCCTAATATCCTCTTGTTCTCATCAATGCTCATCTGTTCATTTGGAAAATTATCAGCATCAGTCTATATATAGCTGATCAGCTCAACCACACAGTAGCCACAAAACTTCATTCTGATGAAATGAGAAATTAGAGACATTGTCAAACAAAACATAATACTTTTATCTTTACAAGTGTGATTTATATTGAACTGCTGTTTACTGAGCTGCATTCATTTGAACAGGGGAGAGAGTGTGTGTTCAACTGGATATTCATCAGCTGGGATCCACACTCACACCTCTGTTTGGATGAAGAACTAGCGAAAGTGTGTGAATGAATGAAAGGAGGGATGAACGTACCCAATAAACTGCCTTTTGATGGTGTTTCCTCTGTTATCTTAGTAATTTTTACAACTAGAAGCTACCGTAGAGATAAAACACAAACTACTTGCAAATAAAGATTGCAAATTTTGCTGAATCGTGCACACAGGAAACTGTTTTACAGAATTTTTACAAATTGAACAATCATACACCACAGGGGCAGATCTAAAAGATTTCAGTCTCATCTGTGACTATCTCAGTTCTCACGTTTTGATCATGCCCTTCACTTTCTCTGGATATCGGGCAGGTTGTGTCACTATGTTAGCACAGCATGTCGTTCTAGTGGGAAATCACTCTTCTCCTCTGCTGCATATATAAGGACACACTTCACTTTATTCACAGGGAGGACATCAGGTGCACACATGCAGCGCCTTCCTGTTTCAGAGCAAAAAACTGACTGATAACTTAAGAGTGGGTCCTTTTAAATATGCTGGAATGCACCGAGCACATGAAAGCAGTGCAGCTGACAGTGGGTCAGTTTTCAAAAATACATCTAACGTTACTAATTAAAAATATATAGAGACTTTTTTGGGGAGAAATGACACACATAATGTTATTCAGAAGTATTTGGCTAATCTTTTGCAGGAATGCAACCAACAAAAATTTTTACTTCAGAGAATTTTTAGGCATAAATTAAGGTTTCTTTCATGCTTTCCAAGTAACTTTATCACATATAAATGGCATATAGTGTATAACCACACTGACGCTTAAGCAATGAAGTCTTTAAAGACCTTGTCACAGTCACATGTTGAAATTTTTCAAGAATTTCAAGTCCTCTATAAAGGGCTTCATTCCATATTTTTTTTTAGCACTCATTGATGTTTAATGATATCCATGAATGTTTGTGAACCGTTTCTTTACAAATTAATTTAATTTAAGTGCCTCTGGATTGTTTCACATCAGGTTTACGGCTTTTTCGAAGTCCGTTCTATTTCATGACAATTTAAATCAATAAACCAGCAGATAACAGTTATTTCAGTTCTGTTATCTTTATTTTTCGTTTGTGTGTTTATCTTGATGGCCTACAGAACTTGAATGTGCTGCTGACAATTTAAAGTTTTTCAGAGGACAAAAAAAAAGGCTCATTTTATTATATTGGTTGCAACTGATGGTTTTAGTAACACAAGCCAGACACTATTTTAGCCTCTGAGATTCCATATTCAACATGTGGTTGCATTTTTCTCTCAATTTCGACTCTTTAAAAAGCAACTTTTGTGTAATGTAGAAATACATTGAAAAAAAAACACTGTTTGGAAATGAACTTTTTTTTAAATGTTTTTCACAATATTCTGTAATAAAATGTGTGACCTGAGCATCATATCAGTTGAAGGGATAATCTATTTCGGTGCCAAAATTCCTTGGAATTGCAGTCTTTGTCCTGCAGAGGGAGTCCTGCACGAGGCTATGAAATCAAAGAAAGTTTGGCGACCCATAGCAGCCCATTCACACAGAACTCTGAAAGCTACAGTAGCTGTCATTACAGCCCTTCAGGCAAAGTCTGGTCCTCATATGAAATCAGTTAAAAAAAAAAAAAAAAAAAAACCTAGAGAGAAAATATCTGAATACATGGCTGAGACATCCGATACACGCCGTAAAAAGTTATAAAGCAGGCCTCAACCTCATGATGTGAAATCCCCGTTAATTCAACCATAGTGGGTATTATACATATACCTGGTGATTTCTTCTCCAAGTCGAATAAAAAGAAACATTTTTTTTCCACCGAGTTCACCACAGAACATCTTTCAAAACAAGCGCGGGGCTGGGTTTAAGGTGATGTAAACACAGATCTATTTCTGTGGCCATGACACACCGTGGTTTCTCTGGAAAGGGAACAGCAGCCTAACGTTACAACAAAGGAGGCCACACAGACAGCAGTGGTTAAAGCATCTCTTTGGACCCGGACTGGGACAGACGGACGGATGAAGGGATCGAGGGATAGATCAGCGAGGCCAAGTCCAATGAATGCACAGGAACGGCATAGGCCTCAAGATCCCAAATTACACTCTGAGCTTGTTTCCAAGCAAAAACATAAGTGGACATGGGGGAAAAATGTATTGTATGTTGAGTTTTACTCTTTCTGCTTTGTGTAAGAGTCTTTACGACATGTGATTGAAAGCATTGCAATCTGTAGCGTGAAGGAGTAACAAGCAGAAACTAATTCAAAAATTGAATTTGATTTCATTTGTTCTATACTCTTAAGAATATTTAACATCACATCCACAGTGCAGAATAATAATAAAAAAAAAAAAAACCGAAGGGAAAAACAAATGTGAGTGCTGGAGATGGAGAAAGGAGCCAGATCACTGTGGTAAAGTCACCCTGACACAGAGACACAGAACAGACAAAACGCTCCCTCTCGTAAACTCTGCAGCGTTCGGCAATCTGGTTCGCCTCGGAATACAGTGACACTCACAGCACCACATGCACACTCGCCGAAGCCTTGTACAGTAAGTATCCAGCATTTTATTGTGCGTGCGGACACCGAGTCGGGGAGGGGAGTTTTAATCCGTGGGTGTATCTGCGTGTGAGAGCTCATGTTATCAGTAGGAGGGGGGGGGTTCTCTGGCCACCGCGGCGCATGGATCGATCAGACGGGAGACAGAGGGCAGACGTCACCCGAGCACTCCTCCTTTCGGTGAGCCTCGGCCCACCCATTTTACCCCATCAATCAGTGGATTAGGTGCCAAAAACTGTCTTCTCTAATCCAACAACCTCCCTCTCACCCCAAACACACAAACATATCACATCAGATCTCACTCACTGGCAGTGCTGGCCACATCGTAGCGTGTCCGCAAGGAGCAGAGGTGAGTTGATGAAGTAAATATCAACTTCACTCAATGCAACACGCCACAAAAAAACAAAACAACAAAAACAAAAACAACCCAACTGTAGTTCTAGAAGAATACTATGATGTATGAGCGCTTCAAAGGGGAAATGATCAAGTCAGATGTTTTTAGTCCTGCTTGCAAGACTACAGCACATTTCTACAACACTTACACTTCAAATCTCTTGCAAAGTGTCAAATTGTGCTGTATGTGTATCAACATCTCTTGCCTGTCAATAAATTTAATAGGTGTCTCAGTAGATTTCTGCAGTTACATCCTGCATGCTTGAAGCATCAAAGTCCAGTAACATACGATGTTATTAGAAAAATAAGAAAGTAGGCTGTCCTGAATCTGAAAAACCAGATAAACTGGGAGTTTTAATAGAGACAGGGACACCTGCTTGACCAAAATGAAGAGGCAAGAGACAACACTGTTCTTCCTGTAGCAGATGTAGCTAACAGTCAATAGACTTCTCATCTGTAGCACACTGAACCACTTCAGCAGCCTGAAGACGCTTTTACACGGTTAAATCACGCTCTCCAATATCACGCACACACACACACACACACACACACACACACACACACACACACACACACACACACACACACACACACACACACACACACACACACACACACACACACACACAAGTGGCCACAGCTGCTCGACCTCCATCAGGAGCATTACGGGGTTCAATGTCTTTCCCAAGCACACTTCGGCGGTCAGACGGCGGGCGACGGGGGATCGAACCACCAGTCTTGGCACCGGACCCTGACAGGCTCTAACAACTGACCCATGGATTTTAAAATTCCTGAAAGTCTGCATGCTTAGCAACTATCACGTTGTTTTGCACAACTATTTGATGGTGTTTTCTGTTACGCTCATCCAGTCACCATTGTTAGTTTTGAAGAAATGGGGGAAAAATGCAAAAACGTATCAGATAAGGTCACTTGCCCAAAAAAGGGCAGATGATCACACATGCGCTCAAATCCATGCTGACATGTGGAACAACACAGGCACGCTATTCTCTTCATCACCTACGTAAATGTGGGGGAGCAGGAAGATGGAGAGCAGATGATGTGAGCAACGTCTGAGTGGCCCTGAAAGGATGAACATGACTTGTGTAATTTTGTGATCCACGCAGATCAGAGGCCAACGTGTTGTTCACTCTGATGCATCCTGTGCTTTTTAGACTCTCTAGTTTCAGCTGAGTCAAGAGCAGTGTGGTCAGCTGGTGTGTGAGGCAGTATATCAGGGACAGTTTCCGCTCCCAGGGAGTGGATGAGAAGCAAAGACACAGAGAAACAACAAACGGAAGCCAGTCAGCTTTGGAGGGGATATTTAAAGAATGGAGAAGTAAAGAACTTATTCTTCTGCATGCATCTCTGGGGTGTCTGCCATGTGCACCATTTATAGAAAAGTGAAAAAATTCCCAGCTTGCAGCAGACGCGTGCCGACAATGACGAACAGGCCACAAAAGCTTTTCTTTTCTTTTCTTTTTTTTTTTAATTTACTTTAACAATTACAGAACCTTGATAAAGTGATATCATCACTAGGTGCCCCAAAGTAAAATAATTTTGTCATGAAAGCATTACGTAGTAAAATACTTACACACAAGAGCACGGAAAAGGTTTATGTATCTGGTCCAGGGAAAGAGTGTCATGGAGTAAAAGCATTCCCTGATACACACACTGATAAGAGCGACACAAAGCCTCCCGCTGTACGGCTACACGCTGTCTGAGGTAAATCAAGGTAGGACATGGCTGCATTTTCTTTTTCCTTTATGTCACATTTTCAATTTCAAAGTGCAGCTTCTGGTTTATTTCCAGTCTGAGTCCAGAGTGACGCACATTTGAAATGGCTTGGAAAATAATGCTGGCGTTTTATTGCAGCGGTGCTGTCTCAACAGTGAAGAAACCGCATGCTGCAGGAGCAGCTTCACCCAGCGATGAGCGCTCACACCATGGAGACGCAGTAATGTGTGTGAGCATGCCTTCATGTGACCGAATACTTATTTTGTCTTTATTATCTGCTTATATGTGTGTGTGCGCGCACACACACACACACGTGTGATTTAATTACTTTACAGATCATAGCTGCAGTGTAAATGCACTCGGTGCCCCGAGAGCGTATCTGATCCAGCAGGCCAGCAGTCTGTCCTCACATCTAAACAGTGAAGTCATGACCTCTGTTAACAGAGCCTCTTCATTTATCAGCCATGTTGTTATTGCTCTGACACAGCGGGTTAGCAGTTCAGATAATGTAATTTATAAGTGCAAGGTTTTAGAAACTGAATAGAAAAAAATGTCGAATCATGTCGCGTGTGCTGGTGTGCGCTTGCGCTTGCGTGTTTGTGGCGATGACGTGCACAAGCGATTGTGTTAAACTGCCACTGCTTGCCTAGTTGTGTTTTCCCTGCAGGGATTCCGATAGTCCTTCAGATAAGGCCCATCTCCATTTACAATCACAGCTCCTGAGATTGAGTCTTTTTTCTCTAATAAGTAAATTACCTCTAATACCTTCTGTGCTGTGTACTTGGCTGCTCTCAGTCTGCTTGGACCCTCATGGAAACCAGATGTTGCACACCAGCCTGCCAGCGCATGCATACAGCATCTGATGTACAGAGGGGGCAACAGACACTCGGCTCTCAAAGGCACTTACGCTCGCATGCACGTACATCTCCACATTCGGCGTTAAAGGCTGCTGCTCGTCTTTTTCAGTGTCCCTTTGGAGACCAAAACCAACCTTGTAACAGACCTTCAGTGTTTGCAATTTCACGTCTTCCTTTTCATTCAACACCACCTCCCCCCTGCTCATGTCTCTTTAGTTTCCTCTCTGTCACCATCACTCGTATCTTTTTATAACTGCAGTCAGCTTCACCCCAAAGGACTCGTTTCATTCACAGGAAAACAAACACAGATCCTGTATTGAGTTCAGGGTCAAATCCCGCCGGTTAATGAAGGGATGAATCGATCTTGGGGCGCAGCGCCACAACCTTTGGTTGATCATTTTCCTCACCTGGAAAACGTATTTATTCCCACTGCTTGTTTGACAGTCCCCAACAGCTGTGTATCGGTAGTGTAAACACCGTGATGCTGCTAACTATTGCTAATGATATATACTCAGTTTACAGACGCATCCATCACGGGCTGACCATAACTCCTGGTTCTGGACAGTGAAAAGAGAGGGTTAAAACAGATACCATATGTGGTGCTCAAAGTTTGATGATTACATGTATGCGCGTGTGAGAGGTGCCTGTGGAAAACAGTGTGTGTGTGTGTGTGTGTGTGTGTGTGTGTGTGTGTGTGTGTGTGTGTGTGTGTGCGTTTGTGCGTGCATCGTGGTGGTTGAGGGTGGGAGGGCGGTTTTGTCGACGCTCACGCTCACTGACAGGCTTCCATGACCGCCGCTCCACGTGTGCCAACGGACACGCCGTTCGTATCATGCGGTTTCCAAAAATACAGAGTTATGGACACACAACACGCCCCCCCCCCGACCCCGAGCACATCTTCCACCCCACCGGCTGCACCCACAGCCTCCGTCCTGCACAAAACACACAGCCGGCCGGCGCAGACACAGCGAGAAAACACAGGCTGACCCTCCATGTGTGCTGCTGTCTGTGACCCGTACCTGTTTCTGTGGGTTTTACAGGCAGCTTCACACCACCGCGTCACGCATCGCCACACCGAAGGCCTCCGAACACTGACGCTTTGTACAGACACAGCAGTGCGTGGGAAGGGCCTCCTGCCACACACCGCAGCGCGTTCATCTTTATGTGCATGTCAGTCTTCTTATTTCAAATACAGTAATGGGCTTGATTGGGTGTGTGGGAATAATTTGTTGGGTTATTGGACACTTTTATCACATTTTATCATTTAAAATCATAATAGTAGTTCCATAAAAAAAAACTCTATTGCAATGCATGGCGAAGTATCTAAGAAAAAAAAACTAAACAAAACAGTCCTTCAGCTACTTTATTACATATTTAGTTAAATTGCTCTGTGGAATTCATAACTAAACTAGCAAAATGCCACAGTCTTAGTTTTTAAATTGCATTGCAAACAATGCATCATGGATATTATATATATCTTCCTTATGCTCATTATCATTACTATTAAATCAGTCCATGTAAATATGCAGTTGTTTACACAGTCTGTTGGTAAATATTTCTGCCATCATTAAAAATTCTATCCATTGTAAACTATGGAATAGCAGGGGTGTGTGGTCTGGGAACCGGACATATGTGATCTGTTCTTTTCCGATCCCTATCAAGTCTGCAGCTTGTGGAATAACTCATCACCTGACGTCAACTCGCTTGTTTGTTTATTGTTCCCTGTGTGATTTTTTTTTTTTTCTCTTACTACCCAGCTGCTGTAATCGGAAAGCCACCATCTCCAAATCTGGATCTGGTAGAGAATTTTTTTCCTGGTAAAGGGAGTTTCTCTTTCCACTGTTGTCTATCTCTGTCAATGTAAAATTGTTGGGATTTATCAGCATTTTCTTTTCATTACAACGCGCTGTGAGATGTCTTTTCCTGCTGTATGAATAAAACTGACGATAATAAACTGAAAATTTACATTTTCAAGTTTTTTTCTCTGTGCATTGTTCACCAGTATGTCGGAGCATGCATTTTTGGATGGATGCATGTTTTCTGTGTGAGTGTGTGTGTAAGTCCGTGAGTGTACGAACATCCTCAGTGGAAGACAGTGGTCCATGAAACAGCGCAGGGCAAATGAGGCCCATCTGGAAACCATTGGCAGCAAACTGAAGCCCTGCAGCTACAAGAGCTTCTGCCCACTTTATCCTCTGTTCTGTTCACAGGGCAGTCTCTCTCTCTCTCTCTCTCTCTCTCTCTCTCTCTCTCTCTCTCTCTCTCTCTCTCTCTCTCTCTCTCTCACTCTCTTTTTCCTGTGCCTCTCTGTTTGGTCATCTTCCTCTCAAAGGTAATATACAGAATGTAGGCTTTTATGTAGATAAACTTTCGAGGGGACACATGCGACGGGCCCATGTTGACTGACATGACACACACACACACACACACACACACACACACACACACACAGCTTCCATCCCCGGTGCTGGCAGCATCTCCTCACATCTGACCCCAGAGGGAAGTGGTGGACCGAGCTGGAGATCTCTATCACTGCAGCCACAGAGACATTGAGCTGATTGTGTGTGTGTGTGTGTGTGTGTGTGTGTGTGTGTGTGTGTGTGTGTGTGTTTGCACGGGTATGTCCACATCATGTTTGTGCATGTGTATGTGCGTTTGTGTGCGTGTGTGTATAGAGAACAAGCTGTGTCTCTGGAGAGAGGTGGATATAGAGGAGCCCTGAGGCCACAGGAAATCCACAGAGACAGACAGACTGAGAGAGTGAAGCCTGTCAGAGGAGCAGAGGAGGCTGCCAGAGACGGAGGGAAAGAAAACCCCAGAATGTTGCTGCAGCCGGACTGTCAGCTCTCTCTCTCTCTCGCTATCTCTATCTCTCTCCGTATAGTACACATACAATATAGTATATATATACCGTATGGTATTTGAGAGAATGTACAAGTAACGGCAAAACACAAATGCCTCCTTACTGATGAGAGTGACTCATGTTATTTGCAGTTTGCGTCCCTCAGTGAGGCCTGTCTTGTTAATACGCACATGGCTGTATAACTGCAGCATTAGCTCAGCAGCCAGCACGCTGTGTGTCACAGTTAAGGCTGATTCACTCAGAACTGGAACAGTTTGCTGGAGGATCACATTTTATGATCTGGCTGTAAGCTATTCTGAGGGGAAATACAGAATTAAGAAGCAATGACAATGAGAAGGCGTTCCATCTGAGATGACAACCAACACTAATGTTTATTTAAGGCTGCTAATTTTTACACAGGCACAAAGGTTTCTGCTAATATTGCTTAAAGTCAGATAAGTTTCATATGGCATACAGGAGAAGTGAATTAGTAAAGAGGTGCTCTGTCTCTAGTGAATAACAGTTTAAAGACCTAATAACTAGCAGGACAAAAAGAGGCAGCAGCTCTGCAGCCCTCTGACAGTTTGCACCTACAATAAAAGTAATTCATTGCGTATTTCACAATGGCGGTCAGTTACTAAACACATTGCTGCCAAACACAGTGGAGATACAGTAATGTTTTACTTTTCATTACATTATTCACATCTTCCCTGTGTGTTCAGGTCCTGTCCCGTGTTCCTCTGCTTCAGCTGGTTGTTTGCGTGTTTTCTTTCTTTTCCAGCTGCTCGTACACACACGCATTCAGGTGGCTGCAGCTAAAGCGCCGAGCGGCACCGAGCTGCGACTCAGGGCTTCGGCCTCACTCCACTCAGACCAGGCTTCAGTCGCTGAGCTATTTAAATCTATTGAAACTTTATTAGGCGGATCAGACGAACCGTGTATGTTTCCTCTTGTCAAAGAGCTGCTTTGTAGAGGTGAGCAGCCAGACCCGTCCTCAGCCCCTCAGCAGTTCTCCCTCTCTCCATATAGTTTTTTCCTTTTTTTTTTTTTTTTTTTTGTGCCATATTGTGATTTCATCCAAGCTGCTCCTGCGGCCTTTAACAGTTCACTTACACTTGCTGTGTCGAACCTCCACGGCTTTGCCTTCTCATTTTGGGAGACCACCCACACACATTCACATTCATCTGCTGTCTCATTTGCTCCTTTTCCTCTGCCTCATCTACAGTATATGAATGCAAACACACACACACACACACACACACGCAGAACAATCATGATTTTGTGCGCACACACACACACACACACACACACACACACACACACACACACACACACACACACACACACACCCCAGTTGGGGAAAATATTATACAAAGGAAAAAAAAGCAAAAATCCCTAAAAAAAAAAAAAAAATCACATACAACCCCTTTTTGTGTTTTCGCTCCTCATTCCGTTGGCGGATGAACGCTCTGTGTTTGATTACTGTCCCACATCTTGAGACTCTACATCTCAGTGAACTTCACTTAGTTTCTAATTGATTGGTGTATTTTCTGGTGAAATGCCTGCTCTGCCCATCTGCACACTGTCTGTCCCACACCTGGAGCAGCATTTCCTGGGGCCCGGGTGGAAATGAGTGCCACCTTGTGTTCTTGGCTACTCGCCACTTGTACTGCATTAATCCAGCGTAATTCATTCACTACTGTAATTTCAGATAAAAGAAATAGCATTAATTTCAAATCCATAGAGTTTTGTTTGTTCGTTTACTTGATTGCGTTTCAGGAACTTTCCAGTAAATGTTTGCAGCAGTGTTTCTTCAGAGAAGGGAGAATTTCACCACTTTTTAAACTCTTGAAGAAATTTTTGACATTGTTCTAAGAAATTTAAAGACAAATAATGGTTTCTTGAAACATCTGTTGGTAAGATGATCTTTCTATTTTTTTGGGGGGGGATAATTTAATTAAAATAATGTGTTTCCTTTTTAGTTACGAGTGGAATTATGTTTGTAAGATTAAGTCTATTTTTGACGTCATACATTATTACAAGAGAAAGATCATTAAATGTTTGTGTACACTAATTAAATTCCAATAACATAATGTCAAAAAAATCAATATAGAATTTCTTTCCACTTCTTTTTAATGTAAAACTATAGAAACATATACAAATTTCATTTTGTCAGTGAACTGTGAATAGAATAGAAATCTAAATTAAACTTTTGAGGCACCTGTCAAAAAATCAAAATTAAGAAATCATGTTTGCTCGCAGTCTCTTGTTCTGACAGACACAAACACACACACACACACACACACACACACACGTTCAGCCACCCACTGAGGACTGCAGAGCCATGGTGGATATCAGATAGATGGCAGATCCACTTAAGCTCTAAAACGGAGCTTGCAAATTACCATCACCTCCTCCAGCCGCTCGCATGCCCGCCTACTCTGGTTCAATCCCCCTCTTTCCTCCAGCCTCTCGGTTCCTCTCGTCCTCGATCTGACACGGAGACTCTCATGTTACTTTGTGTAGCTTTTGCGAGGTTTACAAGACAGCTAAGTCTGGAGAAAGCCCTGCGACTAAGACAGGATGACCAGAGCTGTTCCTGAAAAAGCTTCTCAGTGACATGGTTTTTACGAGCAGTTGGACGGAGGCCAAATGAAAAATTCATAAATGTGTAATTTCTAATTTCATTATTATTAATATTCTTATGTTAATTCTTATTACATTATTGCTATAAAATAATAATATAAAGGAAAATATGCACATTAAATGCACATTTAAACTAATAAACATCTTAAAAACAGCTTCATGTTAAGCGTTGCAACATTTCTCTACCAGATCTAATTTTTGCGTGGTTGTTTTCTCGTCCTTCTGTGTGTAAGGGAGGACAGAGACAGAGAAAGAGGGGGAGATTGGGAAGAGTCTTGCATGTATGCGCGCGCATATGTGTATTTCTTTTATATGTGTGTGTGTTTAGGTGCATGACAGTGACAGAAAGAAGACAGAGAGAGAGCACCTTCTAAGGTAAACTGTTTGACATTCATGTGGAAGACGTGATAAACAGGAAACAGAGCGACCCCCCGCAGTGTCCCGCAGCCACACGCCAGGGCCATACCAAACATCTTCAATATAAACATGTCTGATACATGGACATTTATAGTTATCATCCCTGTCATAACATCAAAGAATAGTATGAACATTGTCTCCTTGCGTACAAAAACAGATTTTGTGACATGAGTCTTCGATAGCGGCTCACTTTGTAAAGACGATGACAGCTGACTTTGAAGAACTTCCAGAAAATGAATCCATTGTGTTTGTGAGCAGCGTTATCCGCTATTAAACTGATGCAGACTGATGATCCCCAAATAACCTTCGCAAAGGTTAGTAAAAATGGTTTGAGATCAAATTCGCTCTCAATGGGACATTTTGTTAGTACAATATAAACTCAGGTTGTAATTCTGCATTAAATAATAAAAAAAACCAACCGATTATTATTATTATTATATGAACCCATCTGTGCTACAATCACCCATTGTTGTTCAGACTCACTTTCAGTTTCACTCCAGCAGAGGAATCTAAGGCCAAGACAGAGAGAGAGAGAGAGAGAGAGAGAGAGAGAGAGAGAGAGAGAGAGAGAGAGAGAGAGAGAGAGGCACAGATAACCAGTTCCTCTGGCACTCATGTGGTAAATATTGTTTCCTGCCTCCTCTTTAACCATTTCAGTAAATGGGCTTGTGTTAACCCTGTGACCCAGTCACACAGGCCCTGTGTGTGTTTGTGTGTGTGAATGACTGTAGGGAGGTGCATACAGACTGAATGACTGCTTTAGAAAAAGGTTTTACGACGAATAACCAGCTCACAATATTAATAGCAATTCATAATCAAATATTTGTACATGAAATGATCTTTAACCCTTAATCATGAAAGTAACAATATTTGTTGTCTCCTGGGTTTCATTCCCCTTCTGCGTTGTGTGAAATTTTCAAGGATTTTCATAAGTTTTCCTTAAAGGGTTAAAAGGTCAGAGGTGTTTTATCCTTTAGAGGCATGAATGAATTGCTTTATATTTGTCATTCGTCAACTCTTCTATCATTGGTTTATATTTGACGATGACACTTCTCTTTCTGTTTTGGCTTGCAGCATAAAAGAGCTGATGCGATAAACTATTCGAGGTATATTTCTCAAAGCTAAACTTAGTTTGAGCGAATTGGGTTCAGTCAGCTCTGAACCGCTGCTGAAACACAGTGGCCCTTTGGTTTGATGGAAAGCTTCTTTAACTCAGTCGGACTGGATTTCCGACCTGTTTTCTGTACACTGCATGAGCTACTTTGTATGACAGTATCTATACTTGTACCTCTAAAATCCCTCCAGAAAAAAAAAAAGGAGAGAATTTAGCTTGTAGGGTCTTCATCTGAAATGATTTGAATTTTCCATGTTCTGTACACAGGGATTTAAATTATTGTAACTACACGCTATGATTGCAAGTAAACATATACTGTGTGGGCATGTGCGTGTGTGCATGCAGTTAGAAGGAGCACGGCAGAGCTCTGGGGCTGAGACTGGGGCCAGTTAGTGCTGCTGAGTGGCTGGAGATACAGAACAAATGAGCAATTAGAGAGAGAACTCCTCTGGATCCCTGTTCAGCGCTGGCAGGCTGATTAGACTGGCTGTGACGCGCCAACAGGGAGAGGGCTCTCCGGAAACCTCGCCTCGCTTCTTTTGTCTCATCTACTCTTTCTCTACAGTCAAGAGCTGTGGTTAAAAAAAAAGGGAAGTTAAAGTAAAATCTGTCATATGAGGCTTCAATGGTGATTTTGGGGTGTTTTGTTTAGAAAAACAAAATGTGCTGCAGAACATGCAGTCTGAAACATGCCAACGTAAAAGAAACTGGGATGTTCTGTAAGTGTTTCTGAGTCGAGACAAGAAACACTGAATGTTTTTTTGAATGATTTGGATTGTTTTCAACAGAGGTGGAAAAGAACAGGAAATTTTGCATTTTAGTGCAAATACTAGCACATTGCTGAAGTTTTACTCGGTTGCAAGGTAAAGTGTAAAGTGAAAGAAGAAAGCTCTTTTCTCAGAAACTATCTGAGGTATTATTTACTTTTAATAGCATTTCACTGCAACGTCAATCAGCATTCAACTGAATCTACCTCAAATTCAAAGCATATTAACAAACAAACACTAAATGAAGTGTTGCAATTTATTCTGTCAACAAATCTATTTATAAAATAGCTTTCTCAACTAAAAAAAACTAACATTCTACAAAATGCAGATCAAAATGTCTGGAACTTCCAGCTGTGGTTGACGATCATTTAAATTAAGTTTATGAATAAACACCTTTGTTAGACAATTTTAAATCTGAAAAAAGTCAAAATACAGAATGCCTCATATGAAAGAAGAAAATGTATTCCTGAGCGCCATACATTTTTTTCCATGCCGAAAGACAAAACCTCAGCCCTTCAGCAGATGATGGCTTTCGCAGGTCCTCCTCTCACAGTTTATGGGTTCTGAATGATTCTTTGACCGCACCGTTAAAGAGGAGTGACGTCCTGCAGCATCTCTACCAGCAGCACAGCAGGCTCGCCGGGTGTATACATTGTATTTTTCGGCGGTCAGTGAAACAGCGCTGCCCAGGCCCACTGGGCCGTCCTCTCATTGTGTGCTGTTTTTGTCACCCTCCAATTAGGCCGCCTGCACTTCCACCCACTCATCTGGCTCTATCGCCGTCAGACGTGAAGAACGGTCCAAACACAACATCTCTTTGTTTCCACTGGCACTGCACACTCATCAGCGCCGATCTGCAGCTCTCACACGTTCTGTGAAACTAATTTAAGACCTCGACCATGTGTCTGAATGTCAGTGATGTTAGTATCAAGCATGTTTTTGTTTACGGACGGTTTATTTTCCTGAACTCTAGTTTCCCCACAGATTTCTTCTTCTTTTAAATTTGAGGATAAAACTATACCCACCTCAAAAGAAGCTGGTGTCTTTCACATCTCATAAATACATTAAATGAAAATACGGTCATCTGCTGAGGGAAACCTGAGTCAGTGGAGCATCATATCAGAAGAAACCATCAGCTTTTCCCAATATTTACTTTTTTCTTGAAGCTATCCTGAGCAGAGCTGGCCAGTCGGCCCACATCCCACACACTGGGAGAGAACGAACCACCGCTGCAAAACAAAAAAACATTTCTGCACAATCAAGCGCTGAGTCTTTTTTGGTACCATGTATGTGTTTTACCTTGGCATTTGGTAGATGGGCTGTTATGGTTGGTTCTGAGGGGAGTAGATCAACACGGAGAGATAGAGGCCGTATCTGCAGCTACAGAGGCCGTGAACCCTGAATGTAAACTGGAGTTTGCGTACAGTAATTTGTGTACTGAGACAGGAGAGCACTGCAGAAATTGGCCACTCTGGACTCATCTCCCACTCTTACTGACTCTGTTGTAAAGATATTAAGAAAACAGCACATTACAGTGAAAAGTATGGATGCATTTTATAACAGTGATCTAAATATTTTCCAGTTATTTGATACCTGTCCGACTGCTTAAATCACAGGAAAATTTCATTTTAAAAATTCATGTGACTGAAATGGATGTCTTAATTAATCCAAAAATGACTGTTAAATAGGATATATAATTAAGTGTATTATAGATATCATCCTATTAATTCATTCAATATGAATGAGTGGAAAATGTACAAAATCCCAACAGTAATCATAAGATTGAAAACAAGCCCATGTACATGAAGATGGAAATGAGCCATGACGTAACACAATGATATAAAATACGTAATCAGAATAAACTCAAAAACATCTATCACATGAACCCAGACCTATCTGTTCAAAACATCAAGTGAGAAACCAACAAACAAACTACAAACTACAAAAACATTGTAAACAATTTGATAGGAGTTTTTTTTTTCCCCCTGCACATATCAGGATAGATAAAAGGATTATGGTATTTTGTTGTACTGTTTTATGACTTATCTCGTGCGGCATTTTATTATGAGGGTAAAAAACATGGTGGGAACGAAAGAAAAACATTACTCTATTAAGAAAAAGAAAAAGCCCTACAACAAAACTGAGGGGAAGAAATACACAAATATACCGTGAGATTGGGAAAGCAATGGAGAGAGAGAGAACAGTACCACTTGACTGTTCTCCTGGGTGGTCCCGCTTAGGAGGACAGGCAAACAGCTAGAAGTAAACTGTAAACCAGCCCCGCTCCACAATAGGCTGAAAGACTTTGGCACTGATCACAGAAACTTCGTGAGACTACTGCACTGACATCTGTAAAACGACGCACCGAGGATAACTGGAAAACTATTGAACGCGACACAAACGAGCATCCTAAAAATACAGTTATGACGAGCCATGACGGTCCAGAGAGAGGAAGGAAGTACAATAGGTGGTCGTTTCTTGGCGCAAACCTGAGCTGCGCAGGTCATATAATAGTTTGCAAACCGTTGGCTGTTTGAGGAGATCAGACAGTCTCTCTCTCACACACACACACACACACGCACACACGTATACTGAGAGGTACAGCAAGAAGTAGGAAATGACACAATTTGCTTGTGATTCCAACTGTCAAACATGAGGATGTTGACCCCAGCTGAAAAGGAGCAGTGTAATCTCATAGCAATCAACTGTATGCTTAACCACAGCCCCGGACCAGGACTTTACCTTGTGCACAGCGGCACGCAGCAGGATGAAGACGGGGCTGCTGCAGGCCGAGTGGCTGGATCGAGGCGGGGCACTCCAGGGACGCCGTGCAGAGTCAAATACCCTCCCGGGGACGACCCCTGGGGAAACACGCTGCTAAACTGGCTCGCGGAGACAGGAGAGCAAAGCTGGCAAGCAGGCATGCAGGCTCTTGTTCTCCCTCACCACAGGAAATTAAGGCAAACAATCAGAGCCTTAGTATATCCTGCCCATAAGACCACACTCTGATCAGAAACCTTTGCCGCAGAGTGTGTGTGAAAGAAGGACGTCCGACTCGATGTGCACGATGAAAACTGTTCAAATGGATCAACATGTTCCTGCAATATCAGCATCTCTGCAGTTAATGTTTCTCAACACCATCAGAGATAAATCATTTACAGGAGACTTATTCTGCAAGTATTTGTTACCAACACATATTGTCAGTTACATCTATGATCTACCTAAAGGATTTATGAGAAATATGACACCTAATTCAATGAAATGTGTCAGTTTATATTCTATATTCTGTATTTTCTGTTTTATGTTATACATTATATATATGGCACGAAATTATAAGTCTTAATTAACATACATGTGTTTCATATTGTATACCCAAAGACGGGACTCTGGAGTAATTTACCCAGCAACAACAAAAAAAGGCTACAGTGTGCTTGAAATGACCAGCATGCTAACAAAGCCTGTCATGATTATGTCAGTCTCATTTATAAATACATTCTCAATTTTAATCACTGTAAGATTGTTGCTTCTTATTCTGAGAATTCATAAATAAGTTAGAAACTCTGAATGACTAAGTATTGTGATGATGAACAGGGAAGCTGAAATTCACTGCTGTGCAATTCTAAAAAAAGCCTCAGTGGTTTGTTTTGGACTGTGGGAGAAACTCAGACTAACCAGCGAAACCCAAGCACACACACACACACACACAGAAGAACATGCAAACTCCACACAGAAAGGTTACCAAACCCGCACACACAGACCTGGATCCTCTCAGTGTGAGCACTGAGTGCTAACCACTGCACCGCTTTGGGGCTCCCTCGATACCACTGATTGATGTATTTTTAGAAACAGATCGCTGGCGAAGTGAGGGGACCGAGGCCAGATGTGGCTCTGAGCTGCCAGTTGCTGCTGTCTGCTGGAAGAATGGATGTTTCAGAAAGGCTGAAATGTGATTCAAATAAAGAGACTAGAACAGGAGCGTGGAACCCGCGGCCGTGGAGCCTCATGCAGCTCTTTATCCATCCGGTGGCGGCTCGCTGCAGCTTTGATGAAAATTATAAACCATGTAAATATACATTTGATGATGTTTTATTTTAAACTTTGTTGCACACTTTGCAATCTTGCAAAGGGGTTTTTATGTTGTAGTTGGAAGTGACAACTGTTACAATACAAGTTAGACAATGTTCAATATTTAATCTAAAAGAAACATCACATCTCTGCTCTATCAACTCTTTCAGCCAGTTAACCACAGATGAATCCAAAAAAGAGAGCGATTCATTCAATGAGGAGATACTGCTCTGCTTTTACCATCAATGTTGATTTAAACGTTGAATACGTGAAGGCAAATTATTACACAATAAAAAATTCATGTTGAACAGTCTACTAACAACTAACAACTGAAAACTTTTAAAAATTGTTTTTAAATTACATTTATTTACTTTCACGAGGGCAACGTTTGATATAAATCACAAAACTAAATGAGAAAATGTGTATTTTGATGGGGTTTTTACATTTCTGGATAATTTTTAATTGGAGGGACTGAGAGAAAAATGTGGATGAGTTCTAATATGTGACTGAGAAGTTAATAAATTTGTGTAGTGGCCTGATTAAACTTGTGTAATTGAGGTCTTTGGAGTTTTTTATTTGTTGTTCAAGCAATTATCCATTTTTTGTATTTCTTTTCATTTTAATATCTTGAAAAGATTGCTCTTTTTTTTACTTTTTTTAATCTGAAACTGAATCACCTGATGGTATTGTGCATACCTTTGGCAACAGACTAAACACATTCTTGAGATTCTCACAGCTATGTGGCAATTTGGCCTCTGGGATCATTTATCCAAAAAATAAATGGTTTGAATGGGTGACTACATGGATATTAGTCTGTCTGAATATTACCTGGTGCAAAGCACCTTTTCAGCATCAGTGGCTGAAGCGCTTCCACCAGCTATTACTGGTCCTGCCTCATATTTTAATTTGTGTCCTTGTATCGTCTCTTCCTCCTCACCTTTACGTCCGGCCCTCTTAATCTGTCGACTTCCGCTGGCTTGTTCTGTTCTGTTCTCCCTCCCGTCCTCCCCTCTTCCTCCCATGCCTCCCCCTCAGGGCTTCTCAGGTTTCTATGGTCGCTGGTCCAGACAAGCTGGGGATTCTTTCAACGAGCAAATTACAGCCAATTAGGAGCCCAAAGGATAACATTTAGCGTGCAGGGGAAGGCCGAAGCAAGAGGACAGAGGGTTGTGCTGTGGAACACCCACATCCTGCACAGAGACGGACCAGGAATGTGTGTGTTCCCGTGTGTGTGTTGCATTAGGCGCATGCAGCATGTAGATTATGTCCTCAAGCTGTCCCTGCAGTTATTAAAAGTATGAAGTCATTTCACTGGCTTTGTTTGCTCGGCTCACATGCACTGGAAAGAAAGCAAAGTGTACCAGGAAATGACAGAAGAACACAGTCACTATCAGAGCGCCACACAGAGGTGTGTAAAGTAGCATCATGATTCAGTGAGTAACAGTTACTTTTAAACTGTAGTTTTCTGTGGAACCTCAGCACCTTCAAACTGATATCACTCTTATCATGCATATGTGCGCACATGCGCTCATCTGTGTACAAAACAGGCAGAGAGAGTGTGTAAGTCTGCCTCCATCATGGATTTACCATCTGAACCAACTGTGAGAGAAGGGGGAGGAGATTAGATCGGAATTGGATGAAAAAGGAGGAATGGAAAAATGTATCTCAGCATCTCTGCCCGATGGGGTTTGATTTCTGAGAGGATCTCAAATGAGACCAATTTAGCAAGAGCAGCTTTGTGCTAAATGCACATTTGGTTTGTGTTGTGTTTGAGGTGGGTAGACTAGGTCAACTTCTTCTCACTGATCACTGCTAATAAGATGAGTTTGCACAAAACAATGTGGAGAATATTAGGAATTGATTCCAGATGGTTATTTCGCCGATTAGCATCCACAGAATAACCAGATATAGACTTTCAAGACGCGCACAGAACCTCAGTGTATCTCAGAACTGATGTGCTCAAACTGCATTTTTTTAAACATTTGCTAAATGAACACTAGAAATCATCTCATGCACAAGGTGAAGAAGAGAAAGAAAAAAACAAGAGAGGAGGATGCGCACACAATGAATGGTGCACTCTACAGCTGTGAATAAACCGGGTCCTGCTAGAGCCAACATCATAATTCCAGGCCTATCATTGTAATCACAGCTCCATCACAAAATGGATTTTGTCAGGGCACGCCAAGTCCACTAAGAGCTGCTCCGGTTAAACATTAAGCAGCTGGTCTTGCTCCCTCTCTCTCTCTCTCTCTCTCTCTCTCTCTCACTCACACAGACACACACAGATATATCACATGATATTGTTTGCATATTTGTGAAGGATAAGAATCTTTTGCCGGTTAATGTGAGCACACGTTTGTGCACGTGTGTGTGTGTGTGTGTGTGTGTGTGTGTGTGTGTGTGTGTGTGTGTGTGTGTGTGTGTACAGCTGAAGTGGAGCCTGGAGCTGGTTTGGATTAGCTCTGTGTCTTGTTCAATCTGACATCAGTGACGTGCGCCCCGGTGGCCTGCACTATTGCAGCGGCGGGAGCATGCGCGTTCGGCCCGTGCGCGCGTGAGTGTTTGTGTGTGTACGCTTGTGTGTGAACTTGTGTTTTTTGCTTGTACCTGCCGCCTCGCTGCTGGCTGGGAATGCAGGGAATGCCTGGCTCCGACCCCACCCCTCGTCCCGCTCGTCCAGCCCATTCCGGGGGGACACTGATGGGGAGTGATGGGGGCGACCGGAGGGGCTGGGGGTAGTGACAGTTCAGTAACACTCACCAGAGCCCGCCGTCCCCTGTCGCAGAGTGGCATCGCCCACCCTCAGTGCCAGAGGGGAGAGTTTATTTTTTTAACTCCTGTTCTCCCGAGCGCCGGCTACAGGAGACCACCGAGTGTGGGGTCTCTCTCCCTCGGCTTTAAGCCTCTTCTCCTCTGGCCGGAAAGAGATTTATTGGGGAGCTGGGGGTGGATGAAGAAAAAAATGCTTGTGACCTCCACTTAACTTGAAGTAAACACATGACTGTGGTAGTTTAATCAGAAGAGCACGTTCCTCTCTAACTGTCAGAGCAGCGGGGTTATGGGAGTGATGTAAACAGGTTGTGCTGCTGGCCGCCTCGGAGATGGGAATCTGAAAATGTCAGGCAGAGAGGCCTTTATGATTTCCTCAAAGTTATGTAAAACACACGCACAGAAAGGAATATTACTAAACTTTCAGTGCAATCGTCAGTTTTAGATGATGTGACAGCATATAAACTCACATTTTATCTGCTGATTACTGCTTTGAGGAGTACTGTTAACCCTTGAAATTATCGCCATCTAAAATCAGACCCAATTCTCCTCCTGAGTAATTAAAACACACACCACCGATAACCTACATCTGTTTGACATCATATTTATTTTTACAAGGAGGAAGTTTCTACCGCTTGTTTGGCTTGGTCAGGCGAGCACTTTTAGAGGAGCCAAGCTGCGGGTACAAGCTTCCACTGACTCTCAGGGCTGCTGATCAATATTTCCAGTGAGGAAACCAACATTTCAGTGAAGAGAGTTCACCTGACAAATTATTCAGATCCCCACACTGGTTATTGTGGTCATAAAATTATAATTACTAAGTAATACATGACAAGTCTACATAAACCCCCCTTATAGATTCCCTATACCACACATCCTCCTGCCTAAGTCCTATTCAGAGATGCTGTGGGGCAACAGCGGTTAAAAAAATGTGAATGTGCCTGTAAATCATCAATACAAACCTATTTAGTGTCAGTAATTATGAATTAACTTCAGAGAACAGAGAAGAAAACAAACAATAAAAAAAAATCTGAAATTAATTTGATGAATGAGATCAATACAATCTACAAACTGTTTGTGTTTTAAATAAAACTTCAGCAATCCCCTCAGAATGAGATCTTGCCTCTCAGGCAGTTTTAACAGACAAAATTTTCAGATTATTGCGCGTGACACAATCAAAATTCTAACTTATCTATAGCTGAAAGCCTGATTTAATATTGCAGTTTCATGTGGACTGACAGCTGGGATCACTGTGCTGCCACAGTGGAGTGTGAGTCCTCGCTAAATGCCTGTGATTGCGCCACAGTTACGCAATGTTTTTCACATACCACTGAATAAACCTGGTTTACCACTGGGACTGCACTGCAAACCTCTCAATTGTATTCCCCAGCCGCCCCCAAAAAAGAAGGTCCCTGACCTCTCTCTGCTTTATTTTAGCACCTTTTCAGTAAGAAATGACATAAAATACTGACTTTTGTTCCTCGGTTGCACCTTTCATCAGTCTTCTGCTGACCTCTCCATGTCCTCCTGTTTCTGCTCGCTTCCTGACGTTTACAATATGAATTCATTCAGGGTGCAGTGTGGATTTAGAGAGGTGCCATGTCTGTCTGAACCCACAGTGACCATCTGACTGTACACATCACTGTACTCCACCATCGCTGAATAAACAGGCCCCCGCTCCCCTGGGGATCTGGCCAACAGAGATCCAGGATTCAGACCAGCTCCTCTCACAGGGCAGCGGTTGTGTGAGGCCTGCGACGGGCTTTCCTGTCTAGACCGGTGGAGATAGGGTTAATGAAACGGTCAGCGCCGTCTGAAAGCTGTCTGAATGTTGGCTGCGGTATCCATCGTCAACTCTTTCCTGCTGATGCAGCCCATCACACCTCCGCATGCACCTTTTGTTTTCTTCTGCCCACCCGCTCCCTCCCTTTCCTTTCCACTACCTACCTCCTTTTCCTCCGCCCTCCATCTTCAAACAGTAATTTGCACTCATTGTCACAGTGGAATTCTTCCTCCCCCGCTGTCACGCATGCGCTCTTTGTTTCCATGGAGGAGCACCATTTACGAGACAGTCCCAGAATAAATGGTGGTCAGCAGTTCAGCGCGTTGGCTCGTCCTGCTCCGTAAATATGGATGACTGGACCCAGGCAAGAGGGAAAATGTGTGTGTCTGCAGCAGCGGCCGAAGACTAGTGCCAACGGGAGCACCTGGATGGTGTTAATCACAGCTTCACATAAACACCACTTCAAAACAACTGCACACGACCAAGTGTGCATGCATGCACACAGCCTGTCTCCGTCGTGAGCGCAGATAGACACACATTAGCAAAGAGCTACACGGACACAGGGTGATGTAATATACACACTGTACCCATGCAGAAGCATCCATTATTGCATTTTTTGTAAGTCAGCCAAAAGAATGCTTTGTCCCACCAGTCTGATACTTATGAGGGTTTCCACTTCGTTATGTAGAAGGCCAGTCAAGAGCAGATATGCAGCTCAAAGCTTATCGATGTCGAGGTCACACTGACATCATATTTTACGTATCAATATACTTTTTGGAAATAATGCCAAAGTACTATTGAAGCAAAGTGCATATTTCATAGAGAGCAGAATGAAGTGGGGGCTGCCAGAGGTCTTCAGGGGCCACAGCAAGAAAAATCCTGCACCTTGCCTCTTCCCCAGTATGATTCAAATACTTGGAATTTTTTGAGAAGTTGTGATAAAAATTAATACGTGAGGCAAGTTTGTTGTTTCAAGTGTGGACCAGGCCTTTCATTGTGGAGTTTGCATGTTCTCCTTGCGTATGTGCATTTTTTTTAACCTATTAATCCGTTTGTTATCGTCTTCATGCAACCCATCTTATGGAGAGTGTATTCCCTAACCTCAAGGCTGCCCACGGTCAGCTGGGATAGGCTCCAGTTCAACAGGATAGCAGGCAGCGGCACAGATGATGGTGGAAGGATAGATTTCCATTAAAAGCCTGTAGCTATCATGAGAAGAGTTCTTAAATTGTCTGAGGCAGAGATCCACTGTTTAAAGATGATAGTCACATGGAACCAACTGCTGATGGTGAGGAATACACACTGTGATGCCACAATACACAATGACAGCTTATGCACCTATCACGTTGCCAGACAAATGAAAAAAAAAATCCATCATCAATTAACAACACTGTATAAATGATCAAAAATTATGTCTGTAAAGCTGTATCTATATTTTGGAATCATTGCCTATCAATTTTTTCCTCTGCTCACTGCTTAGCTTCTTGTTTTAACTGGAAAAAAAAACTGTATCTGCAATAAAACTCACTTCTCTTGTTTACGCACTGAGGTTTCATTTTCAACATGTGTGCACACACACATTTCTGTACAGCAGTGCTTTGCTTTTGTTTTGTTTTTGGCTAGAGCTTTTCAAATCGGTCCTGTGGCACTTGGCCATCTGCTTATTTATTTCTTCGGGACCTGGACTGCACCATAATGGATCATCCTCACTGTCACTTAAGATACAGTCAGCTCTGCAATAAGTAAACACATGCTGTCAGACGTCAGCCGGAGCCAGCCCTCTCCAGGGCTCTCCAGTGGAGGGGGCCCTCCGTCCGGCAGCTCTGCCCAGCCCGCTCTCTGCCCGGCAGAGAATAGCATATGACTGTGCTCGGCATTGACAACAACCGTGCTTTATTGCCTCGCGTCTGGGCTGAAATAAACACAGTCAGCATGCCACAAGGAGGTTGTGTGTGAGTGTGTGTGTGCTTATCAGTCAAAAGAAAAAGACAAATTATCTGTTTAAACTCTCTGTGTGAAGCCAGGCCACACAGCAGGCCGGCTGCCTATTTCATTTCAGCGTACACAGCCCGGGCTGACTCTCATAACTGCAATACTTAACATATTTCTAACTGTGTGACTTTATGTTTCCAGCTCTGTTCAAGTGTTTGGAGCGATACCTCAAAGTTGCAGATGCAGAAAAATAATATTGCCTCACATCATGCTAGTTTTACTGGTGCTATAACTGAAAATTACTAAATATCATTGTTTTTAAAAATGTCAGTTGTAAATTGTGAAAATTTAAACCGACTTTTTTATGTTTCTGTGCTGTCTGCGCTGCCTGTCATGCTGACCTGTGCTGCCACGCTGTATATTTTTCATCAGGCTCACCATATGACATTCTCTGAACTGTTTGCTTTCCCTCTGGTGTTATAAGCCCACAATCTGGCAGCCGCAGTGTCCAGGCCTCAACCACTACAGCCCAGGTCTTGGTTTTCAGGGCAGGGTCTGGTTTCACTGGAAAAGGAAAGGTTAGCTACAAAAAAGAGTAAGTCCTGAGAGCATGCATGGAAGAAATTCATCTCTTTCTTTTGTAATGTAAAGATTATTTTCTGTCAGATCTGGTATTAAGATGAGGTGAAACAAAAGGTTTAAGATCGAGGTAAGTGCAGTATTTTGAAAAGCTACAAATACTGTGTGCTTTCTTAATTTTTCTTTATGTACTTTTTTTTTTTGTATTGCAGGGATTTTGTTTTATGCTCCTTTACAGAGAAACTCAGAGTGAACCTGCGACCTTTACTTTGTGGGAGGCACTGCAGTGGTCCCTCTTCTGCTGTGCAGCCAGCTGGAGTTTCTTCACTCCCAGACCATCAGTATTCTGTACATCCAGCTGTATCTCCGTCGGACAACAGGCCCGGTCCACTCCACCGCCTCCTCCTATACCTCGCTTCTCATCCCTCTCATCGCTGCGTGTAAACTGGGGTCAACAAGTTAGTGGATTTCTACACCGCCAGCTTCACACACACACACACACACACACACACACACACACACACACACACACACACACACACACACACACACACACACACACACACACACACATGTATACGGTCTCACACATGAAGACTGGATTGATCCTGGGGCCCCAGACTTACCCGGTCTCCTCGCACATTGATTAACCCTGAGAGTGTTTGGCCATTAGAGCCTGATCTCCAGAAATCAAACCAATATGTGAACTCTGTGATTAGTGTCAAAATTATTACAACGCCTTTCACTCAGAAGCTAAAACTCTCTACATTCCAGTCCTGCTCTCCGTATCTCTGGTATGAAATACAAATACTCTCCAACGAGGGAGAGAAGCGAATGGGAGACGGAGGGTGGGGGTTATCATGCGGATACATTTTTTCCGTGTCAATTCGGAGAACGTGTCACCCTGGTTGCTGCTTCGCTCCCACCTTTTTTCTATGAAACGTGGACACACACACACACACACACACACACACAAAATCAGCAACGAAAATATTTCTCCACCGTCAAATGTCCAGGGGCTGCTAAGGCAACACAATTCTCCCCAGTGGGAGGCAGATCAGAGGAGAGAGCTCTGCACTCTACCTGCTTTACTGACAGACCTCCCTGAAATCCACCGGCTGTCTTTCACCTGTAAAGGCAACCTCACTGCGTAAATACAAGCCAATAACCCCAGAGGGCGAAGGGCAGCAACAACAGAGGCTTTCTCCCGCTGCAGACAGACTCAGAGCTCCAGCCAAATAAATGCCTCCTGTATCATTTCAGTGATCCAACAAACCTGAACGCCAGGGACAGGAAGGCAGGACACACAGGAGGGTTTCAGTCTTTCTGCAGAGTATTGGAGTGATGGGGAGGTGGCAGGAAGGACTCTCACCACACGGCGTGGGTGACGCTGAGGTGGTAAGACGGCCTTACTGGACTGGCACGATTTTCCTGAACCTTCGCACTGACTTTGTGGAAATGCAGACTTTAGTTTTCATCAATTTTACGAAGTATCTGACCTTTGGTTGCATATCTGAAACACAGATGTACCTCCAGAGACACACATTTGTTGCATAGCGTAGCAATCTAAATTACAGAGTCATAATTGAGATATGATATCATGTATCTCTCCTCAGGGTGGCTGGCATGAAGACAGGGGCCAAGCAGGAAGCTGGCGATAGGAACAAATTGTGAAGAGGAAGGAAATGTTTAAGTCCAGAGGGATGATAGCTGCTGACGCTGCCACAACACAACTCTGAGGACACTTCATGACTTTATCACGGTTGTGTCAACCATGAAAAAACACTGTTTAAGCAACCTGTGTTCTAATATTTTGTTGTTGTTGATAGGATTCTGTATTATTCATCCTTACTAAAAACTACTTTTGTTAGTCTATTGCAGAAAACAATACTGTATTTTATAGACATAATCCCATAACCACCCGTCCAATTACAGATACAGGCTACATGGTACATTTCTCTTGTTTTTGAAAACCACAAGAGTCCAAAAAGACAGAAATATTCTTCTGGAGTTAAGATTAAAATTAATTTATCAGGCAAATACACCAAGCTGTTTTAAAAGTAATGTTGTGTTTTCTTGAAAATATTTGTTAGCAAATCGTTCATGAAGAACGATTCAATTCTTATTTATTTTGTCCATCAATGTTTTAAAACCGGGTGTTTTAGGTCAGATATGAGAAATGCAAGGGTTTTAATTTAATAATAAAATAAGCAATGTTAAAAAACAATAATTATCATGGATGAGATAGTTGCCGTTATGTGAAAAGCAATGTATTTGCTCCTATTTTAAATCCCACTTCTGATATTCAGGACTCAGTGGGAGAATCCATATAACAGACATAAGCTGCAATAACAACTCGTGGATCCTTCCTTCTCCAAGCAACACAGCAGTGAACAAACCGACAGCTTTCTTTTAAAAATGGACAATTTAATACAGTCTGAAGGTGCACATGTGTGCGGCAGCCCGGCACAGAGCAGGTGAAGCAGTGAAGGTCTGGAGCGCTGCTCTCCACAGGTTTAGTCTACATGACCAGAGGAGAACCGGTCTCACATCTGGATCTGACCACCATCCACCCCGTGCCAAACCAGGAGTATCAGAGGACAGCAGAGGCTTCACAGCTCAAAGTGGAAATACAAAAGCAAACACAGCACATTTCACTAATCAAGATACGTGATGAACCGGTATTGCTGAAGGGTGTGTGTGCATCATCTAATCAGTGTTTCAGTCCGTGTGGGTCAAGCCCAGCCTGAATACAGATTTTTATCTTATGTAACTCTCATTTACCACTGAGAGTGTCCAAAAATGTGTTTTTATGTGTATAAAGGGTCACAGTCATACATGTGAGGACCCTCACCGACGTGTTCGGGGGTAGTAAACAGATATGGAGCAGAGCGGGCTCTTATGGTCTACCAACCAACAGGCCGCTCACAGTTCACTACACATGGCACACTGGAGAGCTCTCCGTCTTTATGACTCTGTCAGCCTCGCTCTCTGCATCAAAAAAACACGGCGAGATGCAAAGTTCAGCTTCACCAGTATGTGCACACAAGCAGCATGTTCTTATCACTGATTATCGGTTTCAAGATGTTTTAAACATCCACACACAGCCAGGTTTGGTCTTACAAATATCTGACTCTAGAACTGATCACTGACAGAAGGAGCAGGAATCAGCTGATCATGGTGAGTAATTTTTCCATTACCTTTATGCTGTTCTCTCGGTGAACTACGTGGGAGCGCTGAAGTCACATGTAATGACAAAATTCCAGCAGCCTCACTCGGATGTCCTCTCTTCCTGCTATTCTATATATGTCACCAGGCCTTTTAGACACGACTCTTATGGGAGCCGCGCTGGCGAGAGATTTGTTTTTCCACGCTCACACACACTTGGCATGTATGGAAATACCTACACACACACACGCGCGCGCACATACATGTACAAAGAGGGATAAATGTGAAGGATCGGTTGCAGGGTCTGGGTATAACCCGGGGGTGACCGGCTGAGGGTTGTGGTCTGACACCTTTCACCGTCTGTGTCATTGTCAGCCATGGGAAACGCTGCAGCCCAGGAGAGCTCCAGCCAGAGGGTGACGTGATGGGGCAGGATGTGTTTCCAGCGGTGAGGTTTAACCATGCATGTGGACATGCTTGAAGACTTGCGGGGGGAAATTCTCAGCACCCCTTGGCCCCTTCATCTCGTAGGTGTCAGGAGCCGCGTGCCTCATTCGGCCACACAGGCACACGCTCACCCCGAGGCAAGCTTCTTCACTGTAATCATATACATATAAATAGTTCTAATAAAAAATTGCCATGTTTCACCTGTTAAAGGGGTCAGTAAGTTTAATATACCTTTATATATACCAATTATTATTTGGCAACTTATCCAAGATGAGCAGTAAAAGGTCCCCTGGTGACTATATAGCAGCTTAATAACCCCGCCTGGAGTGATTCGTCTCGTTCTGCTGTGGAAGTTTTGACTTCTCCCCGTTGCTCTCTAAATTCAAACCTGCGATAAAAGCATCAGTCATTTACATTTAAAAGCAATCTGGAAATTCAACTGCTCCCATTCTGCTGCCCGGAGTTCCTCTGACAAGAACACCAACAGCCTCTGTGCTAATGGACTGGAACGATCCTTCAGAGTCTCCCTACACAGCCAACTGTTTTCAATCACGAAATGCACCCTTCAATTTTCCCCCTTTGCTCTCCGTGCCTCTCACACAGTGTTTATTGTTGTCCATCTCTGTCTTTCTTTCACCTTTCCACACTCTCTTCTTTGCCCCTGAACTCCTCTTTTCTGGCCTCTGATAGAATTAGGGAGTCCTTGAACCGTGGTGATCACACTTCCTGAAGCAATTACTATTAAGCAGCAGTCGCCAAAGAGAGTAGCATGGAGCCTGTTACAGAAGTGGGAAGCTGTTTACATGGAGAGCGGCGAGGAGCCTGATAACACTCTGTAGGCGCTTATAGAGGGCTGGCCTAAGAGGCCGGGTGCAGTGAGTGTGGGGGCACCATGCCGAGCTGCCAGGATTTACCCACATAGTTCACATGGTGGAAAATGTTACACTGCAGAAAGACCTGACAAGTCAAAATCATACGTCGTATGAATTCAAAGACGTGAGCTGACTGATGGCGGTGAAGCGAGCGCTAACAACCATTCTTTGCAGTCAGATCCTTTTGGAGCATGACTGTTCTCTTTTATTTCATGCAACAAGAATGAAAAGCATGTTACTCAATTAAGAAAAAGTTCTAAAAGTGCCAGATTAAATAACAGAGTCTGATTCTAAATTCAGACAGCTTCATTTGACCCATGCCCTGGTGCATGGAAATGCATGAATACATTCAAACATTTATTAGCTCCAAATACTTTAACAAATAGTCAATTATTCCACTTTTGAGGAATGAATTATTTAAAGGAAAATAAGAGTTGTGCAAAGTGTCCAAAGTTTTTCCCCAAAAGAACCAATTTATACAATTGGGTAGCATCCAGTGGTGAAGCTGAGGAGGAATTAAATTTCCTCCCCTCTTCCAAGTAAGACAACTTGCAACCTCATTAGAGTTTTTAGCAAATATAATAAACAGTCTTTCGTTTATGAATGCTAAAAAATCCAACCCCTACACTGATATGAAGCCAATTTTTAATTAATAAAAACACAATTATTCGCTACAGGTAATCTTACATGATTCTGAATATTGTTTCCACAGTGGATCCCCTTAAATTGTGCACACAAGCCCCGATAACAAAAACATTTTCTTTTCCTCTGTTCTGTTAATGAAGTCACTTCCGCAGCATCATCATTTTATTTAGAACAAATACAAGCTCCAAGCAGCTGTTTATTTTTGAAATGGTCTGTGCTCAATCTAATTTGTGCAGGATGGGTGCTGGGAGACCCAGGAACCCCCTACAGCCTCGGAGGAGGAAGATGAGGAATGTGACCCCCAGAGGTCAGCGGTCCCCTGTCCCAGGTTAGAGGGGCTCCTGCGCGAGGGCTCGACCGGGGTCACAGGTCATCAGGCTCACTCATTCGGCTCTGCCCTGGCGCCTGCCGGCACAGCCCTCAATTTGTAAAGCGGTAGAGGGTGACCCCAGAGGGCCTCCGCAGGCTTCCCTGGCCAAACACAGTTCTTAAACACTACCAGCCTCCCCCTGATTCTCCGCTCGTTCCTTGACTCCCCTGTCCCAAAAGCAAGACCTTTAGTCCATCACACACGCAAACACACTCAACACCAATCCATTCTTAATAAGAGGAATTACCCCAGGCAGGGGCAGAAGAGGACGAGGGGGGGCGGGGAGTAGGTATGCATCTCCGCCTCATTACTTAGTGGATTTATGTAGGATCATATGCCCTGTGTATAGTGGCACACTTGGGTGCTTAACTCTTTGACCTACACTGTAAATAAGTTAATTAAAAAAATGCAATCTGCTGTCAGAGGACAGCGGTAGACTGGAGAATGAAACAGAGAGGAAAACACGCGATGCATAGGTTATTATTACCAAATTAAAGTTCTAGGAAAGTATTCTCAAACCATTTGATTTGAAGAAAAAAAAGACAGGGAGAAAACAAGTCTGTCCTGCAGTCTGCATTGATAAATGATGCTAACGTCTGCACATTTGGGGAAAGGATGCAACATAAATACAAATAGTCACGTCCAGTATCTTATTGCCTGCCTACGAGTGAGTTCCCGGTTTGTTTCCACAGATGAGAGAGACTGAACTGTTTCTGATACTGACTGTTACAGAGAGACCAATTATCCCAGCCAATGAGGACAGGCCTCTGACAGCATAATTACAGGCAGCTTTGCCTCGCAGCAACCATATGCCTGGGTATGGCTACCAGTCACCCAGCAGTTGGAGCGAAACTCATGAGGAAAGCACAGTCAGGACATGTGGGTGGGTCTGAAGGTGTCTTAATCCACAAGGACCCAATGGCCCGTCCTGTCCCATGCTCTGGGGCCTCTCCGCGGGCTGCCGAGAGTCGGAGCTGGGGCCTGATTTGGCCCAGCTGGAGGAAGCGGGCGATCAGAGTTCAGTTGGTGCAGACAGAAGTAAAGTAAACAGCCGTGGTCACTGGGCAGGCCGTTAGCAGGCCTCGGACAGATGAGCAGGGGGCCGGGAAGACCACACACATACACATACAGTGAGACCACACAGGGGCCGGGGCTCGGAGGCCTACGCACGCAAGCACACGCCCCATCGGCAGGGTTCCCCTGTGGGCAAAAGCACACTGCAGGTCAGGGCGGAGCATTGTGGATCGTAGAGGAACAACAGACTGGCACAGAGCTGGACCGGGACCCTCCGTGAGCCTGGATAAACCTCTAACACAGCCTCAGTACGAGGGAAAAACTGGCAGGTCTGACCGAGTGACTGGAATCGTAATCCTTCTATGCAGCAGTGAGTAAACACAAACAGGAAGAGATGCATAAGTATGCTGAGGCTCTGATGCCAAATCTTGAAGTGCAGTTTGGAGAGGTTGTCCGCCTCCATTTTGGATGCACGCACTCTCTTGTCGGGAAAAAAACACACGTACATTAGCTGGGAAATCACATCAGGAGGATGAAGCAAAAGTCAGAATGACAAATGAGCAAACATCCACAAATAAATTGCACGTTTGCTTTTTCAAAGGGCAGCAGCACAACTACATAGCTTTTTGTCTCAACCCAACTTTGTGTTTACAGCTTTTTATGATGCTAATCATATGAATTTATTTTCTTTCCACGTGTGGGACAAAATTATACCTTTTGGAAAATCGTGTTCTGAAAACAATCTGTTCTCAGACAAAGGTCTCAAAATTTTAATTCTATGTTTGAATTTCTATTTCTAGTAAAATAAGAGATTTTATGAACAGTATAAATAACAGCCTTCAAACAACACACACGTGCCACTCATGCAGAAATTCCATTATCTAACGATTACATAAAATACCACGCTGCTTTGTTTGACCTTCCTACACACTCCTACTGAAATCAAAAGCACTGACGAAAAAAAATTATCATACCTCACAAATCTCTCTCTCTTACACCCTCGTTAGACATTTGGCAAACAGATTAACACGCGAAGGCTAAACAAAAATAAATATATATACCACACAAACACACTCACTTACACACAAACATACACACCCTCTCTCTCTTTCAGTCTGCATAATCATCAGTTTCTTTCTTTATCTGGACAGTGTCAGAATGACCCATTATGAGAGAGAGAGGGAGAGAGAGAGAGAGAGAGAGAGAGAGAGAGAGAGAGAGAGAGAGAGAGAGAGAGAGAGAGAGAGAGAGAGAGAGAGAGAATCACCATGACAAAGGGTGGAGTAAGGAGTAATGCTCTCAATCACAATTACTCCCTACTGCCACCAGTCATGCCACCTGTCTCACATCACCTAACTGCGCACACACACACACACACAAATACAAGGTCGGCATTTCCACTGGAAAGACACGATGTACTCAAGAGTTCGGCAGCAAGTCCAAATTCACCTCCAGTGAGGATCGAGTGCAGCTGTCAGAGGGATCAGGCAGGGCAGCGCTGGACGGCACCATCTGCCCGCTTACAACACACAAACACACCCTTCAGCATCGGTAATCCTCAGCACCCTGCCTCCTTCTTCTTTCAACGCTTATCTCCACGTTTAATACCACATTTATGATAACGAATGACAGGTAGCTTGGGCTGTGATCCCCCCTCATCTGGCCTTTATCTCGTAATGGAACAAGCTGCATTCTTGGTTCTGGCACAGGGCCTTTGCGAGTCTTGATAAATCCTGATCACAGGGTGGGCAAAGCACTGACTAAAAGTTTTCCTGGCTGTAAAAGAGGATAGTTAAGAAATAAGCATTCTGTTAATTAATCATTTGGACCGCCTGCGTGTCAGAGAGATGCAGCGTTATTTGAATTATGCCTGAGAGTGGAGCTCAACTAACAAAACTGCCGAGATACATTTAAGAGCAAATCTCAAGATGTTCAAGGTCTTTAAGAGTCAAAGGAAGAACTTCCTCACAAGATGTGGTTGAAAATGGTTTTGGGGCAAAGCTGAACCTGATAAGTGTCTGTCTGGGAAACAGGCAAACTGGACAAGGACACACATTGTCTAGACAGGAAGGGTTAGAGGATAAGAAGTGGCTGCAATTTGGGGTCATGGTTATATGTTTAAGGAAAAGTACTGAAAAGACTCTGCAAAAGTGGAGAAAACAGCGTCGCAAAGCACAAACATGATTTAATGTTGCGCCGGTGAGGTTAGGTCAGTGTTTGTGGGGAGTCTGGGGGCACCGAGGCGGAGTGGAGGCAGAGAGCGTCAGGGGGAGCCGCGCTCTTTGTCTGGTAGGCAGGGAGCTGGTGAAGGTCACAGCGCAGTGAAATATGGTTGTCAGGTAGAGGGGGAAGAATAACACAGACTCTGTCCTTCCTGCCCTGCCACAGGAGCGTCTGGGTCCCCGCCAGGGGGACACGCGGAGGTCACGCTGCCAGCGCAGGTTGAGGTGAGGTTCTCACACATTGAGGACGGACAGCAACATCATGACTGACATGACTGGATCGTTCCAAAAATAATCCTAGTAAGATTAATAATTCTAGTAATATTAATGATAACAGATCAAATAGATGTTATCAATAAATAACATTTAGACTAATAAATCTACACGTATATAACAAAAATGATTGGTAAAAGGTTCAGAGAGCAGACAATTGCACTGAATCACTGTATTTGTTTAATTATCAAATCAGGTTAGGATATCAGCAAAAAAGTGTAATAATGCACAGTTATTAAAAAGTTAACATTATTGCTTTCTTTAGTAACTTGTTTAGTAAAATGCTTTAAATACGTCTTATAATATATTTTTAAAAAGTGATTCAGCTTTATTTAGACAGTAATGAGAGCGAGTGTGGCTAAAAGTTGAAAGACTTTGGCTCGGATTGCTCTATTGTTCCTCCAGACAAGAGAAGGCCTCAGCTCTCTGAACCTTTCCTTAATGAAACTCTCACGTAGGCCACTTCCCTTTGACCCCGGGCATCTCCGAGCATGTCCTTCGGTTCCTCTTCGGAAAAGGAGGACCAACTGGCGAGGAAGCCTTGCGCGGGGAGTTCAGCTTCTGATCAGGAAGGCTGAGAGAGAAGTGATTCGTTTCTTTTTTTCTTTTTTTTTTTTTCAGACGTGCCCATGTTGGTCCTTAAACGCTGAAACACACTTTCCGTCCTGGCTGCAGCCAAACGCTGTGTCAAAGAGACTGACCGTGCGCAAAAGAGACAGACGCAGTGCGCAGGAGGCGATCTGCAAAACTCCCACAATCCCACACTATGACATGATGATTATTGAACAAAAAAATC
Source organism: Salarias fasciatus (assembly GCF_902148845.1). Classification (NCBI taxonomy): domain Eukaryota; kingdom Metazoa; phylum Chordata; class Actinopteri; order Blenniiformes; family Blenniidae; genus Salarias; species Salarias fasciatus. Next base: position 20,336,665 of record NC_043745.1, read on the forward strand.
TGTGAGGAATTCTGAATTATTTATCATTATTATTATTATTATTATTATTATTATTATTATTATTATTATTATTCAGTTTATCCAAAATTCACAGATATGCTACTTTGATATTTTTGGTCCATTTTTCTGTGACTTATTTATAGAACGGTGCTTTGAGTAATATAAGCAGTTTCTCCATGTTTTTTTTTTTTTCATTTCAGTGTGGTATTCTTCTGTCTCAGTGGTAAAATACATATTGGGAGTTCTGGTTTGTCAGACAGCAGTTGGACGGAGGGACTCAAAGTGCACTTTGAGTCTGGCTTGGAGAGGTGGAACACCGTCCAACTTTCACTGCTTTCCAGATGATGGCCTTTTTTTTTTCTTTCTTTCTTTCTTTCTTTTTTTTCTGTTATTATTACTGTCTAACATGTCCACTGCCTACGACGCTCCGCACGGCTTATGACCAACACATGACGCATGAAACATTAAAGTTTGCTCCTAAAATAGCACCTGCGCTGGAGCTGAAAACCAGCCCTGTTCTTCCTTCAGAAACAAATAAGCACCGAATCCACGCACGCCTGCGCCCTGGTGTGCTTAGTTAGTCCTGAAGAAGTAGAATAAGAAAAAAAAAAGACTTAAAAAAAATCGCCATGAATTTTAAAAGCAAAATAAATAAGCAAACATAAGTGATAGGGGCATTCAGGGGCCGCTGATGTTGCAGTAAAAGTTATTTATTTTCACAGCCTGTGGCTGCAGAACAACACGAATCAGTCATCTGTTATTGCTCAAGATTTGTCTGTCCGCTGTGTTTTGGTGGCAGAAGACATTTCTTTATGTTTTCTTTAAATTCATTTGATGGCCTTTTTGACACTATCTAGAAAAAAGTAAGAATAAAAATGATGGCTCAGTTAAGTTCAGAATGAATGTGTTTCTAATATGATTTGTATTTCAGAAATAGATTTATCTTCGTTTTGTTAATTTCGTTCTGTCCCTTAACTTTTCACATCAACTTTGAAATAATTCACTGAGGGTTTTAGTCGGTACATCATTTTGAAGGTCAGATCCAATCATCATTTTTTTGTTTCCATTTAATTTTACATGAAGATGAGAAAAACCTGCGCAGTGTTCAGTCGTATTTGGAACGATTAACGTTTTAAAAATTATGTGAACAAAACAAAACAAAACACATTCAGTACTTTTGCACTGAATTCAACACTTGAAGATACAGATATTAACTTCCTTATTGAGACCGGATTTTTTTTTTAATTGACATTGAAACGTTTTCATTGTTTTGATTTAGCTGTTAAAATTCGCAATTAACTCCTTTGAGTTTCACTTTGACGCCCACTGACTGAACTGTGTGAGGTTTTCTAATACAACCCTCTAGATGGCGTTAACATGCTGTCAGGCTCTGTGCTTATTATATCTAGACTATAAATATAAATGAAAATAAAAATAAAAAAAGAACATATCCTTTAACTTGCATGACTCATTAAACAATTATCTTTTTTCAGCGATGTGTGTCTGACAAAGATAGCAACAAAAGCAGCAAAGGCAGTTTAGATCATTTTAATTTTAGAGAGTATGAAATTGAAATGACATAAAACTATGTAGCCCCCCCTCCCCCAACACACGCGCGCGCGCGCGCGCGCGCGCTGACCAGGTCATTGCTCAGAGACACATTTGTGTGCCTGTTGCCCTTTCACATATTTTCACATATCGACTGCGCTAAATGCACATAATTGTTGCATCAGTCTGTCAGCTGGCAGCACATGATTGGGCTAAAACCATCCTGGGAGGGGGGCGGGGGCAATGAGTGTCTCACAGACCTCTTATATCTAATGATTTGGGGTCCAAGGGTCCCGGGCTGCAGGGCTGTGTGGTCCTGAGCAGACACAGCAGGCTCAGTGAGAGGCAGCCACCCCCTCTGGGACAGAAACAACATTCATTCTCTGGATCAAATGGAAGCACAACACTCCCACCGACATCACATCTCGCTGCGGCACAAAAGAACTGTTGTGTCACTCAATATCAAATAGTCACAAGCATTTATACAGCTTACAAGGTCACTGTCACCAGAATTTAGGCGCACCTCCCCCCGCGGTTGGATATTTACATGGAATGTTTTGTGGAGCCTTCACAGATTTTAATATGCACTGTTCCATTTCTGAGAGGAAAAGTAAAATTGGGAGATGCATTTATAGATGCTCCCTAAACTTGTTTTGTCAATTTCACTATTTTTCTTCATTGTCTATATATAGAAAGGGCTTTGGAAGACAATCCTGAGGAATCCAGAGCTGGAATAAAAGCCAAGTGGATCTGAGTGATTGCTACTATAAAACATCTCCCAGGCCTTGTAGAGCTTTAAAGGACAAAGAGATAGTTGGACGAGCCTATTCTCAGGCTGCAAACAGGCGTCTGGCTGCCTTCAAAACAGCTCTCTCTCTCTCCCTTTCTCTCCCTCAGAGGCTCAGTTTCTTTTTAACTTCCTCTGTTTCTCTCTTTAGTTTTTTTCATTCTCGCCTTTGTTCTTTTTTTTTTATTTCTTCCTCCATCTTTCTTCAAGCTTCTCTGGGTTTCAGTGTCTTTCCTTGCAAAGAGCATCTAGCATGAGTTTGACACAACTATTTAAGGAAATAATTGTGTGTGTGTGTGTGTGTGTGTGTGTGTGTGTGTGTGTGTGTGTGTGTGTGTGTGTGTGTGTATTGGCAGGGGTTACGGCAGAAGTCTTAGTGAAACAGTAACCAGAGATCGTCCCTGAAGTGTCGAGCGGGGTCACAGAGAATTGGGGGTCTTCTGTGACCCATCACGGAGCGGAGCAGCCGACAGAAAGTCCTTATCACAGCACGCCGTCATTCACAAATCAGCTGCTCCACACAGACACACACACACACACACACACACACACACGCTCACACACGGAGCACATGCATGCAAAGCAATGATTGACTTCCCCCCGAGTTTCTGTATAAACAGCTTTTGACGTCCCACATGTTGTTCTGCACTGAAACCGTAGCCATCCAACTCTTCATTTGTGGTTCGTTCAATTTCCCAATGGAGGAGGCGAGAGTGCATGGTCAGACAAGTGTAGGAATCTAAATGTATAGCGCTATGCTAACCGAAAAAGAAAAAAACGCCACAAAACGCCATTCTGTGATCAGAAATTCTGAATTGTTGAAACAGTGAAAAAAATAAAAAGTAGACACTGAACTAGACATGTGCTGGATATCACTTCCCATGTGCAAGAGCTCTTTAACACCACATAAATTTTGATTTAGATCCATTAAACTTGAATTTACCCAATTTCTTTGTGCTCATCAAGACCACAGAGTGGATTGGTGCTTATGTGTGTGAGTGTTTCTGCGCTTTAATTGAAATCTGCTGTTTGTGTTGCTGCTCCTCCTGTGTGTGTGTGAGAGTGTGTGTGTGAGAGTGGAGGCAGTTGGGAGAGCTGCTCAGAATGAAGAGAATCCATGTTAGTCAGCTCTCACAGAGGGCTCAAATGTCTGTTTTCCTGATGTGTGATCCATAAATATTTGAAGTGGAAAGGGCTGAGCTGCGTTGTAGGACAAATCTAATTAACCCAGAACTTCCTAAGGGTTCCTCCGTCTGCAGAGCTGCGTGGGTGTCTCACATCGCCAGTTCCCCTCCTTAAAAGGGTCTGACTCCTCATTTGAGCCACTCAAACCCTCGATACATCAATCAGTCACCTAATTTAAAGACCTGATTTTGGCAAAGGAGGCGTAAGACAATAAGTAAGAGGAAGAGAAGATCATTTTCTCGACATGCTTTTTGTTTGACATCACAACTTTTGAGCATGGCTGGACATGGATCTAAAAGAGGACCAGTGTGAACTTTCTTTTCTGCAGTTATTAGATTTACATAGATGTAGAAGACTCAGATCACTGAAAGATATGTCTTGATACAGGGGGTGCAACACGGCTCTGAGACTCTTCAATGAAGAGTAGAAGAAGAAAAGAAGAAAATCTTTTATTATATGAGAGGGTGGGGGGGTGGGTGGGGGGGGGGGGGGGGGGGGCGGGGGACGGACAGTAGCTTACACAGCTTAATCTTTTTGGCGTCCAGGGATTCAAACTAGTGATATTCTAATTGTGAGCCTGCCTTGCTGCCCTATTAGCCCACCAGGCCTCTCAGTAGATGGCAGCACTGACTGGAATGATGCAGAAATAAAAGCCTTATTATAAAAACCTTATTGCTATAGAAATTACTCTAACATGAAAACCTTATCTTCAAGGTAAATTTGTCGAAACGGTGGTCTGAATCAATATTCGGCCAATTTTAGGGAAGTTTGTGTTATTTGATTAGATTTGGTAACAAAGACTTTATTATATGTTGTTATATGTTCAAGAGTAGCCTACCCATCTGTTCGCTGAATCCAAAAAGAGTGAAATTCTGTTCTTGATAAGTGATTTATTTTATTTGTACTGCCTGAATCCAGTGAGATCAAAGGTATTTGTCCAATGAACTCAAATAAATCTGACCAGGTTGATTAAATGTGTGATGTGGGCTCACTCTAAAGTCCACGAGTTGTTCTTATACAACCCCAATATGGTGCTATATGTAATAACTGAAGAAAAAAAAAAAAACACAGTGGAGAAGAAGCAACTTGATGCACCACAGTTGCATCTTGACATGGCTGCCTATACGATGACGGTCTGTATTTAGAAAGCGTTGTCACTGTGGTGAGACGGGAAAGAAAGACAGAGACAAGTATATGACCAAAAAGACAGCCCTTTTTCTGTTTTTCTGCCCTGTTTTTCATCAGACTGTCCATATAAAGTTAAAATTACGACTTTTGGCATTGTCTCAAGCACAGTCTGTGTGTTTAGTACACAACTACAGTAGCCTATGATTCAGTGCATTATACATCCCTTCCCTCTCTGTTCTCAATCTGACCCTGGCAGGAAACACTGTGCCTCCGAAGTACTAAAGTGCTGCAGATCCCGAGATAGCCTGCCATCCTTTTAGCCAGATGAGACGTGAGGCCTCTTCTCCTTAAAACCAGCATTGGAACGCCCAATTGAAAAGACGGCTTGGGTGAGGATGTAGGGAATGAAAAGCGGTGCATGGATCTCATTCCTGAGGCCTGGGGTTGCTGATTTCATTAGAGTGTACCACACTATTAGAGCCGCCTCAGTTTGCTTAGCACTAGCTCCGAGCCTCACATTTCCATAATGCAGCAGAGGATTCAGTTTCACACAAGAAGACCACGTTCAAAAGGTTTCCGCCGTCCACCGTTTGCTTAAGTTATTATACATTTTCCCCAAAAATACAAAGGAAGAAGTGGCCAACGTTTCATTTGAAGTTAGCTTGTAAGTGACATCGATTCATATACTGTAACAGGATTTTCCTTTTATTCATTTTTTTTTTCCTTGAATTTTCATGCTGGAAGCCAGATGAAGAGTTGAAATAAGGTGAATGAAGGTGCTTTTCTCTCTGCCATAACAGGTTTGACGCCATAAAAAAAAAAGAAAAAGAAAAATCACCAGGCCTGCTGCTGGAATACAGCCTCATCAACAGCCAGTGAGGACTGTTTCACTGTGCTTTCTCTGCGCTGCCAGGAATTATTAGACACACAGACGGAGGGCTAGCGCCTGCTCCAGATGTTCCAGCACAAGCAGCAAGAGGGAATTGGATGAGACCTTGAATTAAAAAGCATCACATGCTGAGCATATAGTGCACTTCCCCTGTGCTCCTTAGAAGTGCTATTCCATTTCACTGCATACCACCAACGGCGCAGCGCCGAGGCGGGATAATGAGAAGGGCCAATTAGGAGCTGTTGGACAGAAGAAGTTTCAGAACAATAAGGCCTTTATTATGATTTCTCAGTAGCATCAGAACAGCCAGAGCTTGTTCAAGGCTAAAGGTGCCTGTGGAATACAGTCATCACTGAAATATTTCTGATTATAATATTTGTTCGTGAGAAAAAGGCATTTATAAAATCACATTTTAAGACTCAGAAATCTGTATAACCTTTTTTTTTTCCCAGTTGTGCTTCACTTTTCAGTCTGCATCCTAACTGGAAACCCCGTGCTCCCACTGAGGGTTAGAAAGTCACAATATGGTGTCATGCACAGTTTTGACATTTGTTCAGAAGAAAGAGCTGTGCCTTTCACTCGGCTTTTTACACATATAATATACGAAACGCAGATCCGACCCTCAACCTTCAGTGCCATTGTGCAGGTCAGCTGATTCCAGATGATCACAGAAGAATAGGTGACCAGTCTGTCTTACGACTCACACAGAGAGACAGACAAACACACATTTACTTGAAGAGCCCCTTTAAAGTCACCCGTTAACATGTCTGAAGATCGTGAGAATCAAACCAAGGCAAGCTGGCTGAAGCAAAAGTGCTAAACACTGTATAACTGTACTCAATACCATTATTAGGATGTAGATTTTATATCATAAGTGGATATGGCAACATTCTGTAAATGTATTTTTAAATATATATCCAGCAAAGCTTCCATGTTTGAAATCGAAGAACAGTATATGTGATTAACTCTAAACTTAAAGCTGTACATTAATGTATTTTAGTTGAACAGAAGGTGTCCTGAATCAGAACTGAAGTTATTATGATTGGCAGCAAGTTCGAGTTGCTCACCGGTTGTGCCTCGAGGCCTTTCACACTGAAAGTAAAAGTACAGCAAGACAGCAAGACACTCATTATGATCTTGATATTTTATGATGGTTCTATGATTTGATATTTTCTGCGTTATAGGATTGCATTTCCATCGTTTAAAGAAACACACAGCTTGGAGGTTTTGTATTCTTGAAAGTAATTGTTTTGGTTTTTTTATCCTCTCTATTGCTTTTTCCGATTTCCTTTTATTTTTGTCCGATCCATGCATCATCCCTCCTTTTCTGCATTCATCGCGTCCTGCACCCTGTTTACAGGATGGATTTTAAACAAAGATTTAAGAAAGTATTCTGACCTCGCCACGATATTAATTTTCATCTGCACAACTGTATGAAATGTTCCCCACCGCGTGTCTTTATGAGCCTCAACTTTATGCCTTTTGTACTGCGTAATAACAAAACGTTTTGAGTACGAAACGGCCCGAATAGAAGAGCAGAATAATCCTTTTTTTTTTTTTAAAGCTGTGAGTCTAATGAAAGGCTACTTCACAAAACAAATGAGACATCACAAAGAGTTGTTTAGTCTCAGTGGTTGTTTAGCGCAGACCACTTCAGGGTCTGAATGGCACACACAAAGACATTTGGTTTGCTTGAATGTTTCTCCTGCTTGTGGCAGCAGTCGAGCCTGTCATGTCAAGTACCGTGATGCTGTGAGTCAGTATTAGTTATCAATGTCATGTGTGTCTTCAACAATGAGAAACAGCATGGAAAGCTCTGGCAGCCAAAAGCAGCGAAGTACACTGGATTTCACACTACGGCAGACTTTCTTCTGTTTCCCAGTTCGAACGGAAAAGCCTCGGTAAACTGATTCATCAGTCAGCCTAATTAATACGCTCCTGGAGAAAATCCTCTATCTCCAGTGGAACTGTACTTAAGTTAATTTGTCAGATAAAATAAGATGAAAAGCATCACATATGAACCGGATGAGCTGACAAGCATCAAAGAATGTCTTTGTAGATAGTATAATTATTTAACTAGTTGTTGAAAAAAAACAAACCCTAATGGAAAGAAAAGTGTGGAGTTTTAGGCATTGATAATAACAGCGTCCCTGCTCCCCCCTTTTCCCTCATTTGTTCTTATCTGGGATGTTGTGGTTGATGGTGAGACCGTGTTAGATCACGGAGGGAAACAGAGAACATGCATGCCGCGTCGTCAAGTCAGATAAGAGACTACTCAGAGTGAACGTCTCTGTTTAAGTGCAAGTTTATGTGTGTATCTGTGCGCGTGTGTGTGTGTGCGCGCGCGCGTGCGTGTGTATGGCGTAGAAGAGTCTGGGTCTCTGATTGCCTTTGCCAGGCTTCCCACATTAAAGTGGCCTCTGCCTGAGGGAAGAGATTCCTGACTACATGGCAGAATGGAGAGGGGTGGGGAATACGGAAAAAAGGGGAGATATGGGAGAAGGGAGTAAAGTGGGAGGGTGGGGGCATTTAGGTGAAAAGGAGCTGCCAAAACAACTCCCAGGCTTCATCTGGCCTGCGTCCAACTGTCGGACACACACTTGTTCACTCTCTCTCGCTCTCTTTCTTTCGCTCATACAAACACACAAACACACACAGCTTCTCCCCCACCACATGTTCTTAAGTGTGGACCGCACAGGGGGTCGCCCCCTAACCCCCTGGCCCCATATCCCGTTCCTCTCTTCCCCCTCTCAGCTTTAATTGAGAAGACAAATGGATCTTTCAGAGCCCACTACTACGCCACCATACATCAGTCATGACAATGTTAGCTTTATAACGGTGGGCTCGCCATGAGCCGAACCATATGTTTGGCCCACGCCGCACGCACGAGCAAACACCTCAATACCATGTTAATGGTGCCCCACTAATTACCTGTTGTTTTATTATTAAAGGTAATTTAGAGCCTAATGGAATTCATTCAACATTGTGCTCTGGTCCCACCCAGACAGCAGTCTGAGGAAACGCATTTTTTCATATGGGATATCAAGGAAGTCTTTTATTTCCTGGAAAATATTATTTGGCAGGATGAAACATGGTCCTGGGAGCAAGATAGCATCGTCTATTGTAGCCTTTATCCCACTTGTCCCACATGTGCGTGGCATACCAAGCCCTCTGTGTCCTTAATGTTCTCTCTTTTAACAAGTTTACAGTCGGATTGTACAAAGGACGCATATAGGTATAATATAAGGTGGACCATCACAAACATAAAATAATTATTTAGGATCCTTTCTGTATGGACTTTGCATGTTCTCCCTGTGCATTGTTTTTTTTTCTTTTTTTTTCTTTTTTTTTTTGTAGGTGCTGTGCTTTCCTCCTACAATCTAAAAACAGGCATTTGAGTGAGCTCAATTTGTCACTTTGAAATTGCCCAGAAGGATGTGTGTGTCTGTCTGCATTCGTCCTCTGATGGACCCAATTTAATATGAGTGGGCAGGTCAGTCTACAGCTCCAGACGGAATTATTGTATTCTTCCCTCAATGAATAAAAACATCAAAACAAACGCAATGAATTTCAAATTAACTTTTTCCATCACATCAAACGGACGCTATGATTTCCTGTATATAAATGACCTTACTTACAAAACTGTATGCACAACCTCCTTAACATGCACACAAAACAATGCTTAAACAATCTAATTTAATTGATTAAGTGATCCTACTTTTAAGAGGAAAAGATTTACCAGAAGAGATCAATTCAAGCAATAATACTCCCTCAATTTGTGCTGAATATATTGAGACCAGTCACCTTCCTTTAAAAGTAAAAATTCCATTATATTGTCAGTCTAAATAACTTTAAAATCTGGTAATTGTGGTCGGAACAGTCAGAATTTAACTCACAAGCAAAATCTGTAGTTACATTTGGGCCAAACACAGGCAGAAAAACACCACTGCTGTGTTTCAACATCTGAGTGTTAAATACCGCCTATTACCCGAATGTAAAGAGACCGGTGAAAATCAAAGGTGGGACAAAAACAAAAAGAGAGACAGACAGACAATCTAGATGATTTGGTACAGATGCAAAGTCTTAGACATTTGCAAGACGGAGCAATGTACTGTATGTACTGAACTCTACTGGGTGTGTAAGTTTACATGTCAAACAACATGACATGGAATGAGAAGGGGGGACGAACGGATGGAACTGAGCTTCAAACTCACGCAGGTGTTTAAAAACAGGAGACATGTTATCAACTGTCCACACATGAATATCCTGGGACATATAATTTCTTCATCCTGATGTGACTCTCAGTCCTGATACACTGATATTGTCAATTCTGGCAAAACCTAACCAGACGTTTGTCAATTAGTGGCAGGTGTCTGAGGTGTCTGTGAATCTCCAGGTGTCTGTGAATCTGCCGGTTTGACAGCGAGAAGCTGCCATCTGTCAAGTCTTCACTGTAAAATACAGCAGTTACATCTTTGGGCCGGTGACACACAGGAAGAGAGCTGAAAAGGTGTATGTGTAAAAAAGATTAAGTAACATAGCAGGAGCAGAGCACCAGAGTCAGACTGTATATATCGACTGCAGGTGACTCTGATCTATACTGACACTGTTGCTGTAGTTTTACCTCACTTTGAAAAGCCACGGTGGCATAAAGAGGTAGCAAACACACACACGGTTGATACCCCTGTCAGCACAGACACACCAGCTTAACCAATCAATGCCACTGATCATGAGCTCAATCTGAATCAAGGAAATAACCTGGAAAGATGAAAAGAAACCAGAATAATTCAAAACTTTCTTTGGAAGAAATTTTATATTTGAAACAGGAAGACTTGTACAGATGGATGATGCCATCAGCTGCCTCCATGGCTGATTTATTATCCATACAGGTTAGAAAGTAATGAGAAAGCACAGGTATCTGTGTTCAAGGAGAGGAAAAAAACTGTCATGGAAATAAATAAGCGTAGACACTGTTAAATTGTCTTGCATGCAAATACACTGAAATCATAAAATGCTACTGCATTAAAAAAAAAATAAAAATCTAACTGTTTCTGAAAAGCTAAATTAGATTAATGTGCTGTTGTTTGTCTTGACATAATTCTCGGGGAGTAAGCAGACGTTTCTGCCCGTGAAGTCCGTGGGCAGAAAGAGGCCACCGAGGCCTGATTTATTGAAGGCCAGACACAGAGCTATGTGAATGTGATAACTTTGGATCACAGTATAGCCATAAACGAATATGATGGATTGTATGAGTCCGGTTCATTTTAAAGAAAAGCAGACACTCTTTGGCCATGTGAGAAAATGTCACACAGACATTCACAAACTGAGAATCTGCCTGAAGATTTACTGGTGCATCCTGACACGGTGTCAGTGGAGGGTCACACATAACACACGTACTCAGACATCGGGCTCCACGGTCCGCAGAGGGCTCATCAATTCCTCTTTTAATTTAATTTTCTCTTTACAAATATACAGTTTGTTTTCAGCTGTTTAAGCCTGATTTCCTTTTTTTTGTTTCAATCAACCATCACTGTACCTTTCCCTTCATGTCTCAGCCTTCAAGTCTATTTTTTTTTTTCTCTAATGTACATCTCTTTTGTTTCCCAACACAGGAAGCCAGCGTGGTTACCCCGGGATCATCTGAGGTTGTGTGATCCTCACTGCTCTTCTTCCTGGTAAATGCTCCCATGGCTTTTCATGCCTTGCATCCAGCATGCCTATCCTCTGACTGGACTTACTCTCATGTGGAGCCAAAAACACCAAAATAAAAACCTCCCCTTCCTTCATCTGTGGACTCTCACACTGCTCTCGAGTGTCTCCTAACTGCCAACGCGCGACACATATCTGAGAGTGGCAGTTCTGGTGGTATTGTTTCACTTGAATCCTGATATTCTTCTTGGGTTTCTTTTTAAGTGAAAACTATGTTTCTATCACTTGCTGCCCGCCTCAGTATTTCTATTCTCTCTCTCTCTCTCTGTCTCTGTCTCTCCCTCGCTTTCCCAGCAGCATGTGAACACTCGCCAGGGTTTTTATCAGAGGGCTTCCAGCAGAGCTCCAGCATGCCTTCCCAGGAGAGGAGGCTACAGGAAGTCGTAGGATGATAAAACTGGGCTATTACTTGGCCAGCATAGGACCCCAGGGTTCACCCCCCTCCCTTTCCTAATCACACTCTATGACTATAGGACAACATGAGGTCTGAATACATCTGTTTCATTACGTTATCAGACGATCGCCATTGCTATTTTATGTCATTTCACTGATAGCATCAATAAAATCCTGAGATGTGGAATTCAGATTGTTGAATGGAGGCGAGGCAAAAATAGCTGAAGCAGACTACTATTGCACAGATAACAGCGCCAGATTCATCCAACTAGGAAAGAAAAGGAAAAGACACAAGGAAGGAGACCTTTAAAACGGAGTTGAATCGTTTAAGGAGAACATTAAAAATTCCTCAGGATTAGGTTATTAATCAGCACGCTGCCAGGCCCTGAGTGGGCGCAAGGAGGACACGAGAATAAAAACAGCTGCCTGCGAGGCGACGTCACAGCCTTGAACATGGCCGAAGCAGCCGCTAAGAATAGTGCACACAACCACGCAGCCGCTGCTCTGGAATAGTAGTGCAGGAACTTGGAGAATTAATTGGCAGCAATGGTCTTATAGATGTGATGACAGCTGATAGAGGGAGCAGCTGGAAGTGACAGAAACACCACAAGTCAGCAGAGAGAGAAAGAGAGAGAGAGAGAGAGAGAGAGAGAGAGAGAGAGAGAGAGAGAGAGAGAGAGAGAGTCGGAGGGTTACAACACACACAGACTTTTTTTAATGCTACAAGTTTGCATTCTCAGGATTTATATTACTCATTTTCTCTGACAGGCTGGAGCTCGTTTCCTTTCTGTTTGTACATCCCTACAGACATTATTACTACGCCAATTTGTTTAGCTGGAAGCACAAATGACATGCTGGAAAATATGATAATCTCTCCATCTTCCACACTGCTTCACCCAGCTGACTGTGGGAGAAGGCAAAACACAGCCTCAACGTGTTGTCAGTCCTCCACAGGATGAGCACAAAAGACAGAAAGTCACATCCAGTAACTTCAAGGACATCAATTCACGTCGAATGCATGTCTTTGGACTGTGGGAGAAAACTTCAGCACCTGGAAAAAAAAACTCACATATGTTCTGAGAGAATATATAAACCTCACAAACAATAATCCCTGAGCCCAAACTCAAACTGAGGATAAAGTTGCTGTGAGGCAAGAGAGCAAACCAACACATAGTCATCACGCTTGAAAACCGCATTCAGATCAGCAAAGATAATTTGATCATGACTAATTCACTTTAAATCTTTTTGTTTTTTGTTGCCTCAAGCTGCTAGTAAACTAAGGCAGCATCAAGATTTGAAATGCCCTGATTTCATCCAAAGGGAAATGAAGGAAAAATAGGCCTGTTTTGACTTGGTTGTAGTTTTATTTCTGGAGAACGAACGTGTGAAAGTATAGTTTAGAGTAGTGGTTTTAAACCAGAACACCCTTTAAGGTGGCAGAAATCACAGGGGGCTCAAGACTTTATCAAAAGAAACCACACTGAAACTTTTAGAATGTATAGCAGACTGGGGAAAACGTCCTTCGCTTTCATTTGATGGCTATTCTTCTAGCATGTTTGTCAGTGTCTGTATTCACCAGGGTCTGTTTGCAGTATATTTACTGAGAAAGGGTCCACAGCCTTTGTAATGTGTCAGGTCTAAAGGAAAATGTATTATATGTTGATTATATGTTTTATTACTCAGTGTTGAAATCGACTGGGCTGCACGTTTTGTCATTAGTGAACGAAATACATGTAGTTTCATACACGTTTCATCCGCTGCTCCCTCGTCATGCACTTCATTAAATATGACTGTTTTTTCAAAAAAATACAATTCTATAAAATTACATTCTTGATAATTTTGGTCTCTTAAAAAAAAACAGCAAGAAGCTGAAAATTATTGCATGACTGATCAAACTGGGTCTTCAGTAAGTGGGTCTAAAAAATGTGCCTGGTTGGTTCTGACATTCCTTTGCCAATCCAGGGAGGAACAGCCAAACGACCCTGATGCTCCTGGGACGCCCCCTCTCCTCCACAGGCCCTTCCCTCTCATCAGGCAGCACATCAGCCCAGCCAGCTCCCTTATCTGCTCACCACTCAATTACCCTGCGCTGCAGACACCCAGATGAGCAGCCTGGAGGTTACTCCAGCCGCGGCCGGGAGGAGGCGGAGCCCGCCAGTGGCCTCTGAACCCTGCATGCTCAGTGATAAAGGGTGAAGGGTGGGCTGCGGTGTCTTGGAGGTTCAGTGAATGTAACCCTTTGTTTAGTGTGCGCCCAAATGTTTGAAAAAAATTATGTAACTTCACTATTGTGGGCTTTGAAATCTGTGGTGTAACACAAATGACACAATTACATGTGTGAGTCATGACTATGGTTAGAAAAAAGAAGTCCTGGTAGTGACTTTATACAATACACATGTTGTATATGAACTTTTTTTATTTGATCTTTAATCTTTAATAACTTAGTAAAAGGATAAATGATAAATATATTAATTTGCTTGTTTTTGTTGGGTTTTTCATTTATTTTTTTTCTTTCCCAATATGACACACAACAAAGAACATTGCTCTACTTGTGCTGCTCACTTCTTCTCTGGCCCAATCAGGAGCTCTGCATGCGCTGGCCCACTGAACACGGGTGGAAACGGAGGTGGGTCTGAGCGCCGAGAGAGAATGTGAGCGCAGTGAATGGAGAGGGGAGGACTGCACAGAGAGCTACCATCGCTTGTCACGACTGCATTGCTGTAAGATGTTTCCCTCCTTTTAAGGCAGCAGTGATGCTCTCCTTTGTTCCGCGGCTACAGCGGGAAATGTCATGGGTTTATTCAGGCAACACGCTCTCATACCAAAGAGACAAAATTTGTAAAAATGACAGAGGAGTATTTGAGAGAACCGGCGACATGACTGACATCATGGAAACATTGCTGAGCGCACTGTTCATATGCAAATCATTTGTTTAGATTGAGGTACCGAAGCAACTTGTTTATCCTAAGAGAAAGCTCCGGATTTAGATTGCGGTAAGTAAACTAATTACATAAGTTACACAGCTTAAAATTATGAGTTATCGGTGCTTACAGTGTAATACGAACCTATTTACATTCATTGTGGCCTGGTATTGTTATGAGACCAACAAAAGGAGAGGTGTCATTATGAAAAGTTTAAAAAAAAAAAAAATGAAAGATCCCATTTTGCATTGTCTTGCTTTCATGCCTGGGAACTGCCAGTTGGTCCCCTCACAGACCCTTTGGGCCTGCAGTACCTCTGGTGGCTCAGTTGGTGTGTGGCGCGTCACATGTTGGTTACAGGGACGCTGAACCCTATGAGAGGGAACGAGAGACAGAGAGATATTATGCATGCACTTTGAGACAAAACGTTTCTATTTCACAGGTTATAATAATTGTTGTCGGAACAACAAATCACCAGCGTGGTAAAACTAACCTTTCTCACAACAGTGTAAAGCCAGCTCACATTCAGTCGAGAGTTCTGCTGCAGTGGCTCAGTTTACATGGGAGGTTTTTTCAATTAGATTAAAAACAATCGTATTAAAATGATCTGCGATCCACGTTCAGTCCTCACATAAACAGTATGGGCCTCGACTGGATTATTCAGTGTCTGTGACATGTGCAAAATGTCTCTCTCTCACTTTCCAGGTTCCGATCTTCACTGTGTTTCCATCTGTTTGATATCGGCTCTAATAGCGTTGAAACAGCTCCGGGACGCGCTGCCCAGTGAGTGAGCGATCTGCTGCAGGCTGCCGGCTCGCTATGCTCACCCGGTGATCAATACCCTGCAGGCTGTGGGCTCGGGCTCGCTCGCCCGGTAAGCGAGGGCTGTTGCACACTGTACCACACGATCGCGGGCAGCTCGCTGTCGTCTATCATGGAGCTGTCAGAAAAATTCACAGCTGTGTGATTTGTGGCCATCTCGCCTCTCAAGTGTTTCCTCTCTCAGGGTTTTATTAAAAAGTTTTTTTCAACCGCCGTCCAATTCTTGTACTGGTGTTTGATCCTGAGATCTGCTTCCTTTTTTCCGCGCACATCATTGAAAACAGGATTCCAGTGAAGCAGATCTGCTCAGGTGTTTACATGACACATTTACAATCTGACTGAACTCACCATCCCATTATAAGGAAAACATTTTTGACCCACGTAAACAGAGGCAATGATGGGAAGAGCTGACATCGAAGGAACAAAAGTGATGTCGCTACGAATGTTTGTAAGTCGTTTCAGTCTTGTAGCACTTCAAATTGTCACTGCCCCAAATTTGTACAATTCCGGTGAATTTTATTTACTTTGTCAAATTCTGCCTGTCTTCTGTCTTCATGGATGAATGAAGATCAACTTGTCTACATTTCTTTTCATAATAAAATAACTGAACTTTAGGGCCATTTTGCAGGGTTTAACATTTATTTGACTGACTTTAAAATGTTACTTTAATGCTGCTGTAATTATGAGGTTACAAAAATAAACATCTTAAGACACTGCTCAACTGAACAAGCTGATTAGATTTTTTTTAACCCTCTACATGCCTTTAAAAGTTCTCTTAAAAATGAGAAATGTCCCAAAGACAATCTTCATTTATCTAAATTAGTGAATGGCCATCCTCTACATTTGCGACACCTTTAAAAAGTTTCCTTGTTCATCTGTTCCACTTGCTCTTTTTTCAGCACCTCCCTCCAACACAGACGGTCAGAACAGATTCTGTCACTCCGCCATGTTATCTAACATCTCCTGGTATAAACTTATCTCCCTGTCAGCGCCGGCTGCTTCGTGTGTAAGCTATCACTCCGAGACAAGGCCTCCCACCTGTCCATCCATCACGGCACAAACACTCAGTGACAGCAGGGGGTGTTTACGTGTTTGTCAGCAATTAGAAAGGAGGCGTTGAAACTGAAATCGGCTGCGTGCGACACGAGGTCGCCCGTCAGTCAGTTGACGTGGCTGTGATGGGGGACGTGCTGACATTGGGTGAGTTAAAGCATTTCAACATGCTACGCGGTGGAATTTAAGATGATAACTATTCTCCCCCCTGAATTTACTCATCCATTCGAGTTGAAGTGACATGGAAAGTTTTTCATGGCACACGTTGACGTGGAGTTGTAGCGAATCGAGTCGGTGTTCAAGAATACTACGTGCAGGATTGCGCCACAAGACGTTCAGACAAAGGGTGGTCTTTCCACTGAGCCGCCCGCTCCGCCGGCCCCACTACCATCAATACGGAGCGATTTCAAAAAGACTTTGCAGCTTTGTGTATATGTGCATGCCTGCATGTGGGTCACATGTGCATGTGTGCAGAAATCCGACTGCAGCAATGGGTTCTCTCCTCTCTCTTTTTCTTCATGTGTGTTCCACGTGTTGCAGCCACATTTCTGCAAATATTTATGCCGGGTGTAAAACGCTCTTGATCTTTCTCCCCTGTTTACTCTCCTGTTCTTTCTCTTAGCGGACTCTCACACTGACCTTTTTTCGTCCTGACTCGGAGTGACAAGAGGGAGGGGACAAACAGTCAGGGGGCAGAAAAAGAGCAAGTGAGTACAGAGAGAGGTCAGGAGAGAGCGAGAGAGAGAGAGAGAGAGAGAGAGAGAGAGAGAGAGAGAGAGAGAGAGAGAGAGAGAGAGAGAGATCTCAGTGTGATGGATGACTTGTCATCTAACAGAAATCAAAAGCCCAATCCAGCGAGCCCTCTTCGAGCAAAAGCGCACAATGCAGTCGTGCAAGGAGGCCCGTTGGGTTAATTGTGGAGTAATTTGACATCTGTTGATGTCTGAAAAACGTGTCCGCTACTACTGACAGGGAGAGACAGAAAAAGCGAGAGGGAGATGGTGGTGGTGGTGTAATGATCCCTTCTTGATTTCTAAATGAAGCACATGCCGCTGACCAACCCGAGCACACACGCCTCCGTAATGAGAACAAAAACACGCGGATCCAGTTACAGGACCGAGTATCGCATTTGTGGTCTTTGTCATCAGCTAAGCTGCGTTCGCAGCGGCTTGATCAATGGGGTTTGTGTAATGATATTTAACCTGAAACGTGAAGTAATGTGTTGCTGAAGCTAATGAGCTTTGTCGCTGGGTGGCCTTGTGCGCACGCACACACGCGCACGCCATCTTCTCCCCTTTATTCATTTGTGTTTCATTTATTTTGTGTCACGATAAAAATGATGAAAATGCACTTTGAAGTTCTGCTGCCTTGAAACCACAATGCTTAATCCTGATTTAGAATAAAAGTCTCTGCCCAGGATCAGTACTGGATCACAGTTTGAGTCCCTGCAGACCAGGAGAAGCAAAACATCAGCCACCTACTTTACGTATTTTGAGAATTCCTGTCATCAGATATTTTTTATCACGTCAAGTGTTAAATCATCAAAATATTAGTAACAAAAAAATGGCTCCTCCTTTCAAGTCTGCATTAGAGAAGCTCATTTGTGGATTATTTTTGGATAAAAGGCGTTTTGGAGCTGCTAACAGGGTGCTAACATGTCTCCAGCTGTGACGAGTCCTTCAACTCTACCTCCACATTCCTTCCAGTGTAAAAGGCTGCTGTTCTCTGCCTGCGGAAGGGAAACAGAGCTGGTAGCTGGATTCCTCCGCAGTGTTTTGGCAAAAGCTATGGAAGAGGCCTTAGGATCATTAGCACGACTGGCATGAGAGGTTGAAGGATATCTGCTAACACTCTGCCCATTATTCAGCAAGAATGAAGACAGCTTTCGCATGACTCCAATCACAGCGGCGGTATTATTCTCCTTAAATGGCAGCTGTCAAAATAGGTCTTTTCACACAGAATATCCCAGCAGCGCAGGCACGCTCCGAGCCCCTGCCCGTAAACGAATAGCAGGCCGTTGTGTGCTGCCGACCTCCACAGCTTCTCTTACACCCCGAGCTTGTAACAGATCTCGCCGGACAGACCTTGAACTTTTCTTACGGGGAACATCTTATTCAAGCAATGCTGGAGAAATCGAAACAAACAAAAAAACAAAACGACTCGTGACAGTGGACAGGGGCAACATGGCAGATTGTTAAAGGAAGACTCAGACGGATGAGGGAAGACAAACACCCCAGTGAAGCTGTCCTCTCTGTGCACCAGCGCATGACGTCAGTACTCCCAGCTTCCATTAGGGGCTAATAAATGAAGGGCTAACGAGGCAGAGTGGGTGGGAAATATGGGAGGGGCGGAGGCGGGGGCGGGGGCGGGGGTGGGGGTGGGGTGGCACCTCTAGCCTCTGTCAACCCCTTCAGGAACACTTGAACAAGAGGTGGGAGTGGAGAGAGGTTTGTGGCAATGCAAGAGTAGGAATGAAGCTTAAAAAAAAAAAAAAAAAAAAAAAAAAAAAACTCGAGGCCCATTAGAGAAATCAGGCCGGGACTCTAAAAACACCCTGAGAGCAGAGAGGCCGAGTGGCCCTGGTGTAAACATACGGTGGGTGGCAGCCCCCGAGCACTCTGACAGCCAACAGCGGCCATGATGGATCTGCGGAGTTATCTCATTTTCCACTGTTTTAATTAGAGGCCGGGCTGTGAGCCTCGGCAGCTGGCTCCGCTGTACTGACTCCTGCTGCCTGACACAGAAAAATGTCCACCAACGCCAGCGCCAAGTTCAGCCTGACCAGAGAAAAAGAAGAAAAAAATCCGTTCATTGATCAGGATGGGACCTAATCAATACTCACAGTTTTTGTAACTACAACTTTTTTTTTTTTTTTTTAAAGACCAGCTTTTGATTTCCCTGCTCTAAATGAGAGACAGAGTCATGTGCATAATTTGGAGGAGAAAAAAAAAATGCACCTATATTTACAGGTAATTAGAGCCATGAATCTTAGATGACAATGATAGGATGAGTTGAGGAATCAGGTAGCCGTCCACAAAATAAGCCGGTCTCAGGCTCGAGGTGCACCCTGTTATTAGGTGGCACTCTCAGACCTGTAATCCAGCAAAGCACCACAGTGATGGTTTAAGATGGAATCAGAGACAAAAGACAAAAAAAGAGAAGAGAGAAAAAAAAAAACAACAAAAACCTGCCACACACAGTCACAGAGGGGAAAATGTAAAGATTATATCTGCCTCATAGTCAGAGGACCACAGAGTCTGTTTGGTGGCGTTATAGAAGGTATTTAAGGTTTTTAGAAGAATATTAGAAAAACCATTGGCAGTAGTCAAAGGATAAGTGAATTCAGATCCACCTGAATGGTTCTAAAAACTGCTCTGAAACTGAAGTGAACTTATCTGGTGTAGTAATTGAATAAGCATTTCTCTATATAGTCATTAGTTACAGTCGTTCTGTCATTTTGACTCTAAATCTCAGGTTTACAGACACACTGGGAATTACAGGCTTTGTGAAGAGAATACTCATCAGTGATCACATCTGACAAAATACATTTCTTTTGAAGTCAGAGAGTTATCTAAAAATATATATCTTAAAAAAAACAATTAATTTCATGTATAAAATTTGTGTTTTTTTTCTGAGGCTTTTCATATTCATGCTGAACTCTACATCCCGCTTGGTAGAAGCTATGTAGAAATTGAAGCTGACCTGATAGACTATATAAATTCTATATATCCTTTAGTATACTTGACAATATTAGCCGTATATGCCAAAAATCAGCAAGGAGGCTTCAAATATGACAGTCAACTCAGAAAGAGGCAGACGTGAAAACAAAGAGAAAGTACAGATATATTTCACGAACAGCCAACGCTGCTGTCTCTGGTGAACACGTCAGCAAAGAAGCTATACGAGGACATTTCCCAGTAAGACCAAGCTGGTATTTAGGTTCCTTTTCAGGCAGAATGGAAAGAAAGTTTAAGTATAAAAGCAGTTTTACTGAGCACTGGAAACACAGGGGGGGAAAAAATCATGTCATTGTTGTTTATACTGGACCCCCCCCCCCCACCCCCCAGCCACCCCGCCACCCCCCAAACTGAAAAGCCTGAGTGTGCGAGTCTGTGTGTGTTCCACCGTTTTCACTGTTTAGGCTGTGTGTTATTGTGAGTTGGGCCTCAAAGGAAATTTTGAAATTCACCACCATAAGAGACCAATTTAGAGTTACTTTCCTGCGAAGCATTATTGTGCTCAGCGTTCACATGCAGAATTCACATGGAAATTTGCCTGCAAAAATGTGAGGAAGAGAAAAAAAACATCTGTAGATATTTCCTTTTAATATATTAATTTTTCCATTTATCCATATTCTAATGGGTTCTTGAAACAAAAAGAAAATGTCCAAAACATAAATTTCAACCTTAGAGATACAAAATTGGGACGCTGCTTTCAATAAAGGAGGCCCCTACATTTCCAATCCGCTACATCCCGTTTGTCTGGTGCTGTTGAGGCATTCTGCACCGTTTCGTTATCCAAGCCTATCAATATTTGTTCAGCAAAACAAAGAAAGCAATGATGATCGCTTGTTGCTCTGAGATATGATGTTGAGGAGGTATGAAACTGAATAAACACACACACACACACACACACACACACACACACACACACACACACACACACACACACACACACACACACACACACACACACACACACACACACACACACACACAGATGCAAAGGCGCACACAGATGGTTTTTGACCTCTACTACAGTATGAGTTGGCCTTTCTCCCGACACTGCTTAAAAACCTGTCTCCTGCTTCTGATACAAAAGTCTTTTTTTCTCTTTTAAACACAGAAGGTCAGAGTCTCACGCCTGCCTTATCGCCACCTCTTCCCGGTCACTGACTTCCCTGCTGCTGCTCCGAGCCTCGCTGGGTTTCTCTGGCTCGCTCCCTCCTGTCCGTTATGCCTGTTTAGAGGGAGCAGCAGCCTCGGTTGCAGAATGGCAGGGTGTTATGACAGCACGCTACTGCTCACTGTGTTTGGTTAGGGAGGACAGGGGAACACACACATGCAGACGTACTGTACTGCACACACACACATACATGAGGACATTGACATCTTCATCTGCACTGCTGCCACTGAACATGCTCTCACAAACACACACACACACACACACAGACTCGTGTGTGTCTGGCATCAGCTTCTCCAGATGGAGCTCATCCCCTTGCTGCCTGAAGTCATATTTTGACTGTTTACTTAAAATTTCTCTATAGCTGGTCATTGTTAAGCCTACTTGGCTCCGCGGACACGTTCAGAAACGTGTTTGAAGAGCGAGTATGTTATGAGCTGCATGTGCCCGTAGAGAACCACTGCGGGGTTTCAGGTGAAGGCAATCTTTTCTTTGCTTTTTTTTTTTTTTTTTTTTAAATGAGCATCAATGCAACGTGTCTATGAGGCCACTAACTGGTGAACTGGTTGACCGATACAGGTGGGTGTCATTCTCCAAAGTGCATCCTGCCTCTTGAGGACATTTGTTTGTACACACGATGAGTTAGTGCTGGCTGCAGCAGGATGTTTGGGACCTGGACATGTGTGAGAGAGCGCATCGCTGAGTGGGTGGCTGGTGGGGCCGTCGGTGTATAAGTACATTTGCATCCAGACACCATAAAAGTTTGCCACGTCCTTAAAAGTCACGCAATCCCTCTGAATTGAAGCCTTTCAATAAAAACAGCAAAATCTGTCATTCGGTCAAATTACAAGTCTCCTGGCGTCATGCAGCATGCAGCATACCAGAGCTGCTGCTGAGAAAGGAACATCAGCACATCTGAATCTCAGAATTAGTGAAAAAATGAAATAGTCTACAGAGCGCAGCCTCGTTGCACTATTGTCTTCCCCGACTCCACGTTCACATTTTCCACATTTAGCATGGCCTGCTTTGATGCATGCTGAAGGAATGCTGGGTGAGTAATCACAGAGCGAGCGGGAGGAAGAAGGAGAGCGGTGCTTTACACTGATGAACTGAGGAGGTGATGGAGACAATTAGAGAGGCCACAGGGCGAGAAAGGATGGACGTTTATGAAGAAAGAGAGGGAGGATAGTGCTGTGGAGCAGCAGCGAGAGGCAAAAAAAGAAAGTGAGAGGGGCCCTCAGTTCTTGTTACGTCGTGTGTGATCATTCGGTTTGATTTGGATTAATGCTTTAATTGGAGAACACACATAGACCGTTAACATCTGTATCCTATAGCGGCAGAGCGGCCGCCAAGACAAACCAGCGCTGCGTCACACTGACAGACTCCCCCCCAGTAACAAGAGCAGTCCGCGTGAGAGAGACATGGGCTTAATGGCAAAATTGTTCAAGCTTAAGAGTTCTGAGCTCCAGGTCATTAAAGTGGCACTGCTGGTCCAGAGTTAACATTACATTCAAATCCACACACACACACACACACACACACACACACACACACACACACACACACACACACACACACACACACACACACACACACACACACACACACACACACACACACACACACACACACACACACACACGGAGAGAGAGAGAGAGCGGCGGCATTACAGGAATACATCTGGCTTTCCAGTTTTTCCACACTGCCCATCTTGCCCCTCCAATAGAAAACAACGCTCCATTTTCATCATTTGGGCCCAAATTAACAGGCTCAACTAGAAGGTCAACATAATACAGTCAAGGTTCACATGGAGCGGGGGAGTCAAACACGCGACTTACTGAGAGAGCAGAGTGAGAAAATTGCACAGGAGAAAAGTGCATGTTTGTGATAAAATAAATAAATAAATAAATAAATAAATTTCCAATTAGTCCACTAGTTAGACATAACTGCACAAGCATGGTCTCTTCTGCTCTCAATCTGATTTAACTGTTAAGTTAATTGTCTTACTGATTTAATAGTTAATGAAGTGATGAGATTAAACCTGTCAAACCTTAATTTCAATAGAACAGGGTAAAAAATCAGATAACAGGAAGATCTGCATCAGTATGTTTTTTTTTTTTTTTTTTAATTACTTATTTATGGTCTGTGTAACTGCAAACAAACTGTGGTCCTGCACCGAACAACATTTTGCAACAATGAACAACACAGCACACCAGTCACACCTTTTCATAAGACACAAACATTATGGCAAATTGTATTTAAGTTCATTCTTACATTTCTCAAGATTTCTCAGTTCGCTTTCATTTTGCAGCATTGAATAGAATGAAATATATAATGAACAAATAAATACATTTTTACTTTTCCAGTGGTTTGAGACATAAATTCATTTTTGATTAAACAATTTCTGTTTTTTTTTTGGTTTTTTTATCATAAACCACAAAACGCATTTCCTGTTCAGCTATGGTGAAGATACCAGTATGAACCGTGGTGAGGCACACAATGACTCTGCTGCACTCTGTGCAAACATTGACAAATCTGCTGACATGCACACTCTGAGAGCAACTAACTCTGTCTTCAATGAATTGCTTCAAAAAATGGTTATTATATGGTTCGTGACTGAGGTTAGTTTATGTGCATAATGTATTTATTGAGTGTTCAGTGATGTTACAATGGCAGTAAATCAGCGAGAAGAGGCAGGCAGTTCTTCTGCCTGATGTTAGGGGGCGCTCATGAGTCCAGAGACTCATGCTACAGCAGCACAGGACAGAGGTCTGCAGTTTTTAGATGCTGCCTGCTGTTCGCTCTGTTTTCATTCACTCTTATCACTATCTTTAAACATCATCACTTTCGGTGTCTTTCTTCCTGGAGTGCTGCTCAGTATTACTTTGTCCAACATGCCACTTTTATCTCTGAATTTGTTATTTTTCTTTTTTGACGTCCAGCTGGCTTGGAACAGCTGATCGCTGGTCTGCAAATACTTTTTACAGTCAAGCCCCTCACTGTGCATTTCTTAAATATTTTATATTTCCATATTCACTTTCACCTCACAGTGAGAAGGTTGAAATTTTGTCCAAGCCTTTCTGTGTGGAGTTTGCATGTTCTCCTTGTGCGTGTGTGGGTTTTCTCCCCACTGTCCAATGGCATGCATGTGAGGTTAACTGACGTGCATGAGAGTGTATGCGGTATCTGTCTGTTGTCCTGTGATGGACCGGTGACCTGTTCCAGGTGTACCCTGCCCTCGCTCATCGATTGGCTCCAGCACCGTGCAGCCCTGCACAGAGCAGTCGGACAGACAGAGGAATTAATAATGGAAAAAAAATAAATAATGGATTTTCTCGCTATTTGGTAAAAATGCTGACCTGAGACATAACCCCTTTCACTGCTGCCGATCAATAATCTACTCTGCTGACAGCATATATTTGTAAATATGATTGTGATCGAATCAATACCCAGAATCCCCTGCCTCACCTGACCTAGGGCTGCACGATATTGGAAAAAACTGACATTGCGATTTTTTGGGGGCTTGCAATATATTGCAATATATATTGCAATATTAAAAATAGAAGAATTTTCACCAGATGACCTGAATAGCTGTATTTGGGGAGATGGCCACTTGAGAGAAATACGTGGTGTTTCATACCGCTTGTCGATCATTTTTTTAAATCCCTCTTTAACGATCCACTGTGTTCAATGACACCATGTCTTTTGCTAGGTAAAAAGTTATTGCATCCATGATTTGTCGATGCTGTTTGGAGTTCCTATCATACGGTGTTATGCCGGCAAAGGCTTCTGTAATTGTCCTGGAAATACAGGAGCTTGTGATGGCGTTTCAAATGGTCCAACAGGTTTGACGTATTACCTCGTGTTGAGGCAACCACGACGAGGCACTGTCGGCAGAGAACGTTTTTTTGTTCTGTATCATCTTTTTTTACAGTCGAAATACATCCAAATTTTGGATGTTGACCTTCTTTTGAGGACTAAATCCTTCGTCGCTTCCTCCTGCATGTCGCCTGTGTTCAGAGTGTACCTGAGAGCGGCCCCTCCCCTCCCCTCTCTGCTGTGGAGGAGGGAGGGGGGCGGTGAGTGCCGAGCAGGAGGGAGGAAGAGAGTGCAGCTGTGCAGAGCATGGAGCACCTTGCTGCTTTTACGAAGCAAAACAAAAGTTAATAATAATAATAAAAAAATATTGCACATCCTGCGATGTGACTATTGCACATGTGCACATTGCGATGGCAATGTTCAAACGATATATTGTGCAGGCCTAACCTGACCACATGCCACTGCTCAAGCAATGCGGATCTGTACTTACAGAAGCTACACTGAGGATACAGTGAAATAAACTGGAGGGCTGATTGGACACACTGACCCTCCGTTTCACAAACTGAATTCGATTTTTTTATAAAGCAAATTTACAAATACGTAGCCTACTTCAAAGGACTGTCCATCAAACTACTGTACTGTGTAGTCCTGTTCAGGCTCACAGGGCAAAGGCTAGATAGAAAACAGAATGTGTATCCTTCGAACAATTTATTTCAAAAATGCTATGTTTCAGTGAGGCAAAAGTGCATAAATGAAAGTGAAACTTAGCGGAGAAGGAAACTTGTTGGAGACCTTTTTTGTAGCTGTAATAAAATGAGAACCAAGTTGACACACTAAGCAGCTTGATGAGAAATGTGCACTGTTTGCAGAGTTAACTGGATAATTGTGATGATGCTACTCTAAAATGATGTATTATGTCTATACATGTAACTTTATTTGGTCAGTTCAGGACTTTTTTTTGTTGGAAAAGCTCAATTGTAGCATCCACGAGTATAAAAATCATGAGCACACACTTTCTCACAGACAATTGTGAGAAAGTGTTTTCATCACCGCACAGCGTCATTCTTGCAGCCGGACCGCAGCAGAACAATGTAAGGCTACACACCCTGTCTGTGTGACTCAGTGACCTGTGGGACCCCTGGGCCCCAGAGTCGCTCTCTTACTCAGACTGGGTCTTGTACACCACTCCAGCATTGACCCCCATTCATTTGGAACCGACCCTTCTTATCAGGTCTGCCAGTTTGGGCTGTTGTGCGCGCACACACACACACACACACACACACACACACACACACACACACACACACACACACACACACACACACACACACACACACACACACACACACACACACACACACACACACACACACACACACACACACACACACACACACCCCACTGCCCCTCTCCTCCCCACACCACCTCCGTTTTTTCTACTCTCTTTAATCCATACAAACTTAACTGTGCATCAACTCTTTCCAATGTCTTTCTTCCACGTTTGCACACGAATATGAAACCGCACGTTTTGGGAAAACCGTGCCCAGCAGATCCCGATGAGTGTAAAGAGAACAGTCGTGTGTCAAGGACTTGGTTTCAGAGAACAAGTCCAAGAAATCTGACTTTGAATGAGAGCGAGCCAGAGAGAGAGAAAAAAAAAAAGCTTAGTGAAAAGCCGGCATCCAGAGAGCGCCCCCACCAAGCACACAACAACACACACACACACACACTTACTCTATTTGTTTGGGTAAAACACAAAGTGACCAGCGCTCAGCAAAAAATTCTAACTTCAAATGAGAAGAGAAAAAAAACACCATAAAAACTTGTTATGAACGCAGCAGTAAAATAATATGTTTATCATGCAGATACCAAATTAGAAAGTTTTGCTTTATTCAAAAAAAAAAAAAAAAAAAAAAAAAAGGTGCACCCGATGACCTGTTTTTGTCCAAACTGCGATCTAACAAAACAAAGAGGAAAATCCTGGAGGCAGAAATAATAAAGTAAGATCTTTGACACTTTAATGACCACCTTTGAAAGCTTGTTGACAAGTTTCACAACAGATCTTGCCATCTGTGAATCTCTGGGAATTTTGGCCATTTTAGACAACATCATATGATAACTGGAAAAAAAAATGCAATCACAAGCCAACCCTGGTCAAATGAGACTTCGGAAGAGCCTGGAGCTGAACTGACAGTATTAGTTCCGATCTGAAATGGCTTCTTGTTTAATACTAAACACTTCTACCACGTAGTTCTAGCCAGGGCAAAAATATCTGACTAATGACCAGAGGGAAGACCAGTGTTTCTTAAGGGAAAGTTCCGAGTCATTTTCCCAGCATGTCTCATTCTTTGTCATTTTTTTGGGGGAGAACTATTCATTCATTTTATGATCTGAAGGACTGGAGGGAAATCAGAGAAATTACAACAGTAAAATGAGATGGAGGCGGAAAAGTTGGGAGCGTTAGATGGATGACAGACAGACAGGCGAAGAGAATCTCATTGCAAATGACTCAGATCATAACAGTTAAGGCACAAGTTCTTAAAAACTTCAAATAATAAATAAAAAAGAATTAAACTGTAACAAAGTAATAAAAAAGTGACCACATGCATCAGAATACGACTGGATCATTGCATTGAAATTCTTGCACAGGTTTTTGCATCAGCCTCAAACCTGAAGAAGTGTACGAGGACATGTCAGACTTTTAATTATTAAAATCCACTACAGGCCTTCTGCAGGCTGTCCTATTCTCCAACAGCTGTTAGCAATATATCCTGTTGTTTTGGTATTTTATGTTTGACACATTGTGTCTAGTCCGGTCGTGAAGTGGTCAATTTTATTCCCCACCAACAGTAAAAATAAGTTAACAGAAATGGGAATAGATGGACTATAGTTGGCGTATATCAGGGTGA
Organism: Salarias fasciatus; assembly: GCF_902148845.1. Lineage (NCBI taxonomy): Eukaryota > Metazoa > Chordata > Actinopteri > Blenniiformes > Blenniidae > Salarias > Salarias fasciatus. The sequence continues at coordinate 20,364,730 of NC_043745.1, forward strand.
CGTGGTGTAAGTGGTGTGTATGTCTGCTTTCTGATTAAATCCATCACTATCTTAATTAAGCATGCTTTCCTGTGATGGAGACCAGTGAGACGCAGAAGTCTATCTGTGTTTTTTAAGCCTCTGTTAGCCCGTCCGGCAGCGCTGACCCCTCATCAGTCACCAGCAGAAAAACAAAAAGATCAGCCGGCCCTGGGGAGCATAAACAAGGGGTGGGCCAAATTACGGGTGCCATAATGTGGCAGAGAAAGGTGGTTTCACTCTGCCTATTTACTGTCTAAAAATAAAGCCTTGCCAACCCAAAGGACTGCATGCCCATAGATAAATCCGTGCCAGCATTTTTTTTTTTTTATACATATATAAAGCATCTACTCTTAACTTGTGAAGCGTAATGAGCATCCTGAAACGTTCAATTACAGATTCTCTACTAACGAGGTAAACAAAGCCTCAACACTGCTCAAAACAAAGCTCTTGATGAGGACTCTGTATCCAGGTGACTCTGTATTTTCTCTGAAGTTACGGGGGCGGAAGGTGTTGACAGTCTCCGCGTTTCTCCCCAGAGAGAGCAGCTCTGGTGTTTTCCCATATTTACGTCAGTATTTACGCATGTGTGTACAGGTCCTCTGAGAGGTTTACATATTGGGGGTAATAGGATAACTCTGGCCTCGACTCGCAGAGAAACAGGTGCTTATCTTGTCAGAGCTGTTGTGCTAAGCCAACCTCTGACCCCTGGTTAAGAGCCAATTGAGAAATTAAAACAAGAAATTTGCACGCCTCCCCCCTGCCCCCCCCGGCCTGCTCTCAGCTCTCCTCTCTTACTTTATGCGCTCGCAGACACAAAAATGCATGGAAGTGGTAAAGGTCAGCCAGATGATGAATCATTTCACAGCTATTTCCCTGTATCCTGCACTACTCCTCTGTAGTGGGTTTCGCAAGTCAAAATCAGAAAATGGTCAGATGTAACTACGTCTGGAGTTTCTGCTGGGTGGAGCTGTGGGGTGGGGGGGGGGTGGGGTGAGCTGGATGAGAGGGAGTGGATGGGGAAAGCTCGCCGCTGTGTGGGGTCTTCTTGCGTGCGTTCACCACCGGGGTCTGAGTTATTGATTTTCAGGCATGAAGCAGAAATATTGTCCGGGGTTTTTTATTTCTTCTGCACTGCTGCCAAACTCTTTCTAGTAAGCCTCCTAACACACCTCCCTCTGAAAGACTGACGACGTCTCTTCATTAAACGTGGCTGCAAACTACAATGGAGCCACAACTGAGAGTTGAGGAACGGTGCTGATAACAGTAAGGCCGTGCCAATCCACTTTCACAATTACAATAATTAGAACAATCAACGATGATCTTCCTGTTATGGAATGTTCTGAATTGTCTCAAACTTTGTCTCCTCTCAACCCAAATGAAACTGAAACGTGTTCTTTTTCACCACGGATTAGGTAGGATGAATGAAAGTAAATAAAAGCTTTATTTTCTAATATTTTAACAGCTCCTCGTGTTAAAAATTGTGTCCCTGGCACAATTTGTTGGGGAATAAATAGTTTTTCCTGTCACAGTGACAATAGTTGCTTCACAAAAAGAACATCATATAAATACATTTCGAAAGCTGTCATCTGTCATTTATTGAGAGTGTAACTCATGGGTTTTAGAATACCAGTGTTTCTCACCTCAAGGCAATAAATGACATTTGCTGACAGGTGCTAGTTAGAGGCTTTATTTGACCTTGCTTTTTGATTCATCTGCATATATAAGGTAACTGGAACTATGTTTACATAGACATTCAGTTAAAATATTTCTGTTTAAGTCAGACTGCTTTTATGTTTTCTATATTTAAAATTATGCACAAGCTATTGTTTTTTCACACATTATTTCTTTGAGAAGATGCAGTGAAAAAACACAAAGCTTCTGTAGTCCCCACCCTTCTTTGAAAGTTCCAGAGAAAATAAAAATATCAGATAGAAAAAAAAGTTTACTCCAAATCCTTTTCTCATGTTTTAAAATTTCCTACTCACAATTTCCACTTTTCACAGTTCATCTAATATATTTATTTTTTTATCTGACACCTTGTTTATCTAGAAACATTTCCCTTCTGCTTTTAATATTGATGACACTGTGATAATGTGTGTAAGGGGGAGGAACTTTATTGGTTGGGGTGGAAGAAACTACATCCCTTTTTGCTGAATTATCTTCACTCTGGGAATAGACAGAATGTTCTTCCTCTACCAGAGAAGCTTACTGTATAAATGTAGACTATGCTGACCTTGCATAAAGCAGGAATCTCACCTTTGAACAGCAAAATTCAGAGGATTAACTAAACTCACACTAACTTCAGGCCTAATGAGGGATGCCAGTAAGATGAAAGCTATAGCACCTGTCACATTTTCTATAGATTCGAGTTCATTTTGCCTGCATTATATACTTCCTGTACAATGCAAACTAATACGCTGTAAAGACGTGTATTTTAGTTACATAAAATCTTACATTTATACTCTGTCCTGTTTTCACTTGATATATTGTAATTTCAATCTCATCAGAAGCCTCTCCCACTTTCATCACACAAGCCGATTATGCTGAACAGAGGAAATCTAAACATCTTTTGGGTTGAAACACTGACATACAAACACCGTGTTCTCTCCTCTGATTTGACAACAGTAAAATTCAGACATTTGATATGATTTTAATCGCAGCATCAGTAAACTTCACCCAGTTTACAGGGGAATGCCACCAGCTGACTGATTAGTTTGCATTTGATGTGAAATTGCGCCTCCATCAAACTTATTCACTTCAGCTCGCTGTCCTGTTTCCAGCATGTCTTCTGCGCTCATATCAGCAGCATCCATGAACTTCAAATGTAAATATGTCAGATTCAATCCACTCACCTGCAAGTAAAGAACCGTGACCATCGTTTTAAGAACCTCGGTGGTACAAACATTTTGGTTATCTGGATATGATGTGTATTGAGGACCCCAGCAGATCTGTGCCTTAGCTGCCCTTCGCGCCTGTACAAATGCTGCAACCTTCACCGTGACAATTTAAAAAAAAAAAAGAAGCTTTTGAGAATGCACAACAAAGCAGCAATACATCATGGCAAGCAATAAATAAACTGGTGAGTCAGAATTTAGTCATCAGAGATCCAAACAGTATGAATTAACCATGATATTTGAGAATTGGAGTGCCTATGGTAACTTACCATGAAAAGTTTGATTATGGCTGCATGTTATGGTCATTGAATCAAAATGAAAGCGTTTGATGCCCACCTTTGAAATGCATTCAGTTTACAATATTTAGTCGAAACGGAGGTCTTGATAATCTTTTAAAATCAGGTTATGTGTCTCTGTCTCTGTGATCAAAAGGCATTTGATTATTGTGTGTCACATTATAAAGCTTCCCTGTATATACAAATGAGCAGTTAATTGGCAAAGAAAATACAATAGGTAGGTCTGAAAATTCAATCAGCATTATTCCAGGTTCAGGCTCAGGTTGTATTTTTGTATTAGGCAATTCAAATTTGTTTCCAGTACCATTCAGACACAAGGCAATTAACAATGATTTACAAAGAAATACACTAAGGCAATTAGGAAACTCTTAAGCGATTAAGATCATGAAAGACATTAAAGCAAGCCAACTAAGAAAAACATATGAAAGGGAAATAAATACAGCTTTATGAAGACAAAGTAAAGAACTAAAATATATTCTTTATTGTAAAGCCTGAGACAATAACACGGTTTTAAGACCTGATTTAAAAAAAAGGGGTGTGTGTCTGTGTGTGTGTGTGTGTGAATATAGTTCTTCAGAAAGTGTGTTTCTCAGGTGAGGAGGTAGGAACTTAAAGCTAGAATTAGAATGCAGTGAGTTATTAACACATTGGCTACAACCATTTTTGAAACATGGTTAAAATAATCTTCCTAACATTATCATATATAAATTTAACTATTTTACAATTTTGGAAATTCTTTCATGCGTCTCAAATAATGGGAATGATGTGTCTATTTTTCAAGTAATGAAGCTGAGAGGCTGTGAGTGACTGCAAGGAGAGCGCTGTTTCATTAACTTTAGTCTGTCACCATATCTCCCACAGCAAATATAAAACATGCTTAGAGACATAAGCATGCACACACAGGCACTCTGACATGAACTCTCCTCTGCACACATAAACACAGATGCATAAACAAGCAGTTGAATAGCTGAAGGAAATCCTCAGTCTCACCAAAACAGACATATGATACTTGGAGAGAACACAACTATATGAGCCTGGGACAGCAGCAAACAATGAGTTGTATCTCAAACTCTGAACGCTGCACGTTTCAAGCTGAAGAAACACCAGTTAAAGATTTTACATGAAATATTCAAACTAGATATTAAAAAAAAAGTGATCACAGGAATGAATAAAGTGATCCACTTCATAAAAAGCCTCTTTACACGCACATGAAAGTTAAACAGATGAAATGACCCAGTTTTCTTGCCACTCAAAGGACGTGATGAAACGTATGTGAGCTGTGCCATGCGGCGAATACAGAGGCCAGGAATAACAGCATGAGGTGAAAAATAGCTTTCGGATTCATGTATTAAAACACATTTTGGTCTCCGCTACTGGCTGCTCTCAGTTTCCTCACAAAAAGCCAGAGGAGAGCGGCAGCCTGATTGACACATGGAGCTTCTCTCTCTCTGCAGGCCAGGACTCCGTCCAGGACGCTGCAGCAGAAAACAGGAATGAAGTTTACTTATAGGATTCGTTTCTGTCTCAAATGTATGATATTAATTTGAAAAAAAAAGGTCACATTTAGTTTCCTGCTGTATGCAAAAGGACAAGGTTATCATGACATAACAAGAAAATTATATGGTGTACAACACACACACACACACACACACACACACACACACACACACACACACACAAAGCAAGTTAAAATCTTTGGTAATTTGTCATTTTTAAGGTAATAATGTTCTTAAAAACATATAGACTGACTGATGGAACTACAGTAGCCGTGCCTCCCGCAGACAGAAGCGGCTGAGGGTCTGGGGCTTAGTGAAACTCAGCCTGTGTGTCTCCCCAATAATCTTCAGGTGGTGGAGTGTGGAGTGTGAGCGGCCTGGGGGCTCAGGGCAGGTCTGGGACTGGGGTTGATAATGAGCAGGGGGATAAAGTAGAGTTATAGAGGTCTTATCACCCGGAGCCTCGAGGTCACACAGTTCTTCTTGTGGCCATGAAGCTTTCAGTCATTCAGAAAACGCAACACCATTACTCAGAAAACAAGCATTTTTTAAAATATCTTACGTTGTATATTATCATGTCAAAATACGGATTTCACTTTAAGTCTGGCTCCACTTGTGATCACAGATACAGCCCGTGGATGATCTCTGCGTTTGGTGTGAGTGTGAGCTGTGAGCGGGTCAGGCGGGGAGACGGGCAGCAGTGGGGGGTCTGTCAGACCTCAGGCTGGGATTTGTTGAAGTGCATCAGACGGGAGTTGACCAGAATCTGAATAAATCACTTCAGTGGCACCAGTGACAAAGACCTCGATAATGCCTCAGAGTTATCTGAGGGGACATTTAATGCCTCTAATCACATCCAGCTAATAGATGGCCGATCTGGTTTACCTTTTGAACCAAATCACTTACATTTTTTATTACAAGATAAAAAAAATCAGAATGACTTGGAATGGCACAATATCACATCCTGATTATTTTTTCAGACCTATTTATCCCCCTAGTTAACTTTTGTTTGTTTTTTGTTTTTTTTACAGTTTTGGGTACTTTATCAATGGACATATAGTTATCATTTTCAAAGCTGGTGAACAGTTAGTTGCACGTGGGTGATTTTGTTCATGGTAACACAGATTTGAAAAAAGTTTGATTGCCTATCTTGGATCGCACATATCTTCAAGATAACTTTAATGTCTATGAGTGAAGAAATGCCTTTTAAAAACACTTGAGTAATACACAGATGATGTTGTGTGTGACTCCATTGAGGGTAATATAACATGAAAAGGTCCCGTGTTTCTCTTCAACAGTAACATGTATAGAAAGATGTAAGACCTCGGTTTTAAATGAACCATGTTATGCAACACATAATCGAATTTGTGTTGGAAAGGTGGAGAATAGCAGGTCAGTGCGAGTTGTATCACACAAAATCCAAGCCAGGATGAGTCAAGCAAGGATTGTGTTACCATTACCATTCTCACTGCAGGCCAACCGCAGACACTGCAGCTGATGAAAAGATTGATTGGGGGAGGTTAAAAAGCCATTTGATACTGCTGAGTTTGGATTAATGACGTGCTGCAGGATCAAAATTATCAGCAGCAGCGGGCCGGCAAGCAACCGAGAGGGTGACAAGGAACAGGGCTGCTCTCCGCTAATCACTGTTGTTCTACTTGGTAAATCTCTACCACCCATTGGAAAAGAAAAATAGAGTATTTTTCACATAGAGCGCTGGCACAAATATGCGAGTCCGGCAGCAGTACTCCATCAGCATTTCCATGGCAACCGCGTTGAAAACAGGAGCAGGCCTCCGCTTCTCCCCTCATGTCAGTATGTATCCCATTATGGTCGTACTGTGCGGACAGAAGAGCTCTGCCTGCTCACCACAGCTTTATTTATTTTACTGTCTTTCATCTGCGAACCACCACCAATCTGCATCACAGGGAAATCCACTCTGTGTATCCCATAGGTGTCATTTAGGATTGATTCCCTGGAATTAGCAGACGTCAAAGTAGAACCATGTGGCCGCGCCGTCCGTCCTGCTGTCTGTCCTTACCAACACCTGCGATAAGGCTTTCTGGCCTCAGAGGAAAGGCTCAGGACCGCCGTGCGTTAATTACGGCCCGCGGGGATTCCGGACAGCTTACATATTGAGTGTCTGTAACTATCTGTTAAGTAATTAAGACAGGAGTCATTTCAAAGCAAGTCCAATCCAAGTACTACCTTATTCTAAGATAAAAGCACATCGTCCAAGCAGGAGTGATTGTTTTTCATCCCAGTCGTACCTTTATTTTATCTTTGAATCTCATGAAAATATTGCATTTTGGATGTTACTACTGCATCGGCTGGGTGAGTTAAAGTTTTTTGTTGGTTTTTTTTTGGCATCTGCCCAATGATTGATGTTTTATTTGAATGTGAGCTATGCATCCTTTAAGAGTTACTTTTTGGATTTTTTTTCTAAACACACACACACACACACACACACACACACACGCACGCACACCTGATAAACCATCATAAATCTGAGATGTTATACCACCGAGTTTGAGGTCAAAGAGAAACAAAAGCAGCATTTATGACAGTCAACATTTCACACAGTGGCTCTTGACTGAGCATATTTCATGTCTGAATATAAATACAACTTTGAATTATGACTAATACATTTTTGGGAAGAAATTGGATTAAAAAAATAGATCTAAGACCACTGAAATGAGCGGCAGGACCACCAGCAGCTTCAGTACTGCTGTATTTGCTTCTGTCAGAGTTGAACATGCTATGAAATAACCACAGAATAACATTTAATTCAAAACGTCATGAAGAGTTATTTAAATTATTCCAATATCTAAACTCAAGGATACATTTAATGTAAGGAAATATCTTTTACTGCAGTGTTTTTGTTTCTTCTTTGTTAATCTGTCTGTTATATATCTGAAAATGTTCAGACTTGCATCTATTGAAAATATATGCAGTGAGAGAGTGCACAAAAAAGTTCAGACACAGTCACAACAGCTGTGTGAAAAATGTGAGAGTTTATTTATGCTTTAAAAAATTAAATAAAAGTTTTCTTGCAGTGTAATATTGAATACAGCACAACAGAAACAGCTTCTAAGTGAAAATACATTTTAGAACAATCACTGCACAGAGCAAATCACAATCACATTTACAGTAACATGCATCACAACTAGAAAAAATAAAAATGGGACATATTGAGGAAATAAAACTTTCTTTGCACAAAAGGAAATTCCACTTTATAAATCTCTAAATCTAGATGCACAATACACAAATCAAACCATTCCCATTGCTGTGTGCGTACAGCACATTGAACTGTGAGCATCAATTAGCATAACAGATGCTCATTGTTATGCATAATGCCACCGGAGAGTAATGTGATCCAGTAACACAACAGAGAACCTACAACATATGCACATCGAGAACGTGATCCCGTCTTGCCTTCGGGTCCATTCATTTATCAGCTACGCTCAATAAAAAGAAACCCTCATTATTTTTGTTCGGATTCTGTAAACACCGCTGAATGGCATCGCTGGTGTTTCTGCTTGTGTGAATTTACAGTTTCATTAGACTGCTTCGCGCAGTCAGAGCTATTCGTCTTGATGAAGGAGTGAGTCGGACGGAGTTGACTGATCATACACGAAACATCTGCCACCTGACCCAATCAAACTGCCCAAAGCGACGTCTCCGGCTTCGGCTTTTAAAAGAGCTGTTTCGCCCTCTAATACATGGCCCATTACCAAACGGCCATTCATCACATTAACCCCGGCTCTAGAGAGCTGCCAGTGTCTGGGTGAGTACAGTGCCATAGTGCTCTCTGTCTCCAGTCAGGACACACTCAGCAGCATGTCCACTTTGCCATGACTGTGTTTACCTCAGGAGTACACACACGCAGCCCGCTGCAGGCTCTATTAACCAGGCGAGAGCAAACCGCTGCTGATACTCAGAACAGCGGCCTGATCGACCCTCTTGTGCGAAACACAGGATTGTACCTATATTGTCATTTTGCTGGACTCCCAGTAAAGCGGTGGGGCAGATTAATGTTTTTCCATGCAGTCTCCACTGTCCACCTCACTGAACGTGATTCCACTGATGAAGATAAAATACTACAGGTTGGCGCTTAATGTTCCAGAGAGGATAAAAATGCAACAATCAGCACGCTCAAGGCACATAAAAAAACCACAGACAACTGTATTTTAAAAAATTCACAAAAATAAACAGGTTTACCAAACCTTTAATTAGCACAAAGCTGTGTGCTTCAGCTGGAATTAAGGAGCTTCAGGCCCGACTGTGGTGAGCCTGATTACTTAATAATATGGTGATAAATGCAACTATCAATCAAACACCCTGACAGGACTTACAATTCAGGAGAGATTGGCCAAAATAAGAGCGGCTGACTCTCTCATTGCGGTGATGTCTACGGGGGTGTGTAAAAGGATACTCACTGCAGGCAGCAATGAAGATACTTGCACCAATGATTGAAAGAAATGAAGTGTCACTTTTATTTACGGAACCGAGCTGCAGTAAGTACAGCCGTGTCTCAAAAGCAGACGTGTTGAAATCTGAAGTTTCGCAGCATGACACTGTGTATGAAACGGCGGTGCAGGCCGCAGTAAACACATCTCGCAGCACATCAAACACAGAGCCATCCAAAACATGAAGCTGGGCTGAGCGACGGCACACAGGCAGGGCAACATGTGAGCAGCAGGTAAATTAGATGAAGTCGCACCTCAATAGGCTGATTTTTCATTGAAAAATGTAAAATGCTAACAATTTTATGCACAAAGAGCTTGATTAAATAAACGTTCTGGCTACCTCCCCATCAAATAAAACAAGTTCTACAAAGCAAAGTTTATTATTTTTTCTTTTTTACTTTTGGATTTATCTGTGGGGATCATATCCAGAGTGAGGCCCAGAAAATGGATAAGAAACCTGAAGCAAAAGGTATTTTTGTAGCTGACATAAAATTATGTGATAGACATTTTAATAATGAAATTTGAATAAAATCTTGTTTGTTTAAAAAAGAAAAGATGAGCGCCAAAAAAGTCTGAAGTGTCACATGTGGCTCATCCTTCATAAGGGAAGTGTACAAATACGTGAATAACAATGTCCAAAACTTAATGTAAAACAAAGATTTTCATTGAACAGTGTCCTCATGCATACAGGACTGCAGTTATTTGACTGCTGCCAGTTTTCTTTCATAACATTCACTTGGCACATACAGATAAAATAAACTGTCATAAACCCACATAAACCATTACAATTTGTTTTCTTGCTCGGGCAACCTGTGGCGAACTGTGATCGACACTATGTCAGACAAACGTCAGAGTTTTAACTGATCAATAAATATTTGCAAAAAATACAGTAAGGATATTAAAGTGCTAGAAAAATATTTATGGAATGGTATTGTTAAGTGTAAACGTCTCCAAGCTTCTTCTTTTTTTTCTTTCTTGTTTTCTCATCAACAGCTGAAGGATGAAAAGTGAAGATAAATGAAATTGAGCGTGTTCAGCTCTAGATTTTTCTACTCTTGGAGCTTTTATTGATTATACACTTTGTTTTAATATGGAATAAAACCAGTAGGATATATCATTACTGGTGGTGGAAGTATTGAAACTAATGTCTGAGTTAATAAATGACTCCCATATTAGCTGGACGATCTAAGTTTCTGAAATGTTTCAGGATAAATCACACTAAATGAACGGTAAAGGAATTGTAAACAGCGGTTCTTAGAGCAACACGGAATACGTGGAGGGGCAGGTGATCGTGACTCATGTCTTATTTGCCTCGGTGAGGAAACAATTTGAAGCGATCAGCTCTGTATCGGAGATATAAGACTGCAATATATCAAGTTGCTCTGACCTTCAGATCACAAACATTCTGCAGAGTGAATAATCATGTTTATGATAACTCCATTAAAAACACAAATAATCAGAAGGGCTGCGGCAGACGCTCACACAGCCGCCCCCCCCTGCCTCCACCTCTCGCTGTGGACTTTTACTGGTTTCTGTTGGCCGACGGTTTTTCGCAGCAGGGATGACGTGAAGAGAATTTCTGGTCCTGCGAGGTAAATCACTGCAGCGCACGGCGACTGCAGCTATTCTCTCTCACCTCGCCACTTTTAGCAGACCGTGGCTGATTTCCTTCCTTGCGTGACTCCAGAGTGTAAACACACAGCCAGAGTGACTCATCACTATTTCTCACTTCCATGGTCTGATATAAACACATGAAAGGGTCAGGGGTCATTCTGGGGTGGTGAGTGGGTGGGCGGGGGCCCAGTATGTCTCTCCGTTAGACATCTTCCATTCTCCAAAGAATTCACAGCTTCCTGTGGCCAAAGCCGCACGTCTGCCCACTCCAGCCTGGAGGAAGGAGGAAGAGAAACAGAGTTAGGAATAAGGAGAAAGAAGGACAGACAACTTGGGTGATAGATTACCTTCTCTGCAATGTTACTCTTCAGCAAAATGGAAAGAATGTGGTTGAGAAGAGCCTGTATCTCTTTCCCTCTCGACAGGAGAAGGAAAAGAGTGATGGCTGGAGATGAGATGGTGCAAGGATAGAGCATCGCCTTAATTGTACATCATAAATTAACTTGACTCTGTTTCGTCAGGTGGCAAATCGATTTCAGATCATTCTTTAAATTCTCTTTTCAATTAATCTTTTTTGGACAATTAGCAAAGTGTTGAAACGAGACGAAGTGGAAGAAAGTCCTGATCAGCACTTGGTCCTCTTCAGAGCTGCGTTATGGCAGAGTAGGTGCGGTGGAAGGGAGGGATAGCCACTTCCTCTCAGGCCCCAATGAGAAGGGCCAAATACAGTCCGACATCAATCACTTTGCACTCCGCGGCTCTCTCAGTGCCATTGTTACAGAGCAGGCCAGCGGAAAGAGGCCAGTAGCAGGTGGAAATAAAAGGCACTTTGACAACTATAGGGTTCGAATCCACAACATTTACACAAGGCAAAGAGAGAGAAGTCTGGCAGCCAGCATCTGTTTACACACACACACACACACACACACACACACACACACACACACACACACACACACACACACACACACACACAAAATGCATTTACACATTTACACTTTGATTCATCCAAATAATATCATTCCAAGTAAGAAGGTGCTACTCTGGGACAAACAGTCGCTGTTTCTGTTGTTGTTGTTCAAATGACATTAAAATGTGTTTTGTTGAAATTGAAAGTTTGCAGTTTGCAGAGGGAGACATTATTAGATTACAGGATGAAAATGAGTCAGAATAAAAACAGATGTTTCTCGAACAGATAAAATCCGTCTCCGAATTACTGCTTGTTTTTTTTCCATCAATAAATTGACAGAAAGTGCCCAAAATGTCACTCTCAGCACTCTCATCATCATAATTCGATCAAATCCAAGCACACAGATGCACTGGCCACATAACACTGAATAAAACTGGAATTAGTGAGAACAATGACATTTAGAAAACAAACTATTTACAAAGGAGATTGTTGTCTTGAATGTATAGTGAATAAAAACTGCTAATAGCAAATAGAGGGGCTATTTGTGATTTTAGCAAAATTAAAGAACCAGCAAGTAAAACAGAGGTTTAAAAGCTCACAGGTCTGAAATATTCAATGTGAGAAATCACCGTTTCTCAGTTAAAGCACAAATATAAGTTTGAACTCAATGTCTAATAACTGAATAACGGAAATGCAAAATCAATTAACTGAAGTTAGATATTGAAATGTTTTGCTCATTGACCAAAACATTTCTTTTCTGTACTTCTCCTCACAAACAAATGAAAGCTCTGTGTACTTTAACCTCCCGGCCCTGGATCAATCACAGCCATGTGGATGTGTTTAATGCTCCATTGAATTTTGCTTTTATTGCTTGATTTCTTGCATCTCATGCATTCCTGTTGCTTTGTCTGTTGTTGTGGAAAGCTGAATGTGAACGTTGAAGAGTAACACTATGGGAGCGCACATGGTTTCAAACAGCAAAACAACAGATCCTCAAGGAACGGCTGAAATTCTGTGAAATACGCGAATCCTTCTGTGACTGCTCTTTCCTCCACAGGTTACTCAACACTGAAGTTCTGTCTCCCTTTCAGCCTTTCTGTGTCTTCTGGTTTCTTTCCCTGGCACTGCCCGCCGCGGCCGCCGCACCTCCCCCACAGCTGCACTCCTCTCCACTCGTCTCTTCGCTCGGGATCAGAGCTGGAACCTGGCAGGGTCTCTGTCACACGATGCCCATGCGTGTGATGCTTCGCTGGGACCCCCCTCCACTCAGGAAATGCTCTCGGCCTTTTTCCCACCCTAGTGTTCCGCTGTGGAGAGCCGGGCATTACAACCGAATCCAGTTACCATCCCAAAGCATTCCTGACTGATTCCAACCGCTGCCTGGCTCTGGGTTCCCACAGACAACCAGGATCTGCCCTCATTTCGGATCCACTGGAGCTCTGGGTATCAGGTTGTGAACTACCAGTGCTGTTTACGGCAGGACAGAGGAGTTTCGGCTCTACAATAGGCAATTACCATCATTCAATTTGTGGTGTCTGTAGGTGGATTCAGTGATGTGCAGATTAAAAATAGTCAACCTATTCCAGACAAAAAAAAACAAAAAAAAAAAACTGAGAGGGACGGAGAACACACACTGCACCAATGATATCTCCCACTGTGGCGTGCTGTTTGGGAATTCTTAATTGCTTTTTCCGAAGCAGCTTGCCACAGGAAAATCCCCCTTCAGAGTAGAGAAAAAAAGAGTTGGTGGGCTGCGCGTAAACACTATAGATATTATGTAAACACATACGTATAAACCCATGTCGCCCCATGTGCACCCATCAAACTGCCATCAGAGCAGTATCAAAGGAGCAGACCTGCACTGGAGCCAGCTTGCGGCCTGTGTCTGCCCGCCCTCTGTCTTTTGTGTTCTCCACAGTGGTTTGTGCTTCAGCTCTCATTATTGATGCCTCTCCCTGCATTAGACAGACAGTGACGGCCTGGCCCTGGAGGTGTGCGGTCCTGCAGGGTGGGGCGCCGCACACCCACTCACTGCATACAGGACAGGACACAGGGCAACAGCTGGGAACCAAGAAAATATCATCATCATCATCATCATCATCATCATCATCATCATCATCATCATCATCTCTGTAGGCTCAAATAATATGATTAATATCTCTACAATAACAGTCTTTTGTTCTTTTCTGCAGAGATTCTTGTTGAGCTATAATACATCTGAGAAGAAGAGAGCAATACTGAAGATGAGTTTAATGCTTTGTGTTGCACAGGAGTATTTGTGTTTCCGGTTCACGTCATGCTCACAATCATTAAAGGTTTTATAAGTAGGCTTTTAAAAGTATTGAAAAGGACTGGGAAGTAAACGTCCAACATTGTAGATAATTGCGGGGTTTTTTTATTCATCATTGAATGATTTCTTTAAATATATTTGAAAACTAAAAATATACACTGAGATATGAAACGAAGAGAAAAACCACAAGACATTTTATCATAAATTTGAAAAACTTGACATGACTTGGTGTCTATGAAACCAATCAGCATTATCCAACATGTATTTCCTTTTTTAATGTATCATAATGTTGCTAATGAACTATTAATAAAATATATCAAGAAACTCTCAAGTGAATCTTTTCATTGTAAACATTTGGAGTATCAATAATTTTTTTCAGTAATTTTAGTAGAAAAACATAGGAAACTATTTTTAAACAAGATGAATTATAAAAAATAATAAAGATGCATTGAGTCCACATATCTCATTCTTTTGCTCTTGAATCTTGTTGTTTTTGATATGTTTAATCTATTCTTTGCATGTTTTGTTCTGTGGAACCCTCAAAAAAATCAATAAATAAAAAACGCCTCAGTCAGTTTGCTGTAAACAGATATTCAAAATGTGAAACATTTTCCCATCACGTGCTCACCACACTGGGACAGCTCAGAATCAGAAGAACTGAACCTGTCAGCGCCTGTGGTTCTGTCTGTGATCATAGAATAAACCAGAAAGAATTTTACATATGTCTTTATTCCCCTTCTTCATTGTCTGAAGGAATGCCTCAACATGAGGATGTAAAAAAAAAACAGAGAGACACTTCTAAAACAGAACTGCTTCAACGGGAGACAAGCAAGTGAATGCGTCAGTAACGTGGAGATCTTGTGAGGGCCTTTTTTAATCAGACACCAGGGACTGTTGCGGGAAGGCGTGTGAAGTGTTGCTGAGGCCCACTTTCTCACAATAAAAAAGTTTGTGCCAGTGACTCATGCGTTTTGGCACGACGAGCTCCTTATCTGCGTTCGTTGTTTTGGACTAAAAACGTCAAAGTCTCCATGGTCCAAACGTCAAAGAACTACTTAGCTCTGTCTTGTCTCTGCGGTGGGCCGTTCCACTGAGCTCTGATTTGACAGACGGATTTCACTCACAAATAATGTGAAAACATGAATTCGGTCGCTACACAAAAACACCCTCAACCCCTCTGCTGTCGCTTACAGCCAGTGGGGGGGCTGCAGGGCTGCAGGGCTGCAGCAGAGACAGGTGGGCGTGTGTGTATGAAGGTAACATCATAATTAACACGGTGACAAATAACTGAAAAAGAACAGATACAGGGGTTCGAATCCCATCACTGAGAGGCTACCAGTGCGAGTCCTTGAGCAAAGCTCCTGAACCTCCAGGTAAAGTTGAGTTAAATTCAGAGAACATATTTATCATAGGATCAATTCAGTATATAACAATTAATAATCAATAGGTATCGATTATCATTTCAGTTTAAGACAACATGAAACATTTATTTTCATTGAAATATTTTAAAATTAAAGTAAAGCTCAAAATTTAACTGCGACCGTATGCACGGACCGTTATTGTGCAATTTTTCAGAGAGTGGTTATTACTGTAAATGAGATTGTAAGAAACTGTTGATTATATGAATGTCTCGTGTCTTTTTATTTTTCAAATGTGCTGTCATTAAATTTAAGAGAATCCTCTTTTTCACATTATTGAACGCCTTATCATTTAACACTGACTGTGCGTCATGACGCATGGACCCTAAATAGGAATTAACTGGTTTCATCGTCACTAAAACATGACATTAGTGTCATGACACCTCAGTTGGAGGCTCCGATATTTTCACACCTGCTACCAAATTATTATGTAATCATATGATAACAGCCAAATAATACTACTTGTTTTTTGCTGAACAATGTCGTTTCAAAAAAATGTTGCTTTTCGATGCACCTTCATTTCCCAAACGTCAAGCTGAAAGGTCTACGTGTCCCGAGTGTTTTTGATTTTAGTCAATATTATTTTCAAGTCGTGAAGCGCACCTCTGCCGCGGCTGGTTAGCGCGGACGGCGGTGCGCATCAGACGGCTCCAACTCTCAGACCACGCGCAACGGCCCAGCGCGCGCAATCAGCGGTCTGCTAGCAATCCCGTCCGTTCCCGATCACATAAACACCACTTAAAGGAAAATATACACGGCCACCTACAGCGCGGGGAAAGTGATGAGGGGTTGCCCACCTCGACATTACACTGTTTTCAATTAAAGTGACAATGCTGAGTGAACCAGGCGACACGCGGAGGACAGGAGGCAGCGAGGATGCGTCTGGAAAAATACCTGAAGGATCAGGGGCTCAGAAATGTGGGGTTACACAGACAAACTGATCTCTAATTAATATAAGTTCACTATCATATCTAAGGAATTAATATTTAGATGAAGGAAGCAATGATTCTGGTGAATAATGACAACACAATCTGAGGTGTATTTATTAATTGAAGGTTATTGTAAAGACAAGGTAAACCTTTATGGGATTTTTTTTTCTTCTAGAAATATTTTCATTTTGATCATTTTTGAGGAAAAACATACAACTCGCTTTTTGTTTCTGCATATTTTTACATGTTTCAGTTCCACAATAATATGAAAACATAGAAAACTCTCCTAATTTGACAGAATCCGCTGCTCTATTCCTCTCAGTGATGAGGAAATTAATTTCTACTTCAGGTTAACTTATTTTAATTTATTAAGACAGTTCCTGTAGTTTCAGTTATGCAGGATTTTTTTGGATCAATAAAATGATCTCTCTCTCTCTCTCTCTCTCTCTCTCTCTCTCTCTCTCTCTCTCTCTCTCTCTCTCTCTCTCTCTCTCTTGCTATCTATCTGTGTATTACTGATTATTGTGCCTTTCTGATTGCATGATTGCATAAATTCGAATAGGTGTGATTTTCTGACAGCTATAGACAGTGCCTGTCTGCAACAAGAATAGACTACAATATACTGACTTACAGACCAAATCCAAGAACAAACGTGTCATTATTCAAAAGTCACATTTTGAATGAGTATTACATGCCTGCCGTGCGTTTGTGATTTTCGTGCTGGTATTAATCACGCCACTAATGTTCGTTTTTGAGAAAAGACTGATCATTCTGTCTCACTGTCCTGTAAACTAAACTGACCCTCTGTAACCTATGAGCAAGTAAACTGACCTATTAGTCAAAGATGATACTTTATAAAAAAAAAAAAAAAAAGATGTTAAAATCACCATGTTTAATGTGATACTGGGCGGAGCTACTACTCCTGATAACCATTCAAGCTGTTGGTTTGAAGTCACTACGGCCTGCTATTCATGACCAGTATTCATTTAATTCGTGATGGCAAAAAAATAATATTACAGTCCATCATGAAGTGGTTTTTTTTGCATGATCACAATGGAAGAACAGACTGAACATGTTAGTTTAAACATAAGTTAAGAGTGGCATTGACATGTATTACCTAAACAGTGCAGATACTGAAAAGATGCAAAATGTTGTCTGACAACCGGTTTAGCAACAGACTTAAAATCACATCTACTTTCATAAGATGTGCTGTTGTGAGAGAATATAAGTTGAGAGAATTGAACCAAAAAGAAAAAAAAAGGCCTAAATTAACTGTACATTTTGCACACAGCTGCAAGAACTTGACCAATCAAAGTTGGTTACAGCGCACTAAATAACGATGAGACGGCCCGGAAAGGCTGCCAGGAGTGCGCACTCTGCGGTGTACCTCCACCTAAGTGGCCGAGCATTCCTGAGGATGCAGCGCTGTCAAATATTTCATGATGGGACGTCATGGAAAAGTGCATGACTTCGTCTGTGATGGAGCAACAGGGAAGCGGTGACCTCGAGTCTCACGACTCTGCAGTGATGAACATTATCAGCCACCGATGCTTACTGGTGATCTACTCCTGAATTGGAGTTGGAATTTTTGAAAATGTAACTTCATCCATCACAAAGAACAAAAAAAAACCGTTGTGGTTTTTTTATGGACATTGTATTGATAATAGATCATATAGCCTATAGGTACGCACTTGTGATGGAATTAAAAACCACCAAAAATAGTTCCAATAATGTGAAAAAAATACATAATATTGTATTTTATTGGGGTTTTTTTTTTTACGATTTTTGCAAAAACGGAGTGAAGTTGGGAATAGTCACGCATCACCATCCAATACCAGAGGTTTGCGTAAATATTACAAAGCTTCGGTTGGATGAGACAACGCAACAAGTCCTGATGCATAAAAACAGAGTTGATAGTAGATAACAAAGACATAATATTGTGGGACGAGTCCGAAAAGGGGGGAAAAAAGCCTTAATGGAATGAAGTCATCAGCGGTAATTAAATGCAGTAGGTAGAGAGGACGGGAGCGCGCCTGGCCCTGGTGCGCGCTGGGTGGTCCGCTGCACTGATAAATGTGTGGCACTCACTCCACGCGAACGGCCGTGCAGGCACCGGTTAAAACAATACATGCATTCATTTACACATGGTTTTAAATCCCCTCTGAACGGCAAAAAACAACCGTGCCACATTTGGATTGACGATTAAAATTTGCTAATCGATTGTTTTCCTGGCAAACCTCCTCAGACTAAAAATCCATCCTTCCACATAAGTACCACAGAGCGTTTTATCCATCTGACACTTCAACGGATGATTAAATATTACAGTAAACTCCTATCATTTTTAAATTCAATTTCTGTAATTAAATTTAATGATAAGGACTTGGACATTCTTCCATTTTTGAGCAACACTTGCATCTTTCTTAATTCATTTACCCCAGCAGTATTTTTTCCACAGTGTAAAACCCGTCGTCAGGAGAGCCTCCTGGAAACTGTAACGCCAGCAGAGATCATCAGAAGCGCCCATCCACCCGAACCTCTTGGATCTGCTAAAGGTTAGTCGCTGCAGCTATAAGGAGATCTCGGGGGAACAATAAGCAACTTAGTGTCAACAGTTTTAGGCTATGGGCTGATCAGCTTCCAGAAGCTCTTTTTCTTAAAGCTGTGTGAAAAGGCAACGAAAAGAGCTTTTAAAAGAAAGAAAAGAAACTATAAGAAAGGGAAAAGAGTTGCGCATTTTCTACAAGCAAGAAGTATTAAGTCCAGCTGGCCTGATTTTTAATCACTTGTTAAGTCGCATGGCAAATTAAAGCTGTGGATTTCCTCTATGAAGACTCTGAGTACATAAATTGGTAATAAATGAATTTACAAAGGTTGAAATCACTTACTTTGAAGTCCCGGACCTTTGGGTGCTTCACTGCCAGCAGGAGTCGATCCCAAGTCCCCGTCCGAGTTTGTGCGCTCCCAGCTCGGCAGAGCTTCCACCTCACTCCTCCCGCGTCCCTGCGTAAATATTTTGACTGCATTACACAAACAATATTCATGTGTAACAAAGTCCAACATCGACAGAAGACGCTGCGAACGCGCGGGCATATCGCATCAGATTGACTATTAGCTGATCTAACGGAGCTTTTGCTTGATTTTTTTTTTTTTTATTTAAAGAAGGCCAGGAAAAATGTTTACATCTTGCTGTATAAACATCCTGCCCATGTCGCTGTCTATCTTTTACAGAAATCAGGAGGGTGGTTTTGAATATGAGGGGGCACGTTCTCTTGTAAATGCTTTTCATAGATTTAAAATGTTTTATAAAGTATTTAATGAGTTTATTGGCTATAAACAAATGAGCTCTGGGGCGTGGTGCTCAGGGAGCACACTGCCTCAAATGACTGCATGGTATTTACACTGCATGTTTATGGGTGTACTTTCACACTGAATACACAAAAACATGCAGGTATAAAACATAAATATATATTAAAACAGTGACATGAAACTGAAAATGAGATAATATTTGTAACTAAACTTGCTTAGTGTTAATATATCAGTAATATACTTTCAGTCAGTGCATTGTAATTTAAGTAGTCGTAAAGTATAAAATAACGTACGGTCACTAAAGGTTATATATTCCTTATTTCAGTGCAAAGTCTCCAAGAGTGAACGCACACAGATGTGCATGCTTGCAGCCCACCACTGGAGTAGGAGGGAACTGGGCGGGTCCCAACATGAGGATGACCAAGACATCCAGCTTCCAATGCGCCGATGGCAACAGATAAGTAAAAAGTGAGCTCCTCGGACGCACGACAACACACCAACTGAAGTGGAAAGCTGCTCCTGTTCTGCTCCTTGTCCTATTTCGGACGCTGTGTACAAGGCGACCCGGCCTCAGACTGCAGCAGGACGCACGGAAACAGCGAGAAGGAAGAATTAGGACAGTCCGCCTTCTCATCGCGTCCCCAGACTTTCTTCCTCTTCTTTTTTCTTTTCTTTTTTTTTTTTTTTTTTAATGACAAGGACCGAGTAACCGACTTGATAGCGATTACAGGAGGGAAGCAGAAGATTCGGTTCCCATCCTGAAGATTCAATCCAGCAACTAATGACGGCAGAGGTGCAGCAGCCCCCAGCGCAGACCCCTGCCCAGAGCAGCCCCATGTCTGCTCCGGAGAAGCCGCACGGACAGACCGTGGTGATGGAAACCGCCTCCTCCACGACCAAAACCAAAAAGACGAACGCGGGGATCCGGCGGCCGGAGAAGCCTCCTTACTCCTACATAGCTCTGATAGTCATGGCTATCCAGAGCTCCCCGACCAAGCGCCTGACTCTGAGCGAAATCTACCAGTTCCTGCAGAGCCGCTTCCCGTTCTTCCGCGGCTCCTACCAGGGATGGAAGAACTCGGTGCGCCACAACTTGTCCCTGAACGAGTGCTTCATCAAGCTCCCCAAGGGCCTGGGCCGGCCGGGAAAGGGCCACTACTGGACTATCGACCCGGCCAGCGAGTTTATGTTCGAGGAGGGCTCCTTCAGGAGGAGGCCGAGGGGCTTCAGGCGCAAGTGCCAGGCGCTGAAGCCCATGTACAGCATGATGAACGGCCTGGGGTTCAACCACATCCCCGAGTCCTACAACTTCCAGGGCAGCAGCGGGGGTCTGTCCTGCCCGCCCAACAGCCTGTCTCTGGATAGCGGGATCGGGATGATGAATGGACACTTGGCAGGTAACATGGAGGGGATGGGTCTGTCCGGCCACTCCATGTCGCACTTGTCGACCAACAGTGGACATTCCTACATGGGGAGCTGTACGGGATCCACGGGGAGCGATTACCCGCACCACGACAATTCCGCCTCCCCTCTGCTGACCAGCGGGGGAGTCATGGAGCCTCACCCGGTCTACTCCAGCTCCGCCTCGGCGTGGGCTCCGGCGCCCACGGCGTCGCTGAATAACGGGGCTTCGTACATTAAGCAGCAGCCTCTGTCTCCGTGTAACCCCGGGGCGAACCCCCTGCAGCCCAGCCTGCCCACGCACTCCCTAGACCAGCCCTACCTGCACCAGAACGGCCACAGCACCACGGACCTACAAGGTAAGAGGCTCATCTGGAGGGCCACGGCCGCGGGGCAACATTCAAGTCAGACCATTAAATAGATTAATCCTTTACAAATTGAATAATAAAGGCTTTATTAATGATTTTCTTATATGGTCAACCAAGTTTGGCAATGAAGAGATTTTTATGGTGTCGTGCCAAATGTGGGCCTGGTGAAACTTTTGGTCCTGACGTGCACGCCTGTGGATTTATCTGTATTACTGTTCAAAACTCGAGGACTGGAAATAGAAATTATGCAGTTTTAAGTAAATGCACATATTCGTTCAAAGAAAAATTCAGTTCTGCAACTGTTTCGCTCCGATTTGTTGTTATTAATTTATTGAAATAAAAGTCAGTATCAGGGTTTACGAACTCTCGAGGTTTCCTCGAAGTGGTGAAAAAAGGAGACACGGCAGAGCCGGGAGAGTCTGCCGGGACAGTTTAGAGTCGTGCCAATCTCTGGGTAAGAAAAACAAGCGCGGTTAGGTCCAGCCTGCCTTGCCCCGAGGCACTCAGTCCTCCGGGACTGGCGTGCAAGAGGGCCACTGTCAATTAGGCCTGCAAATCCGCCTCCACTTTGACAGTCTTAATAGAGCCCGTTAAAAAGACTTCAGACCCCAGAGAACGCATTTCATTTAATGAAAACACAGTCCAGATATAAAACTAAAAGATGAAGGTTATGACTTTAATTTAATGAGCATTCATCGTTAAAGTTAGAGGAAAAACACTATCATCGTTGTTGTTATTATTATTATTATCATTTTTAAAATAATATTACCATTATTGTCTCTTATTTTTAGTGATTTTTATTGTGAGCAAATTAGGGATAAATCCTAATTAGGCTCATTAGATGAGAAGCAGTTATTTACGGTAAACTGCGATGTTTGTAAAATATGAATTGTTATAACTGTTTTATTTCTCCCTGTTAATTCATGCAAAATGATAGCATACAGTGAATTTAAAATCTTCCCAAGTTGAAAAAAAAAGCCTTTTAAGCCTGAATGTTGGACTCTCTCCGTGCAGGTATTCCTCGGTACCACTCCCAGTCTCCCAGCATGTGCGACCGAAAGGAGTTCGTCTTTTCGTTCAACGCCATGACTTCCTCCGCCATGCACTCCCCGAGCAGCGGCTCGTACTACCACCACCAGCAGGTCTCCTACCAGGACATCAAGCCCTGCGTGATGTGAGCGCTGGAGCCACGCGCGCGACACGCGGGACTGAGAACAAACGCGCGAGAAAAATTACCACTGAAGGACAAAAGAAAAAAAAAGAAGAAGAAGAAGAAGAAGAAGGAAAAACGGAATGAAAAGAAAAAGAAAAGGCATTATTGGCCCACGCAGCCCTGGACAGAGCCGAGTGCTTCAAGTAGAACGGACTACTTCTCTACAGGCCAATTACAAAGCAACCGCATAATAATAATAGTGATAATAATATATAATAATACAAACTTTGTCTTTTTCATCCCATCATCATCGACCAGTAGGGCGAATGGAGGGTGTAAGAAACCCTACTGCTGTTTGGTACTTAGTTCTGCAGAGCGGATGACTACCACTTCACACTTATGCTCTTGTTTATTCATCTATGTAAAAAAAAAAAAAGAAAAAAAAAGAAAAGAAAAAAAATTATATACATATATATGCACACTTCAATTTTCTCCGTCTAAAGTTTTTACCTTTGCCTTTACCTTTGATAAATTAGACTGAGGTTCTTTTTACGGACTTACATACCAACATTGCATTTTGAAATGAACAATTGTGGATTCTGCAGATATAGCCTATGCTGTAAGTCCATATACTGTAAACTGTGTAAAAACGATGACGGCACTTTTTAAATAGCCTATAAGCGCAACTTTTATTTATTCTCTAGGCCTCTATTTTAATTTCAGGCGAATTGGCCAAGGAGTTACGAGCTTTATTGGCAATATTTGTCAGATTGCTTATTATTGTTTTTAATTGAAACATTGAGGATATATTGTAAGCACTGTTGTCGTTTTGTGTCAAATATATGTAGACCTTGTACTTTTCAGCACTGTCTGTATACTTATATGTTGGTAGCAAATTTAGCAAGGGGCCCATTAACCAGGGCCAACCTTTTGGAAAAAGCAACTGTAAGAAATAAAATATATCATTGGGCTGTTAATGCCCACAATTCCACAAAGAAACTAAATATATTTGGATTTCATCACACACTCGTATGCTCTGGAGATTTTGTGGGGATATTCCAGGCCTAAATTCCATTAAATTGAAAAGATGTGAAGATTTATTTTAAGGATTTTTGTAACTTTTGTTGTGTAGCTACTTTTCAAATTAATCAACTAAAACTAAATCTGCCGAAATGGAAAACCAGTGTTGGGCATTACTAAACCTTTTAATTCAATCAGCACATGTTGCGTTAAAGTTAAAAAAAAAATCAGGAATAGAGTGATTTTCTGTCCCATGTAAACTGATATTATATCAACACATGCGTTTTCCACACAGCGTCGATTAATAGAAGTTATTGTGAAAGGTTAGTCCAAACTGAGCCTCTTTGTAACGAGCCATGGCTAATCAGAGGAGAAATCTCACAGTGGCTTGTCCATTGTTCTAGTTGTTGTGGATCATGCCTGCTGAATGTGTGGGTGCAAATAAAACGAACAGTGCTGATCTTTTTATTCCTTCAATGACTGATTCCAGGGTGTAGATAATATGCATGAACTATCATAACACATAATATAGTTTATAAGTCCCAAAAATCAACTCCTAAATTAAATGTTTGGTTTTGACTGAATTACAAAAAAGATATTTAATTTGTTAAAAAGGCCAGACTTATCATGCCCTGTAAAAAGTAAGGCATGTGAAGTCCTCCATGTTTTATGACACGATCAAAATATTATCTTGTGTCAAAATGTCTTTAGACAGTGTTGAAATTGTTGTCAGTGCTTCTCACTTAAAATGATTCCTTAAAAAAATTAACAGGTTAAGATCAATGTTTGTAGTTTACCTCAACTGGACAGCAGTACTACGTAAGGTTATTCAATATATTTTTATTTTTTCAACATATAGTTTCACAGAAGTGTGTTTTGTGTGGGAAAACAGGTGCTTCTATTGCAGAAAAGGACCCGGTGGTGCTGTCCAGTTCTTCTCAATTACTTTGATGCATAAATCTCATACTTTAGACAAAGTAACAAGATTGTAATTTAAGATGACTAGTTCATTTTACTTTAAAGTCCTGCTGTGGTTATTGGTGTGCAGATATAAATCTTTACAGGAAGATGTGATTTGCTGGCTTTTGCGTAGCTTTGCAATCTCACAGCATGACCACTATCTGAACCCCAGTAAAATTAGCATGCCATGGAGCACAGGAGGCAGTGGGCTCAGCAGCAGTGGAACAGCACATTAACACACCGATGACATTTGCCGAGGTTCAGCGCCCTGGCAGGGCCGGGGGAGAGAGAGAGATGGAGCTCCACAGCTGTTCCCCGGCCAGGCCGGGATGACAGCTCCATAAAAAGCCAGAGGCTTGCACTGTGAAGAAAGACATGCTGTGTGCTTGTGACTCAATGCAACCTGACTTCAGGGAAAAGAGGACATGTTTCTGGCAAAGCAGACCGACAAGGGGGATTGATCACTTATCAGGCCGTCTCCGTTGAAAAACATAGAAAAGTATATTTAAAAAAAGATTTGAGGTTTGAGGTTGTTGGGTGTTCAAACGGTTATTCTAAAATCTGAGTTTTTACATCATCTATCAAAATACAGTAAAGATGATGTCACCTGAAAATGACATAAACATAAATTATATGCGTCTTACATCAAAGTCACTTCACCAAGTTTAATATTAGGATTCAACTATGTGGTAAAATTCAACCAAACGTATCAGTTTTGTCAAAATGCAAACAGTGGTGCAAAATGTCATGTTAAAATTCTACTGTGGTTTTTTTTCTATGTTGCAAAACAATTCAAAGATTCGTTGTTCTTCAAAATTTATTGAGCTCAAAATCACACGTGATACAGTGTCTTGCAGTTAAACTGAACCGAAAAAGTCAAAATCTTTAACAATGAAGCTGAACCTACAATGTGACACAACCGTCATGCTACACTGCCGCTATCTGCAATACAGTCACATTGAACTAACTACCCAGAAAGCAATGGGAAAACAGAACGTGACCTCTATCCAAGGAACTACATCAGTATATTAAAAAAAACTGCAAGCATTAATACTGTATTCCTCTGTGTATATATATATATATATATAAAAAAAAGGTTAGTCGTCATCTGCATCTATGTTCAGACTTTTAATAAAACACACCAACAGAAAACCATGTTATCCAAAATCCAGAATCATGTAAAATGAGAACTTGCGCCAGTTGGTCAAAATAATTTTGACCCATGAGAAACATCGGCTTCTCATGTTGGCAACGGCATTACAACTAATGCGTGAGAAAATATCTTTTAAAAGAACTGACTGGTACAAAATGTCTGTAACCTATATACTGACAGTTCAAAATTCACACTTCATGCTCCCAAAAAAAAAAGAAAAACTCCATGAGGCTTGTAATGATTTCAGTACCTAACTGGCCACATGGTGGTGCCATCTGCACCGAAACACAACCAGAACATCTTTGGCTCAAGAGTCTCGGTATTTTCTCGCTAGAAATATAAGTAAACGCATGAAATTTGCTAATGAAAAACTAATAAAATAGTTCCTAAATATTCCTACATAAACATATGTATGTGTCTGTTGAGTCAATACGTTAAAGGTAAATATTTAACGTGCTTCAAAAGCTCCTAAAAAGGCACCATGAAGGAAGACAAGGCCGTCAGGACACAGACCGAGAGGTATGTGCAAAAAACAAAGCAAAGCAAGGCACTTCTGTCAAAAAAAAAAAAAAAAAAAAAAAAAAAACCACACTTTTGGGGAAATATGTTTGAAGTCAGGGTTTTCTCACATTGTCAGAAACTATAATCGGGGACTTCCTCTGTAAGATCATTTAACTGAAAACCTTTCATAATAAACTCAAGCGTATATATCAATGCACACACTTCACTCATCTGCAGGTACTGAGCGTTGTGCTAGCAACACTACTTTATGGCTCTTGTTCCACGGCGCACTCTGCCGCTACTCCTCAGTCTTCTCGGCGGCGTCACTCTGACTGTCTGCCGGCGCGTCTTTGGACTTGGGCGCTGTTGGAGGTCTCGGTCGTTTATGAGACGGTCCGGGCTTCCTGGCCCCCCGCTGGCTCTTGGCCAGCTCGGCCTGCAGACTCTGGCCGTTCAGAGAGAGACCCTGCAGGGCCTCCAGGGCCTGGTCGGCCCCCTGAGGGTCGCTGTAGTCCAGGAAGGCTCTGCGCTGAGCGCCGTGCCAGGTCAGCCTCAGTGGAACCACCTCCCGTTCTCTGAGGGCCGTTTTCAGCTCGCTGACCCGCAGCCCGGCAGGTATCCCCCCCAGGTAAACGGTGGTGACGCTCACAGGGAGCTTCTGCTGCGAAGCGGCCTCACCTCCGCCCTCTTGTGGCGCCTGCTCCCTGGAGTTCCCTTTACTTTTATCCCTAACGGTCTTTCTGCCTTCTCCTTCGTTTGCTCCCTTGCCGTCGCCCCTGCTTTCCTTCCTCTCCCGGGCCGGGCGCTGTCTGGCTTTCTGCTCCGTCTCCGCTCTCCTCTCCTGCTGGGGCTCCTGTCTGGATTCCCCGCCGGCGTCCTGCTGGGCGTTTTGCCTCGGCCTTCGTCTGGTTTGTCTTTTTGGCTGGCTGGCCTGCACGGCCGGCTCTGCCGCCGCAGGCGCTGCCCCCAGGGTTACGTCCTTTCCAGCCTTCTCCTCCAGAGCTCGCAGCTTTTTCAGGATGGGGATCTTCTCTAGCTTCTCTGCGTCCAGCTGAAGACACAAACTGAACTGAGTTAGGCTGAAAGGCAACAGGTGTAACACAGAGTTCACACATCACTTCCAGAGCGCCCATGCAGCACGTATGAAGAGAAAGTTCGCAGATGACTTTGTATTATTCCATTCTGCGCACAGTGAATGGAGACGCACTAAAGCTGCAGGATATTTCACTTCCCCGGCAGTTAAAAATAAATACTGCTTTCTTGATTTGTTGGTTCTTAAAGTGACTTGGCAGGCTTTGATGCTGAGCAGGCCTGTAAAGGATATACGGACCTATTGTTTTTACACTGGCCTGCTTGACCTGTCGTTCCCCTGCCCCAGCAGAGCCAAGGTGGCTGGGCAGAGAAGCCTTTGATGATCAGATGCGGCCTTCCTGTCTGTGGGGTCGCTGGGTCCTGTTTACTGATATGTGCGTCTTGAGGAACCCAGAGGTTACACACACACTGTCCGCATGATAAGAATAATGGCCTTATCATGTCTAATTAAAGACAAATTATCAAGAGGAAAAATATGATATCACTTTGTCAGAGGCAATAAATCAGAGGAAAATGTTACAAATAAAAAAAAAGAAAAAAATTAGACACACACACACACACACACACACACACACACACACACACACACACACACACACACACACACACACAATGATAATAATTTAACGCTATAATAAATGTAGAACACAAAAACTATGGGGAGGCTTGTTTTTTTTTTTAAAAAGAGCCAAAAGTATCTATGGTTCTTATTTATACCATAAATGCAGCAGGAGAAACAGATTTGCTATGTATAACAAAAACTATATACACACAAGTTCATTTGCTGTATCTTCATTTTGAAGGGGAAATAGTTTGAAAGTGGAAAATATTGAGACGTGGTTTACGTTTTCAGCTTACAATAAGAATATAATTTTGAATCTGTCACCTTTCTGTGCAGAGATTTCAAGTTCTCTACTTGTGTAGTGGGTTTCCCTCCTGTAATGTGAGTGTGTGTGAATGTGTGTGACTCTCCGTCATGTAAAGGACTCGGCCTGTCCACAGGGCTACCCTCTGGCTGCAGCTTCTTGCTACCCATAAAGCTTCAGACCCCTGGTATTCCAGGAGGTGCAGCTCCTCTCCAAGTCCCCTAGAGGGCAGTATTTCAACAGAAAATGAAACCTGCAACTCCTCTCCAGCCTTACTCTGCAAATTCTTAAGTGACCTCAAGAAAACCCATCGCTGTTAACAAACAGAGCTATGGGGACATAAAGTAAGATAAACAATACAGAATCAAAGCGTTGGTGCTAAATATTTACAGTCAGAGGTTCTTTTTGGGAACAAAAGCACATTTTACCATGAGACTGTCATACAGTGTTGACAATAGCTGAAATGCACCTATATTTCTCTCCCATAAAACTGTAAAAACAAAAAAAAAGGCAGGATTTAGTGATACAATAAACTGACACAGCGTCAGCGATGGAGACCACATGCTTCATTTTCAGGTTTTTCACAACACGTCAAGCACAGGTGTTACTGATGACTTTGGATATCTGTCACTTCTATTCAGCTGTCTCAGTAAATCCTGGCACTGTGACAATAAGACAGCGGCGCACAAAGGCAGGAAGCTGGACGTAAGGCGACTGAATGCTCAGCCGTGAATCATCTGTTTTAACCCTTTAAGTTTTTAAAACTGACGTGTCACCAGGCCCTGAGTGAAATAACATCACTCCACTTTAGATTTCTACATTTTTCTGCTCCAAGTCTGAGGCTGACCTGTGTTCTTTAAAATGACTAATAAAACTTTTTACAAGTTCAAAAACAAAGCTGTCAGTTCTATTGATTATTTTAAAACCTGCTGATATTTTTTCAGACTAATTTGGACAGTTGTCCATCCCCGTCCCGAAAATCATATTCATACACATAAAACTTGGGAGCCATAAAATTCCATAAATCTTATACACACACAAGGACAGTTAGCGAGTTTGAAACACAGTTTTCTACATTCCCTAAAACCCTCCCTTCAAAATGCTCAATTTTTATTTCTTTACACTGACCACAATTCAAAAAAGTCTGGCTTCCTGTAAACCTCTCAATCATTCTCTTTAATTATTCAAAATGTCGGGCCCAATCATTTATCAGGAAAACAGCAGATTTTGGAATTGAGTAGTTTTTAGACAGGCCTCGTCCTCTAGGGGGCGCAAGAGAGAATCAGCTACAGGAAATTGACATAAAGGAGTCTTAAAAACAGGCACAATGACAAGGGGTACAATTATTTCATTAAAGCACACATCTTTAGAATAGGCAGAAATTCTATATAAATGTAAAACAGTAGACACTGCTGCAACCAGAACGAACAGTTGCAGATTAAATTGAAACTGAACATTTACATTAAAGCAATTAAATATAAGAAGGAAAGTTTGTTTTTATGACTGCAGGCTCAGACCAGTCATCAACAAAACCGCGTCATGTTGTGAAAAACATGTCTGCTATTCAATAAAACTTTCCTACTCAGTCTGAGACGAATGTGCAGCCTGAGAACTGTTGAGGCAGAAGGGTCGTAATGTGGTTTAGCTCTCTGTTGGGGGAGCTCATTCTCCCACACCTCAAACATTTTTATAGCTACATAACAGTTTAGGGTTGTTTTTTTTTTCAACATTTGAACTACTACTACTGCATTTAGAAGACATACTGGCCTATATTGAATCACACATAAAATAAATTCTAGACATTAAAATCACAGTAGCATCTTACCATTAATTTAATTTGCATATTAATACAGAATCCAGCAATTCAACATATTTCTTAAAATAAGTAAATACTTGTTTTTTTTAATGAATATTTGTGTTTTTGTTTGCTTCTTATTGAGAGATGAGAACTGGGATGAAGAGAGATGGTGACCTGTGTGTAGCAAATGATACTGCTGGATGTAAATCAGAGATATTGTAGTTCATGCCTTCCTTCAAAACCCCCTGAGAGACAACACATTTTAAAGCTAGTTTCACTGTGAAAGAACTTGTCAATTTACAGAAGCATAGCACAAAAAGGGGAAATATACCTTAATCCAAATGATTCCCTGTGGTTTAGGCACCTGACAGTCGGTCTTAATGACCCTGGTCGGGGTGAGGATGTAGTCCACCGTCAGGTCATGACTTCCCATCAGATCCTCGGAAATGTCCACCACCTGAAAGCACCAGAGTCTGCTTTTAAAACGGCGTTGTTTATTTTCTTTAACAGATTGAGTCTGAACGCTTTCCCATCTTTCCTTAAAGCTCGTGTCCGGAGTTTCCGTTCGTTTCCAATGTATGTATCATTTTCTAACAGACCTTAAATGTGTCAGTCTGGTTCGATACTACAATATAATATTAGCATAAAGCAATATAAAAATGTATTTATGAGCCCTGCCTTTGTCTCATAGACCCCCATGTTACCCGAAAAAGCGCCGGTCAGCTTCAGCCAATAGATTTTGAGCTTCCGCCTTGTCATGCTGACAATCAAAGTGTGCACGCAGCCAGAGAGCACGCGCACTCGCCCAGCCAGAGGTGAGTTAGCCACGCAACAGCTGCCCCGCTTACCTCGAATATATCCACTGTCTGCTGAACATCCACCGTAAACAGCTAAACATGGAGGATGCTGTAGGACTCGGAGGCTCTCATTTTCACCAGACGGATAATGCGCGTGCACAAATTAAAGGGGCGTGGCTTGGTCGCTCATGAAAGCAGAGGGAGGGCGGAACCTGAGACGATGGATTTAAAAAACCTCTCTCTTTCAAAACTCCGGACACGAGCTTTAACCAATCAGTATGTTCGGTACATAAGCGAAATGACCAACCTGACAGTCGTGGACGACAGTGACCACCACAGTGGACTCATTCACAGCCCCCATCGAGGCCATCATGCCGTACTCCATGTCAGCAAAGCCCTCTCCCTTTCCAATCCGAAGGCCTTAAGGAGGACGAGAACACAAGAGAATCACAAAGGCAGAGGTTTGAAGACATTAATCAGAAGCAAACAAACAAACAACAAACACATGAATTTCAAACTCTGGTTCTACTACTGTACTATAACATCATGTTCAAAGTGACAACAGAGTCAAAAGAAACACATTGAGAACACACTGATAGATTTCATGACATGGACGGCGGCGTGGCTGGAGCAGGAATTGGCACAAAGCTCCAGCCAGGAGGAGGCGGGGTTCCGGTAAGGGCAGGTGAGCTAGTAGGAGTTTTTCGGGTTGAAGATGGACTTAAACTGAACTCCTAAAACTACTGCCAGTTTTTAGAGGACACTTTCTGAAGGCAGTGCTCCAGAAAGTCTGCATCTTTCAAGAAGATCATGATTTTCAGACAGGACAGACATCGAAGTCTTCCACTGTGTGACTTAAAAATAAAGACTTTAAAGGAACACAACATCTGACGTACTGATGCTACTGAAAACCGGAGGGCTCCTCTGACGCATGAAGCAACCCAGCACACCTCTGTGAACAGGGTCTGGAAGGATGAGGCTCATCGTGAACAGGGGAACCATTCCGCAGACTCGCTTGTGACCGTTTTTAAAAAGAAGCAAAGCTGTATGGGTCGCTACATTTCTGTGTTTGTGTGAAAATATTATAAATGGTCAATTGTAAATGTTCAGTTATTTGTTCATTATTTTCATTTTCACGGAAAGTCATTTTTCATTTACACTGAAAGATAATATTCAGATTTGAGTTTTATTTATTCTTATCTATTTATTTTGGACTGAGCAGGAATGAGGTAGCTGATTTATTACTGGTCAAAACCAGAACTTGCTAATAATTGTGCCCACAGTTTATTTAAGGCGACAGAATGTCCTCATGGCGTGTTTTCAGGCCTTTCATTCTCCAGCCTTTTTTCAAAAACATATTAAATAACATTTATCAAATAGTTTTACATACACACTTGGCATGTAATTGGCAGACCAACTATCAACACTTCAATTAGATCCATAAATAAAGAGCATAATCAAGCCACACAAAACAGAATCATTTAATAGGGACTGATTACACTTGTGGGCCTGTCAAGCATTTAGGTATATTAAGTAGAATTACTGTCATGTCCCCTTCTGTGTCTTTGTAAAGTCTTCATGTCGTACCTGTTTCATTTTGACACTCTCCCGTCTCATCTTTATTGCCTCACTCTTGTCCTTCCTGTCTTCCCCTCTCCGGTGTACTTAAACCTCTTTTCCTCAGCGTCTTGTCAACAGATCGTCATTGTGCCTTTGTGCCATGACATCCTACGTCTTTCCCCGTGTTCCTGGTGTTCTCATATTCTGGATTACTCTCTTTGACTGTCCTCAGGATATCCTCATCTGTTAAAATTACTACTGCGGTAATTTGGAGTCTGACTCACCTTTCTCCGACACTGCCACGGAGCCAACCACCACCAGGTCCACCTTCACCTTCGAATCAAGGTCAACTGGCACACTGAAGTCTTTCACGCCCTGAAGGAGGTTCGAGAGTGGAGAAACAAAGAATGAAGTGATTACAGTAGCTGTTTATGAATATTCAGTCTGAAATCCGCAAAAAGCAGCACATTCGGACCTGAGCAGAAGCGCACACGCGGAGCTGCTCTTTGTTGGCCCCCGGAGGAGGAGTGATCTTGTTAAAAAGGCCGGAGCGAAGACGAGGCGTTGGGACCAGCAGAGTTTTCCTTGCCTGCAAAGATGTTCACAGCAGTGTACAAGCAACAGTTAAGAACTACAGAAAATGGCTGCAAACAAAACAAAAAACATGCAGATTCATATTGGGAGCATACATAGTACTGAAATGACAATTTAGGAAGTGAATAAAACACTTAAACTTACAATCTTCAGCATTTTATTAGAACAGTTATAAAAGCTGTCCAACATGAAGCAATCAATGACTTTCTTTTTCCCAGTAGTTTTTTTTTTTTTTTTTTTTTTAACAATTATTGTTAATGGATGTTAATAGATTCAAAGAGAATAAAAAAAAATCATGTGACATTGGTTAGATATTTAAAATTGAAGTTTGTCATGAGTCTTTATACGCAGTATGCAACAGTCGAAACTTACTGTTTCGACATCAAACTTATAAACTGTTTTTAGCACTGTTCTGCAGTCCACATTATTTCTTCATAAAAATCAAGAGAAAAAAAATAATGTTCAGAAAAAGCATTTCCCCTCAGGTGCCCCCCAGTGCAGGTTAAAACAATGTGAGAACCACCATGTCAGATAATCTATCATTTCTCACTTCAACGCCCACATTCATGCTGAAATGGGTCAAAACATGCAGTGTGAATTGGAAGCGTCTGGTTCTCTCTGTGCGTTTGTTGACAGAGGAGTGCTACCTGCAGCACTGCCAGCCGGGCACCTTCCAGAGGTTTGTCAGGATCCACCTTCACCTCAGCTGTCTGGGTGAACGTCTGCAGCTCTGACAGCTTGGCACAAGCTCCAAAGGCTCCC
The DNA here is from genome assembly GCF_902148845.1 of Salarias fasciatus. Lineage (NCBI taxonomy): Eukaryota > Metazoa > Chordata > Actinopteri > Blenniiformes > Blenniidae > Salarias > Salarias fasciatus. Next base: position 20,398,398 of record NC_043745.1, read on the forward strand.
TAAAGACAAAGGACGGCCCTTGATAACAGACATTTCTTTAATTCAACTTACTTCAAGAGTGACAATGCGCGCCTGCTGCTGCGGTCTGTCTGGGTTTACTTTGACTGTCTGGCTGCTCTTGAACTCCGGCAGCTCGGTAAGCCTGTTGCATGCTTGATTTGCACCCTGGCCAGGATGCACACAGGAAAAGAAACACATGGATGCACAAGACAGTCGTTAATCACTCAAATATCTCTGACAGGAACCAAAAACTGCTGAGGAAACCTGATTTCCATGTGTCACTGCTGAATTAATAGAGCCACCTTTATATCTATAGGTATTGTTATTCCTTAATGTTCCCAAGAAGATGTTGCCCCAGACCTGGCCTGTGCTCCAACACGGCTCACTGAAATGATTGGGAATTACTGTATTAAGCTTTGCAGAAGACTGATAAAATCCATTCACTGAAAGCAGGTGTCCTGATGCAACCTGAGCACAGACGACTCAAATGAATAACTGAATAATCAGCTTAAAGCTTTAAACAAAGGAATTTGCCACTTGTAGCTAAATTTAGAGCAAAGACAGAACCACACATCTGTCAGTCCAGAGCTGTGCTGAACAAATGTCCATTCATATATATATATATATATATATATATATATATACACACACATATATGTTTTTTTTTTCCATTCATAGAGTTTGATGATGAAGAAAAAGCTTATTTGGTAAATTCACTGTATTCAGTGATTCATAAAATGTACTTGAGGTGCTAAAAAGGAATGTTTATCATTTTGAATGTGAAATGTAAAGTTTATACAGTTTCCATTTTGTTGTCAATAGAATTATCTCTGAATAAGATGCTGTTTAACTAGCATAATAAGATATATTGCAAGAATTATGGTAAATTACTAAGACAACTGTTCAGTCCTGGTGTACAGGTCCTCTTATGCTGCATTAAAACACTGACATTTGAAAATGAAAAAATAAACAAACAAAAAAACTAGGTATTCAACATGATTCAGTGTGTTGGATCCTGGACATCATAAACAATCATAATATTGATCATTGATCGCTGAGGGCCCGGGCTGGAAAACAGTGATTCATCTGGTTTATCCAAGTTAAAGCTGCTTGCGACTGAGGCCTATTCTAACTAACAGAATTCCCCCTGGACAGGTCACCAGTCCATCACAAAGCAAACACAAGACAGAAAATTGTTCATATGTACACCGAGCTGCTATTTAGAGGCACAAATGTGTCTTTTGACAGTTTGTGGTTCATGAACATTCAAATTACTATTAGAAAAGCTCCTTCCTGCAATGTCTTGCTGATGTGAGTTCACAACGCCAGCAGATAGAAAAAAAACTGCTCCTGAATCATCTACTTGAATGACTGAAGCTAGTTTCATCAGGAAAAGACTTAATGTGAGACAATGCTGAGATGGCTTGTCTGAATCTTTCTGATTAAAAGCATCTAAATTCAACTATAAGCAAACTATAAAAATGTGTATGAACAAAGCAATGGTCATATAAAACTAGAGTCAAATTTCAAACGTGTCTCATGATTTCATCCATCCATCTGTGCATAACATGTATAATCTGTTCAGGGAGGCAGGGTGCTGGAGCCAATCCCGGCTAACCATGGGCGAGGAGAGGATACACTCTGGAAAGGTCTCCAGTCCATCACAGGTCAAACAGAGAGAAACGGACAAACACACACACTCACATTCACATATGTGGGCAATTTAGGGTCAGCAGTCGACCTCACATCTATGTTTCTGGACTGTGGAAGGAAACCTACACACAGGGAGAATATGCAAACTCCACACTGAAGGCAGGGCTGAAATTTGCACCCATATTATTTTTGCTGTGACACAAGAGCTACATGCTGATCCGGTCTGTGGGACAAATGCTTTCAGAGAGTCATAATTAGGACACTCTGTGGAACTAACAGCATGCATGCAGCAGGATGGTGGTACTCAATAAAAACGGTGGTTAACACCGACTTAAAAGCTCCGAAACATCCAGACAGAGTGAAAGGAATTAAGAGAATGCTTCACCGATTTTGGCACGAATCTTTTCATTGAGCTGAGAGAGCAGAGAGACATCCTAACCCTGCATGGCGCTGAAACTTGCCTTGAAATTGGGGATTCTGTTGTGAACAGGCCTGGGAAAGTTGGCCAGGTTCTTCTCTTCTATGTAGTCCCAAATTTTCTGACGGATGTCCCATTTCGTCGCTCCTGAAAAGTAAACGACAGTTTACGCTTCTAATTTTCTGTAAGAATGCCGAGCATAAAGCGGACAGACCGACATCCCAGTGTTAAACATCCACTGCGTCGCCTGAGTCCAGTCTACGTTCAACTTAGAGACGAAACGAGATGTGGCGAACATTAAGCCTACCTGGGTTTATTTTTATGACCGACTCCATGCTGTGAATAGAGATATAATCAGCTTTAAACGTAGTTTTATACAGTAAAGTCACGCACGTGAGCTCCGTAACACAATACTGAAGAACAGCTGCTTGTCAGTGTTTAGCATGGCTACGGCGGCTCGCAGGGGACATCCAAGTAAAACGCGCAATCCGTCTCTACCCTCCAGGCCTCCGTAGCACAACAAATGCAGTAGTTTTCTTATTTTGTGAAAGTGAATTTTGATATTGAAGATATTCAAAGAGGAGTGGGGTGAGGGGAATATTACTGTATTAGTAGGAGATATAAATTAAACAAACACTCCAGTGTATACAGATAGATAAGGATCCCGAGACAGGAAAAAAAAAACAGTTTTGCTATCACTGTTCCATCCATACCTTCAGGTTTTTGATAAGAGAATAATTTCAGATAGTCTATCAGTGTGCACAGTAGAGTTGCTGGCAATCAAGACAGCGTGCAGTGGAGAGATAGCTCAGAAGTGGAATTACATGTTTGGATTCCTGCTCTGCATGTAGAGCCCGGCAAGATGTGGGCAACGAAATATCAGAAACTTTGTATAGATCTAAGAACAGGAACTGAGTGATCACGTTGATATGGGTACCAACACACGGGGTTAAAATTGAATGAAATAGCACAAAAACTAGTAAAACATGCACTTAATCGTAAAGTCGTTTTGGAAATTTCCTTGAGCTGAGGCTGAAAGGCCAAGAAAGGGACATTTTTCAGGAATGGAAGCAAGAATGGGATGCTTCCCACATGGAAAGACATCTTCTCTCAATTCAGCAGAAGTGGTCACAGCCAGGGTAGGTAAACGGAGCTTTGAGGAAGAAAATGGATCTGTTCAGTGGGTCTAGTTCATAAGAGGCTCCACTATGTAGCCCATTTATTCCAGCAGCACACAGCACATGATGGTTTTAACTAGAGGTGACATGAGAAAGTACATGACAGGATGGGATGGGCTGACGCAAATATTTGCGCTTCTAGCCAAACAACTTGTAGAAGATTATACCACTAAGTATCATCAGTGTCTGAAGGGACCATTTTAACAACTGCTGTGGATGCAATACCAGCAGGATGAGGTTGTGGCTTCAGAGTGGGTCTTGTATGGCAGCTGGTTGTGTTAAATGACAGCAAAACATATATTTTTTTTTTAATTTGTAAATGTGTCTGCATAAAAGCCAGCTCATCTTTAGAAGCTGAGGTTGCTGTAGCTAAGTGACAAAGCAGGCTTTGTGTGAGTGTCGTTAAGCAGGGAATTTGTGTGGTGGGATGTGATGACAGTAAGTAGTGTACAGATGCTGGGAATCAGATGTCCGCTCTGAGAACGAAGCAGTTGTTGATGAAAACACAGTTTTCAAAAGAGAAGAAGAAATGATTTGTTGTTATTCAAGGACCAGTCATTGTTATAATGTTGAGCAGTCCTCATAGGAACTATGTCCATCATCTGAGTCTGGCAGGACTGGGAGGCCTTGTGTTTGAAGGTTGCATGTTCTCCCTGTGTGGGCATGGGTTTCCAGTTTTCTCCACTGGTCCAAAAATGTGCATTTGAAACAGACTTGGGAGCTGGAGTTCACTGGTTCAAATCCCAGTGCTGATGTGTCACCACTGTGGGTCCCTCAGCAAGACCTTTGACCCCCACTGACTCCCTGGAGCGCTGCAAAGCAGCTGCCCCTCCGCATGCTAGAAATAGGATTAGTCAGTGTGAAAAAAAAAGAACTTCCACGAAGGGATTGGTAAGGCATGATTCATTTAAGGCTAACTAGGGACACTAAGTTGCCTGTATGTGTGAATGAAAACTGTTTCAAGGAGAACTTGCAAACTTTGCACAGAAAGGCCCCAAACCTGGACTCAAACCGTGGTTGTTTTTACTGTAATGTGAGAATGCTCACCATAAAACCACTGTTCTTTCCCCTCCCCCAGCAGGAGTCATTCTTTTATTCTCAGCAAAGCGGTGGCGATACTCTGGAATGAGATTCTCATTGTGAATATGAATAAGTTTAATGAACATGTGAATGTCTTTAGCAATATGTCAAATAACTGTTTGTTTTTGAAAGAAAATTACTAGTGTTGATTTTTTTGTTGAATCACAGGAAATGTTAGACAACTAGCCGACTAAACTGATACCCTGGACTTTTCTGGTACAAATTTACAGGTCAAACTAGCAGACAGAAGCAACCAAACTTGATAATTTTCTTCTCGGAGTCATTTTATAGAAACATGTAATCACTGATAATTGTCTTGTTGATAACAAAGTGTACAGATTTGTTTGAGTGTTTTGACATCAGTGAAGTCATTCTGAAAATGTTTATTCAGGATTATCTCCTCGTCTTCTGCTTCTAAACTGGTGATTAGGTGTTTTTTGCTTTGGTCAGCAGTGCCAACCACAACTTCAACAATGTGGGTAAAAAAAAATATCTTGAGTACTTTGCTGGACCTTTTTGTTCTCAATTGAGGAGGAGGGATAATGATCCAACTTTGCTGATGCTCTGCTGTTTTCCTCTGGTTCAATGACACGCAGAGAGGATCTCACAACTCCCTGAAAATACCAGGCCCTGTCGCTAGAGGGGGGGCTCCGCCAGCATGTCTCTCAGGAGAACAAAACACCATTTCCTGCCTTTCAGGACCTATGAAATCCATTCCCTCTATTTATTTCAATCTTACCACTTTTCAGTTTCAAAATTGTTATTAATATTTGTCGTCATGTAGCCATTTTCAGGGTTAACAATTTGCTATTTAAGTGTATCAACAAATTGTGAAGCATAAAGACACACATGGACACACTCATTCACACTGGGACACTCATTCAATCTCTCTCTCTCTCTCTCTCTCTCTCTCTCTCTCATACACACACACACACACACACACACACACACACAGTCTTGTATTTCTATCCTTGTGGGGACCGTCCATTGACTCCCATTCATGTCTAGCCCCTAACCCTGACCCTTACCCTAACCCTAACCCACACCACAACAAAGCCTAACCCTAAAGAAATGTTTTTGCACTTTTACTTTTTTCAGTAACAACAACATGGTCAAGAAAACACTGTTTCTCCTACTTAGGACCGGAAAAAGGTCCCCACAAGGCACGTCGTTCCACGTTTTGCTATCCTTGTGGGGACATTTGGCCCCAACAAGGATAGAAATACAAGAACACACACACACACACACACACACACACACACACACACACACACACACACACACACACACACACACACACACACACACACACACACACACACAGTTTCCCCCTCCAGTGGTCCACAGCCCCCCTGACACCCCATTCTCTCTCTCCCTCTCTGTCAGTCTGGGCAGGCGGCCAGCTCCCCCTCCTCCCCGCCCGCCCCTCTTCTCTGGATCTCTCTGTGTGTTCTGTACATACCAAGCCAAGCCTGCACAATGCCGCGTTTACTAAACCAAGTGGTTTAGAAATGTGCTGCGATGTCGCTGTTCCCAGACCTCCCTCTCTCTCTGATGGGGAGGAGGAGGAGGAGGAGGAGGAGGAGGGCAGGTGGACCGAGCGGGAGGAAGAACCAGCATCACCTGAACAGAGTCGAGAGCAGCAGCGGACAAAAAGGAGGAACACAGTCAGTTCAGTGCTGTAGGGCCAACCACCCCACCCCTACCCCTCTGCTCTCTGCGCGCACACACGCTCACACACTCTCTCTCTCTCTCTCTCACACACACACACACTCCCATCGCCTCTCCCTTCTTTACTCCCCATTTGTCTCGTGCACTCTCCGATGCTGGTGGTGAACAGCAGGACACTCTCGACTGAGCTGCATGGAGGCACAGGGAGGGGCAGGGAGCCCAGGTAAGAGCCATTTTCTGCCCTTTCTGTTTCAAATCTCTGAACACTGAGCACAGCTGTTGTAGAGTGCTGTTATATTTATGTTAAATTAGTTATTCTCGTTACGTGCCTGCCTTCTCTCTGCATGTATTTTTTTTTCTAACTGGGAATTTGCTGAGTGACTGGATCACAATGTCCCTCATTGTTTGTCACAACTGTTATCTTTCCAAGAGTTTTTTTAACCAAATATTTTAAATATACAACTATATTCTCCTGTGGTTGTTGTCTTCACTCGACATCCAGCCGTGGAGGGTGCACTGAGGCTTCATGTTTAATTAAAGTTAAGACCTTTTTATAACGGCTCTGTTGAGGTCAGTCGTACAAAAGCATCTCTTCAACTTATGGAGCAGCAGAGTGGATGGAAATGGTCTTTATGTAAAGGCTGTACAGAGATGCTTATGCTGCATGGCACCTCAGAACAATGCTTCACTGCCTCCCATGAAAACTGATAATGTTTTAGCTGTGGGGGGAAAAAAACATATCGGTTACATATTGACACATCCACATGGCTGTAGATCAGAGGTGATTTGTTAAATTATCTTTTCATGTTCAAAGTGAGCCAAACAGGATGTGGTAGTTAGTCATTATATTTCATTGTTTGCTCTTGAGCCTGGGCAATGCTTTCAACTACTATTGAATTGTTGCATTCCTTCTCTATTGTAATGGCTCAACTAGTGGCTCTTCAACTGTTATAATCTGCAAATTCAGCAGATGCTGGTAGTATTTACAGTACTTATAGCTTCTCCTACAGCATTACTGATGTGGCCTGCCTGTGCATGTTGGTGACCAGTACTACCTGCGCATCGTAAACTGAGAGATCATTTTCCTGAAAAAGGGAAATTAAATATCGATCATGACTGTGCCAAACAGAAGAAGGTCAAATGTTGGCAGACAAAGTTGTGAAACAGCGGTCTTCTGGGAGGAGATGAAAGTGTTTCTGTCCCATTCTAGTGTGTGAGAATTTCAATTATTGCAAAAAAGGAAGGGAAAAAAACTAAATAGACTGGAGTGTAATTCTGAGTTTATTAAATCTCATCATCCCTGGCGCACAGTGGTGGAGTGCCCTCTCTACATAAAATAACACGGGACATTAGCTTTTATTACAAGAAATGAAACAGAAAATGAATACATCCTTAAAATCTTCACGTTTCATGCACTTATAAAAAAGTCGAAGCAGCCCAATTTTTTTTATCTACCTCAGTGTTTCTGTTCAGGTGTGTGATAGCACACAGACTCTCTTGCCTTCAGCATGCATGCTATTCAAAATTCACCCTCACAGTATGACAGTTTGATGCTTCTGATATTTTTAAGATAGTTACCTTTCAGTTCTGTCACTGATCTCACTGTTACAATCATTGCTGCTGCCTGGTGTTCAGTTCTGCTGCTCAGTGTGACTGAAACAGTACAAGTAAAAAAAAACACGAGTGGTAACAGCAGTTACTTTTATTGAAAAATTGCAACTAACATCTTTATTTTCGCTCTTTTCAAGGTCATTCTGCAGGATGCATTGAACCTTTGATTTAGACCCACATGCTGCATGTCTGACACTCCTGCTGCAGAGAATGCTGCAAAATAAAATCTCATATAAGACAGAAGACAGGCCGAACTCATAAAGCACAATGACCTTGTGAAAAAGGTTTCAAGAGCGCGCGTTAGGTTCTCAGACAGACCGTGATTTATTAGAACAACATGCTGATTTTGACCGAACTTCTGACAGTGGCACGCTACATCGTTGTCGCCTTATCATTTGTTTTCTGCGTCTCGCTCCATCTGCCTGCCTGTCTGGGGCGAGCTGATTCACCGACCGTCACAGCTGACAGCTCACGATGGGGTCAGCCGCGTTGTGAAAAGGCCACATATATGATAGCATGCCGTCTTTTGCCAGCTGTAACTTACATTCTCATTATTTACACGTTTCTTCGCAGCTCGCTCAGCAGGTGGTGGCTAGATCAGGCCATCTGTGTAAACCTGTCTTCTTCCACGCTTGAATAACTCCGCGACTTTCTGAAAGTCTTTCTCTCTGTCCTTGATTAACATTGTTACCAAGAGTTAGACTCATCATTTAGAGTAACCAGTCCACCAACTGGGCAGCCTACTTCTTTAAGTATCAGTTACTTTCCAACCAGGATTTACAAGGATGAAATGTGTACGTTCAAAGCACATTTCTCAATCAAACAATAAAGTTTATAGATTAAAAAAAAAAAAAAACATTTTGTCTTTATGTTCAACAAGGTATTGAACAAGACTGATAACAAATAACTGTGTTGGCTTTAACACTACAAATCAGAAGGTTTGAAAACAGCAGAGTTTTAAAGAGTAAGTGGATTGCATGGTGAACTTTACTCAGATATTAGGAAAATCATATTTAAAAAAGCTTCTTATACAACAAAGGTGTAATGTGTTACCTTCACCATGCTAATGATGGATAGATGAATAGAAACCGTGGAAATGTGCTGAACACAGCAGTGGGAATTGGAAATCATAGCTGTTGGTTAACTGTCTAAATATTGAGCAAACATTTCATTATAACAGCAGAGGTAAAGTGATCGTCTTTCGGTTTGTGTGGCGCATCGCTAGGGAAATCAATCAATAGCGGGCAATGAGCTCTGTGCTTTTCAGGGGTGTAACCAGAATCCATTATGTTCAGCTTTCGCCTCAGCCATGGTACAATGTTCATCTGAAAGAAGAAATTCAACAGTCTGTGAACATACTGCAAGTCTAAATGCTCCAGCCATCTGGTGCGGCCCATCGGGAAGCTGCGTGCACTCCCACACTATATTGCATCAACTCTGCATGATATCATGTAATAAGTTTACTTTGCTGTACTCTACTTCATGTTTTCTGCTAAATATTGCACTTTGCTCACAACTCAGTGATTCACATGTCAGAAATAACTTCTTGGAGCTCAGTGACCTTCTACAGGAATGTACGTCTCGACTCATGGTTGCCCCGTCCACGTCTCAGTCAGACTCAAGTCTCACTGCAGTGTGTTTTCAGCTGTGTCAAACAGGCTGGCATTGATCAGGTTTACTAAGTCAGTTTAGGCATACTCCCATGTGAAGGGATGCTGTCTTAAGCACCATCTATTTTCGGACTTTGTTGATGCCCACTGTGAAGTATTTTGAATAGATGTTTGGGATGTTTTTCAGCCGCTTGTCTGAAAACCACAAGCAAGCATTTTAATGTCAAATTTTTAAAAATAGAAACACAAAAACATAAACTGAGCAGCTCCTTGCAAGAGCTTCCACATGCACAGAACCTGCACGACCGTGCACCCTCAGGGGAATGTATATGTCAAAAAAACACCTTAGAATTCCACTTAGGTGTGAATGTGTGTGTGTGTGTGTGTGTGTGTGTGTGTGTGTGTGTGTGTGTGTGTGTGTGTGTGTGTGTGTGTGGCGATGTATGTTCCCTGCTTTTCACTCAGTGTGGTCTGGGACAAACTCTCAGGGGTTTAAAAGATATATTGACTGAAAACTGCTCCTCACTGTCCAAAGATAAACATCTGTAATGAATACATGTTGAAAGGGATGCATCATGTATTAGAATACCACGCAACTGGGAGGACTGATCCTTGAGAGGTGAAGAGGATTAATTTTGCCCCGGTGTCTGGAAAACACAGAAAATAGGCTTGATCATTTCCCCCCCCCCGAGAGTATTCTGGTACAAGGAGGATTATCAGTGAACACGAGTGATAAACAAACCCCGAGTTCTTTCAATTTGGGAAATCTCTATAATCTTTTCATCTCTCGGTCTCTCGCTCTCAGTGCGAGACTGGATTTGATATGATAGAGCAACGACTCTCCATGAATGATGTAATTTTCTATTAGCGATCTAAAATTGTATGATCGGTATCTTTGCTTTTCGTTGTGTTTGCTCACTGTCTGTGTCTCGGTCTGTTTGTGATGACAGAGCCCAATAAAGACATCCAGAAGCTGCTGAAGCCCTCCAGCTCAGGAGACCTGTCGAAGGAGCTGTTCCAGCACTCGTCCGGGGAGGAGGAGGGCAGCCTGTCGGGCCACACCGCCAGCCTGCTGCACATCAGCGAGAAGAGACGTAAGGACTGGCGAGGAGGTGGAGAGACGGAGATGTTAAGGGAGCGAAACAGTGATGAATATTCATTGGCAGTAAGGATGTGTTAATAGATGATTATAGGTGGGAAATGCCTTGAGCAAGATGCTTGGATCAATAACAAGAGACTTCACTGAGGAATGAGATAAGGAAGGAGGATTTCCTAAAAAAAGGCTTCATTTAGGAGTATTTACTCTCACAGAACAGAAAACTTAGTAATAAATGCATCGAAGTGCACGTTTTCCAAATCCCATTCACCGCTCACTGTCTATTAAAGGTATTCTGGTCTCACATTCACAGAGATCTCTGCTCCTCAGTCGACTGAAAGGTCTCATTGTGCTTCAGCCCCTACGGAGGCTTCCCTCTACGTGCCAGACTCCCTGGGCACAGGAGCACAGAAACAGGGCTGCACGGGTGACAAGGCAGCATTTATATGCTTCACTAACTGAACACTTTTTCAGAGAGACGGCTCATTCGGAGGAAATGTCTTTCTGTGATTCATTGTGAACACCTAAGTGGCCATACTACCTTTTTTTTTTGTCATGGGAATGGAAGTGAAAGAATTACAGTCAATTCTGATGCAAGACCAATGCAAAAAAAAAAAAGAAAGAAAGATTTTAATGTTCACAAAGAGGTTTCAGTTGCATTCCACAAAGTAATTGTTTCCGATGATTGTGCTTTTTGCTCTGGCTGCCCATTAAGATTTTTCACGCGGCTACAGAAGCAAAATGCCGCTTCGATCACAGTGACAAAGAAACACATTCTCCCCCTTTTAATGCTTGAAAAAAGGACTGTAGGAGCTTCTGAATCACTTGTGACTTTGTTTTTTCAGGTCAAGACTGGAGCGAGCAACCTACCATCAGAATAAATGCATTTAAATTTCCCTGAAAAGAGCAAGCTGTCATTTGCTGGCAGAAACTAAACATCAGAAAAAAAGGTGCAACACGCCGTGCTGTTAGAGACAGAGATGACTGCAAACTCCTTTTAAACTGTAAAGTAAACAGATCTGAGGTGCAGAGGGTAGGAGGAAATCAGCCATTAAAAATGTATGGAGGCTCATATTTGGTTCATATTTGCCTTAATCAGACATCCTGGACCAAAGTTTTCACTTCTGCGTTTCTTCCTCTTCTTTCAAAAGTTCACCTCATCGAATAGAGTTGCACTTACTGCTGAATAGACTATGACGACAGGACATTATCCAACAGATTTCATGATATAAATGCTGTCTAGCTAATATTAGGACTGATTTAGAAAAATCACAAAAAGAAGAAACTGTAATCATTTCCTTCAGAACACACTGGTGTACCAAAATCGGATTTCTTTTTGTTTCTGTGAGTACCCTGTAGCAATCTGAAGGATTTACAGAAGTAGAATTTAAACTTATTTCATACCTCCCCAGTGAGTGTAATGCAGGGATGTGAAACATGTGGCTTACAGACCAACACTCTCCTGCCAGAGAGTTCAATCTGGCCAGACAGATGATTTCTACAAATAATATTAATGTTCTAAATGTGTCCACGTTGTACTGTTTTGGTAATTCTCTTATTGACAGAAAAAAAACCTAAGCTGTGCATAGTTTCTTACACAGAGATGAGTGTATAACTATAAATATGTAACAGGTGTTAGATAGCAAAGAGAAAATAACATGCCACATTGAAAAGTTCTGCATGGCACCTAAATCATTTTAGTTGAAAATAATTTGCTTAAAAAAAAAAAAAAATGTTTTACATAATTCCTGTATTTTCTGTGTTGCATGTTGATATTTCTCAGAAGACCGGCCCTGTCTCAGGAGCATTCGCTCTACCAGAGCCGATTCATCACTGCAATCTGCTCGGTCTGAACTCGTGACCTCTGAGCTCATGGAGGCAGGAGAAGGAGGGGATTATGCAGATTTAACATGCCAGGCGCATCCTTCCTCTTCTCTTATTCCTCATCCCAAATTCAAGCCCATTTTACCCTTTCTTCCTGCTTATTTGCCAATTGTTGTTGATCCCAAATGAAAAAAACTCATCTGTGTGTTGAAGGAGGAAAGGAGAAGGAGAAAAGAGATCAAAGAGAAGAAAACCTTTTTTCCACAACACGCAAGCGACTGTCAGCTCACTGTGGCTGACCGCATCACACTACGTTACTTCTCTGTGAAATTAAGACACCTTTATTTCACACCCATTCACTACAAAGACATGAGGGTGAAACCGCTGAGCGCCTGCTTTAAAGCAAATCACAGAAATATGACTTCACGGTGAGCGTACGGGTTCTGCAGAGAGAGGTAGTCGTCTTTCCCATTAGCTCCAGGCACGAAAATCCCCCCTTTATTTTCCCAGCATGAATTCTCAGCTGTCAGTCGTCCCCTCGTCCCAGAGCTTCGCTGATTGGCTTTTGAGACGAGGGCGGTTGTTTCAGAGCGTCTGCCCGGGACTGAAAATGCATTGATCAATTATTTAAGGAGAAAGGGTGTGGAAAGGGGGAAAAAGAGGGAGGGGGGAGATGGTTAAAAAAAAACAAGTGCAGCAAAATGGGAATAGCCTCGCAACCAACTGAAGATAATGGCGGAACGTGGAGGGAGGGAGCATTTTGTTCCACATAATGCCTCGGTTTCATCTACTTTCTCTCTCCTCCAGTCACCCTTTATTGTTTTGCATTTAGCTTCTTACCTCCCGCTCCTCCCATCATCTTGCTTCTCCCTCTTTCCTCTTCATCTCCTCCCCCACAGTCTCCTCAGCCTCACTGCCTCCAGTTTCTTCTTGCCTCCCAAACGGGGGATCAAAAGCACTGATAAACTCCTTCTAGCTACAAGGGGAGAATATTATGTTGATGCCCGTCAAGTCATATGAAAAGAACGAAAATTAAAAATTAACAAAGAGCAGGTTTGAAATTAAAGTTCACAAATCGGTAATGTGCTGCTTTTCCACTGAATGTTAACATCCTCACACAGAGGAAAACTTTCCCAAAGCTTTGGATGTGAAGTCACCGTTAAACTGTGATGAACGGTCAACCTTTCGATAGAGAGCCACATCTTCAGACTTCAAATATCTTCCACATACTGATGTTAGTTTTTTTGGCACATTGTCTTTATTTTTCATTCCGCGTAGCTTTTCTGCTGTTGATATATTTGAAACATGGCACAATGACCAGACGCTGCCTCGCCATGATGAATAGCCCCCTATAAATCAATATGCGCCCTATCAGGAGGACGATGCGGGGAATTAAATGTAGCAGGAGACAAAGAGCAGCAGGATCTCTGCTCCTCCAGCCTTAAACAGCCTGCAGAACAGCGTGCAAACAAACGCAGCGTAATAACAGCTTTCAACCTGTCGTGCAACCCGTCATTTTCGGCACAAAGTCGCGCCCACAAGCGGCCGATGATGTGCTTCAAGCTTCACTTTGCGTGGCAGGTTGGTATCCAGTGATTCAGGCATGCATCCATCTGCCTCGGCCTGCTTCGTGCTGCAATGGCAGATTAGTGCAGGTCAATTAGACTGGATTTTGTCCTAACCCTTTTTTTTTTTTTTTTTTTTTTTTTTTTTTGCTGAGGCAAGCAAATGTCGTCACACCCTCTGTCTTACGTGTTCTTTGCATAAATGTTGTGGTGCACGCAGTCCATTGAAATGTCCTCTTTGTGGGCTGCCTTATTGTAATGCGTGCTCGCTGGAGCACGCCGCATGTGAATCTGACCTTGACGTGTGCAGCAGCGGCGTGGCGGCGTCCCGCCTGCTACAGACTCAGGAGCTTGTCGAGAAATGAACAGGTGCAACACACCCAGGAGAAAAATGGAGATAGCCGTGCGATAAAGAACCGGCTATTTTCATCTCCACTGAGCTCCTGTTTCAGTTCTTCAGCCGCCGCCTGAGTCGACACACAGGCGTCACGCCGAAACCGAGACGCTCTCTGACTGCAGCGGTAGAAATCTCCCAGTACGCTGAATATATCTGGAGAGAGTACTCTGCAAGAGATGTACTGACAAGGGAGGATGAGAGTAAAATTCAAATTGATTTTACAACAGCAATGCGAGAGCCAGCTATTGATCTGATTAGGAGCACAAAAGAGATTCATGAGCAGCTGACTTGACCTACTAAAAAAAAAAAAAAAATGCTGTTCATCCCTCACTTCTTTAAAGATGCATTACTGCACTGTCAGCAAAATTAAGTGGGCAGTTTTCTTATCACAGCTTTCCTCAAGACTACAAATAAGGTGTTTTATCTCTCTTTCTCTCTGTGTCACAGAACCACTGAGCAGTGTGTCTTCATTAGAAGTGCACTTTGACCTCCTGGATCTGACCGAGCTGACCGACATGTCCGACCAGGAACTGGCAGAAGTTTTCGCAGATTCTGACGAAGAAATCCACAATGAATCTCCTGCAGGTAAAACAAGCACAACACCTAAAAATTAGAAATGCGGCTTGATGAGGCCTATTTGAAAAAACAACCTGAAACATGCTGAATTGTTGGAAAATATCAAATCAATACATGCATGTTGCTGTTATGCTGCGGAGCAAGAATTGTTCAACTGACAATAGTTGACCTTAGAATTATGGAATCTAAATGCTGGGTTTCTCTGAACGTTCCATTCTTCAGTTTATTGCACAAACATTAGTTGTTTTAGCAGGATGATGTTTGACATACGTATGTTGCCATTTTTTTAGTGATCAGTTTTGTTGAATCAGTGAGTTCAGAAGAAAGAAACAAGCATTTCCAAAAGCTGATCTGGTCTGTGATCGCTTTCTTTTATTTCTGTTGTGGAGACACGCAGCTCTTTACAGCTATAATGGAGATATGTCATATATCGTGGGGGAAAGAAACAAGTATCTATGACAACTTTTGGGATTACTGATCATCACGAACCTATTGTAATTGCACTGCCCTCAGTGGTGATGGCAGAAACACAACCAACATATCAGGGAGATTCAAATCATTATGGTCCAGCAGGATGATCAAACCCCCGCTGAGCTATAAAGATTTAAATTTTCATATGGCTTCATCATCATCATCATCATCATCAGTGTGTCAAATCTAAACTGCACTTAAAGTGAAATGAGTATTTCAGTGCTTTTATTTTTTACTTTGTGAAGCTTTTTTTTTTTTTGTTAAGAAGCCATTTAGATTGTGATGACTAATAACATTTAGATTAAAGCCTTTAACTCGCAGTGGTGAAAAAACAAGGGAAAAGCGTGTTGCTCTGAGCCGGGACTGCGCCAAACCATTCCCATCACATCGTAGTCCAAGTTTTGAAATCCAGGAGAAGAGTCCTGTGCATATTAAAGAGGTGACACAGTTCACTGTATGTCAAAGCAGCAGCTTATTCACAGTTTGCAAGTGGAAGCACTAAATGTTTTGTCATGTTTTAATCATGGCTTCGCCCTGCATGTGAGCGGTGAACTTGCTCCGCTGGCGCTCCCACCTCCCCTCATGCCCAGTGAGCCTCGCGGCCTCCAGGTCCAGTTTGGTCGTTCTGTATATTTTGCGATTCAACAGTCAGTCACAGCAAAGAAGTGCAGTTACCACGCCAGAATTTGACTTTATTCTGACTTCTTAGTGTAAAAGAAATTCAGTATTGTGCAAAAGTTTTCAGGCTTCACGCCATCACTTCACCAACCTTTTGTTTCCTTCATGTTGAAGGTATAAACCCAAAAACTCTGGATGTATGTCAGGAGTGTTTTCCTTCTACTGCAGAATCCATTTCCATTCAATCAAATGTGTTCCTGATAGTTTTACGTGCAAGTAGCAATATATTAGATCAGCCAATAACTTTGGACTGTAAAATGCAAATATCGTAAGTCTGAATTGCTCGACAAATGTGCTTATTTAAATCAATGATGTTCAGCATTTAGCACAATGCTGCATATTGTGTATTTCATTTTCTATTTCCACGAAACCTTTTCTATGTGTTTTAGGAAGCTGAATCATTTTGAGGCTACTTCAGCCTGAAATAAGTCCCTATATAATCTGTTTGATTTCCAACACTTTAAAGCGATCGTCCTGACAGCCAAATCTGTTTTAGGCCGTCCGGTTAGCCTCTCCTGCTTCACCACACCGAGTTTCTAGAGCTTCGTGTGATTCACAGTCATATTCTGCCTCTTTGTTGCCACAAATCAGAATAGCAGAACATTTAACAGGAGCTAAGATTTTCAAATTATTTTTCCAACTAAAAGCCATAATTTTAAAACAATTTAAAAATTTTTGCAACATCTTGCAACACAGTTCTTCACACCCAGAAGAGAGATTTTCTGGTGTCTCCAGCAGATGTTGTGTAGACAATGAAAGCACTGTGTGTGTATTTTCACGTGAAAACAAGCAAGAGAACTAGAGAGAGTGACTTACTGTGCAAGTCTCAGCTGTAATCGCCAGCTGTTCTGTCTCATCTGGATTCCCTCAAATCTCCTTCATCACTGAGCCTCGTCCACAAATTTTGGACTATTTATTGCACAAAGTCCTGATAAACTTATATAAGTAAAGAAATTCTAAGATGAGCTGTATAATAAATGTATGTACATAATATATGTCCTTTGACGCCATCGGCGGCTTCAGGGTGAGACGTAAATTAAATTACCCTCTGTAGGAGTTTGCATTACAAATGTGGGTCAGGCACCATTGGGGTCTGCTGTGTGAGGATTTCGGTGCACGATGTAGAAACTGCTGAGTGCACAGAGTGGCTGAGGAAAAGGTTAAAAGAAGGAGAAGAGAGGAGCTGAAGACGGGCGAGCGAGTTCATGCTAAATGTGGGCTCCTAAATAATTCACCGTTTCCCTGCTGGAAACGGTCTGATCCTTCAAAAGACATTTAAATGCTTATCATCTCAATCTCCAGCACATCATTCTTAAATGTCAGTTTCATTTGTTTGGTTTACTCTTAGTTTTTTTCCTTTGCTCATTCAATTGTCTTGCTTGTAGTTTTAGCTGGAATGCTTTTTCAATGTACTGAAGAGGATCAGCAGTTGTACTTCACAGCTTTATTCCAGAACAGCTCAAACCCAGCAGTGTTTAGTGTTTTGTTCAAGGTTTCTCTCCAGAGCTGCTCCACAGACGCTGAACAAAAGACTGAGTCCAGCAGGCTTTCTGTTCTTTTATTTCTCAGAAGAACTTGATGAGCCATAAAAAAAAATAACCCTGAAAAACTACCAGAGGCACAGCCTCAACCTTTGATTCTGTCGCTGAAACAGCTACGCAGGTGTAAGTCATGATGCTGTTGTGTTTCTGGAGGACCTTGCTGCTTCTTCTCATCAGCACTTCTTCATTAATCCATTTCTTTGAAAAACAGGCACCGTGCCAAGTTCTGATGACGACTGCATCCCCACACACAAGTGCATATAGTTAGTTATACTACATACTTAACGTTATGTTAAAGGGATACTTCTACATTTTGGCAAATTGGCCCATTTAGCCCAATTCCTTAGTCATTTCGAACAGCGTACTTACTTTTTTTGTGCGGGCGAGCTATTGGCTTGTTGCATGGAGCGGCAAAAAAAATCACTTCCGGGTTCGCAGATATGACCACCAGAACTTCCGCCCGCTGGCTGTCAGTGCCAGAGCAAAGCCTATGGAGTGAAATTAATGCCAAAACCTCTCCAACACAAAAAACGTGTTTTATTCACAGCCGATGATTCACACACAAACTCAGTGTGTTTTGCAAAAGCAAAATGTCATTCACAACTAATGCACTTAGGTTTGTCCATCAAAAAAACGTTCCACAAATTAAAAATATATATATCTGCACTTACATTAAAACATTCTTTAAGTGCAAAATAAAATCTTTCAAGATTAATTTTTTTTTCCGAGTACAAAAAACAATTCTGCGGGTTGGAGAAAAAAATCTGCAGGTTGGAGAAAAAAATCCGCGGGTTGGAGAAAAAATTCCGCGGGTTGGAGAAACTTTTCTGCGGGTTGGAGAAACTATTGGCTCCCCAGCGTCACGTGACTTTTGGCAGTGATTTTGCACCTTCCTGATTCGCATCCGCAGGACTTAGGATTTATTCACAACTGCCAGTGTTGTGTAATTTGCATGCCACAACAGGAGGTGGCGCTGTTGATGCCGTTTAACGCATAGCACCATCCACAACCAGCCAGGACCACAACGGAGTGAGTCAGTCGCCCCAAAACAACACGCCCTGAGCAGCCAACAGGTGAGTTTGTGGTCATTGTTGATGAAAAATTAAATTATCTTCGTGGGTACATGTCATTTTTGTCACTGCCGGAGCTAACCCATGTTGTGGTGTCCGTGGTGTTAGCTGGTTGCGAGCGTTAGCCACGGGGCAGTAGTGGCAAAGCAAACACTCTTTCCTCCACTTCCACTTCCCTCTACTGTTGAATTTATATCATAATTGTCCTCACTCATAGGAGATTGACTTTGAGAGTACATTGTAACTGACCTCATGTTAAAAGTCATAATGGGCAAGTGTGTTTTTCAGGAGAGCTGCTGATGAAGTGAATGAACCTCATCCAGACTGCGCTCCTGTCATCACATCTCAACACACGCTGCGGAAAGATTCCAACGGAGAAAAAGGCTACACCTGAACCTCACACACCTGATGTGTATCAAGCTCCACAACAGAACGACATGGTGGAGAATGAGCAGTGTGTCAGTTGTAAACGAATGAATGGTGAAATTAAGTCCATGTGTGCTGAGATGAACCGCTTGTTTTGTTTATCTTGATTATATGTGGCCAACTTCTGTTTTTCTGTAAATAAAATTGATGGCTAACAGTCTTCCTCTGCTTAATTCTAATATTTATCCTGAACATTTCATTCTGTCAGGACAGGTAAATCTCCTCAGCTGTTACTGCTCATATGGTGACAAAAACCAGCCTCTGCTTTAATAAGTTAATAAGACTATGGTGAAATTAAATATTGTAGCTCAGTAGCTATTTATGAAACTTCATTTTAATGGGAAATCCTCTGTGAGACTGTGCCATTTACCCATGCTGCAATAATGTCACCATTTCTGGTTTCAAAGTATTCTGTTTATTACCAATCTTCTTGTGCAGTGCAACACACTGTTAAAGTTAGTTACAGTTCAAATAAGGTGCAAAAGTCTGTGCAAACAAATATCACTGCAACTGTATAAAGTACGATTAGATTGTGCATAAACAAATAACACTGCAAATAAAATGAAGGAAAACATTGTGCACCTTGCAGTCCACCGGCGTCCACACAACTAAGTCACAAAACTTAGCAGCTGTCACAAAGATGTGAGTCTGTCTGGCTGTAGTGTTTCTGTGTCTGGCTCAAAATGCCATCACTGAATCCAGACAAAAGTTTGTGCCCTGACAACCTATAGCGCCGTGCTGCTGCGATGCTTTGATGGACATTTCACTTCCAGGCAGCCTTTTCCACAACAGGAGCGGTAAGTGAGCCCAACCGGGTCTGAACCGGGTCCAGCTGGTCTCCGTACAGTCCGTCGCCTTTCTGTTTTGGTCCATTTCTCCTTGTGTTTAATTCTGTCTGAAGCACAGTACATGATCATTTACTGTAAACACTGTAAACGTGAACGCGCACAGCGCCACCTCCTGTTGTGGCATGCAAATTACACAACACTGGCAGTTGTGAATAAATCCTAAGTCCTGCGGATGCGAATCAGGAAGGTGCAAAATCACTGCCAAAAGTCACGTGACGCTGGGGAGCCAATAGTTTCTCCAACCCGCAGAAAAGTTTCTCCAACCCGCGGAATTTTTTCTCCAACCCGCGGATTTTTTTCTCCAACCTGCAGATTTTTTTCTCCAACCCGCAGAATTGTTTTTTGTACTCGGAAAAAAAAATTAATCTTGAAAGATTTTATTTTGCACTTAAAGAATGTTTTAATGTAAGTGCAGATATATATTTTTTTAATTTGTGGAACGTTTTTTTGATGGACAAACCTAAGTGCATTAGTTGTGAATGACATTTTGCTTTTGCAAAACACACTGAGTTTGTGTGTGAATCATCGGCTGTGAATAAAACACGTTTTTTGTGTTGGAGAGGTTTTGGCATTAATTTCACTCCATAAAAGCCAAACAAACATGTCGCTGTTTTACACACAGTGTTTGCAGGACCTGCCAAAGGTGACTATTAGTGATGTACTTTGCCTCATTAAAGCCTTATCATTAAATAGCAATTCAAAATAACACGTTGAAAATGTGTTACGAGTTATGCATTCAAAGTTCATAAACAATATGTCTTCTGACATTTACCGTAAGCTTTATTGACATTCATAAATGGTACAAAATGAGCTGTGGAACTGCAAACTGTGCGGGCTTATTTGTATCAAAAGTATTGATACTTGCATAAATGATCAATCCTTTATATTGCAGCAACAAATCGTACATCAAAAACAGGAACAGCTCATAAACGGGGAAGTTTCTTTAAAAGAAGAAAATATATAGTTGAAATGTGGATTACATAAGAAAAATGCATGCCGTATACGTGTCAAAATCTCACGTAGCAACATTAAAACTTGATGCTTACTGCATATTTAGATGAATTTTATAGACAATTTATTTTTGTCTCAAATTTAATAGTTGCAGCTTATCAGAAGCATCTAACAATTACAGTACATAGAATATTAAGTACATCAACAATACACTGTTCGTTGAAATTAAAGCCTTGTATGAGGTGTTATTTACAAGCAGTTGTCAGCAGAATGCCCATTTACTGATTATTTCAGATTATGTGTCCACATTCATCATCTTGCTCTTGGCTCCACCAACCTCCAAAAGCACTGAAAGTGCTTATATGTGGCAAATCTGGGAAAGAAAATACAAATACCTGAGAAATAAACTCGGTAGGCAGTTCTGTAGCCCACATGATTTCCGACAAATCAGAGAAAGAATCTTTGCAGGCAACATTTTACCCTAAAACAAATGAGCATTGATGACTAGCACAACAACGGCTATTAGTCCTAATTAAAAATATATCTGAACAACAATAATGTTTTCAACATAGCCCATAAATAATGTGTACTAACCTGGTGTAAAGGCGAATTTGTTCATCTGATCCAGCAAAGTGCTCCAGCCCAAACCGAGTCCGCAGCTGCCGTCCCTCTATTTGACAGCGTGACAACTCAGGCTGCCTTTTCACTCGTTTTCAGGACTCGTTCTCCTCTTACAACTCCCTGGCCATAACTGCAGTTGTTGGCGAAATACTAACATATAATATAATAATCGCTTTATTTGGAAAGTTAAAAGGCTCATCTTCTACCGCTAGCTGACAACCCCAGAGAACGCACCCGGAAGTCCACCGGAGGTAGTCAACCTCATATAAGTTGACCCGATGTTGTAGAGCGCCATCTTGTGCAACAAGCCAATTGTTTATTCAGAGGTGAGTCGGGGAAGGTTTTCGGGACGGACACAATGGAAGTGAATGGTATTTTTGGTTCCCCTCGTCAAACTCATCAAATACACAATCCAACAACCCCAAAACACTTTGGTGGACACGTTATATTCCACACATTCACTACGCTGTGAAATATTGATGCAAAATTACCAGATTGAGTTGTTTATACGAAGATTGCTAAGACAGAACTACTTACTAAACATGGCGTCTGGGCGTAGTGATCTCAAAAGAAAAAGTAGTTCCCAGTATTTGCTTCAATGTCGTAACGCTACAATATTATTTGTTGGTGTTCCACAGCGTAGTGAATGTGTGGTTTATAACGTGTCCACCAAAGTGTTTGGGGGTTGTTGGATTGTGTATTTGATGAGTTTGACAAGGGGAACCAAAAATACCATTCACTTCCATTGTGTCCGTCCCGAAAACCTTTCCCGACTCGCCTCTGAACAAACAACAGCTCGCCTTCACAAAAAGGTAAGCATGCTGTTCGAAATGACCAAGGAATTGCGCTAAATGGGCCAGTTTGCCAAAATGCTGAAATATCCCTTTAAGACTACTAAACTGGAATAGACCAGAATGACGTGTGTGGGAGCCGTCACTTCACTCCCAACTAATGGGACTGTTCAAGGTGTGGGAGGATGAACAACCCCCCCCCCCCCCCCCCCCCCCCCCCCCCACCACCACCACCACCACCGAATGTCATGTCACACACGCTGTTTCACACTAAGTGGTAATTTATGCTTTCCACATTAGTGCTGCTGTCAGTTACTACATTAAATAAGAGTGATGGTTCAAGTGAGGCAGGGCCTTGTTGATTTAACTCACTCATTTGTTATTTAAGTAACCTAAAAAAAAGTAACTCCACTACCTTCTTCTTTTTTTAAGTGAATTGTAATTATTCAACTTTGAATAACAGTATGTTGGAAGCACATTTAGTTATAATCTTGGAGGTTTGCAGCAGCTACAGCTTGTTGTCATTCAGGTTAATTCGGTGGGAGTGCAGGACTGCGCTTCCTAGACCCCCTGGAAAAAGTTCATTCAATAATAATAATTTATTTTCAGCTCAGCTCAGCAGCTTTAGAGTTGCTCCGAGCTCTTCAGGACAACACACACATTTATGCTCGTTGAATACTTGCCCGAGTTCACAAACAGAAACCAAGCTGTGTGAAGATCAGTCGACACAAATGAAACAATTGTTTTATTGAAAAGCTTGGAAAGAGGCATGTTTTCCTGCAAGCTACATGCACACATATGAACTCAGACTTGGTGTTTACAGCAACCATCTGCCTCTTCATCACAGATTGTCTGCAAGCGGGATGCAGCCAGTCAGAAACATTATGAAGAAGAGTCTAATGGCTGCGAGCCAGCGGCACAGTTTGGAGTCTAGTACAGTACCCCTCCAGTGAACAGCACTCTCTGGGTGACAGCAAGAGAGCTCCGAACATCAAGGAAACGGGGAAATCTATTTATGTAGCAAACAGGTTCGGTGTGCAAACAGAAATGTGCGGCTTCACATCTTTCTTGAAGAAGGCAGACAGATTCCCTTTAATGAAACGTCAGGATATGACACGTCAAAAAAATGTGAATAGAAGCACTCAGGGAGAGCAAAACAGATCTGTGTGCCTCACATAGATAATTACACAGCTTAAAAAGCAGCGTGCACACCTTGCAGACAGACGTTTATATAACCAGCAGCCATCAGCAGATGCTGCTGTAGACTCCCTCCTGCTGCTGCGGAGAGACCGCCGCTCCTCTCATTAAGATTGAGTGGAAACACCATCAATCATCTGCGATCAATGCCTCCTCTTCCCCCTCTGCCTTTGTCTTCCTGTCTCTAATGCATGTGAAGATATAGATGTGTCTTTGGGGAGGTATATAAGCCAGGTACTGAGTATGACATTCACTGGGAGACCTAACATCAGGCTTATCCAGCATGTGCACTAAAGAGACTTTCCATCAGTCATCTGTTCTCTCGGCTGTCTTCTCACAGGGTCAACATCTCCACCAAGTGGCCTCACATAGTAATGGCTGCAAAAATTAAAAAAAAAAAAAAGAACAACCTAACCCCAACTTGCTTCAAGAAGAAATGTGTTTTAAATGTTGCATGCAGCAGAAATTATGAATAGTGGTGTAGGCAAATGGATGAATTTCAATCTTAAAATTTCTAATTTGTGAAAAATATGTTTTGTTCTATCTTATCTTAACCATCTTGTCAAGTCAGGCCTTAATCCATCTTCTGTGCTCCTTGTATTCAACTTAGGCTCTCGGGTAGCCGACACCCAAAGTCAGTTTGCAGACACATCTCTCTTCATATGCGTGTATGAGACCTGCCAGTGGAAACTGCTTCATCCAGAGCTGCTGAGTCCATCGATCCTGACACGAGGCGGGGCAGCTCAGCAGCCGATCACAGGACGAACACAGAGAGACAGACGATCACCCACACTGACCTCATTAGTCGTAAAATAACAGAAGCACTGTGGAAGAAAACCTGAAGGAAAATACAGAATATGCAGAATAACATGTTTAAGGGTGCATCCAGTATGAACTGCAATGTCCTTTAATGAAAAACAATCTGAGCTCAGCAGAAATGGCTGGGATGTGCAGTTGTTGTGTGTACGAGTGTGGATTAAAGACTTCCGTGGCTGGGGGAGAAAGAGACAGCAACTGAATGTTTCAGTGTTTCCGTTGCTCCTCTGGGACGGAGCGCTGGAGTTTGCTGCAACTTGAAATTCAGCAGCTGTAGAGCTGCGCTTTCCTTCTCTTCTAAACTTTAAGGCAACTGCATTTTTGAATAGAAGGAAATGTGTCTGGTGCGCTATATAGCTTAGCTGTTTTCATGGCATCACATTCAAAACAGGGTGACAGCCGTCACTTTGACAGTTGATATGTTTGGTGAACTTTGGGGGGTTACACCGATTTAGTGTTTTATTTCACAATTTAGACTAGCTATCTCAGCTTCTCTAGAATGAGCATTGGGTTTGATGATTTGTGTGTTTGGCTGGCAGGTTCTCACCATCCCGTGCTGCCCAGAGGCGGCTACATGCGCTCCCCCTCGTGGACACGCTGCAGCAGAGTGGAGCCTCCGCGAGAGAGAAAGCACCACAGTGACTCAGACACCGCAGAGCCTTTAATGAAGCTGGAAAGGCCAAAACAGCCGTGATGTCCGGCGGGAAAAGAGAGAGAAAACCCAGAGACGTACACACAGCCCCAGAGTGGAAACACAACACGGACCAAACGGCCTCCATCTGCCACCGTGCACTCACACAACGTTTCATGGTGCTGAAGTTCAGGATGAACTCTGGACTCTGAAGATGCTGAGATGTGCAATATACAGACCAACACTCCTCCCCTCCCATGTCCTCTTAATCTCTCTCTCTCTCTCTCTCTCTCTCTCTCTCTCACACACACACACACACACACGCACATTCAGTCATGGTGTTTTTCATGCAAAGGGTTCTCGGTGAACTTTGAGCTGCCACAACATTTTGAATTTCATGTTTTGTTGGTTGACAGACAGGGTTTGAGGATAACTGCACCTTCCTTCTTGCAGCCTCTCGGGGCGGGCCTGCAGTGCAGTCAGACCGGCTCCACACAGTCGCGTCCACCGCGTGACGCCACAATGAAACGACATTAAAACTGCAGAGAAATTTTCAACACACTTATTGACTCTTGTTGTGTTGCTTAAATCATGTGACAGGGTTTTCTGCTGCTTCTAGAGTGAGGCGACATGAACGTGGTTTCAGGGAGGCGCCGCCTGATGGAGCACCCCTCCATCTGAATGCAGAACGTGTTGTTGTGTTTAAATGCCTGAACAGAAAAACATTGCACTTGTTTCACTGAACTGTATTGACGATTTCCCTCCAGAATTATTGGCATGTGGTGCAGATGACTCAAGATAAACAGACCAAGTAGCAGCGAAACGCAATAAACTTATTCACAATTTAATTCTTCTCTCAAGATTTCTACAGAAAAAAAATACCTTTTTTTTTCTGACCGTGGTTAAAATCACAGCTGCTGTTCAGATGAATGAAGGGAAAACGTTTGCTGCCTAAAATGAGGCTGAAATCACGCAGCAGTCTGGTGGATTTGCTCCAATGCCAAAAACAACAAAGTGCCAACAATTTTTTTGATTACGCTTCAAGATCGTCTTTCGGGAGATGACTTTTACCTTCTGATGCAATATTTCTTATCCTTGTTGTCACTGGGGGGTGATCAGCTGGTTACTTGATTTATTTGTCGCGTGGGAAACTTGTCTATACCAGCAGTGCCAATAATTCTGAATGCTGTGACACGGTGGATCAAAGCGACACTGGGATGGAAGCGGAATAAAGAAATTGGAGAAATATGGCTTATTTGTGATTATTATAGTACTGTGGTTAAGAGGAAAGTGAGCAAACAAAGGCAAATCAGATTGATGAATAGGAAATTAGTTTAAAATGTTGTATATTTATACATTATGTAAATCAATCTACTGTGATTTTTCAGAGTCCACAGAAAGATTACAGTGGGTTCAAGGTGAGAAACATTGTTTATTGTACAAAGGTAAAAAGAATGATTGAAAAGAGCCAAAAAGTGCAGTCAAAGTGTGAAAATGTGAAAGGTCTGAGACACAATAGAGTAGAAAAAAAAAGGATTTGCGCTTTCAGGGGATTTACAGGTTTAGGCTCCAACACAACAGACACATGGCTGACATGACAAACATTACTGCAGATTTTCTTATTTTTAAGGAAATGTCAAACGCTTACAAGCACCAAATTCTGAAATTCAATTTGATAAAAACAAGTCATTAAAAAAAAACTAAATTCAAGCGTCGCTGCTGTTTACAACAGCACAGCAAGGTACTTCTTACGCAAAGAAATGACGTCTATAAAAAACTTTTTTTTTTTGTAGTTTGAGCCCAGTAATCTTGCGGTTCGTGTCCACTACATGTTTGTGACTTTAGTCAAGGTGATTGCACTTAAGGATTGCATCAAAGTGAGGAAGCAAGAGTGGAGAAGGCACTTCCAGCAGAAATATAAGCTACAAACTGTATTTTCATGTAAAAACTACAATATATACAACGTAATCCACAAAAAATTGCACATTCCACAAAGACCTGGATAATAAAACATCATTTATCTGCAGAACGTCAGTGGAATACTTTTGCCTCGATGCCATTTGTGCACATTAGAGGTAAACAGCTGAGTTGTTTTTCCGTTTCTGCCGGTATTTTTCATCTCCAGTGGTTTTGTTCCAGTCCTTCAGCCCTTTGGGGAGAGAGGCGTCCTCCTCGGGTTCCCCCAACCCTTCAACCAGTTCTTCATAAGAGGACTTCTCCTGAAAGGGACGAGGTCCGAGCAGCTCTACCATGTCGACTCGGTGCAGAATCTCCTTTTCTAGAAGGCGTTTTGCCACCTGCAGTGAAACACAAGCATTTCACTCAATTAACCTACAACAGTAACGCCGTTTTTCATTTGACGCTTCCTCTAATACAGCAAAGTGAAGAAGTCGCACCTTCTCCACCATTTCTTTCTTGTCGTTGACGAGCTGCACGGTTCGCTGGAAGGCGGCGTCGATGAGCAGGCGGACCTCCTGGTCGATGAGCTGCGCTGTGGATTCGCTGTACGGCTTCTCGCTGACCACGCTTCCCTGCTGAGGGAGGTCAAAAGAGATCTGACCCACCGCCTCATTCATGCCAAACTGGACAACCTAGAATGTGAGGAGAAATTGCAACAGTAAAGGGGAGCCGGATTACATCAACAGTGAGTAAAAATGTGAAGTTACAGCTCAACCAGTTCGTATGGCGCGTGGTTGATTACCTGTGCATAGGCCGACTGTGTGACCTTCCTGAGGTCGTCTTGTGCGCCAGTCGTGATCCGACTAAAGAAAACTTGCTCGGCCACTCGGCCTCCCAGCATCATGCACATCCTGTCAAACAGCTGATCCTGGGAGAACAGGTACTGCTCCTTTGGTAGATACTGTGCGTAGCCCAAACCCTTCCCTCTGGGAACGATGGACACCTGGCGGGGGACACGACAGTCAGTCCAACTGTACGGTCACATGGTTGGTTTAGTGAAAACAGAAAGAGGAAGGAAAAAGCCGGCGTGCCTTCAGTAGTGGGTCTGCATGTTCGAGGAACCAGCCGACAACAGCATGTCCAGCTTCATGATACGCAACGGTTGTCTTTTCTGGCAGCTGTAGTACCTGAGTCTTCTTTTCCAAACCTGAAAAGAACAGGATGTTTAGCAAAACTGCAACAAAGCATGAGCAGCACACTGGAAACATGTTGTTCAGTTGATTCTTCATGAATGTCCCACTGTGAGTACAGTGCGGTAACAACCGCTCACTATGGCATCATGAAGTAAACTCAGCAACATCCAGGAGGAAAAGTCTGTATTACTGATTCCTCGTTAAATAAACAGTAAATAAAATGACAAACTTTGGTTCCAAGATGGAGATTAGATCAAAGTCAACCAAAAGGGATCACAGTAGCACTTAAATTGATCATTTTTTTCTCTTTTTGTTGCCAAATCCACAACTAAAAGCTTATTTAATGGCATCAACCTGCAGTAGTAACAAAACATTTACAGCAAAGTTCAATCATTTTTAAAGATGTGTAACCGCTGACAATACACAATAAATAAATGTGGTGAAACTTGCCTCCAATAACCCTTTCAATCGCCTGCTCAAAGTGCTTAGTAGTGATAAACTGGTTGAGGTGACGAGCAGCGATCAGTGCAGCTTCATTGCACACATTAGCAATATCCGCCCCTGGGATGAAGCAGAGGTCAAACACAAAGGTTAGATTATACTGGAAAGACAAGACTGATGCAAAGTTCAAACTACGTGGATTTCGTTGTCTACAGGCAGTTCAAAGCGTGCACACACGTGAACTTATCTCCTCGTCTTACCAGTAAAACCTGGAGTCAGTGCAGCGAGCTTCCTGGACAAAGCGTCTGCGTCTATGCTGAAGTCTAACTTCAGAGGTCTCAAGTGCACTTTAAAGATGGAGGCCCTGCCTTTTATGTCTGGTGGCCCTGCAAAAAGAAAACAGAGAAAAGCAAACATGTTGACGATTAACCCATTAAGGTTAGAACATGCTGCAGTCGATCAAATCAGAGCAGATCTCCAGCCAGTACAGAGCAAACAGAGAGACAATCACACCTGCAGTCAGTCACACAACAGCCCAAAACAATCGAAAATCTGTCTTTTAATCACTTTAAACTGGGACTGGCTCCAGACGCCCTCAACTATACAAAAAAAAAGTCAAGAAGAAGGATGTATGGCGGATTGAAGACGGAATGTTGAAGACAGACTGATCCATTACATCAGGCTCCTGAAATGGGCCAACTTTGAGGTTTTTCAGAAGCACAATTAATCTCTTGTGCCGGCTAAGCCCAAACTCATTTTCATTTTGTTCTTCCACAAAAGCATTAGCACCGCGACGCAACAAGTTACACAACTAATGACTACGGCTGTTTTCAAGCAGCTCCATCCCACTGTTAACTGTTTATACGGAGCAATAAGCACGGCGAAAGGTGAAAGAGAAGCTCACTGGGTTATATCCATTATGGGCCTCCAGCAATCGAATCTAATTAAAGAAAAAAATGAACAGCTGTCTCAAACTGACCCTGTTTTCTTTGACGGAGAGAAGTCTAGCACTCAGTCTGCCACGCTAATGTCAGGCAAATTAGATCTGAGCAGCCAGATCAAAGATCAAGTAACTCAAGCAAGCATGAAAGAAGAGTGGATACAGCACACGCATTTAATAACATCACATGAAGGCAGGCAGAGAAGCATGGATGAAAATAGAACTACTTCAAACAACGTTTTAAGGAAACACATTAAGGATAAGAGATTAATCTCAGCCGCTCAGATATCTGATGTTTTACCTAAATATATATGGCGATCAAAACGTCCTGGACGCATCAGAGCGGGATCCAGGATATCGATTCGATTGGTTCCAGCCAAAACAATTACGTTCGTGCTGCTGTTAAACCCTGCAATGACAAAAAATATGCAGCACACAGGTTTTTGAAACATGACAGAATGAATGAATAAAAGGGCAAAACCGCCGAAAAGAGACGATACGACTGCTCACCATCCATTTCCACAAGCAGCTGGTTGAGAGTGTTTTCCTGCTCGCTTTGGTCGCCGGCGTTTCCTCTTCCTCTTTTCCTGCCGACTGCATCGATCTCATCAATGAAAAGGATGCAAGGTGCATTTTTTCTTGCTCTGGCAAATGTATCCCTTATCTAATGAAGGACAGAAACAGAAGGAAGGCAAAACTGAAAATACGCC
This sequence comes from Salarias fasciatus, assembly GCF_902148845.1. NCBI lineage: Eukaryota > Metazoa > Chordata > Actinopteri > Blenniiformes > Blenniidae > Salarias > Salarias fasciatus. The sequence goes on from NC_043745.1 coordinate 20,428,301, forward strand.
ATTTTCAGAAATAAATGCAACTCATGTCAAAGTATCTCTCTGCTGCTCAGATGACTGAGCAAAGCAGCAGTCAAACATCCAATAAATAAAAGTGTTTGTTTGTTGGGTTCAAACAGGAGCATGAGACACGTCGTATAACATCAGGACTCTTGAAGATCATTCAGCTCAGTCCTCACCCGTGCTGGGCCCACACCAACAAACATTTCCTGGAACTCGGAGCCGTTGACGGTGATGAAGGGGACGTTGGCCTCTCCCGCCGTGGCCTTTGCTAACAAGGTCTTCCCCGTTCCAGGTGGACCGGATAACACAGCTCCCTGGAAATAAAAGGGGCGTATTTAAAATATCTGTCCATGAGCTTCCACAGGTGTTTTTCAAAGTATGAGGGATAGGATTGTCATCATATAGTCCAACAAGCTGTTCGACATGAGACTTTCACACACCTTGGGAATCTTGGCGCCCAGGTCGTGATACTGACGCGGATTCTTCAGGAAGTTCACAAACTCTAAGATTTCTAGTTTGGCCTCTTCACAGCCTGCGACGTCTTTGAAACGCACGCTGATGTTGTCTGTAATTATCTTGGCTTTGGATTCGGTCATGCTGAATGGGTTTCCTTTGCCTCTGCTGACATTCCTTCCACCGACTTGCCCGTGCCGCATGGTATAGAGCAGAACCCCGACCAGAAGGATGGCTGGCAGGACGCTAAAAAAGAGCGTCCTGTAGGTAAGAGAAAGAGAGCCGAGTAAAGGCCTCAGTATACTTCCCCGTCGCCGCTACGTCGTTCCTACGACGTAGACGTCGTAGCCCTACGACGGGCTACGTCGGGGCTTGACGTGCGCCTCCCGAAAATTGTGACTTCGCGTCGTTTCGACGCGTGGTGACGTGAACGTCGAGGGCTGTGATTGGTCCGCTTTCGCGTTGTTTATAGAATAAAGTAGAACTCACCCGGAAAACTTTTCTGGCCCGAACAGTGCTTCGGGAGAAATATAGATCCAAAATTGAGCGGCGCACATCCCTATACTGTTAGCAGTGTTAGCAGTGTTAGCAGACGGGGCTATGTGTATAGCCGCTCCGAAAACGGCTTTAATCGTCCAAAAGCTCATTAGTTTCACCAATATTTCATCACGGTCCGCTCATGCCTCTCCTCCACGACAGCTCGGTGTCGCAAGATATGTCATATATGCAGATATATGTTCGGTAAATGCACGCGTGTCTAGATACGTACGTCTAGAAATCTATGTCTATAGATCTATGTCTAGGTAAAGCCGGAGCTACGGAAGCCGCATTGTTGTTGTGACTGCCAGCGGCTTGGCAGAGGAGGGCGTTCCCTTGACGCAGGAGCAAGATATGTTCAGTAGCGGCGTAGGGTTGTCGGCGTAGGAACGCCGTGGCGGCGACGGGGGAGTATACTGAGGCCTTAATGAGACCAGACAGCACATCAGCAAGTGCAGAAATATCCAATCAACAGTGTGAGTGAGGAAAGCTCTCTTTTCTCACCCATCACTTTCACTGCTGTAGAACACGGGCACTTTGCGTGTGGCGTTGATGCCCAGGTCCTGCTGAGCCATCTCCAGGTTACGCTCAAACGACTCCACACTGCCGATGTTGAACCAGAAATAGCCCTGGAGCACAAAGATAAGAAAAATAAACAGCTTGTTTTTTATTTTTCACATGCTTATGTAAATCCCTTGTTGTATATAACAGGCCTCCAAAGGGACTGCAGCCCCCCCCCCCCCCCCCCCGTGAAGACACACGGACCTCACTAGGGAATACCCATGACGAAAACGGAAACGAGAGGTGAAACAACAGCCCCTCATCATCAGATCATGAGCTTTTTTTCCATCAATAGCGGAATGTGTGGCGTAAACAATGTATCTCAGTCTCATTTGTCAGAATATAATAAACATCCAAATATTAAGGGATTGCTGGTGAAAGTTTCATGGTTGAGAGAGAAGCTTGGGTGGAGGAAGTCGAGAAAAGAACACATCAACTACATCCAAAATATGAAGAAGCAAATCTCTCGTCTCAGTTTTTAAAACTGTTGGTAAATCATGTTTGAAGAAGCTTAAGTTTAGAGAATTCCAGCAGAGTCTTGGATTATGACTGAAGCTACAGAAACAAACAGAACACTTGAGGAAACAAACAGGCAGAATATATATACATAAACATTTTAGATTGTTTTCTCTACTTTAATCACCAGTTATTATATTCTCATCCGGGTCCACCGCTGCATCTAAACATAATAAACGTGTTTATTAGAAGATTTCTAACTGTTCTACACTACCTGCTGCACCACAATTTAATAATACAAGACATTATTAATGCCTGGAAGGTTTTATTACCACTGTTGAACAGAAAAAAAAAAGAAAAAAAGTTTGGAACTCTCTGTATTGGCAGCATAACAGCATTAAAAGATACATTTAATAAAGCACCATTAAAATTATTTAATGACAGACAGATCCACACACAATATGTATAAAAGATCAAATAAATGAACATTTAACAACCATGATTATTGCAGTGACGCATTAATCTTGCACTTGTGTTTCTATAAATGAATCTCATGATTAGTCAACAACGTCTCACTGGTGCATCATTAGTTAATGCTGCAATCTGTTGTTTTGTACTGACTCAGTGTTGTGTCTCTGCCCTCCGTCGACACATTAAGTCACTTTTATCAGTATTATTATATTATTGACTATTCCATGAATTCCATCCTCTGGTGCCGATGTTTTGGTTTCATGTTTGACAACCCTGTTGTCCTGCACTTCTCTGTCTTTGGACAACTGTTGATAGATATTGATCACTGCGGGTCGAAAACCGCTAAATAGCAGCTACAGTATCGGAGATACAGTAACCCTCCAGAGACGAGAGAGATCTGCGAGCATTATCGTAGTACTGACCACATCTGAGGTGCTCACTCCATGAGCTGGAAACACTTTGACGTACTGCTTGTTGACGACCTCCAAATGGCCGACCTGCGGACAGAAGATTTATGTGGTCAAGGGCTCACAAACGCCGGTGTGGAAATAGAAGACAAAACAGAAACACCGATCTCACCAAGCCTCGGCTCAAGTAGAGCTGCAGGAACTCCTTCCAGGAGATCTGAATCCCTGTCTCTCTGAAGTGGAAAAACAAAAAAGCCGAAGCCATTCCGGCGGCGCCCAAAGCAAGGTTCCAGGCTGTTTTTGCATCCAGGTGAAAATCTTCCTGTTTGTTTGAAAGATTGAAAAAGAAAGAGGAGAGTTAGTTCCGATGAGACTGATTTCCATAGAAAAACATCTCTCTGTGCTCACTCTGGAGTCGTTGTATGTTAGTTGTCAGAGAAATGTACGGTTCATTTCAACAGGCGGGTGTGTAGAATGCAGTGGTGACTGGTGCTGCAATAACTGCAGACTGCAGGTGATTTATGCAGTCTTCAGCGTGTTTGCTTCACAAATCCACTCTCACAGTATGGCTTGGATGCCAAGGGCACTTTGTAATCAATAAAGCAGTTGTTCCATCACTGACCTCTCTGCTCAGATTTAGCTGTTGCATTAAGTACGCCACTTTTACAGAATCAAAGCGTTCACATATGAATAAATTATAAACAGCACTTGTATTTATTGCAATATTTAAGTTTTCTTATAACAGCAGCATGTGAAAAAGTCTGGCAACACTATAACTTAACTCATTTTGGGGGGGATTTTCACAATTTATGTATAAAAATAATATGACTGTTTAATAATCACAATAAAAGGAGGACATGTGGGATATGACAAATATACTAACTGAGAGGAACATTTCATGATGAACCAAAGACGACGTAAAGCTGAGACAATAACATCAGAACCAAATATCCAAATGGTGAACATGAAAGAAGGTGAGATGGTGAATGTGACTGGTTGAGACATTGAGTAAAATATTTACTTTTAACAATCCAACTCAGTTACGTTTTGGTTTATTTCATTACAGTCCAACAATACAGTGATATGAATGAAATGCTGTTCATGAATCCCACCTGGAAGCGTGCCCACCAGTTCCACTGCTGATCGCTCCCTCCTCTTCCTCTCCGGCTGCCTTCGTCCTCTGTGTCCCGACCTTCAGTTTCCACAGACTGTCGCTCTTTGGTGGCTTCATCTAAACATCAGCAAACAAACACTGAGCTCTCCACAGAGATGACCAAACAAGATTTTCAGAATTTATTGCGACACATTCCTCACCTTCAACAGATTTGTTCATGCCAGTCGTTTCTTCACTCTTTGGGAAAAACTTCTCAAAACCTGAAACATTACAGCAACAAACACAAAGAGGAGGGTGATTACATGAGTCACACTGACCTTTAAGATTAGGGTCAATATGTGCACTGATTCCCGGTAATTACACCCAATAAGAGCATTACGAGGCGCCAGACCTTTTGGTGGCTTATTGGAGCTGAGAAACCGACTGAGAGCAAAACTGTGTTGGTATAATCCTCCACACCGCCTCTGGATTAGGGAAGTCCTCTGAAATAAAGACACCGCATGGTAAATTTGTGAACAATGAAGGCTGGACCAAAAATAACCTGCAGGGAAAACAAGCATGAGACATGTTATGTCATGGATGTTACATCTGACTGACTTCAAAGCCATAAATCATTTTGATCACAACTGAATGTACTCAGGCTGTTTTCATTGGAAGATTTCTAATGCTATTAGGAGAAATCTGCTTTGCTACAAACAACATGATTATCAATGGGATTATGGAAGACCCACTGAGGTGGACTGCTCCACATTTAACCAAATTACACAAAGTAATTACAGACAGCCCACTTATACCTGACACCAAACAGCTGCTACCATGCTTATTTGTATTTAGTTACATATATCTGCTACCATGTGCAGAATAAATTAGTCTGTACCCATAAATAATGTATGGATACAAACAATTTTGTATTAGTAACATGAGTCTAATATGAATTTAGAAAAATGTAACTGTACACATGAAGGGTAAGTATTACAATGAATGCACATCAAATATGTACTGATGCCATTTATTCGTTCCTGTTAATATATTGTATGCACTTTTTTTTAAGTTATTACCCTGTGCAAGATGATTTTTATATGCACACAATGAATTCAGCCCAGAGAGGCTGCTGTGTTCATGCCTCAGTCAGCTCCGACTGCAATGCTTTTTGAACACTGCTGCAACTGTGCACGAAGGGGCTGAGCCTGAACAAAGGAACCCCTGATTGTATAACATATCTTTATTTGTATCTCTCCTTGGCAGCCCGAACAGGTGCTGTGCCACCTTTCCTCCCATACACCTCTCCAGAACACTGTGTTCCGCGGGGCGTCTGCAGGAGAACATAATGTTCACGTGTGCTGCAAATGCACGCACGACTTAAAAAAAAAACATGCACAAGTCAGTTTACTGCAAGAAATAAAATCCCGATCACCCGTTTCACCACAAAAATGCTCAAATTGCACTGTGCGTGCTAAGACATAATGTATATTTAAATTGAAATAGATGAGGGAAGTGAATGAATGAGCGTGGAGTCGCGTCTCTGTGGCGCTGACACGCCCCCCTGTCCAGAGAACATCACGAACTGAGGAAACGGACTTATAAACCATATTATCAGACGGACATCGACGACCGTGAGAGAACAAACAACACAGGAATGACACATAAACAGAGCAGCAGTGTTTGTTTTCAGGGTTTTAAAGGGTTTGCTGCACGGAGGACAGCAGCTGTTCCCACCGCAGACCTCCAGCTCCGCCGCCGCACCTCTAACTCCTGAAAACAATAGTTAACCGCCGCATATGTCACCAAAAAAAATCCCTAAAATGTTTGTTTTAACAACTTTACGCAATAACAACTAAATAAAGACGCGGTTACCTTCAGCGCGGCGCAGTTGCGATAAGTGGCAGAAAAGGTGCTGAAGTCTCGGCTCCACGTCCGGACCGTCCGGACCCGGTTCCGGAAAGGTCCGAGGCTGACGGAGAGGAGACCCATCTTCCCGGTGACTGTCCCGCAGCTGCACTGTGGACGGAGAGGCTGCAGGCGGCCATCCAGCAGCACCGAAAACCCTCTGAACCCACGACACCGGAGCAGCGAGTTCTCGCGAGATTTCCGCGGCCAGCCCACCACAGAGCACGGACACTTCTTTTTATAGGAACGGCTTTTGGAAAGAGATGGCAATTACAACAGTGACTACTTTTATGCTTTTAAATAGCTTATAAAAATGTTAATTTATGTCTCCAAAGTTGAAAAATATGAGCCTTTCAGAGAGTCTATTGTGGGTCATTGGCCCTGTAATGTGTACCCAAATGTGTACACAAATAAAATATTAAAGCAACTAATCTGGGTAACACTTAGGCCACATAATGAGAACGACCTGGATTCCAGAGTGGGACAGTGGACCTTTCTGTGTGTAGGCTGCATGTTCTTTCTGTGCTTATGTGGGTTGTCATAGGTGTATCATCTCAAAAAAAAAAAAAAAAAAAAAAAGAAAAAGAAAGAAAGAAAGAAAAGCCATACTTGAAAAAAATAATAATTTTCAAGTAAATAACATTTTCATGTTGCATGACTATCAGTTAAATAGTTATTAGACAGAACTACAGCTAAATAAAAACATTAAAACTTTTTTAAGAGTAGAAGAAAAAGTACAAGATGTAACCAAGCATAAAATCAAGTCACATGATTTTGTGCTTGGAGAGCTGGAGAGCATTTGCTTTTCTTTTCACATGATTCATGTGACAAGAAAATGCAATGCCCTCTATTAAATTCATACTAAAGAGGTGGATTTTTAAGGTTATGTTTAAAAGTCTGGATAACAGAATGTTTTAATAACAAGTAAACTTACAAATAAAAGTATTAATATTGTAAGAGAATCAACACTGAACAGGAAATGGTGGACCCATTTACGCCAAAGCACTTTTTTATCTCAGGAGTCAAATTCAAACACATTGGTTCTCCAGGACAACCCTGTTTGCATAAATGGTGTGGAACATCACATTTGAGAGTTTTATGCCTCGTTGTGGCACAACTCGGCAGTACGGATTGGCAAAAGAGCAGTTTTTTAGAAGGAATGGATTGACAAAGGAATACATAAAATTACCAATGTCTATAGGGATGGAGTGTTTATGTCCTTTGATGAGATAGCACAAAGATACGGAGTGGAAAGGAGGAGGGTAATTTTTGCAGGTATTTACAACAAAGGGGTTGCATCATCAAAGAAACATTTATACAAGAAACAGATTTAATAGTGGACTTCTGCGAATTAAGTTTTGGTTTTCCCTTCTCCCTATTTATTACATTATTACTAATTTTACGTTACAAGCTATGTGAATGTGCAAAATGACAATTTACTTTTAATCATTTATGTTTCAAAAAGTTCCCTGTTGTTTGGTAAATGTAAAGTGGAGAACCACAACATGGAACATGCGATGCTTCCCTCCCACAGTTCAGAAAGATACATCTGAGATTAATGAACGTCTCCAAATTGTCCGTAGGAGTGAATGTGTTGCTTCAGATTGCACTCTGCCCTCGCCAGGTGAATTCCACTCCGTTACCCATCAACCCTGAACTGGATAAAGTGGGATTAGAAGATGTATGGATCACCAATGGATCATGATTTAAGAGTTCGGTTGCAGAAGTTGACTCTGACTCGGGCCGAAGGAGCATCTGATGGAAGTTCTGTGAGATTTAATGGTGAAAAAAATCAATAATGTCCTGAAATCTGAATGTTCGGTCAAAACAATGGATGCCAAAAACGCCGAGTATGTGCTGAGAGATGTTTATTGATATCAGTCAATTGTTGCATTATGTACAAAAAGGGGTGGATTTTAATTGCATTTCATTAAATTACTCATGCACTACTCATACTTTAAAACAAGGCATGGCTTAAACCACTACCATGTCTGACTACGAGTTTGAAAAAATATATATAGTACATCATGCTGAAAGATAACACAGCCAGAACTCATTATTTTAAAACAAATACTTCAAATAAAAATGTACACTTTGCCAAAGTTTCCACATGACATATTCATCATCTGCTAACAGAATGTGCTGGAGGTGCATTAAGACTGAAACTATTCACTGATGTATTAAGACGTTTGGATCACAGCTGTAAGTAACCTGACAACCTGAGGCACGAGATGTTCATGAGTATCCATTTCTATTTGCTACACTGCACTAAAGAGGACAGGATCAAACATCACAAACTCTGTTCACAGTTGGGAATGACATATAGAGTATATTTAGCAACTATCACATGCTTTGAATACATCTGGATTGCCTGTATATTTCCTATTTGAAATTATGCTTTTAATCACTGGACCACCAACTAACTGAGAGTTCATTATAACCTCAAAACAGGTTTGATCTGTACGGCAGGGTAAAAGATGGGGATGAGAAAATAAACATAGCGGTCATATATAGTGATAGAGCCGATGAGAGGAAGGTGGGAAGAAAAGAAGGCTACAGCATTGTTATAATATTCAGTCTGAAATAGTTTTACATCTCCTCATTAAACAGTATGCTCTGTGTTAGTTTTGCTTCAAAACAACAATGAAGTTGCACTTTGAGGACTTTAACAAAAAATGCTCACTTCAATGTAAAAAGAAATTATGATGAAAAGCAAATACCTATTTAATAGTCACAACAAGAAGGAGTTTTATTAATAAAATCTTTTTTGTCTCATTAGTTAAACCCCTTATTAAATGGCAATCTTGATGTTCTGCGTTTCGTAAACTTGGCAGTATAGCTTCATGTGTTTGAGGCTTGTAACGGCGACTCTCCTGTCCCTGCACGCAGCCACCCGATGGGGCGGATTTCCTCTGAAGGACATTTACACAAAACACATGTACACACGAGCACATATGCATAGTGTTCAGTACATCCCATTTCAGTATGAATAAGACTGATCAAAAATAGAAATGTATATACATATACTAATTTCCAGAGGTGTTTCTGAATACCCTGCTTCATGAGCTAGTGCACAGGGAGAAGACGGCGAAGCATCAACACAAAACCGAGAAGCTTGTTTAAACACTTGGATCTTGATCATGAGGCAAAGTGCAACGTCCAGTAACGTCAGGCGTTTCCTGTTCCCTTCACATCTCAGACATCATCCTGCTTGCGCTCGGTCATCCGGGCGCACCGCGGACAGGTGGTGGAGTTGTCATAGTAGCAGTCTCTGAAGACACACACCCAAACGTTTTTTTTGTTTTTTTGTTTTTTGTTTTTTGCCAGAGGATAAAAAAAAAAAAAAAAAAAATAGCAGTAATCAGACTGGTGGTGACTGACCTGTGGAAGACAGCCGAGCAGTCGTGGCAAACCGAGGTGTGGCTGTCAAAGGGGAACAGGATGTCTCCCTCCTTACAGAGCTCACACACAAATCCTTTGGCTTGACAACGCTGCAGGAACACACATACACCAAACACACAGACAAAGAAAAAGAAGAGAAAAAAACTGAGTTTCAGGAGAATGGTTTCTAAATATAATAATATTCTACAGGGCGTGATGGGTGTAAAAACAGCGTTTAAGAAAAGTGCTTGCTGTTCAAGCTCACCTCGCAGTCTAGTTTGATGTGCTTTGCAAATGTGGTGTGGATCTCTGTGAGGGAGCAGCTGAGTCTGCCGCTGGAGATGTCGATCAAATCCTGCAGCGAGTACATGTCGTCATTCTCCACAAAGTGCTGCCGATCCTGGAGCTGGGGGGGTGCAAGCAAGAGCATGAACGACTTTACAGAAACCATCTGGAAAGGCATGCAGACAACCTGAAGACCACCAGACTCAATTTAGCAGCTCACAAACAGATCCACGTCTAAAACTGAAATCTTTTTCATGCTGTTCAAAAGAGAATTTTTTTAAAAACCCCTAAATTCCCACTGAAAGGACTTGTCCATTGATTATTCGTATAAATGCAAACTTCCTTAATTTAGCCACATGGGGGCGCTGTTGTAGCATTCATTAAAATAAGCCTGTTTGAGGCAATTTGTAACTAAATCTTTGAATTTACATCAAAGTGCTTTTGAAAAACATGAGCTGTGAGTGTCACGCACACACGCGCGCACACACACACACACACACACACACACACACACACACACGTTAGACTATTTTGAAAGTATGAACTGGTTTTCACTGTGTTCATCTATTGTGCCTATTCTAAACCATTCTGAACGGCTACAGACCTGTAGCAGCAGACGAGCTTCCATCGCCTCTTTGCAGGTAATAAAATAGGGTTTCATCAACAGAATATCTTGACGAAGTTTCTGTGAACCAAACGCAAACAACAGATTTGTTTTATTTTTTTTATCTCACTGTCAGTCTGACACAAAAGTCTTTTTTTGAATACAAAAAAAAATGTTTTTGACAAAGATTGATCAAGAAAAAAATCAAAATGGAATTTCTCGTTATCGTTCCCATCAAAGTGTGAAGAAAAAAAAAATCATAAAATATTTTCCAATTCACACCATCGTGCAGTGAAGGAAGCCATTTACCCTGATCTCCACCAGCTCCTCCACAAAGTTAAACAGCAGCGGATTGATTTCCTTCAGTCTCAGCACGGGCCGCGGCATCATCAATGCGAGGTAGCGCATCGAGGAGCGGCAAACCTGCGGGCGAGAAACATTTTGTGATGTGGTTTGACAATAAGGCACGGACACGGCTGAACCTGAACAGGACAGTGGTCATCATCTGACCCGATTCACAACAATCTTGACCCGATTTTAAAGTAGGCCAGATCTGCTTTGCTTTTCATGAGCTGATGTTTCAATAAGAAATGTGAACAGAACTCAATCTCACTAACAGTGAACGTGTATTGAACTGATTTTATTGATGGGTCTTCCAAGAATTCATTACATGCTTCCCTGATGCTGGTTTGAAACTTGGCAGTGACTTTTATAAAAAAAATAATACAGAGCATAGTTTCCTTCCCCTTGAGCAAATACAGATCACGTCCAGCATTGTACCAGCTTCTCAGAACACCTGATCAGCAGTGAGAGGCTAATTTGTCATTCTGAGAGGCTGCTGCTGCTGGAGGTACCTTGCGTGGTTCAAACTCCCAGTTGTGAATGACTCGAGCCGGGATGATGGCGATGTCATTCCAGTGGCAGCTGCTGCAGTAATAGCGGCCCGTGTAGTCGCACTGCCTGGCCTCGCTGGGTATACCCCCTGCAGAATGAACCAGTCTGAACAAGGCGCCCAGCATGGACATGTCCCCAACGTCCCCAATACACAGTCAACACGGCCGAAGTCTCCACTCCACTGGTCAAAGGTTAGTAACAAACCAGAGTTTTGCACTGACTCAGTGAAACGGGTGCTCGACACTCTGCGCAGCGGTAGTCCTGCCGATCCAGTCCTATTTCAGGACAGATGCTGAGCTCGTACTCCGACTGATGGCTGACCTTCGACCTGACGCAGGGCTTGGTGATGAGGTTCATACACTTACTATGGCAGCGGTAATAACATCCTGAAACGAGAGAGAGAGAGATATAATGACAGACTGGGATGAAGACGCTGTAATTGTAACAAGTAGTGAGATTATTCTGAGTGTAGCTGTCTCCCATGAACTCAGAGAGAAGTATGCTTTAATACAACAGCACAAAATTGTGCTTTACATATTATAGGAACACACAGGTTTAGAGTTTTCTGTCTCTCTTTGCATACTTGTACATCTTTGGTCTTACCTGTGCAAGTATACCAAGTCTGGATAAGGCCCCAGATGATGGTGCTACACTTGTCACAGGTCTGTTTCACACTCTTGCTCTTCTCTTTGGAGAAGCGGTGCTCCAGCAGGACTCTCAGATTAGGCTCATCCTCCTCGGGGTCCTTTCAAGAAATGAGCACAACCACAGAATTCACAAAGTTCATCGCCGAGTGTTAAAGGCAACAACCACAGTGAAACAATATGCATATTATTTTCAAAATCTGATACTCGTGTTAATATATGTGTTTTGCTGAAAAATGATAAGAATCTAGATGATATAAACAAAAGCATACAGTTTCTTCTTAATGCTTGCTGTTCCAACCATATGATCGTCCTGAAGCATCGAACATTGCTTAACAAAACAGGCCTGTTCAGCTGCATCAGATGACAATACAGCCCCCTTATTGCAAGATATGAATAGAACTGTAAAGCAGGCAGCATGGAGCCTCGTTCATCTTATAAGGGGAAACGGCTAGGACTGCTGCAATACTGTAAAGAACACTCAAAGTGTTTGAAATGTTGTTGTGACGACTGCACGTCACGGTAAAAGTGAACGTTTCAAACCGAGCCACACGCTTTCCATAAACCTTTTCGTGTGGCGCCAGTGTGACTGAGTGACATGTCATCAAGTCACCTCGGGTACCGCGGCTCAGCTCAGTATAACACTATCTACGTCCTCCTTCAAACCTTAAGCTCCTGCAGCTTGAGACGCAGGTGGATGAGTTTCACCACGGTGTCCTTCTGTCTCTCCGAATGTTCAGGCAGCTCCAAAATCAGCTTCTTACACTCCTCTATGGCCAGTTTCAGCTGTTCGATGTCTGACGCCACAAAAGAGCCCTGTAAAAACAGCAAGTTTTAGCAAATCGGGGAGTAGAGGGACACGTGTGGCTCGTGGCCACTAGAGGGGAAAAAAAAAAAAAAAAAGAACAAGTGTCTGACTCACCACAGGCCTGGAGAAGTGGTCCTCGGCTAAGCCCAGGTCCATGGTCCGGTCCGAACTGCGAGTTCTGCCCCCAGAGAACAGCTCGGGCCTGGTTTCTAGAAAGAGTGTGACACAGCATAAGGAACTCTTCTTCTTGTAACCATACACACTGTGTTCTGGCCGGCGCACTCAGTCATGCAGGATAATGTCTCACACATGACTGCAGTCACTCAAGACACTGCTCCACTCTTCCACTTGACCCACTAAAGTCCGGAGGAAGGACAAGAGCTCCAAACAAAACAGCAGAACTCACAGGTGATCACGTCCTGCGCTCTGGTAATGAGTAACAAAGCAACCTGGCAAGTGGTACGTTCAGAGCGTCGTTAAAGCTGCTGCTGACAGGGTGAATGAACTTTGAAGTGCTGAGACAAATTTCACTTCAGCACATCTGCAAATCCACATCTTAATAAATGAACTACAGATGCAGGTCATGTTTTTAGTGTGACTTGTGCGGCAGATTGAAATAAACTGAAAACAGCGAGCAACGTCTAAAAAACAAACAATAGCAAACAAGGACCTGGTGAGGAGCCGACGGGGAATTTTCTAAATGAGTGGTCAGTACAAACGACATGGATTGGAAATGTTGATTATTCAGGAAATGAAGTGTTACTTGGTAGTCTTAAAGTAGCTCTGAGAATCTGATGACCCTCCGGACTAAATAATCTAATTCTGAGAAAGTCCTCACGCTACATTCATTCTGACTGGCAGAAAAATGTTTATGAAAGTGACTCCTTCACAACGTAAAATAGTTTATATACGCGCCCACACTATGTTATTTGTGAATTTTAAATAGAATACATTCATTTAGAAATATTATCAACCAACTTTATTTTCAAGACAAGGAAAAAAAAAAACATCAGGTGTTAAAAATTAGACAGTTTACCATTTTCTTAGAAATATAACAGCAACAAATCTCAAGAAATCTAGGAAACAGCCATTTTCCAACAGTGAAGCTTTTTGCACTTCTTGGAAAAACTTCAGTAAACATCTATAATGCTACATAAAGCTTCATGACCCTGTGCTATGAGATGCACTTTCACCAAGAAATTCAAACGATGAATCTACTCCCCAATGTGAAGGTGAAACGTCTCAGTTTGAACATCTGATGTATTTTATTTCTTAGGTTCTTCTGAAATATCGTTATTGATACAAATTTTTTTTAAATCACATTAAGGTGTTCCACATTTTGGAAAACCAGGAACAAAAAAAAAATCCTTAAAATACAGAATATTGTTTGACTGATAAGCATTTGTGGGTTATAGCACATGCACTGTGTCCAGGGTGCACTATGCTTTAGCTTACAGTTAGCTGGGATCATCTCAGGCGTCCTGAGACCCTGAGTCTGACATGAAGGTATATAAAAAAAAAGTCATAACAGATCTGCAGGTTTTGCATTTTAACTGTGTAACAAGCTGAGTTGAGTAAAATATACAAACAGTGAAATAAGTTAGATTATCTATACAAAATAGAAAAAAAAGTAGTAAACTGGAAGAGGGAAGTTGAGAGAATTTAGAAATTATAACATGTTGACAGTCAACCTAAAGATCTGACCTACAATACTGCATAACTGACTTTGCTAGTTTGTTATTTCCATTATTTAAACTCCAGGCTCCTAAAAAGACACACAGCTGCTGTTACCTGCATACACGTCAGAGGAAAACATGACGAATTCAGCTTCTCGGCGGCAGACAGAGGAAAGTACAGTCATGGATCGCACCAGTAAAACCTCCAGAGCTGATTTGTTTAAAAGGTTGAAATCAAACTGCAGCTATCTGATTCCCAAATCCTGAAATACAGAAGTGTGAGTGAAGCTCAGCTTCCAGGTCTGCTTTTCGATTCCTCTGGTGCAGAAACAGCATTTTTACTTCCTTTTCCATTAACACTGAGCAACCGTCCAGTGGAGCTGCTTACTTTTTGAAAATATTTTACTTCAGAATCAAACCTTCCAATTCACAGATATGAAACATCACATCAAGAGGACATGAATATGTTTATGTACAGTACTGAACAACACATTCTCACGCAATTAGTATTTTCAGCAGGGGTGGAAGTACTCACATTACTGGAATTAAGTGGCATTTTTGGTTAGTTGTACTTTCGTAATTTTTTTTCAGTGTGCCATTTTACTCATATTAGAGTACAGTTCACACCAAGTCACCTACTTCACTACTTTTAAAAATCAACAGCTGCAATTTTTATTTTTATCCAAACCTTCTCATCTGCATCTTTACATCCAGTAAAGCCGTCAATCGAGTCAATTAACCAACAATGTAAGGACAGGACAGCTCCGCTGCAGCAGTGCAGCAAGCACAGGTTTCTGGAGGGAGCATACTCATACAGCGGAGTAAATAAAGTCATTTAAAAACTGAAGATTCGGACAAACAGAAGCCAAAATGGAAACAGAACACAACACTGTCAACAGTGAAAATGAAGAAAGAAAAATAGAGGACCAGTGCCTGGCTGTACCAGGAGGAATGTTTCATTTACAGGTGGAGAATAGGAGACAGCGTCCAGAAGCAGTGCAAACTCTTCCTGACCTCTTTGGTGAGATCAGTTTTTAAATCTTCAACGTCTCATCTCAGAAAACACACTGCAGTAAGATGTTTTACAACTATACTTCTTTTTATTCATGTGTGTTAAAAGTTTTCAGTTTGGGTAAGATAAGTCTGCAAATTGTCATTGCGTTGCAACTGCAGCCTTTACAGACATCAGACAACGTCCTGAAAAGACGGAACATTAACTGAGCAAACCACCTCCTGCTGAAACTGAACAAAAAGTGAAGTCTGACAGAAATGTTTGAATATCTGAGACTTTAAGACACTTACCTGCCTGTTAGGAAAAGTTTAAACTACTAAACTATGTAGGTCCAAAACATTTTGTCATTTTTTAAACAAATTATTTCAAATGTAATATCTACAAAATACATTTGCAACAGCAAAACCAGGAAGCCTGGAATCTTTTTTCTCATGTTCCTAATTATGATTTTCTCTGATTGTCAGAGAAGTCGATGCTCACCGTGTTGCTGGGGCGTCTTCCCTTCTTGAGGACCATCTTCTTCCTCTCCTCGATCGAAGGGATTGAGGCGGGTTTGACGAAAGAGTGCAAGTTTTTCATCATACTCCATTTTGTTGGCTACATCTAATGAAGATAAAGCAAACTAATGTCACATTGCTTGCATTATATTTTTGTTCAAGAGCACTAAGTTAGGAAGACAAGTAGGAGACCAGTGGACTGAAGTGACCCGCTGATGAATGCCTGTATTGTGCAGTGATCTCCCTTCAGACCTCAGTCCAAATGAACTGTTTGGAAAGCTGTTGAGAACCATAATGACACAATTAGGACTTAAGAGATCGATGTGGTTCAGAAAGATCAAGTTACAGACTGAATGTTGGATGCATTTCAGCGGTTTGCTTAAATGTTGGCTGAGAAGAAATCAACATGAGCATTTTCTGGTGGAGGTCAGACTCATCCATTCAACATGCATTTGCTAAAATTATGATATCCAGCATGTCAACACAATGCAGTTCAAGAAAGGAGGGCTCATCCGCGCACACAAATAACTGACAGAGACTCAATTAACAAAAAAAAAATGTCACTTACTAAAATATCTTTCAATCAGCCGCTTCTTGCTTGGTAATATCCTGTGTGCTTTAAAGTTCACACACCACTATGACATAACACACACTGTCACCTAATAACCTGTGACTATGAAAGTCCAGGAGGCCAACTCATGGTCATATCATCATCAAGCTGCTGCAAAACCACAGAGTAATACTGACCAACTGGACAGGAAGAGTAATACTGTCTTTGATGGTTGAGTCTTTTTCTATACGAGGAGCTAAAACTTAGTGAGAAGACCTCCTGTCGTCCTGCTCAACCTGAAGCAATTCAGGCAATAACTTATCATGAGATAACAGGTCAGAGCACCTGGCATTGAGCCCAGTTATTCAAGGAAGAGAGCTATAGCAAAATAATGTTGGTAAGAAACTGATGACACTGGCATTAATTGGACATTTTTAACACATCTGTAAACACAGACATGTCGAAGGTGTCAAATCAGGAGCCGCTGCTCACAGCGACCAGCCTCACCTCAGCGGCTTCAGCCAATCAGGGCTGCCGCTCACAGTCCTCCTCGAGCAAGCGCTAACCTTGATTATGTTTCACGTGATCACCACAAACCGAGCACAGCGTGGAGTAAAGAATAACAACGTCATAGATTAATCAAATAGAAACAAACGGATGTCAACACCGAGATGTGAACGCTCGGCTACAGCTAGCTAGCTGATTAGCTGTATACAAGCCAGCGTATCGTTGTTTTGATGCTAGTATGGAGGAGTTGTCGCCCGGAGCTTACCCCGTTATTCACCGTATCTTGTGTGGAAGCCGGCAGCTGTGAGGTGAATGCAGTGGTCGACGGCTTTTAGAGAAAAGGAGCAGCAGAATCTAACTGTCTTGTTTTCTGTCATCAGCAACATCCAGGAAAAAAAAAACCCTCAAGTCAGCGCCGAGCAAAACAGCTACTTCCGGTTAATCTCTTCAAAATATGGGTGGTTGATTTTTGTTATGACTCTCATAGCAGATCACTATTTCGTATGAAGTGACAAACGCGGAGTAAAGACTTTGTATTAAATATTGTGTGTGTATGAGTGACGGAACAAAACTAATAACCTGGTGAAAAGATGCTTTTATACGCTTTCACCAGCACTTTAATTAGTGCTCGTGAAATCAGATACCACATGCTTTTGTTTTGAAAACCCAACCATTCTATCCCCAGTTTCCTCTCCTGTGAATACAGTTCTTCTGTCATTAAACAGTCAGTGGTCATTACGGATTTTCAGGGCAATATCTACAGGCGTTTACTTTACTTGGCACATAGTCTCAGCTAACTTCACGCGTTGCATCAAATTTGCAGAACACATAACATCGAAGATGACACTGCAAAGAGTGCTTGTTGAGTGATGTGAAAAATAACCTGGATCAAGTAGAGGGTCGACCTCCCACCTTCAGTGGAGAGACTCACATTTTACCTGACAAATTAAACTTTTTTATATCTAATTGAAAGGTACAACAACAACAAAAATGTTCTTGAGGAAGTTGTGGCTCTGTGGCACTGAACTTCTGGGGTAGGACCACAGAGAGAAACTTCATGTCTTCATAAACTGCTAGACAGTTCAAAAATAGTAGCATACTGCACTGCCTAGTAAACATCTGTGCATATAAATGTTATATGTACGTAGTCACTTTTTCGTTTTTCTGTTGATCATTTATGTCCTCAGCTTTACAATACCTTCAACTTTATTCTTGTTTTACCCTTTTATTAGGCTTTTTGATATACGTCCTTCCTTAACAAAGTCTATTTTTCATTATATAATGTTGATATGTGAAATCTCAGGCAATGAAACAAATAAAGAAGGCCAGACTCTTGCTTTAGAGCAGACCTGGACTTATGCAAAGAATAAACAACATTCATACAATGCAAACGCATGGCTTCATGTGACTGTGGATACATCAGATCAACTAGATAATTGCTTAAAAATTCATATTTATATGCTACTATATGCTTTGGAACAGAGCATATAGAAGCATAGCTTCAATAAAAATGCCAACCTGACCCAACACAACACACCTACCTTTTTAAATCATTATTTTTGTTGTCACTCTAGTTGCTGCAGCTCTTTGATGGAGGCATCATTAAAAGGGATATGAAGCGACCCCTCTGTGTTGTCTGAAGTGGGTCACACGCCTTTCTCAAATGAAACTTATAATAATAGAACAGCATTAAACAGAAGACCTCTTTATACATGAGAAGACAGTAGCCTTTACACATCTCTCCCATGAGCAAAGACATTTTTGTCACCATGTATATATAGTCTTGAATATTGACTCATATCGTCCGTTTGAAGCTCTATAAATAAGTTGAGTGGTTTTTTTGGTAAAACTGAACCTCTTGTGTGTTTTGGGCTGCCTGATTTCTGCACATGTATATTCTTTTGTCTGTGGTATGTTTGTGAGGTTACCTCGAGCGTTTTCCTCTCATGGCCTCAACACTTTCTTCTATATTCATGTAAATTAAAGGTGCTGTAGGCAGGATTTTGCTAGTCAATGCTAATTTTTCTGTGTTTTCTTTGGATTAAATGTTAGAGTATCCATTGATAATCCTTTAGGAGTGTAGCATAATTGCACTACCGTGAGGGCGCAGCGTTTCCATCTGTCTCTGTTCTGAGCTGAAAATCAATCTCGACAGCTCCAGGTATCTTTGACCAATCAGAAGAGCCCATGAGGCTCTAACCATGATTGGTCGAGCGGCGTTCGTTGCACGTTCTTGTGGGAGGGGCTTAACTTGCATAAGGGCATGATGTCAGAGAAAACAGGACAGGATTGGCTGTGCTGGGTTTCAAATCGCCATCTTAGATGAGTCAAATCGCCATCAGGTTTACCTAAGCAAGATGGCGGAGATGCAGAATCCTGCCTACAGCACCTTTAAGTTAAAACACATAGAATGTCACAATGCACTTTCTGTGAATATGCAGGCTGGCAAATCCAGTCTTACTCCAAACTGACTGTCCTCAAAACACTGTCGATGGGACATAAAGATCTTTTGGCAATGAACATAAAGATTAATAAGGTGACTTGATAGTTCACTCAGCAATACTGATCCACTCTTTAATAACAAACAAATCAGAAATAGGTAATAAATCATACAAATATATCATCCACAACTGGTGGACGTTGTCACTGCATGACATCCACACTAGATCCACCTCGGCAATATGTAATTTTATAGTATTCAACACAGTGTTTGCTGTTTTGAGCCTAATAAACAATTCAGTTCTGTGAAATGACCAGTTTAATCAATGTGAAAGAGCAATCACATGGCGGCAGCCATTCGCAAAAGCTTTAAAAGGCAAATTCTGCATGTTTTTTAGACAATATTTACTTCTGACTGATGGGAAACATACTTTGTTTATTTTTCTGATTGATATTTAAATCCAGTGTGTGCTAAAGTTGTTAGATAGTTTTTTAAAGGTATCACTAAAAATAACGATATCCACCACAACACTGGCTTTCTTCATTGTGTTCTTTATAGTTATTCTAATTATAATAATAAGGTTTTTTACATTTTAATTGTATTGATCTTATTTTAGTCAATGTTCAAACACTTTTTAAAGTTCTTTTTTCTATTAGTGCCCAGCCTGAGGGGGAGAGCCTTGGTGTCTGGTCATATGGATAACTCCAGGTCATTACATGAGTGTGTTTGTTGTCTGGACAGCAGCTGTGGAGATCCTTCTTCCCTTCAAGAAGAGATGTGTTGTGCATCTAAAAAAGGAAAGAGTCACAACCACAACCACAGCTGTAAACATGTTGTTCCCTGCTAATTATAAGGTCACAGTTTTGTCTTCCTTCTGGCCAGTCAGTAATACATTCCTGTGGTGTTATCACATCAGCTTCATTTATTTATCTAAGATGTTACTTATGGCATTTCAGTTATGATAAGCCTTAAAAAACTTGCATGTCAATAATGATTCTCAGTTTATTTGTTTTTTTGCTACAGTGTCCTCAACTCAACTTTGTTAAGCAATGTCGAAAAGAAATCTCAATGAAACATGTCAAGATAATGATTCTGTTCCTCTAAATCTCTTTGTTTCTGTTCTTATGACAGAATCACAGTCTGGTTTCAAAGGTGATCACAAGAAAAATGGGAAAGTTTTTCTTTTTCTTTTTTTTTGCAAATGTTGTGATGTGGTAAAATGTATTATGTGTTCATGTGAACAACAATTATACTCAGATTTGAGCAATGCAGATTTAAATATTCTCTGCTATTTTAGATTTTAGGAATATTGTGAAATGTTGTTTTATTGTCCACTTTGGTATCCTTTTTTCAAATAAAGTCATAATCCCTGGAAATAGTACAGGAAACACCAAGTTTATGCTGTTACAGGAAATAAATTACTGGTAATAAAATAAATTACAATCAGCACATCGTTGAATTTCACAAAGAGATTCCTATTTAAAAGAAAAAAACAAATAAAAAGCAAAAATGAATAAATAATCCACTGCAAGCTGTTCGAAAGAAAGAGGATAAGGGAAGCTGAATGATCAATTATTTTCTCATGATTTTTTTTTCACTGCCCCCTCTGGCTTTGCACGTTCTCCCTGTGCACATTTTGGTTTCCTCCTGAAGTCATAAACATGTATTCGAGGTGACTCATGTCTGTGGGTGTCATTTCAGTGTGTGTGTGTGTGTGTGTGTGTGTGTGTGTGTGTGTGTGTGTGTGTGTGTGTGTGTGTTCTTGTATTTCTATCCTTGTCGGGGCCAAATGTCCCCACAAGGATAGCAAAACGTGGAACGACGTGCCTTGTGGGGACCTTTTTCCGGTCCTAAGTAGGAGAAACAGTGTTTTCTTGACCATGTTGTTGTTACTGAAAAAAGTAAAAGTGCAAAAACATTTCTTTAGGGTTAGGCTTTGTTGTGGTGTGGGTTAGGGTTAGGGTAAGGGTCAGGGTTAGGGGCTAGACATGAATGGGAGTCAATGGACGGTCCCCGCAAGGATAGAAATACAAGACTGTGTGTGTGTGTGTGTGTGTGTGTGTGTGTGTGTGTGTGTGTGTGTGTGTGTGTGTGTGTGTGTGTGTGTGTGTGTGTGTGTGTGTGTGTGTGTGTGACACAGTCTGGCCTGCCAGTCTTTGATCTGTACAGGATGTCCTCTGCCCTCCATGCTATCCTTAACTAAATGTAGCAAAATATTACACAGACAAACCTTTATTTTAATTGTTTCAAAACTGCAGGAAGGAATTTTGTGTGTAATTTTCATCAAATTCATAATCAGTTGGTCAGGTCTTTTAATTACCTCCTGAAGGGCTGAAAGGTGATTTGTATTTGCTCTCAGTGGAAATCCCCCACACCCAGAGCAACTGAACTTGATCATGGGTTTAAAAGTGGAGCTTTTCAAAAGACAGATCTGTTGTATAGTAAATCAATGGCCCCACTGTCTGTTAAAAGCAAAAGCTACGTTGCATTTTCTTTTATGTGAAGGGGAGATTTTTTTTTAATTCAAATATATTCAATTACAGATTACATTCAGAGTTAGAATAAGTGTTACGAAGTGTGTTTACAGTTCAACTGTAGCTACACTTCAGCCTGTGTATGGCTATAATCCTACAATATGTTTTCTTTCTCTTATTTGGGATATTTATCTAAAACAAACTGATTTTCACTCAATTTCTCTCTCACACACTAAAAAATGTCTGAGAAAATGCTCTTATTGATCTGCAGATCATTGAAGGCTAATTGGGTCTGAAAGGTATAGGAACATGATAAGTGTAACATTATGAAGGAAAAATATAGTGGAATAAAGCTTCTGAAGGGGTGATCCTGTTTATGGCCCTTTATTTGAACAGTGGCATTCATTAAATGTAACACAGTCCATCCACTTCACAATACAGTCCCATTTTATTCATTTTCCACTTAACATGGAATACATGCAGTAGCGTTTTTTAATTCTCATTATACCTACAGCATCAATAATATATTTTGACAGACCTTCATCTGTGGCAATATATTGAAATAATGGCTCATGTTTCCTTTGATAGATGTTATTCTTCAAATATTAATACAACAGATACTGGTTAAGTGGAGCATTAATAGTTAACAGCAACATATATGGAGAACAAAACACAGATAACAAAGTTGGGGAATTAAAACAAATACGTGACAAAATAAAATAGTTTTGATTACCGATCAATAGAAAAATACACTGAAAACAAAGACTAAATGGATTGATAATAAGAAAAGTACATTATAGCAACATGATGCAGCAGCAAACACTGAAAAGCTTTCTTCAAGTGCTACAGTATATATTATGAATGAGGATAACTGGATCAGTTTGTCAGGGAATGAAGAGCCTCTCTAAAATGAAGGCCATGATTTACAGCATGCTCACAGCATCTCTCTGAGGGATCAGTCTATCAATTTAAAAGAATGACACATAAACAACTTGTTACGATTTTTAGATTGTCACTAAATTTAAATTAATTGTGTAATAATAAAGCTATTTTAGCTCTGTCCATTGAATTTGCAGTAATCCTGTGCTCCAGCTGATGTTGATAAAAAACACTTTAATAGCAGCGAGCAGAAGAATATAAGACACAAAATACATCCTCCCAAACACAAACATTAAATCTGGATCCAAATCTGATGAAGTCCCTCCAAATTTAAAACTTACAGAGCTGTGAGATTCTGTCTTTCATAGAGGCTGCTGTTATGGTGTGCGCCTCCGGCTCGCCACAAAATGAGGTCGTCCCAACATGTGATTTTTTTTTCTCAAACTATTTACTGAGTTATTTTTTTTCTCCTTTTTTTTCTCCTTCGGATGTTTAACTGAAGAAATAATCGAATCTCTGATTCACAAGCAGCTTGCAGCCACTATTCTCCACTTAAAGATCTGGACAGCGCTCTTCCGTCATGTTACCCGTTTTCTGTCATATTTTTTTTCTGTCGGTTTATTGAAGGTAATTAAATATGCTGCTGTTGAATTTATTTTCATCTTCTCTCTATGAAGTCCACTGTTCTGCCTTAAGTAGCGCCAGCAGGCCGGGGGAGAAGGGGGTGTAGGTGGGGGGTTTCCACGACGCGGGCATAAATATAAAAGTTAATTTGCCGTAACGAGTTATTTTATTACAGAATTATCTGAAACATGGCTTGAATGTCGAGGCACGTCTTTGCCGCGTCTTGACTTTTTAGTTCCAACTTCCAATCAAGCTTCCTCGGGTCGAAAATCGAAGTCAGAGCAGATTTAACGCAAAATGTGTGAGTGTGTGTGTTTTATGACATGTCACTTTATATACATTAAATACTACGTGATTTGACAAACGAAATACCACTATAAAGAAACTAAAATTCCTGTACACAGAGGTCTCTATGGCCTGCAGTCTGCGGCACACCGCCGCTCCTGTCTGGAGCTTCTGGCGCGGTGATCTCTCAGCGGCGTCACGCTCCTGGACACCTGCTTTTATTTGGGGACGTCCGCTGCTTTCACGCCCCGAGACAAAAGGAACACAGGATGAGCTCCTGCAGGGTTTTGCGCAGCTCGTGGCTCCGGTACGCGTAGATGAGCGGGTCGATGAGCGAGTTGCAGATGATGAGGATGAGGAAGAGGTTGAAGTTTCGGAAGAAACAGTTGCAGAAGGGGCTGGTGGGGCAGGCGAGGATGAGGATGAGGTGGAGGAAGAAAGGCCCCCAGCACAGAATGAAGACCCCCAGGAGGATGGTGAGGGTGATCGCCCCCTTCATGCTCGTGGACTGGCGCCGGTTCTTGTGGAACGCCACGATGCGCCGGGAGTGCACGTGCGCCAGGACGAACATGTGCAGGTACAGCACGGCGTTGAACACCAGGGTGATGCAGAAGAAGGTGACCAGGCACACGATGACCGCGTTGTCGGTGTGGTACACGATGAAGAGGATGCTGGAGGCCACGCTGGCCAGCCACACCACCACGATGATGGCGATCGCGCGCTGCGTGGTCATGATGCTGTGGTAGCGCAGCGCGTAAAAGATGGTGACGTACCGGTCCGCGGCGATCGTGCACAGGAAGGAGAGCGAGGACACCACCGAGCTGCAGATCATCACGTCGATAACGTTGTCCAGGTGGCGCAGCATGCCCGGGTGCACGTCCAGCAGGCCGTGGTCGTGGAGGAGCATGAAGACGGTCTCCACCACGTTGCTGACGCTCACGAGCATGTCGGACACGGCCAGGCAGCAGATGAAGTAGTACATGGGCGAGTGCAGGTTGCGGTTCTTCATGATGGCCAGGATCACCAGGATGTTCTCCACCAGACTGATGAGCCCCAGCGCCAAAAAGAGTTCCTGGGGCACGTGGATCTGCACGCACCCCACCACGTTCTGCTCACCTGCTGTTGAGTTTGTGTCGTTTTCATCCAGAAAGTCACTCAGTGGCCCGAACTCCATGTGGAGTAAGGAGGGGTAGTGCAGGGACCCGTTGCTCAGCTCCATGTCAGACGTCCAGGTCGACGCTTTGGCGGTTCTCGGGTTGTGAGTTTGAACTGATCTCACCAGTTTGGACACTTTCAGTCAGAATCCTGCGCGCAGTCGCTTGACGCGCTGGTTTTCCTGAGCCCTCAAGGACTTAACCAAGTCCAACAAACACTCATTGATGACATTAAAATGGTAAATTAAAAATGAGATTGGAAGAGGAGAGATCAATTCAAGGCGTTGGAGCAGTTCCGAGAGCAGGCGTATATGTCCAAATGAAAAGTGCGTCTTGTCACCCAAGTCCTTAAGATGTTCTTCTCCATCAACCCGCAGCTCTCGCAGTTCATGATTTCCACCCTGCCTGGGCTCCGACCCCCCCGTCCGTCAAACTCTGCGCATTCACGGCTCCGATCAGCATGGCGCCAGTGAACCAAGTGTCTCCGGTCCGGCAGGGATGGAAGAGTTAGTTTGGTGAAGACTTTTCCAAATGATGCTGCTTCGTGAATGAGCGGAGGAGACTCCTCCTCTCAGAGCATCAGCTGGCAGAGGAAACAGGGCGGTGATGGAGCGTCTCTCTCTCTCTCTCTCTCTCTCTCTCTCTCTCGTTTCACATGGAAAATGTCAATATTGTTAATCTTGTCGAAAAGAAAATATCTTGTAACAGGGGTCAAAAGAGGAAACTACCACAGTGCATTTCATCTTCTTTCCATGGTGTTCATCTTGGATTAGTGGTTTGCTCTCTTGCCTCACAGCAAAAGTTTCCGGTTTGATTCTGGGCATGGGCACCTGGATTTTTTTTTTGCATATTTGTGTGTGTGTGAGTGCCCCCCCCACCCCCCCACCCCAACCCCACTTCCTTGACTGTGTGAGATGGATGATCGAACCAAATGACCAGTACAGGATGATGTATCTTCACCCAATCAGCTGCGCTCCAACGACCTGACAAAACGCTACAGGAGATGAATTGACACCACCTCCAAAAAAAACCCTCTTTACTTGTGTTTGCAACAGGAATAAGAGAATAAACTGAACTTGTCATGTCAACCACACATGAGTGTTTTTAAAACATGTGACACAAGCGGTGAATGACCCTGGTCTGCCTTTCATTTGCTGTTATAAAACTGACTGCAATTTAAGAAAAACGTACTGCTAATTCAGTCAAATTGTGAATATTTATAATCCCATTATACCTCTCTATAGTTTCCAGTGAGCAATAAATGAAATTAGAAGTTGAATTATCTGTCAATAAGAAGATTAACTGAACCTTATTTAGTTTGTTTTAGTTTTAGTTTTTATCTCTTAAAGTCAGTGAATTGGGATCCTACACATTATTCAGTTTGGTTTCAAAACAGTGCGTAAAAATGACATTTTAGATTTACACAAGAAAAGGTCCAATTCTTTCCATAAAGGGAGACTTCTTTTTTCTCAGTGTACGAGTAGCATATGTCAGAATGTCACAAAAGGGAAATCAATAATTTTGTAAAAATACACTGTGCCGTAGTGAGACGTTTAAGCATTGGATTTCATATACATAAAAATATTCTTTTATGAGAAAATCATCAAACATTCCCAGATTGTTCCTCTCAGAAATGACATTTCAAGGCCCTGAAAACACGACTCTGGCGTTTTGATGTTCTAAATCAAATGGATACTCATTTTAAAATGTAGCTTAATTTAATCAAAGAAAAGTTGCAGTTTGCAGTTGCAAAAATGTATGTGAGCCTTTTGGAATTTCCTAGTTTTTTTTCATTATCTGGTCATAAAATGTAATATGACCTATATCTTAGTGATGGATACAAACATCAAAGTGCTTAATCTAATATCACAGGAGTGATTATAACACTTAATGTCTAATGAACATTCTGTGCTGGTGGAAAAAGGACTGATTTTCTCTGATCGCTGGCCGATCGCCCCTTGGCTGTAACATCAGCTAAATACCTTCAGTAGCTGCGCGACACTCAGTGGGATTTTGGGCCATTCTTCATTTAGAACAGCTTCAGCTTCACACGGTAGAGTCAACGGAGATCTGAAGGTCTGCGCTTTGGCTACGCCGCTCCAAAAGGCAGATTTTCTCATTGCGGCTGTATCTACCGTTGTAGATATGTCACTGCAGCTCCTAACCATGATGCTCCCTCCACCATGCTTCACTGCTGCCATTATGTTTCATGTTGTTGATATTATACATAGCTACAGGTGAATATAAGGAGTCTTTGAGCTGGCTTTGTAATCTCTTTCAGTTTATGGAGCAATTCTTCACCTCAGAACCTTTAGAGATGCGGGTCTGAGGCACGGCTCTCATCAGAATATGCTTCTTTGGAACAACAGAGAAGAAATTCTGGGTTCAGTAATTAAGTCTCCAGGTTTAACATTTTTTCCCACAAATAAGCTTTTTTTTGGTTGACGTTCTTAGCCTAGGTGTTACTTTTTCCATTGGCACAACAAATGTTTATTAAATACGCTGGTAAAGATGTGAGTTGTTATAATCCTAACCCTACAATATTAGGGGAGGCATGTTGTGTTTTCATATACGTGTGCTTTAGATGCAGATCAGATCACACTGAATGATCAATTCATGAAAAAAAACCTCCAATTCTTGTTACCACCATATGTTAGCGAATTTAACTCAATGAACGTGTTTTTTGTTACTAAATGTGAAGATTTACCACCTGTTAGAATTATGAATGAGATACATTCTTAAATGTTTATGCAGTGATTGGAGTCACAGTCAGCATGTGAGCCCGCACGCAGCCCCCTCTCAATCCCTCCACACAGCAAACTCGTCACATGGGAGAATCTCACAACCTCAGCTGCAGCTCCTGGCGCTCAGCGAAAGATCACTCGCCCATCAGAAGCAGAAACCATCACCACGCAGCCCACCGGCAACAGAGTCAGGGAGTGCGTTCAGAGTCTGAGCAGCGCTTGACTGTGAGGCCATCGCACGGATTCCTTGAGGGTTTTAGTTTAAAACTCTTGATAATGTATAAGTTAAAGTCATGACTTTGACGACATGGATTCAGAGGTCCCGTCAGTCTTCCAGGACAAGCGATGGAGCCATCATCAAGTGAGGTGCACAGGTCTGAGTGAGCACAGAGACGATACTTCAGTCTCTAATCATATCAGAAAACATGTGTCATTCTCTGTCACTGACCGCAGCTTGATGGACTGCAGCAGTTCACTGGAAACATTTATGAAGACTGTTGTATTTCACTGCATGGTTAAAGTGTACATTAGATTAATTTCAAAGCAGAGAAATCGTCAAAAACAGCAGAAGGAGGTCAGAATAAAAAGAACGAAGAACCTCACTCTGGCTGCTGTTTTCCCACAAATAAAGTATTGAATCATTTTTTTCCATAAGGGAAACAGAGAAAATAAGCCTACGCTTAAAGAAAATTAAAAATTAATAATATGCATTATTGAAAAGAACTAAATAAAATATGCAAATGAGGACGCTTTTACTTTGTGTTAAGATGTCAAAAAGTGTCCAACACAAAAGCACAGAATAATTCAGGGGCTCTATCCATTTATTTTGCAAATAACAAAAATACACTGAAGCTGCAGAATCTGCTCCACATTTCTTTGAGGCAGTTCAGATTTTCAGTTGTAACGAGAAATATTATTGTTTGGTATCAAGGTTCATTTTCGGGGTAATTTATCAAAATGTTTCACAAACATGATTTTTTTTTTTTTTTTTTACCCACATTTTTAAAAGCATTCCTGTGCAGTTTGAATGAGATAAATCTGGTTGCAGCATTCCTGCAAAAAAAAAAAAAAAAACCCAAAAAACAAAACATGTAATATAAAATAAAAACCCACACAAGTTCTTCTGGATGTCGGAAAGAATGTATTTCCACAGCGGGCCACAAAATCAATGAGTCAATTTGTACTGAAAGAAGAACCCTGACATGGAGGACTTGACTCGATGAAGAGGCTCACATTTAATTAGAAAACCCACAAATGAAGGGATTACAAATGCTGAACCAATTCCATAATAAAATATTTTCATAATCACCTGAAGCAATGTCACAGCTCAGCCTAAAAATGTAAGACTTTTTAACCCCTGCGCTTTACAGCCTCTGCAAGACGAACTTTGAGATGCTGAATTCATTATCTGATCAATTGTTTGAGGTGAAGTACTGCGAGTTATTGACAACAAAATCTGTTGGCAAAATTATTAAAATTTATTGTCAGCCAAGATCATTTCTGAACGCGTAAAACAGAAAATCAAGTGAAGAAAGGAAGTGTTTGAAGCGTTTCCTTCAGCCGGTGCAGAGATTCGAACAGCACAGCGGCTGCTTGTTTCTACTTTACTGTAAGTAACGGCGTCAGCCTGACCGGTTCATCTCAAAACCTGCTTTCTGCCACTGAAGGAACATTCCCCATGTTGACGCTGATCCAGTCACCCCTGAAGTAAAGAAACGTTAACGTTCTGACAAATAAAAATACTTCTCAGCTGTCTCCCACTCTACCTCCACTTTATTATACATTTATTATTATTATCATTTTAAATCTGATTGACTCTTCATCCAACCTCCGCCTGCCTTCACTTTCAGTCCCACTCCTCTTCATCTCTGTAGGGGTTGTCTTCCCTGGGCGGCTCCTGGAACCGGATGTTGGCCAGCATGTCCCGCATGGCCACCATCAGGCGATTCACCTCCTGGTTCAGCTCCTGCCCAGCTCGAGCCACCTCCATGTCGTCGTCCTGCCGCGGCCCGCCCTGAAGAGCAGAGCAGGCAAATCCAACAGTCTGAATATAGACTCCAACGACATGAGCAGATCCTCCATCTAGACCTGGCTAGGAGGGATTCAAACTTTATGAAAACTAACCTTTGAGGTTAATTAGTTATGCCAAAACGGCCCAAAGGCGTGAATGTGAGCGTGTCTGTGACGAATCGCCTTCAATCAAAGTCAGCTGGGATTATCTGCAGCTCCGCATGACCCCAGATTAAACCAAGACATCCATGGACGGCTGGATGGGGTGTTAGACCCCCTTTGTTAAACCTCCATTAATCACTGCACACTATAAATACCTGTGGTTGAATCACCTCCAGTGTTCTGATCTTAAAATCGGATAGAGGAGGTAATTAAAAAAGGAACACGCTTAACGGCTTCAGTAACTGGAAACCTTATTCAACGACAGCGAGAATTAAAGAAGAAAACACAAATTACATCAAAAGGAGAGTTTCTGTGCCTCATGTCCCTTTCTGGTATCTGACTGCATGTTAAGATAACAGAGAGGAACTTGGAAATATATTTCTTTTCTCCTAACTTTATTTCTTTTATCCATGTTGAATCTCTTCCCCTCCATAAGTGGATAACAGGGATGAGGATGGACAGAGATGTCCTGATGGAAGTGAGCCCAGGGCACATCTGTTCACAGTAATCTCATATAGGATAGCCGTCCCACGAGGTCTTCAACTATATGTGTGTCTTAATGCGGTGCTGGACTGTTTATGATGACCACTGGCAGTGAGCGCACAGCCAATACACACGTTTACGATGCACTTAGTCCATACAGTACCACGTTGAGCACTTTACCCTTTACAGCCATAGAATCAACATTTCTCTTGTGTCAGTGTCCTCTTCTTCTTCTTTTGTGATCATATAAAGGACTGTCAAGTTTCATCTGACTCGTCTTGGACTCTGTTTACAACATAAATTAATATGCAGCTTGACGCAGGTCTGCTCTGCGCCGACGGCAGTGATGCAGACGAGGATCAACCTGGAACATTCCCCTTCCTCTTCTAAAAACCTTTATCCAAACATAAGCAATCGCATGGGGTTCAGTTAGCCATGAGCAGCATTGGACTTTTCACAGGTGCACAAATTCTTATGTTGGAGAAACTTCTCTTTTGATATTTTGAATTGAATTGGGGAAAAAACAGGATTAAAAATAGTTTCTACCTATTGATTGCTTCAGTGTAATTATCAAAACCTCCATTATAGAAAAACACAAATGAAGGTTTTCTTCATGCAATCTTATAAGAAAAGGTTGATTTTTTTTTAAAATTCAATGCCGAGGTACTGAAAACAAATCCTCGCAAATCCAAACTGCAGAAAGAACGATAAATGGCTTCCTTATTGTTGCAAAACAAACAGCGTGCCTCAGTAAATCTGATCAAAAGTGTTAATTTTGTGTCAAACTATACGTAACCGCATCAACCGTCGCCATATGGTGTTTCTGCTCCCTTTCACCCAACCTGAGCCGCATTACAGGCCTTTCTGAAGGAACACAGCGGCGTGGAAGCAATGAGGGGAAAAGTCAAACAAGAATTAGCCGCTCAGGACTACATACTCCACGATTAGGTTTTCCTTCTCCATCATGATGCAATGTGGCTGGATATGCGACATTAACCACTTCAGAAACGTTACGGCATTAAAATTTATGATAAGATCACACTTTTAACAGTTTCTTCAGATTCCAACAACATTTCACTTAAAATAAGAACCATCTAGACAAGAAACTGACTCGCGTTGGATGAGTCGCTCCTTTATTTGAAACGCCTTGAACACAAAGTACAGCGGGAACTTCTATCTCCATCGTCCCACTTCAGAACACGACAATAAACAGTGGAAGCCACAGTGTCTGTTGCATGCAACTTCTCTCTAAATAACTTTTCCCCATCAATTTTTGCTGCAAGCATTTTTCCGCGATGCAGTCGCGCTGCTTGCCGGATCGGCTGGGAGTGGTCTGACGCCCAGCAATCGAGAAGAAATTGGAGGTTCAGCGTAACCTACAAATATTTCGTTTTTAATACAAAAATTAAAAAGTACAATGATGATGATGACGACGATGGTGGAACCCTGAAAGTTGATATCTAATCAATATGAAGCTCAAATTTCATTATTATCAAGCAGACAGCAAAACCAAAGCCAAAAACAACTTTTCACTGTGTGAACGGAGGCATTGTTTCACTAACTGACACCCTGGTGAGCAGAAACAAGGTCATATGCTGTCTTTCGATTTTTCTTTTCTTGTGAGCTTATTTCCTGGGGTGGAAAACATGAGTCTGTGGCGGAAATGTTCTATCAGTCATGGATGTGTGTGAAGCCGTTTTCCCAGCTCAGCGGCTACTTCCAGCCGCACTGCGAGGTGCCTCTGCGACAAGGGTGAATCTGTGTGCTGCATCTCTAATCTGCACATCCTGTGGAAAAACCAAGGTTTAAAATACATCGCCATTTTTAATCTTTGCTGGTGGGGCAAGGCGAATGTCATGGAGATCTATCTGCGCTATAAATAACAAGAGAGGTGCCCGTTCATTATAGACTGATTTTAATTAATTGAATTGGTGTCACTGATAATTCCACAGTTTAAGACACAAAAAGGTTACCAGTCAGGACAAAGCCTCACACTCTTTAGGGCACTTTATACCGACTGATTCACTAACGGTGTCCTTGCACCATTTGTTAAAACACAAATGAGTTTTGTTTGTGGGGTTTCCAGCTTTTAATCACATGGTATCTCCGCACGCACACCATGGGGTGTTTATCACTGATTTCTCTTATTCGGTGTTTCTGCGGCCATCTTCCTGTTGTGGAAACACATTCTGCTTTGTTTTTATTCAACATTACATATAATTACAATGCACATCAGACTGATCGCGGAGGTAAAATGTATTTACTCGATGAAGACTTTAAAAAAAATATTTCAATAGCGGTGAACAGTCACTACTGGTGTGCAACATTAACCTACAACTCTTTTTTTAATGACTATTATTGATTGACACCTGACTCACGCCACTCACCTGAAGGTTGAAGTTTGGAAGCAAAGACCGGAAGAACAGGGATAACGTGCTCTCGTTGGACGCCCCCACGTGCAGCCTGGGTGTAGAGAGAAAAACGCTAAAATAAACGTCTAAAGATTCAAGCCAGAGTCTTGAAAGCACAAACAGAAGTGCAGAATTCCATCCATCTTTTGAACTGTTTTATCTGTGTCGGGGTTGTGGGGGAACGCCACACACAGAGGCCCGCAGGCCCACCTCAGACTTGAACCCAGGACCGTGAGGTGAAGGTGAAAACCAGTGTACAACCACATCACTGTGCAGGCCCACTTCACAAAGGAAAGGCATTATTAAGTGCTAAAAGAGTGCAGAATCATCTCAGAATAACACCTTTTTTTTTTTTTTTTAATTTCAAAGGATTCTAATACAGTTTCACAATATTTATATATTTGAACTCCGAGTCACAGATTATTATGAGCTGTAAACGTCACTTTAAAACACTGATCAACGTGACTTTAGTTCAAAGGTTGCAGACTCCTCATGCAGAGGCTGGATGGCATTTGACACCCTCAATACAAGAAGACTAATTTGGGCTTTTCTGTGTTGACTTAAGTTTGCATGTTCCCCCAAAGTCTGACCAAATGTGTGAGGATGGGTGTTCTTGTCCATCTGAAAGAGTGATGCTTTGTGTACTGAAGAGGCAGCAAAGGAAATCGGTTTCATTTTTAAAAAATGATGTTAATTTAAAGAAATGCATTTCTGTGTTTTCATAACTGAAAGAGGTAAGTCAATAAATCTCAGTGATGTGTGTTCAATGCCGTCAACCTGCTACCGAGTGGTTGGACTAAACTCTCCCACTCAGAGTTACTCCTTCATTTTGCCCTGAACTAAATTATACACTGGTGTCATCTGAGGTTAAAGTAAATTCAAAGAGCAACAAATGAAAGTTGACTGTGCTGGATAAGGATCAGATGAAGGCAGGATGAGGAAAATCCCACCAATTTGTCGTGTCTCCTTCATTTTTTTTATTATGAGGATGTATTTCCAGCAGTTTGGTTAATCCTCATCAAATCCTGTTTACATTAGAATATGTGGAAATAATAAACAGAAAGTTCAAATAAAGACTTTTTTTTGTTTGTTTGTTTGTTTTTACACCAAAGGCATTTCAACCCGTCGGTTCGTGCTGTTCATTACCTCTCTGGTCGAGAATACGACGACACCGAGTCCAGAGGAGGCAGGGGGTCAAAACCCATGACGGGCTGAGTGGTCACCTCCTGAGGGCGTCAAGCAAATCCACAAAGTGAGAATCACAGATGCATGAGCTCAGAGACACATTGCAGCACTTCAGATGTGATCAGCAGCCGGTTGGCACTAATGTCTCACTTTAAAGTCAAATGTGGAACCAAGTTACTGGGAAACGCTTCTCCAGATTCGCCGGCCCATCAATGGTAACTTTGTGAGGGGACTCTGAGGGTCTTTTGTCTCACATGGGTAAATAAAACTGAGACTGTCACAGTGACTCAATATTGGCTATTTTCTGTATTTTATCTTTTTACAATTTATTTTGGTCTTGCTATTTGTGTAAAAAGGTCATGATTTAGAAGCAAACCAATCTGTGAGAAATGTGTGACAAAATCAATTATTAATACATGTTGACTTGAACTTTTACTTTATCATAGATTTTTTAAAATTTAATTTTTTATTTTTTTAATTTTTTTATTACTTTCATGGATTACAGTGATTATTATAAAACCTCACAGATCCCACAAGTTCAGTCAGACTCCAGGAAACATTCATGGTTTATCCCAGGTGACAAAAAGTCAGCGCTCCCCGGAAAGCGTTGTGTGTGTGTGTAGTAGCATTTTGTGTGTGTGGTAGCAGTTTTGTAATAAAGGTGCCGCAGACTTTTGACAGGTAGCGTGCAGCATGAATGTCTTGAAATAATTACTGAATAAAAAAAATGCAAAACAACATGTAAAAAAAATATGTATATATAAAAAAAAAATAACAGCACTATTTTTCCTGACCTGGTCGTTCAATTCAACTGTGAAACAGACACAACTGTGTTTTACCGTTTGTTTCATGATCTGTTTTTAAAATATTAATGTGTGGTATTTTGGGTCACACAGCTCCTCACTGAGTTATGAAATTTTATTCAACTTGTGTGAATTTCAAACAAATAATGAACCACCACTGTTTTCTGAATGAAATCCACCCTTTCATTGCTACGCTGAAGACGAGACAACTGAAAATGCTGCGGACCTTCATCTCTGTACGAGCCGTGCAGACGAACTTCCACTTAGATGTAGCCGTTCATGTCTTAATGAGAATTGTTTTTTTTTCTTACCAGAGGCAGACTTGAAGTCGCCTCTTTGATCTCAGACAGGAGGACGTGGCGATGGATGTTCCTCGGTGCACTCTGGTACCTCTGCTTCCTCCTGAAACAAAGTGAGGACAGACTTTTTTTTTATCCTCCAGTATTAAAGATAAGCCGTGCCCTGAAATAATTTAAACCTTGCAAACAGAGTCTGCCGTTGATAAAACATCACAGCACTGGAGCTGAGAGTTCCTGTCGTACTTGTTTTGGCATTCCTCCACGAGAGGGTCTGCAGCGTCCACTCTGCGGAGCACCTCCTTCACCGACTCCTCCAGCCAGAGCATGACTGGCGCTTCCCTCCACAAGTTGTACGTCCTTCCCACATAGAGAGCGGTCAGCTGGGCCAAAGCAGGCGGCTGCCTGAAGACAGACCGACAGTGAGCTTCGGGCTTGGAACAGGCAGATAAAAGCAGCCCAGTCAACTTGCTAAATTCGAGTTTTCTGCTTAAGAGTCGATGCTTAAACAGTATGAAATTCATATGTTATAACCAATTATGACTATAACAGTAGGTTTAAAGTAATAAGAGTGTTACCCCAGCTGACTCTTTGGGCCGAAGAAGCTGTGTGACGTCACTGCAGCATCTGCTTGCACAGTACACAGGTCCAGTAAGGGCGTCAAGACTGTAGAAAGCACATGTTCACATGCAGCGTTCACATTTGTATTACGCAATTAAATAAATGAATTTCAAAAACTGCCAGTGAAGCAATATCTCAGCATTTCTATATTCAAACCTCCAGGAAACATGATGAGAGCATGTTGCAGCATCTGGTCGGCATTGCTTCTCTGTTTGCTGCTTTCTTCAGGATCCGCGTCGTCCTGCTGGCTGAGATGAAAGTGGCAAAGTGCAGTGGAGAACGCAAAGTTTGGAAGCTGAGACAGATTTCGGTGCTCCTGAAAAGCATTATCGATGAATGAGAACGAAATACTGACAATGTCACACAAACGCTGCAAACAGCGGCCAGGTTTTACCTCCCAGTCCTGGTAGAGCTGCAGGAGGGACTGGTACTCTCTGGAGCGCAGCGTCAGGAAGTCGATGAGCAGCAGCATGCAGAGCGGGTCCGAGTCGGGGTCCAAGCTAATGAGGGCCACAGAAAATATCTCACGTTAAAGGCTGCTGTCAGTAAAAGATGGCTTTTAAGTTAATCCTTTGTTATTGCTGACATTCAAATTAAATTCAAAATTTCACACTTTTCTACTGAAAATAACGAAGACATCTAACGCTGAATGTCATCAAATAGAAATGTGTGTCTGTAACTTTTGCAGCTTGGCCAGCTGAAGTAATCATGAGGTGGTTTAAAACGCATTTTACATAAAAAGTTCAAATTTACATTCTTTTGTGGAACATAGCACAACATTTTCATTTAAAATCTACAAAAGCATAAACATAGCATTCTAAAAAACCTACATGAAAATTACTGCTTTGTTTAAATCAATCACAGCAATCCTACTTGTAATTCAAGTTTGTTACAAGCTGTTTGGAGAAAAAAACCATTTCTAAATGTGCCACAACGGGCTGATGGCAGCAGTTTGTGGAAACGGCTCCGATTCAAATGTGGCGTCTGTACAAAGATGAAATCGGAGCTTTGATGTTATGTAATGACACACGATAAAAAAACACAGTGAATGCTTTGAGATTATGTCACCATATAAACGCAGATCACCGAATCTTGTGTATCAAAACATTTTGCTGCATCACTGCCTCGCTGTACGGTTCTCAGAGCTGCTGGACAACTGTCCGACCCCGGAGAGGCTGACAACATTTTAAATGTAAACTTGCTTAACTAAATTCAAATGACTATCCCAGAGCTTTATGGCTGAATGTTTATCTGACCCTTCCAACTTAGATCCCAATTTTTAAATTCACTTTTGAGTTACAGATTCCCTCAAAACGGATTACATCTGATGACCCTAAACGTATAAATATGCCTGACTGAAATTTTGTGATCATAATAAACTGCAACATCTATTTAATATTTATTTAATTCGATAGTTTCAGACAAATATTTCACTGCATTGTGAAAATAAATTCATATGTGTGTTCGCTTGAAGTAATTTAGGGAAATAAGAGTGTTTCTGTTTAGCTATCAAACCATGTGATCATAGGCAAAGTCTGTTAGTGCAACATTAAATAAAAGAACTGAAGACACGAGAGAAATGAACAGTGTCTGAATGTCCACCTCCCTTCTTGCTTTAGACTCTGTCATCTTACATTTATTTCACTCACGAAAAAAACAAACAAAAAAAACCCTCTGAGATTTGCTTTTATCTTTTGGAAAATAATGGTTAATTGTTAATTATATATATATATATATATATATGTACCTCAGGATCAACTTGCAGTATTCCAAAGCCGTCCGTGGACATCCTCTCTTCTCCAGGAACATCATGTGCTTATAAAGCGCCAGATAAAACGCTCTGCAAACAAGGAAGGTTCAAACACCGACTCGCTCAGTCTGTATAGTTTAACTCAGGTTTAAAACATCACTCTACTCTTCATAAAAGCAAAAGAAGACGGAGCGTGGCCAACCTGTTCTCCGGCCTCAGATAATCCAGCCTGCTTGTGCCCGATGTCAGACTGAATAAAGGATGAAAGGCACACTCAAAGCTGTACAAGGCCCGTTCTGAAAGAGAAAAGTAATCAATTTTATAAACTACGTTAATAGACAGAAGATATATCTTTTCGTCTCTGAGAAAACCATAAACACGCTATTTTAGAAGTACTACTTCAATAATGTCTCAGTAAATCCCTTCATCCTGAAACCAGGGGCAATGAAATCCTCTGTATGACGTCTTTGTCTATCATCAAGTGGCTTATAGTTATATGATAAACCAGAGGGGGGAAAAAAAAATCAATTTAAAATTATGCTGCAATCTCTTTACGACTCCACATCCAGCGTTTGACTCAGAATTTAGGAAAGCACACGTTATGAAATATCTCTGCGACTCTGAGTTGAATAAACAGGAGGCTTCGCACTACAGAGCAACACAGAACATTCAGAAAAGCCATTTATTGGAAATAAAATAAGACGCTGTGGCCGCTGTTACAGGATGAATTTGCTCTGTACTTGAGTGCCGGTGACATGATTAACCTGTACCGACAGGAGGACATGCCGACGCTGCTGTGTCCTTGAAGTGCTTAAAACCCATCAGAGTCAACAGGCCGACTCTGCAGGAACTGATGGATCAATAACATTACCAAGTGTGCAGTAAATATGTCCGGTCCTCTTAGCGGTGATAAGACACAGGCGTGCACTTAAAAAGCAGCCGATTGTATGACTTCATTTTTGTGCCAAAATAGAAACGCCTGTTTTTCTGCACTGAGGCGTCGACTTTCATCAACTACTGGAAAAGTATTTCTCTGCAGCTCACAGTTATTAGCTGTACTACTTCTGGGAAATCATCTTTAATAATTAACCATCGGTTTTTCCAAAAACCGCACGAGTGAATGTAGAATACAGTGGATTGGGGAATATTTCTTCATGTAAACTGTGTGCAGGGGACTGCATCCTTTTCTAAGACATGACAGGTCTCTTTAATTCTCACCGATGAGGTCTCGAGCCATTTCCTGGTCCTCCTGGATGCGGCAGACGTCAGAGAGCTGCAGCAAGGAGTCAATGTGGTAGGGATTCAGCTGAAGCAGAGCCTGGACGGGAACACAGAGACAACAGTCAGACCACAGAGCAACAGTAGACGGGAATTAAGGTGTGCAAAATAGATGGCGACTTAGGAAAGCACATTCAGCGACACATTTGTAATTTTTTTTTTTTGTCGATTGTCACTGTTGGTGGTGCTTTTGGCTCACAGTGAGAATCTCTGGTCTTGTAAACTCCTTTAAGAGAGTGACCATGTATTATGCCACTCGTGCTATCAAATTAAATGGCAATAAGTTGATTTTAATTACTATATCACAGGGTAACTGGGTGTTGGTCCTAATTAATCTTAGCTGGCGGTGAATGAAGGCAGGCTGTGTCTCCAACATTCTGTTGATATCAGGACAAACACAAGGAGCCAGAAATTCACACACATCCAATTTCACACCCAAACACACACCAAATTGCCCTCAAATGGACAGTCTGAGGCAACTCGAGTACATGGAGAAAACCAAAGCTCGGGGGGCATGAAAACTCTTCAAAGAAAGGGGATTGGCTAAATATTTATTATTTACACCAATGTAAATGTCCATTTTTACTGAACATTATAAATATTGGGGGGAAAGCAGTGTTTAGTATTTAACTTTGAAAATAAATTTAATAATTTATAGAAAACAGAAGTTTTGTTTTTGTTTTAAAGAGCACCCAGACGGGCCAGTCCGGCGCCCCAGAGCGCCCCTGACTAAAGAAATCCAAAAACCACATGATGTAACCAGCAGTTGCTGCCAGCCATGACGGTGGTTTTGCATTGTGCAGCATCAGGTTTAGAAACTGCTAACTGAGGCGATAACTGCTGCATAACTGTAAATTTTATATTCGGAGGGAAATAAAACCTTAAGTAGAGTTCCTACGAACTGATGTGAGGCACCTGTGATCAGAATATCAGTACGAAAACAAACAGCTAAAGGTAAAAGACTTTTTTTTTTTATTAATTATTTCACAGATTATGACTGATAACGATATATTTCCCAAAGTTTTACCTTATCCTTCTAGTATTACTTTGTATTAGCTAAGCCAATTTGATTTGATTTAAAACTCAAATCAATAATCAGTCGTTATTTGGGCGTCTATATTGGGCGTCAGATTTCCTTTCAGTAAAAAAAAAAAAAAAAAAAAAACTTGCTCAGCAGAGATATTCAATCCTGTTAAGACAACAACTGTCGAGAATATTTATAATATTAATATTGTAACCAGACTATAAAAGATAAACCATGCCGACTCATTTATGTCTGCGAGGAGACACAGCCCTCTGTGTGAGAGTGTTCAAGGTTTTTGTGTTTGCTCTAAGAGTGTGAAAGTGATCACTGTTCTCACTCAAGATACATTAAGACCTTTTAGAAAAAAAAAAACCAAGCATACAATCAACATAGGCATCTATTTGTCAATTTATGAAGATAAAATCAACATCTAGAAGGGATAGAACTTCAACGGGGTCTGACTAGTTTTGAAGTGAGTTTCATCAAAACGATCAGGTGAACTTTTTACCACAATGTTGTTGGGATCCATGGACTCCACAGCATCCAGGAACTTGAACTGTACTTGCTGGTACTCCCGACCGTGCTCAAAGGTAAAGTAATGAATGCCATCTTTTGTCTCCAGCAACGCCATTGAAATCCCTACGGACAAGTCGAGCAGCGTTGGCAACAACAACACAACAACAACACGACGCAGACATGATTTCCTCACATGGCGAGATGCATTCAATCCACTGTGGTTTAGATTACTGAGTACAGAGAGGAAAGCAACTGACCTCGGCAATAAAGCTTGTCCCATATAAATGTCACAAACAAAGGGCTTTACAGTCTGTACATTATATAGCCACAGAGACCCGAAAGGAAACATGTTGGGAAAAGAAGAAGAACAAGAAAAAAAAAAGAGGGCAGGTTTCACATGTGATCTGGATAAAGGACAATGAGGGATGCTGGGATTTACGGCTCTGTCAATGAGCTGGAATTTTTGGGATCAAACAGCTGCTCAATATATATTGACTCCCTAGATTTTTTTAGATCAGATTATGCAAATATATTACAAAATTATATTACAAAATACAGCAAGAAAAAAACAGTTTGCTTCTTGATTTGTTCCCTACTGATGTACACTGCACCTTTACGGAATGAAAAATAGAAGGCCGTTGTTTAAAAACAGTGAACTATGCAGTGATAACTTTCTCACATGCAGTTTATTCCACTAATAAAAAGAATTTCAGTTTTGTTGCTGTTGGAAAGAAAAACATAATCCTCATATTTCTGATAAGAGTTATGAAGTTACAGTTTTTGTAATATGTGGTCAACAGATCAGGGGCTTGGTGAAATATTGTTAAAATGATATAAGAGCAGAACACATTTAAAAAAAAACAGAGAAAAACCACATTTTAAGATCACAGGGTTTAAAAATCACTGAAAACCACAAAGATTTTGTTCCCATTGATAAACTATTTGAAAATGACATTACAGTTTATTTTTTTAAAATAACAAGTAATATTTCTGTCTCCTGGACAGGAACAGTGACTCAGTGAGCGACTGAAACATTTGCTTTGTGTTATAAAAAGAGGCTTTGTAACTTTTTCAACTACCTGAAATGACATTTATCAGAAAGAAATTACATAATGGTGACTTTCAGTGCATTCACAATGGGGCAGTCTTTACGATGCTGCCGAGATCACATGGAGCTTTCAGCCTATATTACGCTGGAAAGAATCCAAGAATATCCACTGTCAAAGAGCCGCTTGTGCTTTCTGAAGGACAGAAGGTAAAAAAAATTGTTCCAATTTGCTCGGCTGGCCATGGAATCATTAGTTTCAGCAAAAAGGAGTGAATGTTTAACCTGTCAAAATGTTCCGCACAAGAATCTAAACTAGCAATGCATCATATGTATGTTTGAGAGTGTGAACATGGGAAAACTGTCCTCATATGTTTGTTATATCTTTCATCTTCTTGAAAAGAGTTGAAAAGAAAACCAAAACAATTAAGGAGCCAAAACAAGCTTAATATTTGACTTTGATATTATAATCCTTATGATCATAAAGAATCTCTTTGTCTAGCACATTTAAGATTCAATGGACAGTTTCATTCCAGAATGATCAATGAATTGAAGTTCAATCATTTTCAGTGAAGCCTACCTGGGCGGCTGAAACGAGGCCAGCTGTCTTTCGGGTTGGTCATCCAAGTGGTCCGATGGAACTGTCTGTTTCTCTGTCGAGGTCTGACGTAGAGGAAAATATACAACTACATAAATATGGATGACAAGCCGTCAAAAATCTCAACAATCTGACTTTGTCTTACACTTATTTTTACCTTTGATCCCCAAGGACAGCCCGAGCACCAAAGTATCTCTTGAGCTCCGTCTCCGGGTTCAGATTCCTAAAGAATTAGGACAGAAAGAGGCACATTCAGTGGACAACATAACCATGTGAACCAGAAGATGAGGAATGTTGAAGAACAGCTTTTTGATTGAGATGTTTCAATTTCAGGACAGTGGTGACTTGCTAGAAATTAAAGATGTGGATAGTAAATTAGGAGCAAGAGCCTTGATCCCCATCATCTCCCTGGAGTGAAATAATGTGGCAGCACAACATCCTAGAAACATGACAGATCGGACTCTGTTGGAGCAGTATTGGAGAGGAGGATGGGGGCTCTAATGCAGAGTATCTTGAGGAACTCCAAACATCCACTGCACGACACAGTTGCAGCTCAAAAAAGTGAGCGGAGTAACAGGCTCCTGTCATTGCGCTGCAGAACTGAGCGCTTCAAGAGGTCGTTCATCCCCTCAGCAATCAGGCTGTATAACAGATGTGCCTGAGTCAAACTAAGTACACTACGAGCACTTTTATTTATTGTACTGTTATTTATTATTTGCATGTGATTGATTTGTGTGCTGCTGGACACCTGAATTTCTCCCTTGGGAGATTAATAAAGTTTTATCTATCTATCTATTTATCTATCTATCTATCTATCTATCTAAACAGACAAAGACGTTTCATCAAGGTTATAAATGCTTTTGCTTTCTTCCTCTTTCAGGCTTTTCAAGACACGATGGAGCCACAGTGACAAGAAAGCTTTCAATCCATCTGAAAAAGTTAGCTTTTCCTTGATTGACTGTATCGTCCATTAGTGAACAAGAAAAGTCAAGTATGATTCCCTTTCAGAGCAAATACTTCTCAGTGAATTGTGTCAGTAGCTGATGATCTGTGGAAAAATATTATTATGGGCAGATCATCAATAAAATGAGCACAAATTATTGGCAAAAATACTTCTTCTGTATCAGTGTACCATACTGCTGTGACTTTAACAAAACAATCTAACTCCGACATTAGTTTGTGTCGTCACATATGCCACATACGAGGGGGTACCCAAAAAAAACCGGAATTTGGTCAGAAGACAATAATAATAATGAGTTCCGACTTCTGGCCGTCACATGTGCTGCAGGTAAGCCTCATGCACATCTGTGAGAAATTTGAGCTCCGAGAGTTACACTGAAGCCTGTCGGGAGCTATTTATAGCAACAGAGTGCAGAGGCAGTCTGCGATTTTTTCCAAAATGGCGACATTGACTGGGAAGCCAGAGCAGCGCGTAAACATTAAATTCTGCTTTTTGCTGGGAAAAAACAGCAGCAGAAACACTCACCTTGTTGCAGCAAGCCTACAAGGATGATGCTCTGAGGAAGAATCAGGTCCATGAGTGGTTCGGGTGGTTTAAAAAGGGCCAGATGTCCGCGCATCAGGTGCGCTCAGCCGTGAAAGCAATGCTGAGCTGCTTCTTCGCTGTCCAGGGTATCGTCCACAGCGAGTCTGTCCCTCCAGGTCAGACTGTAAATCAGGACTACTACATGGAAGTCCTCAGACGGCTCCGTGAGGATGTGAGGAGGAAGCGGCCCGCGGAGTGGCGGAGTGGAGCCCGGTTGATCCACCACGACAGTGCGCCAGCGGACACGGCGCTGCGCGTCACGCAGTTTCTGGCGAAGAATGAGATGAATCTCCTCTCCCAACCGCCTGATTCGCCAGATGAAGCCTCGAGTGACTTTTTCTTGTTCCCCAAGTTGAAGAAAGAGCTGAAGGGACAGCGGTTTGCAGATGTGGAGGAGGTGACAGAAAAATCGCAGCCGGCAACAAATGGCACTTTTACGCGCGGGTCTGACGACGCATTCGTGAAGTGGGAGACACGGCTGGAGCGCTGCATTAATGCAGATGGGGATTATTTTGAAGGCGACGGTGGTGTTTTATTTTGAAATGTCATAAATAAAAAGTTATAATCAAATTCCGGTTTTTTTTGGGTACACCCTCGTACACAAGGTGAGTTTAACTTTGAATTCTATGGAGATTCACAGAGCACCTCCCCTCCCAAGATATGCAGCTTCCACTGATTTGCTCATCTTGTGTGAGCCAAGCACCACCACATGGTGACAATTAGGAATAACAGTGCTGTATAGGAAACTCACCGCATGAACAATTCTGATCTAATAAACAATAACAACAGCATCTATAACAGTGACTGCAATCAAATACGCTATCCAAAATCAGCTTACGTAAGAACTGGTTTATTAACACAGCGCACTTATGCAACACAGTGCATCAGTTTGTGGTCAGTAAAGTAAAAACGAAATCTACTGCCGAGTTGAGTGAGCGTTATAAAAAGGTGGGGTCCTCACCTGTGCTCCACATGAAGCACAGATCTTCTGTCAGAACCTCCGCAACCTTCATTTTGCAGACTCAGACCAGTGGATTGCTCCAGGTTCTCCAGCAACAAGTCA
Organism: Salarias fasciatus; assembly: GCF_902148845.1. Taxonomy (NCBI): domain Eukaryota; kingdom Metazoa; phylum Chordata; class Actinopteri; order Blenniiformes; family Blenniidae; genus Salarias; species Salarias fasciatus. The sequence goes on from NC_043745.1 coordinate 20,472,436, forward strand.
ATGTCATCACCAGGCGCGGCCTTCTAAAAGTCAGTTGAAAGATAAATTAAATTCAGTCAAACCTAATTTAACTGTTCGTATAACCCAAGAGGAAATGTGCATAGAGTTAGTGTCAGTTTGAGCCTTTAACAATAGCTGTAACGCTGTGTTATTATCAAGAACACAACAATAGTTTAAACATTTGAACTATGATAAGATATAAATTCCAAAATAAGTTACCTGTCCTTCTTCTGATGCCACTTTCTTCTTCTTCTTCTTCTTCTTTTTGACTTTGTCTCCAGATGAGGGCTGTTACAGAAAAGAGAATACGCAACAGTGAATATTTCAGTAGAAATAAGGGAGAAGAGAACAGTATTTACCTGCTTCGGTCTTAATCTTACCTTGGCAAATGCTTCATGATTTTGATCTGTTTTGTCAGTTTCTTTGTTATTTCCTGTTCCATTTGTATTTCTGTCAGGTTTCTCTGCCTCTTCTTCGGGTGAGTGTTTTTCAGTCTCGTCTGCATCACATATCTACAAAAATAGTCAGAATAGCACAAAAATGTACAAGGTTAAGTCAAAGTAAAGGTTTGGACCACTCTGCTTGCCTCGTGTCTTATATGGGAAAGTTTTGTTGAAAGAGAACAGAAGGAGAGCTATGCTGGAAAGGAGAGGAGCTGGTCTGGTGTGCCAATGAGGGTGGCTTCAGTTTTGGAGCCGTTTTCCTGCAGGAAGTTGAGCTTCTTCCACGTCTCTGTCTCCTACAAGCAGGTGGTCAGTGTGGATGTTGGCAGGGGAGCAGCTTATTCATTCATTCATTTACTTTATGCTCAAAAATATTCACTGGAATCACTATCAACATTATCACCAAAAATTATAAAAGCTATCTTGTTCTTTTTTAATATTAAGATCACTGTTAAACTTTTTCAGTTTGTAGTTACTGTCAGCTTGTTGTAACAATGCAATTTACCCCAATTCTGGGACAAATAAAGGATTATCTTAATTTTTTATTAGTTTAATTGAAAATAAGAACCTTGATGGGTTTTGTTCACTTCCAGCATTACTTATTGAAGAGCTTCACCAGCATCTGTCTAAAATGTAATCATATAAACGCGTCACTTTAATGATAAAACGTCATGTGCGCATTTAGAAACACGACTCCATGTTGTCCCTTTAAGAAAAGCAAACACACAGGAGTGGTAGACTCGATTAAAACTGTTGATTAAATATTTCCCAGGATATTTAACATGTGACATTTTAGCAACAGAGTCTTTATATGAGTTCAATCCGATGAAAAACAAGCAATGAAGGTAGCAGGTCGTGTTTTCACTACAGAGCTAGCTGAGCCTTCGTTACTCACACTCTCAAAGGACGACACAGCGGTGACATGTTAAAGGAAACCTGCCAAGAGGAACCGGGGGTTTAACCATCGCCTCACCAGCTCGTAGATGTTGCTGAAGTTTTTCTGAGCCTTGTTTTTCTTGGCTTTTCTGCCGCTGCCTTTGGACGTAGGAACGACAACAGCCGCTTCGATCTGCCCCTCCTCCTCCTCCTCTTCCTCCTCCTCCTCAGCCTCAGCCCGCTCCTCCGGCCTGTCGCCCAGAGTCATCCCCCCAAAGTCCAGCTCCTCCTGACCCCGCTGCTTCCCCTTCAGCCTCCGTAAAGCCCTGGTAGACATAGCGCACTTTTCCTGGGCCACATCCACCCGAGCAGAGAGAATAGTGCTGTTTTATGGAAGCGGACATGCGCAGTGGAGAGGCGCGTCTCCATTGGTCAATTTCTCTTCTTCTACTGGAAGTGTCAGCGTCGCGGAGCGCCACTGCCCCCACAGGACATGTTCAGAACTACACTAATAACTTTATAAAAACCTCTCAGGACATCTGCGAATAAAAATAACTGCTGCTTTGACTCGTATAGTGTCTCAAATTTGAGCGAAAAATAAACATAAATTGTGAATCTCAGGACCCAAACAGTCACAGTTGTGCCAGAACGACTTGAACTGAATTTGCTTGAAACTTTAAACTTTTGCAGTCATGATCAACACTGACAGACTGGGGGACCTTAGAGTACTGGAATAAAATTGGTTGGCTCATATTTTTGGTGTATCCCTAAGGTAGAGAGAAATATTCAAAAAGAAGCTGCTCTCTGATGATTTAAATCAACTACATTAAATTAGTTTTATTCAAACCACATAGAAGTCAATAAAGTACAAACTTGAAAAGTGGCATCAATTCTGTAACATTTAATAATTTCATTCTGATGCAATTCTGTGTGTCTATTGCTGCACATAAAAGTGAATATGAATTGCTGAAACAATGGAGAAAATATCAAAAAGTTAAATATAAATGAGCATTCTCTATTTTTCAAAATACTATTTTCATAACTTCAAGTCAGTCATTTCTTTCAGGGTGCACTGTCACCAAATCCACTCAAAGACACCAACTGGTTCAACTGTATTCTTTATTCCTGTAAACATGTGCTTCATCTCAAAAGCTTCTTTACAAACACTTGAAGCGTTCATGCTCTCAATGGCATTGGGTCTTGTAATGAGTGGATCAAACCAGTGCACTGCAGTTAAAGGGAAAACATCCATCGTCTATGTGCTTAGTGTTCTTTGATTTTTAGAAAAATGTGCAAAATCAGCCACATCTTTAATTTCAGAGGATGTTAATCAGCCTGCTGGAGGATGGCAGGGGGCATAGATCTTGCTCCATTTTGGGTCCAGTTGGCACAGAGAGTGCCTGTGCAGTTTTCATGTTCGAGTTTTCTCCCAAAGTCCAAAACATGTAATTCATGCTCTAATAATGGTCAAATTCCTCTGTTGGCCCAGTGACAGACTCATAACCTCTCCAGAATGCACACCATCTTAGTACACAGAATTGAATGAGGTGATAGAGAAGACATATGAATGTCATGGAGAACTTGTAATTCGGCTCTTTGAATCTCGAGTTGTATTGCAGTTCTCTTATGCTGCACCAGGTGGCAGAATTAATCCAGGAAAATTGAGGAACTGAAGAAGTCTGACAACACTTGTCTGACCTCACCTCACCATTGTCAGCTTGAAAAATGTGCTTGGAGTAGAAAGTTATAATCTACAGCAATCATATATTGAAAAGAATTAAAATCTGACTTAACATATAGAGCCTTTACATTAACAGAGCCAATTTTGTTTTACATTTTTGTTTCCATTGGTTTGCCTCGTTTCTTGAGACAGACATTACTTTCTCAAAACAACATGGACAAACCTCCAAGCTACTCTGCAACAGCTCACAACAGAATGGTATTTCTCACTGATTTCATCACCTTGCAAATGTCTTTACACATGTCTCAATGATTCAGAACATCTTTGCAAATAGTTAAGCAAAGTAACAGTAGACTTAGCACAGTTTCCAAGGGAATATCGTGGTGATCATTTAGATCAGTTTAGGACTAATAGATCCTCAGTCTAATGGTTGTTCTCTCCAAAACATAACAGCATCATTTCATTGTATCAGTCATCACCAGCAAAATCATCTGTTCAACTGTCAAAATCAGTCAAGAACATCCTGCCATGAATAGCAGACAATCTGTTTGCATGAGGGTGGGGGACCCGAGTCCGACCAGGAGAACAAGGAGGGTGGCCAGTGAAGAAGTTAGCTGTGAAACTCCAGCTTGAACTGACAGCACTGTAAGCCACATACAATATTCCCTTTTTTGTGTTTATTCTGCAAAAAGTTGTACTTTGATGCACTGAGGTTACTTTGTGCGTGAAAAAAAAAAAGAAAAAAGAATTAGTTTCTGTGGCAGTACAAGTGCAATGAGGGAAGATGAAAATTTGATGGCTTTTTATTTAATTTTTTTTCCCATTTTTGTTTCATATACAAAATGAATTCTGTTGGCAAAACAAAACAAAAAATAGAATGGTAACCACTGTGAATGAAGGACCGGTGTCGTGCCAAAAAGTGATTGCCTGCCAAAAAGTGATTGAAAGGTGGACGAGGAAAACATCTGACTTGCAGAGCTCACACAATGCCAAAGGAGTGACGCATTTGACCATTTTTTTCCATCCATCCATCCATTTTCAACCGCTTATCCGGGGCCAGGTCGCGGGGGCAGCAGTCTCAGCAGAGATGCCCAGACTTCCCTGTCCCCAGACACTTCCTCTAGCTCTTCCGGAAGGATCCCAAGGCGTTCCCAGGCCAGCCGAGAGACATAGTCTCTCCAGCATGTCCTGGGTCTTCCCCGGGGTCTCCTCCCAGTGGGACATGTCCGGAACACCTCCCCAGGGAGGCGTCCTGGAGGCATCCTAAAGAGGTGCCCTAGCCACCTCAGCTGGCCCCTCTCGATGCGGAGGAGTAGCGGCTCTACTCCAAGCTCCACCCTAGTGACTGAGTTCCTCACCCTATCTCTAAGGGAGCGCCCAGCCACCCTATGGAGGAAGCTCATTTCGGCCACTTGTATCCGGGATCTTGTCCTTTCGGTCATGACCCAAAGCTCATGACCATTGATGAGGGTGGGAACATAGATTGACCAGTAAATCGAGCGCTTCGCCTTTTGGCTCAGCTCCCTCTTCACCACAACGGACCGATACAACGACCGCATCACTGCAGCCGCTGCGACGATCCGCCTGTCAATCTCACGTTCCATCTGTCCCCCTACTCGTGAACAAGACCCCAAGATACCTAAACTCCTCCACTTGGGCCAGAGTCTCTCTACCGACCTGGAGGGGGCGGGCCACCCTTTTCCGGTCGAGGACCATGGCCTCGGATTTGGAGTTGCTGATCCTCATCCCTGTCGCTTCACACTCGGCTGCCAACAGCCACAGTGCATGCTGTCGGTCTGGGTTCGATGAAGCCAAAAGGACAACATCATCTGCAAAAAGCAAAGATGAAATCCTGTGGTCCCTGAACCAGACCCCCTCCGGCCCTTGGCTGCACCTAGAAATTCTGTCCATAAAGATTATGAATAGAACCGGTGACAAAGGGCAGCCCTGCCGGAGTCCAACATGCACCGGGAACAGTTCCGACTTACTGCCGGCAACGCGGACCAGACTCCTACTCCGGTCATACAGAGACCGGACGGCCCTTAACAAGGGGCCCCGGACTCCGTATTCCCAAAGCACCCCCCACAAGCCAGCATGAGGGACGCAGTCGAACGCCTTCTCCAAGTCCACAAAACACATGTGAACTGGTTGGGCGAACTCCCACGAACCCTCGAGCACCCTATGGAGGGTATAGAGCTGGTCCAGTGTTCCGTGACCAGGACGAAAACTGTATTGTTCCTCCTGAATCCGAGGTTCGACTATCGGTCGGATCCTCCTCTCCAGTACCCTGGAATAGACTTTCCCAGGGAGGCTGAGGAGTGTGATACCCCTATAATTGGAGCACACCCTCCAGTCCCCCTTTTTAAAAAGGGGAACCACCACCCCAGTCTGCCAATCCAGAGGCACCGTCCCCAACTGCCACGCGATGTTGCAGAGACGTGTCAGCCAAGACAGTCCCTGCACCAAAGACTTAAGGTACTCGGAGTGAATCTCATCCACCCCCGGTGCCTTGCCACCGAAGAGCTTACCGACCACCTCGGTGACTTTGGCTTGGGTGATGGACGAGTCCACCTCTGACACCTCAGCCTCTGCTTCCTCCACAGAAGACGTGGCGATGGGATTGAGGAGGTTTCTCGAAGTATTCCTTCCACCATCCTATGATATCCCCAGTTGAGGTCAGCAGCTCCCCACCTCCACAGTAAACAGTGTTAGTGGAGATCTGCTTTCCACTCCTGAGGCGCTGGACGATTTGCCAGAATTTCTTCGAGGCCGACCGATTGTCCTCCACCATGGCCTCCCCGAACTCCTCCCAGACCCGAGTTTTTGCCTTCACAACCGCTCGTGACTCTTTCTCGCCAACCACCTTTCGCTTGTGAGCAAAGCTCTCAAATTTCTTTTTCCCTGTCATTTTTTACCTGTCACTCAAGAGGTGAAGCTTGATAGATGTAGAAACGGTCAGTAAACAGGGAGGCGGGGCAGGTCTAGCGAAGGGTTAATTTGGATCAATCAGCAGCCACAAACGTGAAGTATAAAATGATTGACAGAAAACTTGACAAGTAACAAAACAATGCAACTTCTCCAGCTTATTGATAGGCCCTTGAACTTGGTAGGCCCCTGGGCTTCAGCCCAGGTAAGCCCGTGCATTAAAGCGGCCTTGAACCTGTATTAGACAGTGGCTTTCTCTGCATGGTGCGTCTAAGGACCTTGCTGAAAATTATAAACATTGCTTCGATGTAGATTTTGGCAATGTTCCCTAGGACGCTGGTTTCCATAAGACATGCTACATGCGATTTATTTGTAAAAGGCGTTTGAGTTTCGGCCGAGAAAAAACGTTGGACTGTAGCCTCGGGTCAATCAATTAACAGTTAATTAACATTATTATATTAAATTGTTTTACATTGACCAAAAAGTTTAGTTTGAGACTTATATAACTACTAAAGAAATGGGGGGTGCGGGGGGTGGGGGGGTGCTTGGGTGCTTCTGTGTTTAGAGGAGATGGTACAACAAAGAAACAACAAAGACGAAAGACAGAATGCTGTGCAAGAGAGAGACAGGTCTTTTGAGAGCCCCCCCAACACACACACACACTTAGCATTTGGGTGTACTGATTTTGTCTATGTATTTTATTACTGTAAAGGCCATTTGCAGAAGGCTGCTGAGTTGAAGGAGGACACCAGCATGCTTTTGCACATTAAAGAAAAAGACTGTGTGTCCCTGGAGGTGTGGTACCACAGGACCTGTTACGCACAGTACACAAAGTTTTTGTCAAGGCCCACGGAAACAAGTACTGCAGCCCCAGATGAAGCGTGAGTTATTAAAATGCATTAACATTTTATAACACATTGTACATTTCAAAATGAAGCATTGATAAACAACATAAGCTTTAGTTTGTTTAACAGTAGTACCAAAAACCTATTTGATAATTGTATTCATAAAAAATTGGCGGAATAGACAAGCTTAGATAATTTGGATTGGATGATTATGTAAATATGACATGTTTGCAACAGTTTACACATGGTTTGTGTGTGTGTGCGTGTATTTTTAGGGACTCTGTTGTTATTCGTTCGTTTGTTTCTTCGTTATTTTACGTCCCTCCGATTTGACCCCAAATTTGACCCCCTGAAAATGCACGAAAACTCACCAAATTTGGCACGCACGTCCTGCCCAGCGAAAAATTTTTATAAAATGGAAAAATTAACCCCATCTGCTCTTTAGTACCACCTAGAAACAGTAAAATTGTTGCCACGGCCCGTAGGAATGTCGTAAAGAGATCAAATCAACACTCACGCGTTCATCTCATCAAGATCTAGAATTCACGCGCTGACATCCCTGACCTAAATCCAACAGGAAGTCTGCAATTTCCCTTTCAAAGTAAAATTTTGCCCAAAATCACTCCTCACAAAAAAATTATCTCCTCCGAGACCGTTAATTGTACAGACATAAGAGTCACACGACATGATAGAGGAGAAATTTCTCTACAAAAGTTGTGAACAACTTTGTCAAAAGTCTCACGGTGTGGATTTTAATAGCGTTCAAAGTTGGAAGTCTGAAATCCTGCCTTGCTCCTGCCCTCATCCGTTATAATGGGAAAAAATTTGAAAAATTTGCCTTTTTTCAGCACCTCGAACAAGTGTCGAGTGTGGCTAAACTGTGACTCCTATCAACAAACCGAGCACACGTAAAGCCTCACCAGGTTCTCCCTAACAAGATGATGTAACATAAGTAGGGAAAATTTCATTATATATGTACGTTTTCACAGGTATGAAAAAGTGTGCGCTCTGCATTTTTTTTGCTCTCAGTTATAATTGAGCCGGATGGGGAAAAACCTCGCGCTTCTCACAAACTGAGGCCTCTACAGTCCAAACTAAAAGTCTGACTGCTCTGAAAGCCTCACCAACTGAAAGACAACTAATTTTCCTATCAAATGTGATATTTTTTGTTCAGTTTTGCCAAACAGGAATGGAACAAGGAGCAGTTGTTTCCCAAACAGAAGCTTTTATTTTCTCCTCTCTCCCACTCTAACTTACATGACCATATATGGGCATACAGTGCAGTTACACAGCTGACAGCAGCTGTCAATCAAACTCTAACACTCTGTGCCTTCATTCAGTGACTGTCAAAAGCAGATGGGAGAAGCTAACAGCTCCATGTTAGTGGATGACTGATGGTAACAGCTACATGTTAGTGGATGGGACATGCTAACAACTCCATGTTAGTGGATGACAGATGCTAACAGCTCCATGTTAGTGGATGGGACAAGCTAACAACTCCATGTCAGTGGATGACTGATGCTAACAACTCCATGTTACTGGATGACTGATGCTAACAGCTCCATGTTAGTGGATGGGACATGCTAACAACTCCATGTTACTGGATGACTGATGCTAACAGCTCCATGTTAGTGAATGGGACATGCTAACAACTCCATGTTAGTGGATGACAGATGCTAACAGCTCCATGTTAGTGGATGACAGATGCTAACAGCTACATGTTAGTGGATGGGACATGCTAACAACTCCATGTCAGTGGATGACAGATGCTAACAACTCCCATGTTAGTGGGTGGATGTCTCAGTCGCGGGCCGGCAAGGAGGCTCGGTTCCGACCAATGCCGCTTGCGGCTTTAATTCAGAACTGAAACACCCTTCACCGACAGCTACAATTTCTTCTGTGAGACTGTCATCCGTCAAAGGATTATAGTTGACCAGGAAGTGCTGCGAATGGACAAGCTACAAAAGACATTCGTGGACATAGTGAAGAATCAAGAGGGTCTTGATGCTTCAGAATACAGGTAACCGAAATATCATGTGTCTTTCTCAGGGTTCTTGTAAACAAAAAAAGTAAATACCACAAGGCTAATTGTTATTGACTTATTCAAAAAAAAAAAAAAAGGGTATGCGCGTATGTTTATGTAAACATACACGTGCAAGCACACACATATTCATCTTTCAACATGTTTTCTGTGTTTCAGGCAGGATCTACTGAAGAGGCAGCTGACGCGTGACTTGCCGCAGCTCACTTTCCACTGCCCTGCCAAGAGAAACATCAGTGAACTTGTTTTTGTTGAGACACTGTCAGCTGATAGACTAAAAGATACCTCCACAGTCAGGTACATTTGCCAAGTCCACTGAGGTAAGCCAAGCTGAAAGCCCAACTGAAAGAGACCGTGAACACATGGCCAGCACAACATCTGGACAGAATACTACTGATGTGACAAGGACACTGTACAGTGCAGGCTTGATCTTAAAGCGGGTTCTCAGTGACTCTCCTAGTATGACATACCCCTGGCCTCCCACCGCTGACAATTCAAATGTGTCTGATGCTCAATCTGTTGTGCCAGAAGAACTATATAATCTAATTTCATGGATTATAGGGGCATCAGAAGAGCCAACAGGAGTGGGTTATGTCCATATTCCCGATGATGTTAAGGCAAAAGTTCTGTTTGTCAAGACATTGTTTACCTTGTTTTGTTTTACAAATCCTGCCCCTGATAGTGTTTTGCAGGTCGTCCACTGTAGTTGCCAGACAACTAAATGTGAAACTGAAAGATGTTGTATGTCTGTAAGACTGTCTTGTACAGATTTATGCTGGTGCCAAGCATGTGAGAATGTTTCAAAAGAAGCAGAGGACAGAGCTGTATGGGATGATGGCTTTGATGAAGGTGATATTGATGAGGAATACACCACATCACCATGTAGTTTTTCTTTTTCTATATTTGTATGTGTATTAATCTATATTTTCATATTCAGAGACACTGTTGTATTTGAATAAATGTTTTGGACCGTACTTGTGAATGATTCTGACCTTTTGTGCATTTCTTTTTTTGTCTTATTCCATTTTTGCCATTATTCCAAATTAAGAGGGCGTGGTAACAATTCGGTTAATTTTCAGCCATTTATGGCCATGGTGTATATTTTATTTTATATCTTACATTACACAGGTTTTGATATTTTTAATATATGACACATAAGATTTTGGCTAAATTTACTACATATTTCACTGTGCTGGGTGCAAATCACTTAAGTTGAAGCATTTCTTTCAAGAAATTAGCTACACTTCTCACTCTGAATTCACCTACGTGTACACTAAGGCACCAATACCCGTTTCAAATGTTTGCTAGATGTGTTTATGACATTTGATCAAGATTTTATGTTGCCAGAATTAACAGAGTACTTAAAACAAGCAAAAATAGCAGCACCAGATTTTCGTTTTTTGAGTATTCCCATAAAGATACATTTCTGGCTGGTGGCAAAGTTCACACAAATATTCCGAGTACAACTTTTAACTCAGACTCTAGAAGGGCATTGAACACGCAGATCCAGCGTAGTAGAGCAAAATTCTAGGTACTTTTTCCATGTTGAGAAGAAGCATTGCATTTTGGTGCCACTGACCATTTACAACATGAAAAAGAAATTTCATGAGTGAACAGTTTTGGGAGAGATACAAGTTTTTGCAAGTGAACTATGATGTTGAGCTGAACTGTAAGACTGTTTCACCAGATGATCTTACGAGTTTAGGAAATGTAATTTCTGTTTCAAGAAATGAGCAAAACCACTGGACAAAAACTGTAAATCTGAAAGTACACTTGGATGGTAGCTCATACAACCATGAAACCCAAATGAGGAAGCTTCCTTGTGCTTATTTTAGTTTCTACACAGCTGCTTCTCAGATCAACTGTGACCCAAAAAAAAAAAAAAAAATGAATGAGATAACAAATCTAATAAAACCAACATGTAGAACTTGTTTAACGAACTGCATTCAAGTCCAAATTATACAAGCATTTTTCATTATGAGGGAACAATGAATGGCTGTATGTCCCCTCCCCCCCAAAAACAACACCAAAAAAAAAAAAAAAAAAAACCAGACATGAGGAAAGGGAATTTCTCATGCAATGAAATTCTGTGTTTGCCAAAAGGGAAGTTGCAAATGAATTTCCTTAAAATAGTTTATCAAGAAGGCAGTCAAATTAAACAAATCCATGTATTTCAGACCAGTGATTCAAAGGAAGCAAAACATTTATTTACAACAAATAAAAACTATAGACAAGGAAAAACAAATGGCTAATATCATTTGGCCATGAAAATGATCAGGTAATGCATTCCTATCAATCAGTAGTTCATAATCATACGGTATTGTGATCAGCTGGCTTCAAGAAATACAACTACTCAGGGGTTTATAAAACAGTGCAAACACAGCGATTTAGTTTGTTGTAGGTCTGCGCATCTCAAAGCAAAGAATGCGGCAGAAATTAAAACATACAGTGATTGAAACAACACAACTTCATCCAATCAGCAAACAATCGCATATACCAACAGACCTCTAACTGGCCCCAGAGTTTTCTGTTGCCACTAGCAGCTGTAATTATTTATTTAAAAGAAATTAATTTGACTTCATTTTAACCACCTTCCTCTGTTTTTCCATTATTGCATATCTTTTCCTTTAAACTGAGGTAAGAAGGTGCAAACCAGATATGTTGCTCTATCACCGGCTTCAGAAAACTTCAGGAAAATATTTCTTAATCGAGAATCACAGAATCTGTCAACATCCCACTGTAACAACTTTTGAGGAGAAGGAAAGGACAAGAAAAGCCGAGTGACTACACTGGTTATTCATCAGCAGTAGTAGAGAAGGGGTTGTCATACGCCGCTGCCTCCAGATCGTTCACGTTCTTCCGACGTACATCAGGAGGAGGTCTTGGTGGAGGATTCTGAGGAGGTTTTCTGGTGGAGTCTTCTGGTTTTCGGACATCTTTCCGTGGAAGAATTGGCTCCCAGTGTTCACCTCGGACAGCAGCCTGCATGAAAACAAGTAGATCAAGAACAATGAAGTAAGTTTGATTCAAATCCATAAATACTTCATAAAGCTGACATTCCAAAGTCTTTGTTTTGTATATTCACAGTTTTTGGAACACACACACACACACACACACACACACACACTCTCTCTCTCTCGGATCACATATGCTAAAAGGTTCAAACACAGGCCTAACTGGTCGGATTTTGCAACCATGAACACAGAAGGGCACAACCTCTTCCTTGTTACCATTTCCTCAATTCCATTATATGGGCCCTTCCTGCATCTGCTCACACCTTTATCAGGGCTGATAACACTCAACTTCCTCCACTGGGAAGAAGAAGAAGAAGAAGAAGAAGAAGAAAAAAAAAGAAAAAAAACTCACTCCAAAGTAGATAAGGCTGGCAATGCCAAGACAGACACAACCAAGGACAGTGGCCAGCATAAAACCGCCAGGTACACAGATTCTGAGGATTAGAAGGAAAAAAAACAAAATGAGGAAACATCATAATGAGAAGCTGAAAGTCTTTTGTTGAACTGATGAATAGGAAGAATGTTGTCTAGTCAAGGAAAGCAACAGAAACAATGAACTCACGCTGCATGTAGAAATGCCCGGACATAGTAGTTCCTTGTCAGTGGTCCAAAAGCTTTAACGCAAACTGTGAAGCAATACTGGCCACTAAAAGGAAACAAGAAACAGAGGTGAGACCTGTGCTTGACACTGAAGTGGAACCAATATGGGGCAATAATATTACATCACTTACGGTCTCTCTACACTGGTCCCCTTGGCCCTCTTGCTTCTGGGATACTCAAGTAGACACACAAACGCCCCAGCCGCACTGATTATTAGTCAAGGATCTTCTGTTTCCATTACAATATTGTGCTTTGCATGTAGATTTATATTTCAAGGCATGCAGAGATTATCAAAATGAAATGTCTGAATCAAAACAACAGGTGCAAAGAAAAATTAGTTTGCAGCAAGTTCACTTAAAGTATTTCAAAAAGCTAAGGTAGGAATTTAGCAGAAAACAGAAACAATGGACATATAAACTAGTATAATAGAGATCACATGGAAAGGAGATGAAAGAAGATAAGACTTCATATTTTTAATATCACATTCTGCCTACAGAGAGCATTTCCCTCTAAATGTGTAGTTTCATTTATCTTTGTGACTTATGAATTTTCAAAGAAGGAACTTAGAGTCCTGGATTACATCAAGAAACGTTTTCAAAAGAAGCACATTAACTTTATTTACATTGCCAAATTAAATGTGAAGGATACATTGCATAAGCAGCAAACTGCCAGCCTCTGAACTGTCCACTCACACCCACGATCCCTCCAGTGAGGAGAACTGAAAGAAGGAAGAAGGTAACGCCACCAAAAATAACATGTACAACTTCAAAACAGTGCAGGGAATTCACCAGGGTGTGTTTACGAACGAGGAAGCGAAACATCAAATTTATCTCAATGTAAGAAGTTAGAGAAGATTCTCAAGAATTTCAAAGAATCAAAACAAATAACTGAATTTGTTTGTACTTACTGAGGCCGGCAGCCAGCGCCTGCTCGTTGGCCCACATCGCCCACTCGATCTTACCCATCCTGGTAAAACAGAAACCTTCTGCAGCCGGATGAAACTCCCGAGAAAACTCAAAAAGTTCTACGACTTCTACAAGGAAGGAAGCGTTTTTATGAGCTCTGAGGTGCGAGTGGGCGGCCACAGGGGGCGGGGCTTCCCTTAGCCAATCCCCACGCGAAACGTCACCCAGGAAAAATGCAGGTGTGCAGAGGGAGGGGGCGTGGCCAGCCATTTACGGGACAGGTGGAATATCCCACTCAACAGGTGCGTGTAGAACGTGTCACTGAGTCTGTTATTATAGCTGCTCGCCTGTCAGCAGTCATTAAGTTTGATTTTACTGCCGCACAAATGAAAAAACACACACTTGTTTCACAATCGTCTTTCAGAAAGACACTTTTCCACTTGAGTCATTTATGCCGATAGGGCGTGAACGCATTCAGAAAGCCTTAGGAAGACTTATTAGACCGAATTTTTTAAATAGAAACTTGTTATTGATAAAGGTTTGAGGAGTATTAAAAGTAAAAAAAGACAGAAAACTGCCAGTCTCTTTGGGTTTATAGGTTGGCAGAAAACATGACTTCCTGTAGCCCCAAAAAAGCAGCAAAATGGATGATGATGAAATGAAAGAAAGATGAGAAGACATTTTCACTAAAATAGATTTTTATTCTTACAAATATTAAATATTAAACTAAAGCAGTGGCTCTGTCTGTAATTGTATTTATCATGATGGAAAACATAAACCTTTGAGAATGGTAATTACAGCACCCTTCTGAAAAACACCGGCACATCCACACAGGTGTTTATTCAAACATATACTACAGAAAATTTAATTAGCCGCAGGAAGCTGTATTTATGGTTTAATGAACTGCTCATTTCAACAGTACTATCTATTAATTACCTGAGAGTCAAACACATTTTTACAACCCCAAAATAATTCATATGCTGAACTGTGTACAGTGTGCACAGTTCAGCATGTTAATTATTTACACAATGTACACCTTTAGAAGCAGAGTAATATGCAAAATTTAAACAAAGCAATAAAGATTTGTGAATAAAAGGTCAAGTTAGACTGATTTATGAAGTTTGGAAGAACTCAATAGTAACAGAGGAGCCTGCATTTCTGATCTTTTACAGATCTTTCTACAGGTTTCTAATGGAAATATGGTGAAATGTCTTCATCGTCCCGTGTGAAGCTTCGTCTCATGCAGGCTGTAGAACATCACACAGTTTTCTTGGGGAGTCCGTCAGATGTTAGTAGATGCTGAGTGGGATCTTTGACAACACAAGGGCCTGGTCCAGCCTGGAACACAAAACAAAGGGACATCATGTTGCAGATTTACACATTTTTTTTTACCCCCAAAATCTTGTTATAACCACTGGAGTCCATTTGAGCTTTCAGACAAGGAAATAAGCCACAAACAGCCAGAGTGTGGGCTTCAGCTTTAACGTTCAGCTGAGGCGATGCAAGACAGTGTTGCATCAAAGCATGCTAAAAAGGAAATGTAGACATTCATGGAAATCTAACTGACTTATCACATCTCTGTGCTGCTGTATGACCAGACAAAAGAAGGCACTGGATTCCAAAACATATTCTGATTCTATGCTGAAGTAATCTGATCGACATACTGTATATTCCAAAAAAAATCTGAGAACATGCAAATAAATTCAAAGAAAGATCCAGTTTGGAACATACCTTTGTGCTAATGATGTAGTTTATTCCCTTTGGCATGGGCTCCAAACCGATGCCCTGCTTCAGCTCATCTGACAGAGAAACACGGTTGACTGCAAGACCCTTGAAGAAGCTGCAGAGCAGAGAAAACTTTCAGTTTCCTATTTCAAAGAGGTTGAAACCAAACAACAACAACAAAAATAATAAACAAGGCAAATTCATCCTCATCTTAATGCACTGATTTATCATTGGGTCAACATCAATGTTATCGGATGCTTCAGCGCAGCAACTCACTCTTCCCCGTTGGTCTCTGGGGGGAAAAAATGTTGAACGACTTGGACAAACTCAGAAACGTGCTTCTGTAGAGTGAAGATCACGGCGTTGGGGCCTGCATCAAAGGAGTAGGCCACCTACAAGGAAAAGTACATACTGTGACTGAAAGATGTTAAACAAAATGGATTTTCTAAATAAGCAAGAAAGAATACACAAAGAGCAGCAAAGATACAAAAGTATGACACACAATATAGAAACTGTACAAATCACAGGAGACAACTTATCTAAAGGGCGCTTGTATATTTTTAGATTTCTTTTAACTTAAATTGATGCATATCTGAACCAACTGACAACATATTAAAACATTTAAAAGCTTTTTGTATGAAGTTAACTGCATGTCATTTCTGTATTTATTCATTTTATTTTGTATATAATTCATTGTGAAGCATGATTTACTTCCCTTTGTTGCCATCGTGGTGTCACATCTATAAATCCAATAAGTATTATGCACAAGTACACATTGCACAGTTGTCCTTGTATTAAATACAAGACTGAACTAAGAAAGCTTCGGGAGCAGAAAGGTAAGTCACTCACTCTAGTTTCTCCGTAATGTTGGTTGTAACGATGCACCAAGTTGATGACCTGCTGAGACACACTGTTGAGGTAGAAGATGGGAGGGTAGGTGTCGAGGCAGGTGGCATGGAACTGGTTACTGTCCTTCATGGTGAGTTCAGCAAACGCAGGGAAGTCCTTTTTTCTTACAGCTTCAATCATTTCGACCATCCGCCCCGAGACGACAGAGTCTGCCCGGTGCTGCAGACACAGAGAGTTGATGTAAGAATCTCGGGCAAATCAGTTGGCAGCTTTTGAATATAGTCCAAACTATTAGAGCACTACATCTTACTGACAGTAATACTGATGCACTAAAATGCACATTAGGGGGTAATTAAAGTACCTTTAGTAAACAGCTTGACTGCACGCTGGTTTGCATCCCAGAAGTGCTGCCAACTGACTTCCGTGCTGCACTGGCCTGCAGGAACGAACAGAAGGAATTCTGGTTTTGTGTTCTTCAATTTCCACAAACACAATTAGGCAGATCACTGACTCTGAGGAGGTACTTTAGGCCTCACTCATGCACCTGCAACCAGACCTACCACTAGCACAAGTATTCTCAGCTCAGGCCAGTGGGTTTCTGGCTCCACCTGCTGGGCAAGACTGTCCTTCCCATCATCCTGGAGCCCCATGATCCACTGGACAAACCCTCCGTACATGCTGCGGCATGCACTGCCAGATCCTTGCCGAGCAATCACAGACAGCTCTCCTTCAACCCCAAACACCCGTGCCAGAGTGTAAACTGCAAAACAGAAACATAAAATGTAACAACACCAGTCATTTGCAATACAGTATGTCCAAAAATGAGCATGAAACGCAGACAATGTCCAGTGACTCAAGTCCATAACCAGAAAGCATAAAATCCCTTCAATAATTCCATTGCACTCTGAAAAGTGGTTGTACTCCAGGGTCAATCATGTGTTAATGGAATAAAACATAGTTTCTTCATGCCAACACACCCTCACCTAGACAAGCAAACCCAGCAGCTGAAGAGGCGAGTCCGGCAGCAGTGGGGAAGTTGTTAACTGAGCAAATGTGGACTTTGTGTGAGAGAGTGGCCGAATCCAAACCAGGGTCCCCGTCGTTACGCCTCTTCCTTGCTAACCTCCGAACTAAACCAAGAATAATAATAAAAAAACAAAAACAAATTAAAGATCACTTAGAAGCCTCCACTTTTTTCAACATTTCATGTGTTTACTTTGGTTGAATAGGAAAAAACACAGCAAACAGGACTCACTCTCTCTCAGGCAGGACTGGATCCGTGGATGGGAGATGTCCTCCTCTTTGCCATTGAGCCATATTCGATCCTCCTCAAATGATCTGCTGGTTGCAACTGTTGTGGTTGTTTTCAGCTGTTCAGTAAAAACAATAGAAAAATAATAATAATGTCTATTATAGATTTACTTCAAAATGTGCACATCAATCTGCACGCTTTAATGAACAAGGTCAGTTTTTTGACATTAGATATTAAGAATATATTACAATATGAATATCACATTTTTCAAACAGGTTTAGTAAAGCCCTCGTCAAACAGTAGAGTCTGTTCTGTAAGTTCAAGTCTTAAGAAGTTAAGTACACACTCTAGAAAACAGCTGCAATGAATAAAACTTGCAGACAGAGCACATATATTGACACCATGTTGCAAAGCATTACTTACGTTCATTAGTTTTTCACTGGATCAAACAAAACCAAAGCTACAAATTCAACTCAAAAAAACCTGATTTAAATACCTGGTCTTGATGCAAAGTGACACTCAACGATGAGTTTATAGGTAGAATTAATTCTTCATTTCTCTTCCCCCCTGGAAAATAAAGCATATCATAAGACTGATTGGGAAACAGTGTACATACAGTATCGCATGCCTTTATGCATTAGTATCTAACTAGACAGTGACCATGTGCACAGTAGTAAATGCCTGAAAGGCGAACTAACTTTGACAGGAGTCGAGGTGATACTTACAGTATTTAATGACCGCGATATTCACCGGAGCGGTGCATGTAACCATGTGCGGCTTGTCCATGTTCTCAGCAGAAACACTTCTCTCTCAAAGTGTTTTCTGGAGCTTTACGCCAGCTCTTCTGGACCCTCTGACACACAGGACCCGACACTGCTCTGCACAGGCAGCGCTTCCTCCTCCTCCACTGATTGGCGGTCGCGGACCACGTGTCTCGTCCAACAGCCAATCAGAGGCGAGATTCTTCGACTAAAGCGTGAACAGCCAATGGGAAATCATCTGACCACAGTCGTGCGAAAATGGGGCAAAGACGAAGTCCCGCCCACACGCGAATCCGAGCTGTCAGTCAGCGGCAGAGACAGACTACATTTTTACACAAATTTAGTTTGTTTTTCATTATTTAGACTTTTTTTTAGTTACTTCTGAGCTTTCAGACTCTCCTACACAACATCATATTTCTGTGTGTGCATTTAAAAAGATAAACAAGTGGAAAATGAGAGTAACTTAAAAAGGAAATAACTAAACAGGCTGGAGAGAACAAAGAGAAAAAAGTGGAGTTCAGTGTTCTGTGCCATCCTTGTCCTGTGCAGTTATTGCTACTACTGCAGTGCAGCCACTACAGATCTGACCTCAGTAAGGTCTTATGCACGTCATATCCAGTTATAGATTATTCTCGGGCTACTGTATTGGACATTGCACAATTTAGATTTTAACTTGTTTTTCATGCAGTGTTTTCTTTTTGCTATAGTCTCTATTTTCTTGTCTTATTTATTCTATTTTGTTTATATTCTCTTTTTAATTCTTGGATGAGGTATGTCTACACCGTATGAGGCAAGTGAGATGAAACTTCAATTCCACTGTCTCAGCAGAAATGACTTTTGATTTTGATAAGATTCAAGTGAGCAATACACTCAATTTTATTCAAACCGTGCAAGTTATTTTAGAGAACTTAATCTGATGAAAAGCAAAATGAATCCAAGCTGTAACACAAAAGCCAGATTCAAAGGTGGTCACAATGTGCCTCCACTGGGTGGAATTAGATCAGCACATTCCAACCTGGGGTGAACAAATTACATTCACATATCAACTGAAGACTGATTTCAAAATCTAGATTTGTTTTGAAAAGCTTTAAGCATAGGCCCAAAATTAGCTTTGCATAATTCCTAAACAAATCCTAAAATAATTGCTCCTCTTGTAAGCTGAGATGCTGTTCTCAATGTATCTTTATTTGGTCATTCTGTTGTTTTGCTTGTTTTTTCAACTTGAATGTGTTCTGCTGCTACTTTTTATTTTTTGAAGTGTCATCGTTATGGAACAGAGCACAATCTCTTCATGAAAAAGTCACTTTTATTCTTCATGCTCTCAGTAACAAATGAAGTTGGGTACATTTGGCAATCTGTTAACTCTTGTTTCTGAAATGAAATTCAAAGTAGCCATCCTCAACAGAGGTAAAGGCTCAAACAGAGCTACTGATGAATGCAAGGTTGCTACTTTTCTGCTCAACTTAATAAAACAAAGTGAATTCAAATTCCAGTTGGAGCCTTTCAGAAGGAATCTAGTCATTCATATATTGAATTAAAATTTTAGAAACAGTTCACTAGAAAAACAAACATTTCAATTTAAGGCTTCTTTTTAATTTTTATGTAAACTTTCAAGATACATTTCTGCAACAAAGAAAACACCAGGGAGCAACAATCAAACCTAAAAGGAGGTTAGCCTTGAAACCAAAACAAAGCACTGTGTTGAGTCCAGATAAAGATGCATCAGCAGCAGCACGTTTTGATTTTGTATAGTTTCCTATGTTTGTAGTACAGTTGTTGATCATGGTGAAAAAAAAAATAAGAGTAACTACTGGGGAGAACTAGAGGAGAAGGGTACAACACCGGCTGAACAAACTGTTACAAGCTGATTGAAAATAAGTTGCAAAAGAAAGCCCTTCTTGACACCCGGTCCGCTCTTCCCCCACCACATGCCGTTAAGTCAGCCCAATGTCCTTGTTCACTCTATTCGTCCTGGTGTGTAGTTTCCAAAGAGACACACAAGCTAGTGTGACATCCCGAGATTGAGTTAAGAGGAAAATACTCGTCAAAGATGCCATAAAGAGTCCCAGTGAATTAAAGAAACTCTTGGTTTCTTGGCTCGTCCCAGGGCTCTAATTCCAAGTTAATAATCATCCTCATCATCTGACTCCATCACCCTCCGTCTGTTGAACTGCAACACAAACGGGATTATAAATATCAGATGAGAACGTAAAATCAGATTAATCTCACACATGGCATTTCAGAAGTACTTACTGTGACCGTTGTTTTTTTCTCTGTTTGCTGGCTGACTTTTTCCAGGATCTCGATCAAGCCCGACTCCGAAATCTGCCAAAAGACAGACGCTATTTATTGCACTATTGACAAGAAGAAGAAAGTGATGTTATTCTCAACCCTGTGTTATTTTCTTACCTTTCCTCCCAACTTTCCAAACTGAGCCATTTGAATAAGATAATTTTCAACTGCCTTTGCCTTTTCTGGCTTCACCAATGCAAGATTGCTCACTGAAAAAGAAAAGAACAACATTAATTCACTCAAGGAAATTTCAGGATGATGAAAAATAAATCTTACAGCACACTTACACCTGCCACGGGCCTGCTGATCTAGAACTTGAGCCAATATAGAGTTCCTCATTTCATCTTCTCTGTAAATAAAAAGATGACAAGACCCCATTAGTTCTACTCCCAACTGTGAACAAATAAAAGAGGAACATATTTATTAACCTGTCAAGCTCTGTAGCCCAGCCTGGTAACACATTAACATCAGCAAGTTGTATAGCTTACCTTTGTTTGGCCTCCTCTCCTTGCTGACTATTAGCATTCTGAAAGAATATGTGAGACAGCATCATCACTGGCAAGTTAATTTGTGAGGAATTTGAACAATTTGGCTCATCAGTTGGTTTAAAGTACACAGTAAAACATGAGTTTCTTTCCAGATCTCACTTGATATGTTTTAAATATTCTGGCCACAAAACTGTTTAGTTTATAAAAGAAAGATCAAATTCAATGAACCGCGTTGCTCTAAGTGTTTTATTCCCAGTTAAGTTTTTTTTTTAATCCCTTGTAGGGACATCAAAGCTGAATACTCTCAACTCAAGAATAAACAGAACTTTCAAAACTCACATCCAGCTGGGTGCTATTAACTATTTATAGCTAGCATAAAAGAAGGTAGCACGCTCAGGAGCTTTCTGATATCTCACATGTCTGATTTATCAGAGTAAATAATAACCTGTAGTGGAGTACTAAAAAAATTGCAATTGATACATTATGCTTTGTTTGCAGCTTCTTGTTGGGTTCTGCTGAATCGAGCTAATCAGATAGAAGCACTGACTACACACACACACACACACACACACACACACACACACACACACACACACACACACACACACACACACACACACACACACACACACAGGTAGCATCGGAGTGATGTTAGCCACAGCTGTGATTTGGTTTGTTTCACTTATTCAAAGCTGAGCCCCAGTTTCATGAATGATCCGTGAATCTCAGACAGGTACATCCGAGGGGGTGTGGAGTTTATGTTAGCTACACCAGCTAGCCACACAGTGAAGTCAGCATCTCCTTATAAGGGCTCGTGTTCAGTCCTCACCTCGTGCTTTGCCTGCAGCTCCGCCATCCTCTGCCTCCTGATAGCCTCCAGTTCGTCGTCCGCCATTGTTTAACGCTATAATATGGACCCAATCGGATGAAACGGGATTCAATATCGCACGAAAACTCGCACTAAACTGCAGTCGGAGGCTAGGCCCGTTCTCAGGGTGACGAATCAACTGCGGAAGAGTCGATTCAGGGAGGAACAATCAAACACAGAGTGCGACGACTCAGTTTGATGCACGTGATTTAAAAGTAGAGTTTACTACTGGTTTATCTGCTGTTAACAATTGGAAAAATCTTATAATTAAACATGTAGGTATTTTAAGACCGATCCGAAATTGAAGGCTGAATACCTTATTATATTATTGTAATATATTGTATTATATAATTGTATTTATTATATTGTATATATTGTATTTATCATATATTTCCTGTTAAATCGTTACATTTTTAAGATTCATGTGCATACTGTTGGATCTTCCTTGTCTTTAGCTACTACGATATATATATATATATATATATATATATATATATATATATATATATATATATATATATATATATATATATATATATATATATAATACATATATATAAATACATATATATATATAATATATATGTATATAAATACATATATATATATACTATATACAGCTATGTTTTCTGTCACTTACCGGTAATTACATTTGTGTTGGGTATTGCTTACTTGGTGTGATTTTGAAAGGTTGCAAACCGAAATGTTACTTTAGGCACATTTACATGGGCCAAAAAAATCCTCGTAACCAGATCGCCAGGAGAAGCAGATTGTAAATGTGTCATATAAACACCTGAGTGGATCCGCTTCACTCAGAGAGGATTACATTTCGTATCTGATTGTAAGAGGTAGTCCATGCTGATCGATAATCCGCTTGTGCCTGATATAAACAGCGGCTGACAGTGGAGCAGACTGTACGAGCGAATTATTCATTCTGCGCTCGCGTTCCCTTGTACGTAGTGGCGTAATGACGTGTACAGTAAACAGGAAGTGGAATTACACACAAATGGAAGAACTGTGGTTGAGAAACTGTTTTTTTAATAAAAACCCAGAGAGAACAAACAGAGCAGCACAGTAGAGCAGAGCTCTATAGGACGAAGACCGGCCTGCCATTGTATAAATCAGCACGAACACCAGGCTGCCGGCAGAGCAGTGCCCATGGTGGAGCAGAGTCAGGCAGAGTGGAGCCCGCAGGGCGGAGGCCTGGGGAGCACTCGCTCTTTGGGCAGCGTATCATGGAGATGTTTGAACACGAGTCAAGCAGATATCCAGCAGATGGAAACACACTACTAGAAGCTGAGGACTACTGACTGCAGAAACATTTTCAGAAAATGAAAATTCTGTGAGAGGCCTTGTGCGCATTTCACAGATATGTCTTCCATTTGAGAGGACTCGCTTCAGCTGGGGACCTTGTATATACATGAGGATTGAATGTGCATTTAATACGATTGTTTTCAGTTGGATTGGAAAAACACTCCCATGTAAACTGGGCCAATGCCTTGGGCGTTTGTGTGTCAGTGTAACAGCATGTTCATTTGGCAGAAGGTGAGTGAAGCCAGTGATTATTTGAATTGTGGAGCGTGCCAACCACTCTCAGGTGGCAGGTATGGGTTAGAGTATGTTTTGTCTTTTGTAGGATTTGTCCTGCAGTGACACAGTTGTTCAGGTTACACACAGTTTATTCAGGTTAGTAATTAATTCATTTTAAGCTGAGACTGGCTTTTACTGGATTTATCGTCAGCGCTCCTCAAACTGATCAGTCGGTGTTGTGTGTGGTTGTAATAAGAGCTCTGCTGTACAGAAAAACCAGTCCAGTTGGAGTCCAGCTCCAACTTTTTTTTGTTTTTCATTTTTCATTCTGGCATTGTCAAATGAACATTTACAAACAAACAAACAAACTAAAAAAATGCATGTTCATTCGTTCATTCAAACTCATTCCCAGTGGGCATCTGATGTCAATTTAACATCAATATGACATCAAACACTGACATCAATTTTTCATCATAATTTGGTCAAAAACGTAAACCAACATTACATAAATCCTTTGACATCAATTTGACATCTGTCAAATAATGATTTTATCGATGTTATTTTGGCATTATTCAATATCGAGCTTCTTTGAAATTTGAACCAAATAATGATATTTAGTAGGAACTTTTTTGAACTGTGAGAGGAAGGCAAAATACCTGGAGGGAGCCTGCGCACACACGCGGAGAACATGCTAACTCCACACCGAAGGGCCCCATGCCACAGTTTGTATATGAACTGTAAAACCTTCTACTGTGAACAGTAGAACACTACCCTACTGTGAGGCAAGAGCGCTATCCACGGCACGATCATCAGCAGCTGCTTCCATGTCAAACTTGTACAACAGAAAGATGGAAAGATCCTGCACCGTCTTGTATTGCAACAGTGTAAAAGGTCTTTGCATTTCTGCAGAATTTCATGCACATGACCTTTAAAATAGCAATTCTTGTGTCTGCAGTACTGTATGGTAATCTGTCTTGCATCATCTACTCTGAGTCGTTGTGTTCTGTAATTTATATTGCTCCAATACTTCTTCCAATTCTCTCTCAATGATCAAGCATACAAATGTAACAAAACATTTTTATTCTCAAATGAATCATCCCAGGTTGGATCGATCTCCACAGCTATGCAGCTGCTCATGTGCTTCAGAGAACTGACTGACTACAGGTCTAACACAAACCGCACGAGTGAACAGAAATGCATTGCCCCCATCCCAAAATGCTTCAACTTGAG
This sequence comes from Salarias fasciatus, assembly GCF_902148845.1. NCBI lineage: Eukaryota > Metazoa > Chordata > Actinopteri > Blenniiformes > Blenniidae > Salarias > Salarias fasciatus. The sequence goes on from NC_043745.1 coordinate 20,496,761, forward strand.
AAGTTTTATAGGGACATCAATTCAATGCTTTGTTTCCAGACATTAAATCACAGTCAATTTGATGTCAAATATATTGATTAACAAGGTATGATGCAGTCATTTAATGTGAGATGGATTTTTTGGTTGGACTTACAACCAGAAGAAGGTCAATGCTTGTAGGCTCTTTATGATGATAGTCAATATCTTGACCACTCTTCAACAACAAATTGATGTCACGATGCCGCTGGGTTTTCAGAGTAAATGTGATTAAATGTTTTATTAATGTGTATTTCATATACATTGTGATTCAAAACCAACGAAATAATACAGTAGTGATTTTGCAGCAGAATCTTCAAGAAACATTTCACAGCAGGTAAGGACAGCCAGTCATATACAAAGTGAAAATGGTTTAATTGCAGAATAATTCCAATCAATCAATGAATCTCCCCCGTGTGTAGCTGTTCAGTACTTCCATGAATTGTCTTGTTGAGATTTTATTGTTTGTTGTCATTCTCTCACAGTGAATCTATTGGCCGTCAGCAGAGTCACTCAGGATCTCTAGCTCCCTCTATAGGTGCTGTAGGAGAACCGACTCAGCAGCAGAGGGACATGGTACTTCTGTCCAGGGTCTGTGATCGTGAAGACAATCTGCATCAAAACAGTAAATGTCAAAGCGATAAACAGCAACATAGACTGATCAGAAAATCAGCTATCAGCATGAAGAAGGTTTGATAAAGAAGTGAACAGGCTGCTCGGGTCACACTAGGTGGAAATAAAGGCCAGAAGGGGAGTGAAAACAAAATCTGTTCATTATGACAAGTCAAAACATAACATGAGGATCTTTTTCTCACCTCCACATAGGGGTAAAATGAGGTTTCTCCTATGCTTGTCCAGTACTGCTCGGTCTCAAAATGCATTTTATAAACACCAGTGGTAAACAGTTCTTTTGTGATCAGTCCTGGGCATCGTCCATCGTCATTAGTCGTCCTGTCAAGATGATTTCAGTTATTTCTTTTGTAGTAGTGTGTGATATATCCTTAAACAGTTATATGAGTGTCATGTTGTTACCCAGCAGTTATCAACTCCCAGGCCTTGTTGGAGGGGTTTTGTCGAAAAAGACTGAGGGCCATGTTTGACCCAGGGACCCCCCTGCCAGTGTTCAGCACATGGGTGGTCAGAGGACTTGGAGGACCTGTCATTGTCTGTGTCTTAGAAAACAAACAGAGACTCTCAGTGGATCAGCGTCCGTCAGCATGTAATCATGTTCTTTTACATTTCAGGCCCTCCGTATGGGGCGGCAGGTGTCTGCAGGATGCAGAAGGGAGAACAGCAAACCTGTTGTTACTATTGAGAGCAAAAGATCAACCAAAAAAGAATCAGAGCGTCATTGAACGTTTTTCTTTTTTTTTCTCAATTGTTCTACTCACTTTTCTTTAAAGGCATTTTCATTGGTTCATCTTTGTAATGATTTTGCTCAAGAATTTAATTTTTTTTTTTTTTTTTTTTTTTTTTTTTTACCTGGCTCACCTTGTTTGAATTTGGGCCTGTGTTTTTTTTCTTTTTATTCCTTTGTATTTGTATTTATTCGTTCATTTCAGGCAATTGCTGTACAATAATGCACAAGGTAAAGGAAACATTAACAAAAGCAATAAACAATGGAACAAATAACTGAATAACAGAAGATTTCATTATGCCTGAAAGAGAGTGGGAAGAAGAAAACTTATTTAATCCCACCCCCAATTATCCTTAATATAATATAATCAGAAAAAATTCTCACTTCCGTAGTTGTATATACACATGAAAACTAATAATTCATTGATTTGGATCTACATAACGAAAAATTTGAAACAAGGTGGCGTTACCATTGGTAACCGATAATATATACATACTTGAATACAAGTATACCAACAATAGTAATGAACAGTATACCACAAATGGTAAAGAAACATAAACACACTCAGTAATGTTGATGTGAATTCAAGACCCATATTCTATATACTGCGACCAAACGTGTACGTTTTTGACTTCTTATTGCAGTTTTTACTTCATTTTATTTGCATTTGAATGTTTACATTGGACCTATCTATTTGCTACCAGTTAGAATAGTACAGAGCCTTTCTTTGGTGTGGACCTATTTCACACTTTTCATGGTTTGTTACATTTAGAATTTTTGAAAAATACTCATAATATTCAGCCATGAAACAATTTATAAACCTTTTGGAGCACTCTGGTTGGTCAAGCAGAGATTTTATAGTAAACATTTCAACACTAAGCAGAAATCAGACACACAATTAGAGGTTTTACTTTAAGGAAAAAAAAGTTGTCTGGCACATTGCATCAGTGTTTTATTGAATGTGCTCAGTTAGCAGTAAACTATGGCCTACCATGTTAATAAAGCTGAAGGTTTATAACAGCACATGTTGTCTTTTTTTTTAAATAATCTATTTATCACAAAGGAAGCCCCAGGATCACCAGAGTCAGACAGGTTGAGAATCTGAGGAACCATGATCAAAGTTTACAAACAATCCCTCAGAGAGATATAAAGAACTTCTCCTTTAAACTGTGGGTTTATCATTTAAAGAAACAGTCTGTAAATGTGCTTGACAAGACTAGAATGATTAAAACAGCTGCATTAGCTCCAAACAGACGATCCAAGAAATTCACCAGTTAATCATAGTTTAATTTTATTTTAATAGGATATTTTAAATTTAATTGGTTTTAAGTTGCTTGGCATCCAAATCAGGAAGGTAACTTACATGTTGAACAAGAAATGTGCATATTTTAGACAAGATGGCAAAATAACTTCTCCAGTTAAAGATGACTGGTGGCAAGTAAAAGCGTAAAAGTATTTTTAAATTACAAAAATGTTCAAAAACTAGATGCTTACCTTATTTTCAGGCAGAATATGACCCTTCAGCAGCTGCAGTCTGGATGCACTCATGTGCACTGAAGAGTGAAATTCAAAATAGGTCAATAGTTTTAGCACAAAACTGTAATTGTGTGGTTTACGAAATGGATTTTTAGCACATTAGCCTCAGGAAGTTCCACAGTGTGCCGATATTCAGGATGAGCTCGGGTACACGTGTGCTTATCTTTGTGTCAACAACATTCTGGTTGTGCAAGAACCTACTCCTGTCACATTTTGTTTTCAGCACTTTGAACCAAATGGATGATCGGAGTGTGTTACTCTGGGGCTCAGGCTGCTGCACAAGTCAGTTCATATTTTTAAAAGTGACAGAGGTTTTTGTTCCCTGATATTTGTATTTCCTATTGACATGATGCCTGAATACTCAAAGCTTGTTCCCATTTATAAATCCCCATGTTTATAGTGTTCTCTTTCAAACATGAATTCTTGGGAGCTAAGCATGGGAGACAACTGGATACCTCCTACAACACAGCATGGACTAGTGACTGGCATTTGTGTTTAAACGAAATATAATAACTTGTCATTTTCTGTTAATAGAATAAAATCAAGCCATGGTGTCTTTGCACTGAAGAATCCAAGTGAAAGCTTGAAATCCGTCCTTCCTCTGGAATTCACCTCTCCTGGGACACGGTGGTTTTCCAAAGAGACTGTAGTGAATCAGGTGCTAAAGACAACAACATACAGCAAAAGATTCGATTGCTTTCTTTTTACAACCACATTAATTATTAATCATATTTGTCTGGCTCGCTGTGTTGCTGGTCTCTGACACACAGGTTCATATTGTGCCGTCTCTTCCGTGCTTCACGGTTGACTTGCTCCAGGAGTAAAACACTGCAGTCTGAGTTCAGTCCACGTATCACGTACAGGATCACACAGCGGTGCCCTGAGAGTAACACACACATATACACACACACAGAGCTCGGGATGCTGCTGCAGCCAAGTCCCCCGAGGGTCTGACTGACCTTTCGTTAAATCGTCTCAGCACTGTGGAGAGGAGATGCTGTGGGTCAGATAAGTGTGATAATTCTTCCTCACAGATTTAGTGCAAGTTAGATGACAGGAAGTGAGTAACTTCATGACATATGAACTTCAGATAGAACTGTGGCGCCTTCCATACTTAGTTGAATCATTCGAACACATTTTGATTTAATCACGTCGCTTGTTGAAGTTGATCCATTGCATCACACGTCTCCAGCGTCTGCTCGGTGTGTCTGACAGAATGAAATCACACATCCTCCGGACTGCGTTTATACTCAATATGAAAATACTTTTACTACTGTGACAATGAGAAATTCCATTTGGGCTCATTTCAAGAATGCAAACAAAAGCATGGCAGACCATAAGAATTATAATAACATCAGAATCGTCTTTAAAAAACACATGAGACGTCCTAAAACAAGATTAAAGTCAGACAGTTCATCAATTACAGTGAAGTATACAATAATACACAATATCACAGACTGACCTGGCCCTCTGCACATTTTAAAGTGCCAAATACATGGCGGAAGAGAGTTCTGACATCCCTCTAATACAGCAGTTCCCAACATGTATTCCCCCGGAGCCCCAGACTGCTTTACGAAAAAAAAAAAAAAAAAAGAAAAGCTGATTCTGCAATGTCAAAACTTTACAGTGAAACTAAACACTGGCGAATACGTCCAATCTCACCAACAAACGAGAACAGAAGCAACCGGGAGTTTTCCACAACAGCTCCAGTTTCCAGGAAGTACCAAAGCTTTTTTTGATATGAGCAAATCTAGTTTTGAACCCCCCCCAATCTTATACACTCAGAGTACATAAAGTATGGCAGATATAACAGTTACAATCTCCAATGAAGCTGATGAAAATGTTTCTCCTGGAATAACAATGCAGCTTCCTTTATCTAGAAATAATGAGAAAATGTGGGTGTAAACAATAAATCACAAAAGAGTTTATTTGAGGGGCGCTGACACGATAAAGAATGCTGTGTGATTGTACGAGCTCATAAGATCCAGGGTAAAATGGAATCTGAAGCCAAGTTGTGTGAAATTTTCCCTAAATAGTTGGTGCCTCATTAATATACTGGTTTCTGATTGTGCATTAACTCATGAAAAAAATCATATTAGCGAGAATTTTCAAAGAGAAAATAATTTTTAATTCATCAATGCCTTGTTTTTATTTATTAGAAGGGAAGCTGTTGAAAGAGCAGAGTGTGTATCGTTCAGTGTTGTCTGGTCTGTTCATCAAATAACCTGGTGTTGGTTTAGATAGCTGTTTAAGTATTTTGTAATGCTACAATAACTTCATTTATACAGGAACACTGCTGTTCATACACGTCTATTCATAAAGTGTAAATGGCTCATCTTGTTTATGAAGCTAAAATTCATCACTTTGCTTCTGGATTTCGAAATGACCAGCGCTCCTCGTGTCCACGCAACCAAACAAGCTCTGATAAAAAGTTCTCACGCTGTTTCTAAGTCATTTTCACCAGTATTTAAGAATCAGCTGTCACAAAAACCAAACTGCTGTGTTCTAACTGAACGCTCTGGATGATATGTACACTCAACACTCAGCCTCTGATATGGGCGTTAGCGTGATGATTTATGTTCTCTTCCTCCATGTTTGGCACTTAGTCCACGTCTTTTTCTCATATTTTCTCTTCATATTTCCTCCTCGGGGTCAAAGCTGTGGTTGCTCATCTGTGACAGACACAAAGGCAGACAGACGGTGAGACGGGACAGTGAGAGAGAGAGAAACAAAGAGGTATTTCATTAAATGCGAACTCAGAATGACTCAGTGAAATTTCTTCATGCACATATAACTTCATTTCACAGCTGTGGAATCTTTTTCTTTTCCTGTTTAGAAGATACAAGCATGAGCTCATTCTTGTATGAATATTTTCCACACCAAGGTAATGCCATCTTAAACTAATAATGGAAAATAAATACATAAAATCCAATTTTCTCTCCATCATTACATCAAGACTTGTTAAATTTGGAAAATTTCTCTTAAAGAAAGAAATTGGGTTAGGTTATCAAATATAGTACACACACATTTATGAGTCCCTGGAGACAAATGAATGTTGCAAGATCAATAAAACCAAATAATATTACAAAAATCAGAACCATGTCAGCTCCACCGTGACACTTAAAAATGAGTCCACGCATTTTTTCACTTTTGAACTGGACAATTCCTTCAGATGAAGGTTCCCCAACAATAACTCAGTAAAACTGTCTCCAACCGATTAGAAATCAGACAGCAAGAGCAATGACATGAACAATAGGACAGATCAGTTTTACCCAGTGTTCTCGTCACTGGCTTACTGTGAGAGTTCACGGAGAATCACATTTCTTTCCACTGACACACGAAGCTCCCGACAAACAGGTTCCATCATATCCTCAAGGGCCGCTGGTCCCGATCTATCCATCTCAAGACGTTCTTCTGAGAGCGCTGGCTTATTGGAGACTTTCCTGCTTGATAAAGTCAGCTCAGGCCACCCTGGCCCATGTTTTTTTGTTGTTGTGCTGTTAAAGGTTTGGACTGATGTCGATCTTCTTTACTTCATTGCTTTCACTCCACTTTACCATAACATGTTAATTCCTGCTTAAAGAGAGAACCTCTGCTCCAAGAATATATTCAATAATATTTAATTAAATGACCAAATATGAAAACACGGAATTCTTTTGCCACATTTTGGTCACCGGCTCTCGGACACTTTATGCCGCAAAAACTGCACGACGACTGAAAAGAGGGACTCCACAAATGTTGAGAATATGAGGGTAAATTTCAAACAGAACGTCCCCAGAGTCGGTTTGGTTTCACAGGGGGTTAAGAGGGAGCTCGTTTATTTCACTGCTGCCCTCTGCTTGCTCATGTGGAATGAAGTGAACAGAAAACACACAGCGTCTGGAGGCGTTGTTGAGGAAATGTTCCCTGTATGGAGGAGCTTTTACCGTGTGGTGGTCGTCGTCCGGCTCCCTCAGGCCAGAGTTCTCCCGGTGGATTCGATGACGGGAGCTCGGAGGGGAGAGGGAGGACAGGGAGTGCTCGGGACTGCTGGCGGACACAGCGTACGGCGAGCCAGCTGGACTGTCCTCTCTCAGGGGAGACCCTGGACACAGGCGGAGACAGACGCAAACACGGAGATTAAGGAATAACGTTTAATGCGACAGGTCATGTTTGTGTGAAGAAAATACACACTTCCCTGCGACGGGAGACGTTTCGGTGACATTGTACGAGATGAGAGGCGGAAAACAGGAGTGGGAGTGACAAGATGAAGGACGGCTGTGAAGAGGAAGCGAGAGGGAGGTGCGAGACAGCCGGGCGAGATAGCGAGGGACAAGGGAATCAAGGAGGGCTTGAGATAAATTAATATGAAGATGAGAGTTATCGGACGCCCAAGGTCGTCCAAAGTAGACACACACACACACTCACTTTCATACACTCACACGCAGTGGGTGCTGAACTGCAGTGTGCTCCGGACACATTTCACACTCCTTAGCTCACCGACAACATGTATAGTGAGAGTGATGATTATAATAATAACTCCAAGGTTAAAATACTGCCGTTAACAGGACGCTTTGCTGGAGCAATGAAAGACATTCAGAAGAAAGTTTCCACAAAACGAAAAGGTGTGAAGTGTGTTTTACTTTCCTGTGAATTCTATCACAACTAGAGACAAGGGGAAAAGGAAATGAAGATTTGTTGTGTTTCTCATCATTACTCGAAGGACACTGGTATTCAAATGTGATTACCTGGAAACATCCACATGATGGCAGCAACACCTCTTCCCTCTACAGAAACTCTTCTGCTCCACAACTGGCTGATTATTTGTATTTTATTTTTTGTACTTTCTGAAGTCTCATCAGTCACAGACTCCAGCTGCACCGTTTGTTCAGCATGTTCTATAATTTTCTCACAACCATAAAATGCACACGCCTCCACTTGAGCAGGTATCGCCATAAAATCAACTTTTTCAAAAACCCCTGACTGAAGGAAAAATAAGTGATTTGTCAGGTAAAGTAGGGGCGGCTCGATCGGTACAGTGTGTCCCCATCCCCCCAGCCTCCCTGCAGCACAGATCCTGAATCATTTTGATTGGGGTTGTGACTCAAGGAGCTAATCAAGCAGAAATCTGAAGGAGGCATATAGCGCTGGAGTCTGCCTTAAAATGATTTTGATGTGCGAATAGATTATCTATCATTTGATCTCGCACTCGTCTGCCTCCACCGTCTTCCTGAATGAGCGTCTCACCTTTGTGGTCATTCCTCTGTGTGTCCATCCTGTCAAGACTGTCGAGCAGCCCATCGATCTGTGTCTTTATCAGAGTCAGCTCCTTTTTAATCACCTGCAACTCCTCCATCCCCACTGCGGCGACACGGCGAGAGAAAAGGAAAGTGACATCGGGAAACTGCACAACCTGAACGTGTCTTTAGAGCCAGTTTTCAGTGTCGTCACGCTCGAACGAGTGGAAACACTGGATTAACAACAACAATCACTTCAGCACAAATAATCTCATTTAAATGGAGGAAAACATTTTGGGAAATGTCCTGTTGTTCAAATCCAATCAAACCAACAGTATTTTCTTAAAAAAAAGACACACATATGAAAACATATAACATATGAAAAAGGGTAAAAACAAAAGCAAGCATTTTTTTTTAACAGTAGAGTATACAGTGACTTTGAATTTGGCCATTTGCACATTTTAACATGCCAAATACAGTACATGGTTGACGAGAGCCTCAACATTCATCTAACACAACGGTTCCCAACCATTATTTCTCTGGAGCCCTCGGGTCACTTTGAAGAAAGAAGCAGACCCTCAATCTAATTTCTGCTTTGTCAAAATTACTACAGTGAAGCCAAACAGAATTTTGAATTTACCCACATTCACTGCCGTATATTAAGCAGGACCTTTTAACATTATAATAAAATGTAATTTTCCCGGTCTGCTCTCATTTCTGGAAAGTGTCCTATTATAGCATAGCTCCGGGTCCCGTCTGTAACCTCAGGCTCGAGTCCTGGACCCCACATTGGGACCTGCTTCATTAAAACAACTCGAGCAGAGAAAGCACGGCCAGTCAGTTGTAGGTTTACCAAACTGTTTGTGGGAAAAAAAAAATTAATCAACTTTCAGCTGCAACAAATTTGTGTTACTCACACTTGGCTGTGGCTGAACTGGAGGAATGGGCTCTGGAGCTTTTTGAGTGGGTTCTGTCTCGGCTGCGTCTGTGCCCGGAGGAATAGGAGGAGGAACGAGATCGCTTGGCCAGACTGGGTCCCAGAGGTAGGGGAGAGATGGATGCTGGCACACGCTGGTAGTCGTACACCCTGCCAATTATGCAGACACAGTTTTACAAATAGCCTCTCGTTATCTTACTGTATTTGTGCAACAAGCTGCGTTTCGGCTGCATTAGCGAGAGTTTCAATGATTTTATGACATTCAAATAGCAGAAGTAATCAAAGAGGACAGTCTCTTCAAAAAGGCCTGGAAGCACTGGTGGGATATTAGTGAAAATGAGCAAACTGAGCATATATATATATATATATATATATATATATATATATATATATATATATATATATATATATATATATATATATATATATATATATATATATGTGGCCATGATGTGTTGAGTGCTGAAAGTTTGAGCTGTCCACAGATTCTCTGCCACGACTTTCAAGTGCTGTTTGTTTCGTGAAAAAAAGCCACTTCAGCTTCACTCAAACAAATTGCTTAGAGCGAATAGATTCAAAACTTACCAAGTTTATTTATAAGACACACAAAATCAAGACAAAATGACTTGTGCTGTGACAATTGAGAGGCACAATGAAAAGATGAGATTAACAGTAAAAACAGTAAAATTAATGAAAAACATGAAAAACGATGATTAACAATCAAGGATCAATAGAAGGAAATACCAAAATAGTGGCACAGAGCCTACATTAGAATTTGTTTTCCAACCTTGATGAAATATTTGTATTTCTGAATTCATTTACTCCTTCTTGTGACGTGTTTTGTCCCTTTAATACAGCTGCATGTACCCTGACTTTAAATATTTCTTTCAATTATGCGAAATGTTTGTTCAAAACAACAATCTTCCCGCCAAAGCTCAGATATTCTGCTGGCACAGTTCCACATTTCAGTCCCGGTCCTACCCCGTCAAAACATCGGGATCGCACAAGTTTGAAAATGAAAGAAATGAAGCAAAACATGTGGAAAAGTAGTTATTCAGGTGTCTGCTGGATAAATATGTGCATTCTATTTTCCTTTGTCTTTTCTTTTCTATCAAGCGTGAGCGAATGAAACGGTCTCACTCTCACTCACGCCTCCTCCCTGTGGACAGCTCCATGTCTCTATCTGTCACTGAATGTAATTGGTTCTGTCAGGGCCAATCAATAGCTCCCCGCCAGGCTCGTAGTGCCGGTGACAGGGGGTGTATCGCAGTCAACCCCTATAGTGGTTACAGAAAATGGCACTGGGTGTTTGTGCACATGTGCTTCGGCACAAATAGAAATGATGGTGTGATTGAAAAAAGAAAAAAAAAAACGGAGGGTGACCTGAATAGTCAGTGACCCAGTGACCAGGTGAAAGACGGCTACAGGCTCAAAACCGGCCAATCGCCGGGCAGAGCTGCAGAAACGCCGCAGCCTGTGAGGGAACGCTTTCATTTTTGTAGCTTTTTACAGTCTTAAAATGACCAAAAGAGTCCTTGACATAGATGGAAAAACGACCAAAGGAGTTACAGTTCAGAGCAAAGAAACTCTGAAAATTTTTTCACAAACATTACGATTCTGTGCGGCAACATGAATCCAACAGTATCTCGTCGCAATCTGGGTATTTCTGGATCACATACAGTCTGAGAACTGTCTAAATGCTTTCTGCAAAGCCAGGAGAGAGAAAAGCTCCTCTGCTGTATATAACAAGCCAGCAACAGCGAGACAAGCTGTCAGCTGAAAGGGCTCGGAGCTGGGTGGTAATGTAGATTTACTGATCGAGCTGTTAGCCCGTCAGTCTGGCTTCCTGAAAACTTTTCTGCGTTGTTTCATATTCTGCCCCACACTGCGAAAAACCTCCTCTGCTCGACACAAGAGATCGCCGCACAGGCGGCTCACAGTGAATCGAGCATAGCCTCAGACACACGCACATCACTATGCCACGTAAGGATGAAGTGTATTAGGCCACCATAAGTGTGCCAGATTAGAGGCTTTGTGCATTGTCCGCGTGGAGAGACACAGAGACCAGAGACTTATGGGAATTTAAAGTCTTTTAGAGCAGTTTGCAGGGGCAGATAGACAATGTGTTGTTACACCGGCTTTGAAGTGTCATCTCAGAGAATAGAAGCTCAGACAATGAGAGACGGTAGACGAGTGAGGATTACAGAAAAGTGTGCGAGTGTGTGTGTGTGAGGGTGTGTTTGTCTCTGTGGATTAGACCCCACACGGAAAGCCGCTTTGTCAGCTTGGACTGTTATCTGTGTGTTGAAAGACACTTTACTTTCATGTTTGCACAAGAGGACAGCGGACAAGAACAGTCATTCCTCTTTTCCTCATATTGATGTGCAGGGACAACAAACATACATCTGGAAACGTACACACGCGCACGCACACACACGCACGCACGCACAGCTGCCAGTAGTGCTCGCCAACAGCATGGGGAATAATCATGCACTGTGTTAAAAACAAATTGAAAATCAGCAGCGAAGTGTTCCCCCTGAGCAAAGACGGAAAAATGCAGAGGTAGGAAAAACCCAGCGAAAGAATGAAACAAAGAAAAGATGACTGAGCATCCACATCTGTGAGAAAAAACACAAAATAGGTGTGTGTGTGTTTTTAATCACTTTGAGGGCTTCAGTCCCTGAGAGCAGATACTTGCGAGGTCCTGCCTGTTTTATGGGGGTTACTGACTCGCCACAAACTGAAGGTGAGATTATCAAGCTGGGTTTGGATCTGAGATCACAGGACAATATGAAATGAAATACAATAGAACACAAATAATATTTCAATCCCAGAGTGAAATTATTGTGTAGCAGCTTGGAAATGCATTCTCTTAAAGAGAGCCCTCAAAAGGTGGAGCTGCCAGTCTGCGTGTAAGTCTGCGTAAAGAGGTGTATTATTTTTAGTGTTGTGATGACCTAAATGTCTTTAAGCACTGCCATTTTTAGGATTTCTCACCTTTTCAAGTATAGAAAACGAGCTTCCAAAAGAAAAATAATGCAGTTCTTCAGTGAAGACGTGTTTCAGTGTTCAGACAAGAATAAAGGTTTGGCTGAGACTTGGTGGCCTGTCAAGAAGAATTCATGGCTTTTGGAGTAAGTTAGCAGAAAATGAAAGAGAAACAGAGGAATGTGGCACCTGTTCTTTTACACCGTGTCCTTTAAAGTGTCTTTGAGTGTCTTAAACAAGCGAGAAAAAAATAAATGTGTTATTGTTATTATTACATGATGTGGAAGCTCTATTGTGTGTGTGAGAGAGAGCACACTGTACGACTGCAATCCTACTTTTTCCCCGATATGCTGAGTGAAGTGTGTCGAAGTGAGGATGGGAGAGGAGGGACGTCTAAGAGCAATTTCAGTGGATGACTAATAACAGAGCGCCACTCTGAATGGAGCTGAATAAAGTACATCATCAACCCAACCAACAACCAACACATTTCAAATATCAATACACACACAACGCAAACGATCTGCCGAGCCAAGAGTTTATGATTAGTCCCAAACAACATATTCGATTCCAGTGTTTCTAACTGCAGAGTACAGCTGGTGTGAACCTGTTCTGACCAGCAGGAATGGTAAACATGTGACAGTGTGCTTCATAGCCAGCACTGGGTCAGTGTGATTTTAAGTTTAGTTTAATTTTCACTGATTTGCTGTTTAAAAACAATCACATTTAATCATCTATGAGAGCTCCTTCAATTAATTCAGCCATTAAACATGAACACTTCATAATCCATAATTTGATTTTTGTTGGTTTTTTTTGCATTTTGTTCTAAAACAAGCCGTTTCTCACATTTTCCATCCATCCTTTAATCCACATTATCCTCTTCAAGAGGGAGTCACAGGGGCCTTTTCTCAGATTTCTAGCTTTGTCAATATAAAAACAGATCATTACAATGTTGCTTTATTCCCCCTCACAGAGCTGAAATAGAGATTAGATATATACACAAATACAGACAGACCTGAGCAACAAGTCACTGCAAAGTGTGATAATGAAGAGAATTATCAAATGGATTTTCTTGTGCATTCAAACGGCCCTGGAGTGTATCTGGGCACACATTTCGATGCGTTCTAGTGTGTGAGTAGGACTAGTGGTCTTCCCACTGCTGGGTAGTAACAGGCCACATTGTAAGCAGAGACAGAATGACTGGCAGCTGTGTAGCAGACGCCGACGGAAAGCGAAAAACTACAGGAGACAGCCGGGATAAAGAAAAACCCTCTCCGGCTTCCTGCTTTATCCTTCTGTGACACACAGACAAGCAATAAGGTGTTTGAGCCGCCATGCGTGGCTCTCTGACAGTACCTGTCATAGTAGTCCTCGTGATAGCTGTCATAGTCCAGGTCCAACTCAGATCTGCAGGAGAGGTTGAGAGGGAGTCAGAGGCAGAGGCAGAGGCGGTGGCTGAAGAAGTCAAGTTAAAACCACGCGATTCACTTTTAACAGAGCTATCACATATATCGCTTAACAAACGGCGCGCTCGGCCGGCGCGTAAATGTGTGAGTTGCGCGGCGCAATCACTTCGTCTGGAAAGAATACAGAGCCCATCATCTCCAGTCAGCTAGAAAACTAAAAAACAAGTCGGATTTGTTCTGCTGCAGCATCCTGTGTGGAAAAATCCATAGAAATTGGGACCGCGCTCCAACGGCACCACCCACCCGACACCTCAAAGCGCGAGCTGGGCGAGGTAAACTGTGAAGAATGTGTTCGACGGGGGAGAAGGAGAGAGTATCGGAGGCAGGTGAGGTGAGTGATGTGACAGGAGTGAGCCCGGACGGGCCGCGAGCCGGGGTGTAGCTGCTAAGCAGACCACAGTCTGTGAAGGAGAGAAAAGTGACACTAAGCCAGAGCAAAAAATCACATTCTGGTGTGTCAGACCTCGGCACTGCTCCCTAATCCCTGCACAGTGTCGCTAATAATCCCTCCGTGCTGCTCACCCTCTTTCTGTCTCTTTGTCTGTCTTGCTGACTCACTGTCGTCTCGCTGGCTGAGTCATTCTTTCCTTTCTCTCTCATGTTTCAACGTCTCTCTTTCTGACACAGTCAACAACAACCATGTCACAAAGTTACGCTGAAAAAAATACCTGAACCAATGTTTAGAAATGTGCAATAAAGATTTATTGACCTGTTTGCAGCAAGTGCATTCTCAAATTAACATAATGAATGACACGTCAAGGTGACATGTTGAACTTGTTACGTAAAATACAACTCTTCAGCTGCTAAACGCTCCACTCTGAGTACTTACGGAGGGCTGCTTTTAGAGCCAGGCAGCTACAAAAAATTGCACCGACTTTAAAGAACTAAGATGTTAGTTGGAGTGATGCCACAGGATGAAAACCGTGAGCTGAGAATCACGTGGATCAACGAAGAAAGGTCATCCATCACCAATACAGGTGCAGCCTGAAAAACTACTGCACAGTACTTTGGGGACTAAAAAAGCGGCAGGAAAGAAATACTTAAACTGACTTCAATTACACATTCACTCAAGAAAAATGCTGAAATTTTTTTGGTGTATAAACTATGACAGTAAAAATAAATGAAGAAATAATTTATTTTGAAAGATATTCTAATTTTCTTCAAAATCTACCTGTAAAATCCTCTCTAGTCACACAGTAAAGGGATGAATTCAATGACTTGGCACGTAGATCAACAACAACAAAGCAATAAATGCTGTGAAGTAACTGGGATTAAGAATACGTTTCTTCACATCAAGAAGACCTGGGTGTTTTTTAGTGCACAGTTTGCACATTCTCTCTGTGCATTTAATCCTGGCTTCCTCCTACAGTCCAAAGACGTGCGTTTTGTTAGTTCTCCACTCTAAACGGTCCAGACTTGTGGGTGCCGTTACGTCTCTGTGTCGAAGCCGTGAACCTGTCCTGGTTGCAGCTCTCCATCGCAGTCAGCTGGGACTGGCTCCAGCTCCCTGTGATCCTGAGACGGACCCAAAAAAGACAGAGCTGTAGAAAATAGATGGCTTCCTCCGCGAATCATGAGAAATCACTGGCTTGGAGAAAATATAATTTTTCAGGATACTTCAACGTATTTTTAGGAATCCAACATGCCCAAAGTCCCTGCCATCTGCTTATCTACCTCTCCGGGGGTGGAGATCCTCCCGATTGTAAACAGCTCCTTTCAAAGAAAAGATGCTTTTTTTTTTTTTTTTGCTATGTCAAGATATATATCAAGGGACGTGAGTGACGACACCTACACAAAGCCACACGCGCGCACAAATAACCGCTGTGGAGTCAAACAGCCCCAGAACCTCTGTTTGTGTGCTTTTCTGGATGTGAAGTGTAGACTTATTTTGGAGTGGACCATAATCACATCTTCTGCAGCGAGAAGTCACGGGCGCTCTCTCCGTCTCGTACCAGCTGGTTTTCTGGGCTCAGGAGACAAGAACTCGCAAAATAATTTATACCAAGTGCTCACGTCTGCGCCGCACACTTGCCAAAAATGCAAAACATAATTTCAATCCAATTTTGAGACCGCTTTCTGTTTTCCTCTTTGAAATGAAGAAGGTCTACATGCTGCTTTAGCTCATTCCGCCAGGCTGTAGAAGCGTTTCTCTCACGCGTTTGAGGACATGAAATTAAAGCAGGCATTTTGAGTGAATTTTCTCCCGCCGCACATTAAGGAAACACTGGCTCCGCCGCTTCTCGGCTGAACCGGGCTTTCTGTTCTCCGAGTGAATTCAGCTAGAAGAGAGAGAGGGAGAGAGAGAGAGGGAGAGAGAAAATAACAGCTATTCACCAAAACCGTCACTGAGGGGGAACTAAGCTGCTGTTCACTTTATGTTTCTTTTCACTTTGCATTCACTGGTTTACCTTCAGCTGGAGTGTTCGGAAGACTCAAAGACTCCGTGGGAAGGGTAGTTGTCATCTGCACCTCTTCAGCAGGAATATATTGTAATAATGACATTACACTCCCATTTATGTATATTTATATCATCATTTTCTCTCTTTAATGTTCATTTCTGACTTAATTAAAAAAGAAAAACATTTTCAGGCATAAATATGTTGTCATGACACTAATTCAATACAAGCCAGTAATAATGAAGAAGCAGACTGAATTTATTCAGCATTCTTGATATGTGATCAACACAGGTCATTTACATCAATTAGCTGTTCTTTAACCCTTAAATTCTGCACGACAATTATTTGGTTATTTGTTTGGGTTTTTTTTAAATGTCACCACGGTACAGTAATGAGATGACAATGTTTAAGCGATCGAGTGAAGAGAAATCTGCGGCGGGAAGGCACAGACTATTTAGATTGTAATTACATTCAAAGTAAGCAGCCGAGCACAGAGGTGAGAGAGAGGGAGGGGGGCAGAATGACAGCAGGGTCACCGAAGGCTAATTAATTTCTTTTCATAATTTCTCAAGAGCCAAAGCAATCCATTAGACATGGCTGGCCATAAATCATCTCAGCCCGAGCGTGGCTGCGTGTGTTTTTGTGTGCACTGGGCAAAGACGAGATGCTTTTGTTGAACAAAGCATCCCGGGGATTTCCTGCAACATGTGCACTCCACAGCCTCCGCAGGCAGAAACACATCAGAGCTGCACTGATCCTGTGGCGGAAACCTCTGAGAGACGAATTATTGGAGATGCACACACAGATGCAATTTAAATTTTACTGACAATAAATCACAGTGACAAGACTCTTGTATTCTTGATAGAGGGGGAATCGTTGATGACAAATAACTATTGATTACTTATTGCTAAATGTCTGTTCCATCATTTCACCACATTGAGGTTCTCCGTTATGACACAGGCAGTTACTGCTATAATGAAATAAAATGAATACTAATGATTTCACCAGTGATGGCAATAAGTCAGGAGTTCCCATAAGAGGCAATGAAGCTTCAGCTCAGCACCAGGACAGTGAGGCAGACGTCTGCGGCTGAATTTAGCCACAGATCACAACAGCGGAGGCTAAATTTAGGCTCTACCTGAACAAGGCGCTCAAGAATAATCTGACACACATGGTACCTGGAGAAGCACTCTTGTAAGAAAAAGATGCCAGATTAGTTTAAAATCTCCATAAAATCTAAATAAATTCAATCACGAATAGGTGAATATGAACGATTTAATTCATGTGCATTTCCAACATTGAGAATATTCATGCATCACTTGAAAATATTATGCACTGACGATTTGAAGCGACAAAATTTAATTTTTTCAAATTTGAATTAAAATTCAAGATTTACCATGAAAAGATTTCTCCTCAACAACGCTGAACGAAAGACAGATGTATGGCAGGCAGTCTGCAGCAAGAACCAGAACATCTGGATTAAAATACTAATTCATTCAAAACAAAATCTCAATGGCTAATCAGCAGTGCAGGATCACAATCAATGCAGAAAAGAGATAAAGTGCTTTAGATGCTCAAGGACCAGCAGAGACATGGGTAAGCATGAAGAATCCAGATCGTCTCTGTGATACACTGACTTCTGTCTGATAATAACTCGCCGACCAATCACAGAAATCACTTCTGAGGCTGTCAGAGTCTCACATGATCAATGTTTTAAACTGCTCCCAGAAAATCCATCATTATGCAATTTATTCCGAGCTGCAGCTTCCCACGGGGGCTGAAATACAGAGATTCCTCTCAACCTTCAGAAAAGTGTGACTGCGGCGCATGCTAAGTCTCAAGGCCTGTGCTATGAGCCCTTTTAACAGTGTAAACAATGTGTCTTATTTTATGGCGCTCCACACGGTGCTGTAGCAGCTCGCCTGTTGTTACGCAGTTAGTCATGTGAGCACATGCAGTCGGGCGGTGAGCGATGCGTTTACAGTCGGTCACATTCCTCCCAGCGTGGATACAGAGACGTGTGTTTGTTTCTGTGCCTGTAAGTCTGCGGATCAAGCTAAAAATCTCTCCGCGAGCCCAGCTCAGCGCGTTATCGTCTAATCACTGATCGTCTAAACTCCCCTTGATTTCCATGAGTTGAACCTCTATAAATAGTCCAACGTACATCTCGGTTGATATCAACAATGCAATAAAAGACGGTGAGATTATCGCAGCTCGGAAAATACCATCCAACGCCCCTCGACCTCAGATGAACACACACATGACCAGCTTTTACTGGACCTATTACGGCCGTCTCTTGTTCATAGAGTGACACTGTTTCCATCTATACTCCTATATTTTTAGCCTTTTAATCTTAAATTCTTTAATTTTATGCCTACGTTCATTGCTGGGCCCGAGAAACAAATACTGCTGCATGCAGAAGAATGAAAATGACATTAAAGACCTTGAACCTTGAACATTCTGTCACCTGCTGACCAAATGACATAAACTGACACGCTGCTTACACTGATGATTTTCTATTAAAAACAATGGCAATTTGTGTTTTTAATTAGTATCTTGTTATCCATTTCACTTCACTCAGAAGATACCTACGGTTCATTTGCTGGGTTGTGAGTTTTACTTAGTGGTGTTTGCATGTTATTCATGTGTATATGTGGGTTTTCTCAAAACAATCCAGTCTACATATCTGATACAAATGAGCTTTTGGACTGTAGTGGTGAATTAGTGATGACAAATTGCCCTTCAGTGTGAGTGTAAGTGACTGTCTCTTTGAGTTTGCCCCGGTTATGGGCTGGTGATCGCTCCATCGTGCACTATCCCGCCTTCGCCCCCTTTGCTGGGACTGGCTCCAGAACCAAGACGGAGTAGAAAATGGATGAATGGATATTTCATTTGTTAAACTGGACCACACAGACCAGCCTTCACTCGCCACCACATGCGTTAAACCTTGGCGGAATCACCGATTTTCCTTCCACTGACCACTACAGACAGGGGAATTACGGGGAACTGACCAATCACGTTTGAGGAGAAACTGCTTGCTCGCTGTGTCATATACCCCGGCCCGATAAGTGTCAATACAAGGAAATGATGAGCTTTATTCACTTCATCTGTCAAAGGTCTTCATATGTTTATATACCGGTACTGTCTCGCTTCTCAGAGAAACACTGGAGTGAGATATATTAATATACAAATACCATTGCTGTCCAAAAACACAACACACTGTATAGATAACACAAAACTTTATATTTCCTTTTCTGAAAACAATCTGTGTAACAATCTTGTTCAGACTTTTTGCATCTCAGCTTTTTTGAAACATTGCACGTCAAAGTTCGGACTGCACACAACATTGTCAAGTGTAAGTATGGTTTTGTTGCCGTTACTGGTTGAGGTTTACCAGCACATCATTGACTTAGGTTTGTATCTAAACACAGTGTAAAGAGCAGCATGAGGGAGACAATGCATTTGCATACATTTACAAGAGTATCTCTTGGTAGTACTTTGTTTCAACTACGGTTCTCCAATAGCCGAAGCTTTGGTGATGAAGAACGAGCAATTGTACAATTTGTTTCAGGCATAGAAGTGAAAAATAAATTTAAAAAAAAAAAGTGAGGATGAGTCAAGCGCCTACAGAGAAGATAGTTCAAAATTAACTTTCACTGAATATAACCCAGTATCAAAGTTCATTCAAGAGTGCACGGAGCCTCCTCATCTTTATTCTGCAAAACTTAATGAGCTTCGTCTCTTTCTCTGAACAAGATCTTTGTGTAAAAAAGTTTGAAATCTAAATGAATCCTTGTGTAAATACGAGGGAGTGAAGCCTGACCTTTGTCATTCAGATACTTGTTAGCTTGTTGCAGTATTGTGAGTCGTAGCTTTGGTAATATTTTCATTAAGCAAACACAGATGAGTTGCCAGTGGGAAAAGTATACAAGATAAATTTTAGTGGGCTGGAAAGTAGAATGAGGAGAATTTCAGAGAATATCACACCTCAGCATCGGCTGATTATGAAGCATTTCGTGCTCCCACTTCATTGGCCTTTAGAGTCACAAGCACTGCTTTTGTGTACCTGTGTTCGTTTGTGATCGAAAAGCAAAACTCAAAAGACTATGAAATCTTTGGAGAATATCCTTAACAACATTTCAGGTTCATGAAAACACTCCGCTAATGCACGAAAACAGATGAGCGTGAAGAATCCACAGCTAACGTTCTGCCAGATTTCTGAATGCTATAGAGATTAAAGCTTTTGTACATCCCAGTTACCTGCATGAACACCAGGTTCTAGCTGGCACTGTCCCACCTGGCTGCAGGTTTTCCAGCCCCGCCTGTTGGGCATTACGGCCCGCATTCGAGTCCGTTTACCGAAACACTGCGGCATGGAAAAATAAAGTCATTTTGACATTCTGCATAATAATAATAATAATTGCTAGTTTGTAGTCAACATACCCCCTGCTCACTTTATGTGAAATCAATGAAAAACATAATGCAGCCGAATAATCACGAGAAAACACATTGGAGTACAACGCACACCTACACAGAGAGACGGAAAACAGCGTGCAGCCCAGAAGAAATGAGATTACTGTGTGTAAAAACTGTGCTGTGGGAATTTTTCTGCTTTGCCAGAAGAGAGCGAGAGAGAGAGAGAGAGAGAGAGAGGGACAACCACACTTGTGTTCATGGGCTGACAATTAGAGGAGAGACGGAGGGAGAAGGAGAAGAAAGAGGAGCACGGGATGTTAAGGGTGAGTATGATCAAGACGAGAGGAGAGGAGCTTTGATGGGGGAGGAGGGGAAGATGAAGGGAGCGCTGGCAGCTCGTTCGCCCTCTCAGACGCTCTCTAAGGACAGACTCTGAGCTAATCTACTCCCTCTTTCCCTTTCATTTAATCAGTGTCGCCGCTATTCTCTACATTCCACTCACATTCACAATTTATTCCTCCGAATCGCTCCCGTTTTGCACATAACGGTTCAATGAATATTTAGACACAACAAACTGCATTTCCAGACTCACGGCCACGTACAACTATCTACATATATTTAAAACAAAACTCCAAATTGTTTCAGATTGACTAATTTAAACATCGATGTATTTGTGCTTCAGAGAAGATGACTATTTGTATAAAACACCGATTTCATGTCCTTCTGTTCGATATATTAAACACTAAGTCATACATCTTGTTGTAAAGGACTTCCCTCACATATATATATATATATATATATACACACACACACACCGCTTTAACAAAGACGATAGGATGAAAGCAGTTTATATACCGACTTCTCAAAGCTCTGGTCAAAGCAGTGTACAGACTTCATCTTTTTTTTCCCCTATCAAGCAGCAGAAGAATGAGTCTGGCAGACTGAAATAACATTTATTTAACTTACCCAGCCTTAAACTTTTCTGCTATGAGATGAAAAAGCGACCTTGTCAGCATAACCTTTCTTTAAGGTTTTTGATAACACCGACATGATTGATAAGGCTTATTCCTTTTTTATGGTGCTTAGGGCCGGCTCATGTCACCCTGGGCCATTTTCCCAGCTCGGCTGCAATAGGTTTAGACAGCTGGGAAATCTCATTCAACGCACCGAAAGTTTCTCATCTCTAAACTTTACATATATTTAGAAGCCGCTGTTGCATGTTGATCACTCTGTTTTTGCCCCACAGTCTTTGCTCCCTGCCCTTCTTATTGAAATGTCTTTCTGCAGATCTCTGTGGAGCCAAACACTCCTGAGCTGCTGTTTCTGCAGAACTCGGTCTAAAAATGTTGATTCTTTGTTGGTCCGGTTCTGTTCTCTTCTCTTTTTACTCAGTCCTCATCCCAACTGATCAGGGTAGATCACCACCAGCTCAGAATCTGGTTCTGCAGTAGGATTTTGATGGATTAAACAACACTTTTTCCTTCCCAATTTCATATGTTTGTTCATGTGGACTTGTTTTTTTAAAATATATTTTAGATTACATTTTAAGTGGAGGGAGTTGACGATGTTGTTATGAGAGCTACAGTATATAAATAAAACTGCATGGAATTGAATTAAACCTTTCCTTTTTTTAAGATTATCACGCTGTCATGGTGGTGCAGTGGTTAGCCGGTTCAATGCTGAGCTTAAGAACCTTTCTGTATGGAGTTTGCATGTTCTAATCGTGTGTACGTTGGGTTTTTTCCCCCACTCAGGTTTGCGTCCATCATTCTAAAAACACACGTTTCAGGTTAATTGATGACTCTAGAAGTGACTCTTGGTGTGACTGAGAGTGACAGTCTGAGAACCCGGGGGTGTTACAGAGGATGGCTTGGACGACCTTTCATGTTTTCATGCACAGCTTCCTGAAGCGTGGAAGTCTTATGTGTTAGCTTCACTTAATCGATTAACGCACAACACTTAACTACACATCCTGTGTATCTCAGAGACACTAGCAGCTCGGAAAAAACGTTTAAGCTTGAAGCCCTGGTGAGAATATTTCTTTAAAAACAGCTGCTGGATATTTTGCCACTAGTAGTAATACATAACAGAAAGCAACAGAGCTTAACAAAATCAAAATAGCTTTAGTTGTTTAACTGCTTTATCAAACATGATTTAATATTTCTCTTAGTTGGGTTGATTTACCAATACCATCATGTTTAAATATAGCTGTTATGGGATTGTAAACTACCTGGAATCGATGCCTGCCTCCAGAATAACACATGATTTAAGGCCAGATTTATAGACACGGACAAACATGCACATATATACACAAATTAGATTTTCAAATCATCCCGAGGGAGAAATAACATTTGATGAAGAGCATCTTTATTATTTTTCCAGAGACTCTACTTAAACATGCAGCGATCACATACTCTGTGGCTTTAATCAATGACGTGCTGGATAGTAACCGATCAATATCACGTCACCATGTAATCTGCTCCCAGACATCCATTACTGCCTGGCCCGCTGCGGTGCAATAGTTGAATATACTGTACGCACTGCAGGAAAGCGACGAGCGGCTGCAGGCCAGAGTACAGGACCACAAGAGGAATGGCAACTCCAGGAGCTCATAAATTCATATCCTACATGCATCAAGGTTAAATTACAGCCCAAGTGCAATTTATTCAGACTGAGGAATAAGAGAGCATAGATAAGGGTTATGTGTCAGATTGGCACTCATCCTTCTCCTTTTTACTTTAAGTAGGACTGAATGGCTGACGGCCCTTTAGGTTTGATTGCAGCTCCACCATCAAAAAGAGGAGCAGAGGAGAGGTGCATTGATAGAGAGGAGCTTAAAAGTGCCGCTGCATCAATGAGGCTTTGAACAGGAACCTGTAGCAGAGGTGGAACATCACAGGCTACCGGGTTACAAATGAGACGATCGAGGCGCGCTTCAAGAAGAGGAAGGAGAAGTCTCAGGCCGCAGGAGAAAGCCTTCTCTCTCTTTGGCTCTCTGGTCCGATTGTTTCTCTGAATGTATCCCATTTGTGCCTTTATAAGTGTCCTCATTAGTGGCGAACTAACACTCCAATGACAGGCAGAGCCGATGCCACCTCGCTGGAGCTCTCAGACAGGAGTAGATAAGATAGAAATGGACAGCGGGAGAGAGAAAGAGCCAGAGGATATTGGATAAAGAGGGGAGCCGGGTGGGAACATTGGGAGAAATGAGTCAGATTGTCCTACAGCTGTTGGGGTGGGGGGCATTCCTCACTGAGGCGGCCGGCTTGTTGGATCAGTGCTGGCACAGAGGAGGCTGGTATGATTAGCCAGGCAGACACACGACGTCAGGTGCAGATAAATCTCATGTATTATTAGTATCTTTAGCATTGTTATCATTGAATTGTAATGAAAGAAAAAAGGACTTTTATTGTTTTCGACGTCACCGTGTCTTGTATTTCTTTTTAAGTTTTAAAGTTTCCCCACCACAGAGAGAAAACTGTGTCACTACAGTCTGCAACCATTAAACCTTAATGTCACATTTGGCAGCAGGGCTTTGATCACGCTGCTAAAAACAACCAAAGAGATACACAAGACTGAAGAGAAGCCCCAAAACACTGAAACCAAAGAGAAACACATCAGTGAGAGGAAGACTTTGCAGCTGCTGCAGAGAGAGTAACAAAAAGCAGAAGGAGATGGAGAACAGGACAGGACAAGCCCGTGGAACAAAAGATTAACATAATCTGCCTTTCACATCAAACGCTTTGACAGTGCAAGCATTTACTGTGATTAAAAGCCTCGACAGCTTTTATAGTAATTAAACATTTAGTACTTCCCAGTGGTACAGTAGAGGAGTAAATGAATTACATGTTTTGTTTTCACAGATAAACCACTTCATATAATCCAGTCTGATCAGGTGCTGGATTCAGTTGCCCTTAGTCTGACAGAAAAATATACAGCAATGCTAAAAATGAAAACGCTCGCAGAGCCAAAAACTTGAACCCATGAATTTAAATCAGAAGAAAACATGCAGTTTATAATCTTCCCTGCAATGTGTGTGTGTGTGTTTGCATGCTTGTGTGTGTTCTTTAAAGAGCATCCGTATGTGGTTGCAGGTATGTCACCATGAATACATGCATATGAGAGTGCGGATTTAGCTTGACGTTCACGAGAGGAAGAAACAATCTCAGTAGTGTCACAGAGTGGCCTAATCCTCCCACAGGCAAAGTGTTTGGAGTGGGATAAGTCCAATTCTTCTGCCTGATTCAAGACCATCTGCACACAACTTAACAAAATACGCAAATGATGCTCTTTTTAAAAAAAATGTGCATTTCTTTTTTTTTTTTTTTTTAAACAACGTGCTTAAGAAATTTAGAAGAAAACGCTGCTGGTTGGTATGATATATTCCTCTTCAGTAGGCAGTGCATGTGCCTCTTTGTACATGTGTGAGTGTGTGAGTGTGTGTGTGTGTGTGTGTGGCTTCTCTCCAGGACGGATAACCGCTTCAGTTTGGTGCCATTCATCAAAGGCTCAGGGTCTCTCTGGGAGCAGTAATTGGAAATTTGAGAGATCAGGATATTTAGTGCTAATTAGCAGCATTACACCGCAAGGTGACAAGTGACATCCAGGGCACTCGCAGAGACCTCCGCCACACTCCACCCATTACTCATAAAGTGTGTGAGGAGCTGCGATATCAAGACATTTTCTTGAACACAGTCCCTGTCACAACTGACTTCGAGCGCCAAGTTAAAAGGTTACCCGAGGCTGCCTGAAGTAATTAATCCTGCCAGCCTTTTCAACTCTGTCAGGCCCGAGCATCATTTTCATGTCCTGAACTGCGCTCTTGTCCTCAAATTACAGAAGAATTAAAAGCTAAAAGTCATTTAGGATCAATGGCATCAAGAGCAAAGTCGCTTGGTGACAATGAGCTTAAATTACCTTCTTTGCTTTGCACCAAGAGAAAACTACTGAAAGGAAATGCATCCCGACAAAGTGCAGCGAAAAAACAAAAGCTTTTGGAGTGTAAGGAGACCTGTGCAGAGTTAGATTTGTCATCCAGCCATGAAGCAAACAAACTCAGCTTCCACATCAGTTCGCAAAAGAGGACGCCAACATTTAGGGGCATATCTAGGGCAAATAATAAGCTGCCATTCACAAAGCCCCTCACGAGAGCCGTCCGTGGTTTTAACTGTGATCGACAGGACTGACATTTGCCGAGTCAACTTCAGTCTGTGATCCCCACTGGACAAAATCTCAACTTCCAGCCAACATCTGCCATACTTCGTCAACAGGGTCGCTGCATCTGCCTCGTCCTGGTTTGGACAGCAAATGCAAAAAGGCAGAAACATAAAAACAGACAGAGAGAGAAAAGCGGACAGCTTTAAGACGATGTGTTAGCGGAGATCAGAGTAAGCAGTGAAAGGCAAATGGGCTTCACTTACAGTGCACATGCTACAGCTTCAACAGTCTCAACTTGCTTTACATGCTCACTGTGACCCATCCACACACCAGCGGTGGTGGCTGCTGAGCAAGGCGCTCATACACGCTGGATGCAGCTCGGAGTTCGGAGTCCATTTTGACACATGGACACGGTAAAATGTTGGATCAGATCTAGGACATCCGTCTCAAACACAGCAGCAGCCAGACACCGGCTTGCAAAATATTCATAGTCTTTGAATGTTTCCACATTTTTTGTTGTATTACAACCACAACATGTAAAACTTTTGAAACTGTTAGAACTTTAAAGAGAACCAAGCGCTCTATAGAGCAGCTAAACGGTCCAGAAGACACTATTAACTGATCATAATAATAATTCATAAATATATGGATAGCAAAACTGATAGGAATGCAATTATGATTTCAGAGCTTATCAATGTAGAATACATACATCTGTATTTTTTCCAAAGAAGCCTAAGACTAAAATATTGATTTTGAGAGACGTACTCCAACAAGACTTTTCTATAACATGCTGTGTTAAGCTTTGTCTTTAATAACAGGTTGTTTTAGGTTAATGTGGGAAATGTTGCTAAACAATGAGCTCAACTGACTGATAGCAATTTTGGAGTTAAACGCATTTCTTTTAATTAAACTAGACTGACTTGTCTGGAGTTTAACTTTCTGGAAGGTACAGAATCAGGTTATTGAATCTACATATACTCTGACTGGGATTTTAGGCAGCAGAGTCCTCAGACTGAATCCAAGGTGAACTTCAAAGGTGCAACAATTTCATATAAATTCAGAGGGAAAGACACTTGTGGCTGCCAATTTTCCTGGCACAGCACAAACTGAATTTAGATGCAAGTACATGTTTTGAGAGGGTTTAAACTTCGACTTTCCAGTCATGAATCAATACATGAAGAAATGCAGAGAGTAGAGAGAAGGAGGGTGAAGACAAGGAGGAAAAAAAATCTGAAATATCCCAAGCCAGGTGAATACGTTATGAGTGAGCATGAAACACAAGAACACCAAATACAACCGTGCTGGAGAGAGCAAAAGGAAAAATTGTTTGTTGATATATTTTAGAAAATGAAAGCCTTCACACATGAATGCATGCATGTGCGCAAGTGAGTAGTTTTATACCCAGAAACTGGAGCTGATCTTTAAGGATACAAACAACTACTACGGTATTAATAATGATAATACATACATTTATTTCCCAGCAATCTTACAGCGAAAGCAGTTAATCAGCCAGATCGGTATAAAGGTTGTTATAGTTTGGGATTTTAGTTTAATTTAGTTTTGATTTTTTACACAATAAGGTAGTTTTAATTAACTCTTAGATTAAGTTTTTTAATGTGTATTAGTTTCTGTTATTTATTTTTAAAATTAGGGATGCACGATATTATCGGCACAATATCGGTATCGGCTGATAAAATCTTAAAAACATGTTTATCTGTATCGGCAGATATGAAAATTTCTGCCGATATTCACAGCCGATAAGGTGACGTAGTAAATGGGCGCGTGCGGTGACATTCATAGTGCGCCAAAAAAAAAAGTTTTTAATTGAAATGGTTTTGTTCTTTATCCTCATTCCTTATACTGAAATGGACTGGCATTTTAGGCCTGAGCTAGCTCGTTTAAATTTTTGCACTGCTTGTTTTTTGTTAAAGCACTTTGTATTATTTCAGGGAAGCACCCTGCAAGTCGGCTGTTCAGTTAGGATTATTATTGTTTTCCATCTGAAAAAGCTCCTGAAATAAAATGTAGCACTTCATTTATTTGCACTGCAGAGCCCTGTGTCTGTCACCAGGTTGTTACAGTAGCTCTACAGTCAAATGCAACTTGATTATGTTTAAATATGCATTGTACATTTAAAGTCCATGTGACCTAAAGAAATTATTTTTCTGTATTTCAACACTGAAGGTCTTGAGTTTGGAAAAAAATAATACATTTCTTATTTATGGTAA
Source organism: Salarias fasciatus (assembly GCF_902148845.1). NCBI lineage: Eukaryota > Metazoa > Chordata > Actinopteri > Blenniiformes > Blenniidae > Salarias > Salarias fasciatus. The sequence continues at coordinate 20,524,470 of NC_043745.1, forward strand.
AATCAAATGTTTTTTGTCTTGTTTTATGCGTGTTTCTTAAATAAATAAGACTGTCACAATAAGAGTAACATGTAAATTCCAGTACAGGAGAGACTTAGCTTTCTTTACAGTGAAAAAAAACCCTTGTGATTATCGGTATCAGTATCGGCGAAAAGGGGGTTTCGATATATCGGCATATCGGATATCGGCAAAAATCCAATATCATGCATCCCTATTTAAAACCTTAACTTCGCTTTTGTTGGCATTTGTGCTTTTTGTGTGTTTTCAGATTGAATAATTGTCTGAAAAATGATTGACAACATGCATGACCATAAGCAAATGCATGAGAAGTGTCACATTTTAAGTCAGCGAGCAGCTTCGGAGACCTCAATCTAAGAAAACGAAAACACAAATATCTCTCCCTGTAAGAAAAAAAAAAAAAACAGACTACACTGCAGGTTTGATTGTTTTACCAACCTGAAGAAATGTTCAAGAGGTGCACAACTTTAGCTCAAGTCACTGCAGCTGAATAAAAATACTAATTGGCAACATAAAGTAGATAAATGGAATGAATTGGACACATTTATCTGTTAGCACGCAGAGCCAGAGAGCTGTTCAAGATACAGGTAAGGCATTGCTTACTCATTTTTGTCATCTATGTAAATGGACAGCTGTGTCACCGTGATAACCGAGACACGTCTGCTTGGAAACATCCCCGACTCGGCCGTGGAGCTGGCAGGCCACGATGTCTACCAAACAGACCGCACATTGGACTCTCGTATGACGAGAGGAGGCGGTGTTAGTGTGCATGTAAACAACAGCTGGTGCAACACACAGAACACAGTCACCGAGACACATGGCTGCCCAGACCTGGAGTTTTTACTGCGAGATGCAGACCCTCCGATCCGCCACGGGAACTCTCTGCAGCGCCCATCACGGCAGTTTATGTCCGCCCCAGAGCTAATGCTAAGCTAGCAATGAAAAAAATGACTGAGTGACCCTAAAACCATGTGAGCTCTATAAAACGTGCACTGGCACACTAATATCGTTGGGGTTATCATGTCTTGGACATTTCACCCTTGGTGTGACCTCATACCACTGCAGCTACCGTATTTTTCAGACAATGACTCGCAGCTGAGTGAAACTCGTATCAATCAAAAAATGAGTCGTGACAAGAAAAAAAAAACTAAACATATAGAACATATAGTCTTAGCTGCACTGCCGATAATCCTCCACCAGCAGCTGCTTTCCCAGAACCCATCAGTGAATTTGGCCCTCCAGCTCTGGTTGTCATGCTTTGAACCCATGATTAGCCGTTGATTCATCATCACAGTAACCGTTTGTCCGCTTTTTCTCCAGGCAGGTTTCTCATACAGGCCCTGTGTCTTTCTGCTTTGGTTTCTGTTTCCTTGAGCTGAAATTCTACTGCGTAGCTTTTCCTTTTTAATGACTTTTCCCTTTTGAGATGTCAGTCAAACACAGTAGTATGACATTTTTCCTCAACATCAGCATTCGGTTGTCGTAAAGTGAGACTGAGCGGTCCCAGGTGGATTGCACCGGCATATATTGATATATAAGTTAAAAGGCTGCATGTCCTAACAAATAACTAAAAAAATAAAGTGTGACTTGTAGTGTGGAAAACACAGCACCAAGCAAAATGTACAGAAACTCTGAAAGCCAGGCTGAGAAATGACTGGATTGCTGAAGTAACCACTGCCGAACAAATCTTATAACTGCGGCTTTTTCATCTAAGCTTACAATATTCTTCCCTTTCAGACTGGATGGCAAAATAATAACTTTAGTCCTTAAGCTAATGAAAAAGTTATTCACAGAATTTCACAGAAAGATTGAAAGCCATCACTTGTTCAGTTGTGTAAAAGCAGATGATCCTCGGCATGATAAACAATAACACAGACATGGGCGCAGGTGTGTGTGTGTGTTGTCTTTGAAGGGCATTCATCTGAAGGAATCACAGGTGGGACCGCAAGAATAAATCAATGCGTCAAGCTGCAAGGACTCCGGAGTGTTGGTGTGTCGGAATAAAGGAGGCTTGATGGAGGCCAAAGGTCACAAAAAGGCTTGGCAGAAGGATTAGTGAGTGTAGGTTGATCATTTGAAAGCATCTAGAATGCAAAATTGGTCTGAGGGAAACTAATGATGAGTATTTTAAACCCCAGCTGCCAATGTACTGCTTTTACACATCCTAGATTCTGAGTGAAAATACTCTGTTCACGTCTGAATATGTTCATTTGTCCTGATTCCTGACGCTCACTGGAGATCGCTGTACACTGGAGCACTCCCTGTTCCCACACACTCGCTCACCATATACTCACACACTCCTCTTCACCCCTCTATTCCCGCTGCTAACCCCCATTACCCCTCCGTGCTGACGGAGAGCTTTTCCTATCCAGGCCACAGAAGAGGCTCTCCTGCTGCCTCCCAAACGCTGACGCACTCAAACACATCCCCCCCCCCCTCATCGCTCCTTCCACTGCACTCGCTCATTGCTTGTATTGCTCCCATCGTCTTATCTCCGTGTCGTTCTGCAGCTCTCTCTGTCATCAGACTGAACTCTTGAGTTACTTTTTGTGTGTTCTGGTCCCCGGTCGCGCTCTGCAAAGTCTCCGTCAGCATCAAACCGGTGGCCGAAGCAGCAAAGAGAAATGAAGAACAGTTCTGTGAAGCCCACACGGCCCTTTAGAAACATAAATGAGAACACTGGCCACAAGGCAGTAATAACAGCGCGGCAGCGTCAACAAACTTCTTCAGTTCAGCGTCCAGAGGAGGCCGTGACATGCAGCACGTGGGTGCTGTGGACCTGCACTCCTGGCCTGGAATTCCTGAGTGTTTCCAGGCACAGAGGTGAAAGTCACTTTTGAACAATTGTTTTCCATGGGTTTTTTTTTTTTTTTTTTTTTAACTGGGCCTAGAGAGACACCCCTAGGCTGCCTGACCGTCTAAATGCAAGCTGGTATTGATCGTCCTTCCCACAGCCTCTCACACAGCCTTGCTGAGGACACGTTAAGTGTGTTATAAGTCATTAAGTGCTCCAGGCCTCAAATCTCACCTGTCTCATGTAAGAATAAATTGACATATTGTGCACTGACAAACTTTGTATTTTTTTGAGGTTGCCTGTAGGTGTGTACTGATGCCTGAGCGCGCGCGCGCGCATGTCTTAGATTAGGTGACTTCTGTGCACACTATATCCTCCCTGTACTGTGCTGAACACGGGGGAGCATGTGTCAGTGTATGGTTGTTTTGGGAGCATGCAGAGACATTGAAATTGTGTGTGGTGTGTGTGTGTGTGTGTGTGTGTGTGTGTGTGTGTGTGTGTGTGTGTGTGTGTGTGTGTGTGTACTGGGAGCAGCAGACTCGTCCTCTTGCTGCCCCGGGGGCTCAGAGCCCATTTCCTGTTGTGCAGCGTGATAAGTTTCCCTGTCAGATCCTCCCAGCACCACTATATTTCTGATAAGCTCCACTGCTAGTTTTCCCGACCTCTGGCACAGAGATCAATTTGAGATTGATTCAGAATGCCCTGCTGGGCCGAGCTGGAAGATCAATTTGAGATGGATTGTTCACGCCAGGGGGCCAATGACACGCAGTGCAGTGCTCACTTGCTTTCTCTCCTTTGCTTTCTTCACCCCTCAGTTTCCCTGACTCCTGTTATTCTCTCTCTCCACATTTTTCTCTCTTATGTACTCCTCTCTCTTTCAATTGTTCCACACTTGTCCTCTTTACTCCTCTGACGCTGTATTACACCACGCTTGTCTTTCAGATTTTTTGGCATCAATCCTAATTCACGCTGCTTCTCTCCATCTTCCACCTGCTGGCCTTGCTGTTGTGTGGAGTAGGCGGCGATGACGGAGACGGCTTCATTAGCGGAGGGGAGATCGGCCCCTGTAGAATGATCGGCCTGCAGGACAGGAGCCATCGCTCATTTCGGCTGCGTTATGAACAGAATAATAAAACGAAGGCCCACATGCACAGATGTTTTCATGTGATCGTGTTCATTCTCACCGCTGAGCCCCGAGACACAGGTGTCGCCGCTGCCGGCTCATGACCTTATCTCCACAGAAAATCATATCTGCAGCCAGCATGTCTCTCTGTCGCTCCCACGTTCATACCTCTCTCTGCATTTCTATCCAACCACCTCCTATCTTCTCTGTTGTTCTCTGCCGTCTCAAAGGCTTTGTCAGTGGCCCTGAATCCAGCAGATGCACTTTCCCTCCCTCGCTGCAGAGGCTGACCTTTTCCCCAGCAGTACATCCACCTCTGACTGCACTGACCTTTACCTACAGCACGGCCCCAGTCATCTCTCAGGACTGGACTGCGAACGGCTCATTGTCTGTGCGTCCGTGCAGAGACGGAACTGACAAAAGACAGAGGAGAGATGCACGGCTGAGGGCATTAAAAATAGCATTTTGGATGTAAAATTGATGTCGAGAGGAAGTGCTGTTTGATGAATGGGGAGACAGTTGTTTCTTGGTGACACACCACAAGCAAAAAACTGCAGGCGCTGAGACACATTTCAACATTTATGGACCCCATCGCGTTCGCTCATCTTACTCACTCTGCTGTACGCACTCAGACATGGAAATAGTGTCGAGGAAAACAGAAATATTGAGAGAGAAGGGACTCATCGCATTCACCGCTTGGTGTGGTAGCATATACACGTGCATCTGAAATAAAATAAATTAAATGGAAAAATCATATTTTCTCATAATTCAGATCCAACAGTTAAACATCCATATATTTTAATTTAATTCGCAGAAATATTTCAATCCTTACTTTGATTTTTTTTTTCTGTATCTAAAAAAAAAAAAACATTTCTTTAGTTTGTGTGTGTACCCTATTCATCCAAATATGTATATATATATATATATATATATATATATATATATATATATATATATAGGAAGGGCTGGGAGACAAAGCAATTTAATTTAATGATAATGTATGCTGGATGGAAATTTATGAAAAAGCAACTGAAAATCAGTTTTATAAATCTATTGATTCACAAAAAAGTAAATTCAACACTTGAATTTGTTCACATTTTTCATGAGATGACTTAAAGAAATAGAACTTTCTCTAGCTTCACAGAAGGCCTATTTCCCTCAAATATTGTTCAGAAATGTGTCTAAATCTGTTAGTGAGATAATCTCTCCACCTCTCAGGTGTGGCACATCAAGATGCTGATTAGACAGCAGGATTACTGCACAGGTGTGAATCAGGCCACAGGTAAAGGACACTGCACAACATGTACAGTTTTATCACACAACACAAAGCCCAATGTCACAAATTGTCAAGCAACTGGTATGCTGACTGAGCTGTTGCCTGTGAATTAAATGTTCATCTCTCTACCATAATCTATATCCAAAGGCGCTTTAGAGAATCCTAGCACATCCAACCGACTTCATAACCACACACCTCATGTACCCACGCCAGTTCAAGACCTCCAAATCCAGCATCTTTACCTCCAAGATGGTCTGAGACCAGAAAACCCAGACAGCTGCTGCAACAACCGGTTTACAGAACCAAAGAATTTCTGCACAAACTGCCATAAGCCGTCTCAGGAGAGTTCATCATCATGCCTGCCGTCCTCATCAGGGTCTCAGCCTGACCATTATGGAGAAGTGTTCTCTTCACACATTAATCTATGTTTTCAGTGTACAGGGCAGGCGGCAGACAGCTTGCGTGGCGTTCTGTGGGCGAGCGGTTCGCTGACGGCACCGATGTCAATCGAGTGGCCTGTGGTGGCAGTGGGGTTCAGGTTTGGGTGGGTGTGTTATGGACAACGAACACAGGTGCATGTTATTGATGGAATTTTGAATACACAGATGTATTGTGGGCGACCATCACCTCACGCTGCAGCATGATGCTGCATGATGCTGCCTCATGTTGAGGGATTTGAACACAATTCCTCAAAGCTGAAAACATCCCAGCTCTTGCAGGCCAGCAAACTCACTGGACACGTCAACCACTGAGCGTGTTTATGATGCTCTGGATCAGTGTGTACGACAGTGTGTTCCAGCCTCTACCAATAACCTGGCACAGCTATTGAGGAGTGGACCAATGTTCCCTAGGTCACAATCAACCTGATCACCTTTTTGTGAAGATGGGTTGCTCTGTATGAGGCAAACGGTGATCACGCCAGATACTGACTGGCTACCTGATTTAATCAGCATCTTGATGTGCCTCACCTGAGAGGTGGAGGGTTTGTCTCAGCAAAGGAGAACTGCTCACCTACACAGGTTTGGACAAACATGTGAACAATATTTGAGAGAATTTTTTGTGCACACAGAAACTGAGTTCATTTAATGAAAAATAGAAGCAAAAACACTACTGTTGCATTAATTTTTTTGTTCAGTGCAGTTTAAACTATTTCAGTTACATAGATGAATAAATTCTGATTTTCTTCTATTGCAACTGAGTGCAATCACTGCACATGGCGATAAAGAACGGAGCTCTGGGAGAGAAGAGGGGGTGGCATTATCTAATTTCAGTGACAACACGTATGATTCAGTTTTCGAACTGGTTAAAGCTGATATAGTATTCATTATATGTACAGTATTATATTAATCCCGGTTTATCGCTGTGATTATTGAAGTGGTTTTAAAGAGAAACAGTCCTCTCAATGATGAATCTGTGTATCATCTTCTCTTCTTTCTTGTGTTAATTCCCAGTACTCTGTATAGATTTTATGTGACGCGGCTGGAAGGGAGCCGTGATGTTAAACACAAACAAACATGCCGAGAGCCGACATCGGTTTGGTGTTTGCTGTGCAGATAGTCTTGAGAGCTGGCCGGCCTCATTGTCTGGCGAAGCAGCGTTGCTCCTCACAATAAAAACACTGATAAATTAGTCTCACAGGCAACAAACTCTCTCCACACTTGATTTAACTGCGTTTTAACAAGGTGCAGACATAAGCAGAACGGCCGCGCTATTTGAGAGGGGGAGCTAAATGGCGAGAAATTCATCACTGTAAACTGGAGGACGCCTCGTGCTTTTCAATAAATGAACACCACAAACCAGGTGCATGTTTTTCTCCCTGCATATCTTCACCTTGTTTTTCTTTGCGAATTGATTTTCTGAGTGTGCACAAAAAAAATAAAAAAGATTTTTGAGTCCCGGCCAAATCAACAAACGCAGGACAGATGTGTATTGGAGGGAAGTCGACGAGGTCTGCAAGATGTTCACTGCAACTCTACTCAACAGTCACGCAGCTCCAGTCATGATGCCAGCAACAACATGTGCACATTCGCATCTTCACCCAGAGTTCACAACAGCTACAATGCACGAGGTGCTAACGATCAGCATCTGCATTCTTCACATCTTCAAGATTTTTTGTGTTACAAGCAAAAACCCTTTTGTCAACCTGAACTACACAGAATAAGAGCGGTGGGCTGAAACTGTTAGGCGTCAAGGGCATCTTCAGGGACCCACAGCGGTGACCTGTCTGCAGCGAGATTCGAACCAGTGAACCTTCGATCAGACACCACTGGTACATAGAATCCTTTAATTTCTCACACTTTGTTTAAAGCAGAACTTTGCAACTTATTTACCTCAATAACTGTGTTTCAGAATCCCTGTGGGGGTAAACAAAGACTTGTCACGGTGATTCGCCTGTCCCTTCACTCTCCCCGGGGTCTGGGTCCTGAAAACAGCGCTTGCAATTTCAGAGGAGCGGACCCGACTACATCTCGCGAGAACAAACCTGCTTTACGGCACTCATACGGGATTACAAGTATAAAAGCTGTTGGAGTGCGCGATCTGTCATTGTGTTGCAATAGACGATCTTTGCATGATGTGTTGATTGGTTCTAATTTCTGTTTGGTAACTGAAAAATAAAGAGGAGTGGCACCTCCTCTCGTAGAAGTGAGCGCGAGACTGCGAGTGAGTTCGCTGCACTGAGCTGAAAGCGGTAGCTCTCCGAGTGTGTTTGTTTTCCAATAAGTTTGGTTGTGCGAAGCAGGCATGTCTATGACAGAGGGAGCAACCGGAGGAAGTTCCCAGGCAGCGCGAGGAACCGTCGCTGCAGAAGATTTAACAAAAGCGCATAAAACAAACATGAAACCCATGCTAGCGTTAGCAACGCCACCCTGAGGTGCTCATGGATGGCAGAACCAAAAAGACAGAAAAAAAAACTAACGAGCGGAAAAAGGAAACGGGAATGGGATGCTCTCTGCACGCAGCGGCGGGGGTGGTGGGGGTGGTGGGGTGGGGGGGGGGGTGGGGGGGGGTGATGCAGAGGACGTTTACGACAGTGAGCTTTCACAGGAGACCAGTAGGGGGAGCGCTAAAGCAAATCTTGCATAGTTCTGCTTTAAGGTATTTAAATTCCAGGATAAATAAAGTATAAATGTATCAACCAATCCATTAATCTAACAATAATTAAACACAGGTTATGACTGTGAGCACAATACTGTTTAAATAATGTGAACGAGCCATTGAGAAAGAATGATCTTGATCTGGTTGTGTGCACGTGTAGCGTTGGGTGGCCGTCCTAACAGCCGGCAGTCTGCTGTGTCCTGACAGCCCAGAGTGATAACACGGGAACAATATCATGCAGAAAGATGTGACTCGTAAAAACAGGTCAGCATCAGCATTGCTTTCTTTCTTTACTGCAGATTGCCTCCGTTTGAACTTTGCCATTTCAGTGCTTGTGGTGGATTTACAGACGTCAGCCAAATTCAGAGCCTCGGGCGACATGCAATCTGTCACAACAAGCGTCAGGAGCCGTACGGTGACAAATGAGTTAGAACAGATTTGCAAAGATTCTCACTGTAGGTTTACTCTCCATCTGAAGCACTGTCATGGATTTTAGTTGTGTTGTGTGTATAGGATGACTAGGAGTATCTGGTGGGCCAGGAAATGAGCGTTGATATGATTTAGCAGCTCTGGGTAAATTGGTAACGGTGTGCTTTTTGACAAGATGGATTGAGGTTTAAATTCACATTTTAGCTATCAGTGTTGTAGCGATTACTGAAAATCAGTCAGAAAATCAACTACAGACATGCAGATAGCAGCAGTCAGCTCTTATGAAAGCAAATGTTTATTTAAAGGTGCTAATACGTCAAAGAATCTGAGAACAGAGGCTGACATTGATGTTTCTGACAGAAATGAGGCGTGCTGTAAAATCACTGGATTAGACACCAGTACACAGGAGTTTAGTGGCGTTTTCCCCTTCAGTAGAAGCACAACTGCTTGGGATAGAAATGACTATGACAGAAAGAGACAGCAGCTCAGCAGCTCTTTGCATTTATTCTAGATGAATGTATTGAATGGCCAACCCACTGAAACTACAGTAACTATAATATTGTGACTAAAATCTTATTAGCTTAATATTGCCAAAACTAGTGATTTTACATTCTATGGTATTATCCACAGTGCCACTTATTAGTTAATATTTAGTATTTCAGCTCTACGTTTACTTTCAGTTCAGTTTTGAGTATGTTTTCCGGCTTCAGATCCACTGTTCAGTTTAAATGATAGATTTCTTTTTGCTGCGTTTTCCCACTCTGCGATTAAAAACTAAAGCTGTGAGAGTTCCGCAGTTGTGAATCAATTTGCATGACGAGCTTCATCAGTATCTAATCATTATCTTCATAGAAATCACTTAAAAATAAAAATCTTTAAATGAAAAACCTTCTGATAACCGTTTCTTGATTGTGTCACACCGTTTTTATCTCTCTGACTAGGATTAAATCTTATAAAGATGAGGATGTTCTGTTTGAAATTTCAGTCAGCCGTGGCTTGGCACACGCTACATGTAAATTATTATTATAATTAGAAGCAGCAGCGGTGTTAGTATTTGTAGTAGCAGTATTGGTGGAAGTAAAGCCAACAAAGAGACATTAAATCTAAGCTATAAAACATCATAAAAAAACACTTTGAGGCCATTTCCTATAAATTATATTAGCCTTTAGGTTGTGGCTCATTGTGCTGCTCATAGAAAAACCAGGACATCTTCACCCTCTGCTTCTGGCAAGTGAAGAGTCCACCTCTCCTCCCCGTCAGCCTGTAGAGTCTATATAACAGATGCGCCTGCTGCATGGTTTCCACTCTTATCTCTAAGTCCTCTCTGACTGCGCCTCCTGACAATTAAAACAGATGAGAGAATATTAAAAGAATGGCGCGCGTGGCGAAAGCCGACAAAAATACCGGAGAGCAGATGCTGGGTACACTCCGCCACTCGGCGTCGGGTCCAGTCCCCGACTCCGTCCTCTGTGCTTCTCTGCTTCCCCTCGCAATGCAAAATGGAACAGACAGTTAAAAAAAAAAAAAAAAAGAGCTCTCCGCACAGACCAGACGAGGCAAATTCACTGTGAAGAGCAACAACCACACAAAGTCAGGCACAAGACAAGAGGTTTCCAGAGAATGCCTTGAAAGTTTGCTCAAGACAATGTGAGGAGGAGAGAGTTGATCTGTGCAATCAATCTTTTAAAACTTCGAGGTCTCTCACCAGAGTGAGTCTCGGATTGCGGTGCTGCACTTTGCTGGTTCTGCTCCTCTTCTGTAACGGCTGCATAAATAACCACTAAACTAGAAAGACCTTTTTTGTCCTGCTGGATCAGATCTGATAACCCAAACGGTGGGTTAATTACCTTCACATGTACACACACGCACCTCTGAGACCCTTCTTCCAGCACCTGAGCCCCCCCTCCCTCCTCCCCATCAGGACTAACGCAGCACGGTACACTAAGCTTTTGTCGTAGCGCACTGGAGCACACAGAAGCTGCAGCAGCAGCAGCAGCAGCATTTGGGTTGTGAAACGTTCACCCCGCCACATCCACAGCTGGAGCCCGGCGAGCCGGAGGGGACCTGTGACAGTCAGGAAGTATGAGCGATAAATGATGACAACACCCATATGTTGCCAGGGTCGCTCTGGAGCAAACAGCCCCGGGGAAGACATATGAGAGTGGGAAGTGGGAGGCAGGGGGAAGAGGCGGGGGGGGACAGGCCTGCTATCACGAAAACAAGAAATGGCTTTAGCCGCATTCGCACAAGATTCCGCCGGATTCGGCGACACGTACAGGACGGACATTAACGTGTTTGTTTAGAGCGATAACAACGATTCAGAAACACACGATGCTGGTAGAGCAGATTACACTGCTTGGGCATTGTAGACATGCGATAGAAAGTTTGTGTGTGAAGTAATCTAGGCCACAGGCAGGAGCGTTTGCTGGCCGGCTCAGTGAGAACAGTGAGAGGAGGGAGAAAAACGGGCGCAACTGATGCCAGCAGCACAGAGCGGGATTGTTGGACGCTGGACAGACAGAACGCGGTCGCCGTCTCTCCATGATTTACATCTGTGACTGTACTGAAGTTTCCATTTGAAATAAGACGATATGAATTCAATTATTTAATCATTTATTCTATTTGTCATTTAGAAGTATCCCGTCTTTCAGTAACCATGAAGGAGATCCAATTTACTTTTTTTTTTTCATTTGCAGTTTCACATAAAGCCCTAGTTTTTAGGATAGCTGAGCAAGTCGTGTCTCAATAAATGTTAAATTGATTATAATAAAACATTTTCAGACATTGGCAAAGGGCACGGTAGCAACTCTTGAATTAATTTTTTCTGACAGGTTGCATTTCTAGTGCTTTTATTGTAAAATCTATAAAACAGCTGGAAGATCGTGTAGTTTTCTACTCAGCTCCGTTGCCTTTACATCTAAATGAAAAGTGTAATTTTAGAGTACATTTCAGCAATCAACAAATATCCAAATGAGCCTTACTTGATACTGTTCTTGTTTGGAAATTGATATTGCGATGTTAAAGTACTAAAAGAAAAATATAAATACCAAACACATATCAAACAGGCCTGCATCAGAACATATAGAAAAAAATATCAAGTGCAAGACTAACTCCCACAGTCCAGGTACATTTTTTTCCCAATTGCTTTTATTTATTTTTGCCATTTTTTTGTCACCAGGAGCAACATTTTTCTTCTTCTTTTTTAGCCAGTCTTGATTTGCTGAAAAGCTGTTTTATTCAATAAAGTGTCCAAATTAACAGATTCAATACAATCCCAAGAAAATGTTACGTGTGGGTTCAATCATATCCTGAAGGTCGATTCAGCCCAGACTTTAGTCTGGATGGACACATCTGTTTCAAATCCCTCAAACTGGACAAATAAGCAAAACTGAATTGTAAGCTGGCTGCTTACAGATGTTTTAAAAGGTTTTTTTTAAAAGGTTTTTTTTTTTTTTTGTTATTAACTACGTCAACAGTAATCCTAGGAGAACCAGATCTGACTGTAGGTTATGTTGTGTGATTTGGAGTTTAAAGACGATGAGGTGATTTGTGACATGAGAGCTGGTCGCCTTCCACTTACAGGCTGCTGGTTCGATTCCCGATCTCGTGCTATTCGCTCATGTGTCAAAGTATCCTTGGGCAAGTTACTAAACCTCAAGTTGTTCCAAAAGGTGTGCGAGCACTCTGCAGTGCAGCTGTCACCATTTGTGCGTGTGTGTGTATGTGTGTGTGTTTGTGACCGTCTGTCTGTGGAAAGTGTTGAAGTGAATGATTCCGCATATTAAGTTGAGACTGTTAAAGCGGCAAAATGTGCTATAACAGTAAAGTCCATTTATTTGTTAAACAGCAGATGTCCTCAGTCCTGAAGCCCAGCTGACAATTTATTTTCACGAATAGCTGCCAGTTTTCAATTTTGAACATTAAGTGCCACTTTTATCCGTTTGCATTATAAAGCTCAGATCTGCCATGAAATGCTAAAAAGGAAAAGAAATTCTCACATGTGGAGGCAAGAGTGACACTGTTCCTCGCTGGGAGGTCTGATTGCACAGGAAGTGGAAGACAACACCCAACTGATTGATCCCACTTTATGCCCAAGATGATCCTTTCAAAAATAATAAGAATAAGTACAACCAAGCAAAAATGAATATGGACATGCCTAATTATACCAATATCTTCCAATAGCTCAGTTGCTTTTGTTTGCCTCAAGATCAGAGTCAGTCAGGAATGTGCCTGATCCCACCTCGTCTTAAGACCAAGGAACTCATGAGCGCCCAGAGCTGTGCGACTATATTTACTATTCAAAGTGCCTGAGTCCTGAACCAGCGGACTCATTGCTTCGTGCAAAAACACAACAAACTGCCCTGGGTGTTTTTTTGTTTTTTTTGTGAACAAGGAGGACGGTTCAAGACAACCTGATGTGTCCATAAACCTGAGATGACCACAGAAACGTAGCTTCTCTGCTGCATACCGGACGCCACCCTTGCAAAAAACATCCAGCGGCTACATCAGGGACGATACCTCAGGTGTTTTCCATGTGCGGTTAGTCACTGTGCCAATGTGTGTGTGCATGCGTTGTATGACTAACCTCATTAATGCATGGCCGCACTCTGTTGAATCACTACATGGTGGAATGGGCAAACAACGTTTGGGGGTTTAAGGTTTAGGCAGAGAGGGAGCGGAGGGCGGAGAGCAGAGAGCTGCACTGACTGTTTAGAAGGACATGCTGAGGACACCGACGACTGCCACAGCAGTAAATAGAAACACTCATTCTGTATTATTATCGACTACAGAGTGGAAAAAACAGTAATTCATACGAACTTTATATGTTGAAATCAACAGAAAACTGAACCACCTTGAAATGATGAATATCCATATTCACCGAGGATCTGCAGACATATGTAGAGCTCCAGTTGCACAGAAGACAGAATAATAATGAGATTTGCTGATTAAGCTGGAGATAAACAAGTTGGCCTCAATATTCTCCAATATCTCCTCTGTTAACATTCAGTTTCGCTTCTGTTTGTATTTCTAACTCATTTTAGATTTTTGGTGTTTGGCAAAGTGTTTTAAAAGAGTAGTTTCAAAATGTTGTAGAGACTTCATTAACCCATTCAAACCTGCAGTGACATTCACACCGCTCTGGATTTTAAAGACTTGTAGCTATCTGCAGACATATTAAAGCTAAGTCACATCAAGTTCTAAAAAGGATTAAAAATCATGATTACCTGTTCAACTTTCACTGGAAGGGATTGGTGTGATATCTTTTCATCATCATGTTCACAAACTAAATAATGCCTTTTTTCTTTCCTCATTTCCATTTCATGTTTCCTAAATGAGAACGCTACCGCCACAGGAGTCAAAATGAATGAGAGCGCTCCAAAATAAGAATCAAGTCTGTCTTTTTTCCTGTGGTTTGTGCTCATTAGAGGAGCTCGGGCCGACAGAGCTGCAGCCACAGTCAGCGATGGAGGTCAAGGAAAGAGCTCACGTTCGGAGTAACTCAAACAAACCCGCTCGCTGCCGTCGCCCCCACTGCTGCCGTCCAGGCACTGAGTTTATGCTAGTGTAGCTCTGTAGCGCTGTATTGAACCACCTGCAATAAACAGCAATCAGCTCCAATCATATGTGTGCACTCCATCAATGGATAGATTAAAACACTGACTGATGGAGATGGCTCCTCCGGCTAAAATCAATTTCGGCTTACATATAAAGCCGGTATGAGGCTAATCACGAATAATACTGCATTGATTGGAAAGCTGTGGTGCAACCATTGAGCTACAGATAAAGGTGCAGCTTCAAATAATAGAGGGCATGATTATCTGTGTGTGTGTGCGTGTGTCAACGCGTCTGCATTACTGCTATGGGGACCAAACTGCACACTCTGGGGAACGTTGTCGACGTTTAAAAAAAACGCAAGTCGACATGGCGAAAAGTTGAATGTTTTGCGGGGAAAAACATGTCTGAATGGTGAACCTAGGTGAGGGGGAGGTGAGGCATGACTGAGTTTAGAGTGAGTCAGTTGGAAATTAACGTCCAAGTCAATGCGGTGCTCCCATAAGGCATGAAAAAACAATGTGTGTGTGTTTGTGTGTGTGTGTGTGTGTGTGTGTGTGTGTGGAAAGGGAGGGAGTCATACTCACCCGTAAGTGGTGTTGCTGGCCCTCTTACTGGCTGCCCTCGAGCGGCTTGACTTCAACTCTCCACTCATGCTCATGTCTGCATGAAAGAGCAACCAATTAACTTTGTACTGATACAGGAGAGAGTACTACAATACCAAGTGGCTGAACAATACACACACACACACACACACATACACGCTACCCAAAGACAGTCTGCTCAGGTTGCGTTTATTTGAGAAAAAAAATGCTATTTGCATTTTACACAGATCACACAAATCCACTATTCCTAAAGTCACAAACATCAAAATTTGCTCATCTGGTTCATTTTCAAACAGCACGAATCTTGGATAAAGAATCAAATAATTCACTCCCAGGGAACATTCAGAAGCTGTTAGCTTAAACAGAGGGAGGGTATAAATTTTAAACATCCGTGTGTGTGTGTGTGCACAACTTTAGAACTATTTAGCATTTCTATTTGTGGAGTGAGACTGTGGAACAGACTGGAAGAGGAGCAGAGCAGGAAGAGTCTGACGATGAAGCAGTTCAGACAGAGGGACGAACAAACTGTTCCCCAGGTACAGGTGGAATATGTACATGTTCATGCACGTGTTTGCTGCTTTCTTTGTTTTGTAGTTATTTAATTTTACGACAGTGAGATTGGTTGGGGAAAAATAATTACAGGAAGCAAACAGACAGACTGAAGAGCAGGTTGGATTTAACATGCTTATGCTTCTTAATGCTGCTTTTTGAGCATGTTTTCATTTTCAGTGTTTTTGTTTTTATTTATGATCAAAATCCAACCCTTCATTTACAATTCTGGGTCATCCTTCTGGGCCAAAGGCAGGCTACAAACTGACAGGCCACCACTGCATTGTAGAGACAACCACGTATATAGATACACAAACACACACGAGTTCTAGAGTGACCAATTTTCCTGAAATGCATGTTTTTGAACTGTGAGAAGAACCTGTTTTACACAGAGAAATCAAAGCTCGCACAGGACAACAAACACCTCTAGACCACTGTGACCGGAAACTTTAACTGGCCACAAAAACACTTAAAGCAACATGTGCATGCATAAGTTCTCTTCGATCAATTGAGCAGGAGTCATCTTGGTTACAGGATGTGCCAAGAGCTCAGTACTCACACTCGGATTTACTAAAGGTGCATCGAGAGGAGAGGAGAGAGGAGAGAGGAGAGGAGAGAGGAGAGGCTGGTCTGACATGGACAGATGGGTGGTGAATGGAGTGTGACTGGGCCAGCTGCACATACACTCACACAGCGTGACTGTCAAATGGCTGGAAGCTACAATTAATTAAGTATGGGTTTGAATGTGTGGAAAGAAATTTAGACACGTGTATGCGGCTTCACCTCCCACAGCAGAGATAATTTCCTGACAGTTTATCGTCCGGCGGTGACCTGCTAGATGGTTCCTCTGCGGCCAGAAGTCTCTCTGCTGGAGAGGAACTGGCTGCTTCTGCTGACACCTTCACTTCACTCGTCTGAGCCGCGGACCCACGCAAGCCAGCGAACCGGTTTTATGTGCATAATTTGAGGGATAAGGGTAAAACATATTTTAAACCAAAATGTATGTGGGTGTCCATTATTCTAGAAAGGATGCTGGTATTTCAAATGTCATTTATCATTTCTTATCATTATGCAACAGGGATGTCAAACTCTCATCATTTTGACATCCACAAAAAAAAAAAATTATAATTCAGCCTGTGACCAAAAGGATACTATAAATGGTAGTCATGGCTATATTAAAATATAATAATATATAATATAATACATATAAAATGTAGTTATCAAAAAGTGAGAACATATATATGCATTACATTCACATGATGAACAAGCAGAAATCGGGTTAAAAATATAACTGAATTCCAAGTGTCAGAAACATAAGTACTAATATGTGAAATATAATACAGAATTCTTCACATGGGAAGAATACCGGCAGCAAACGCGAACAGAGTTTTCATTATGTGTGTTTGCAAAGCCGCACGACGGCTGTATGATTGACTGCATGATGGCGCCGTTCCACAGGAAGAGGGGAGGATGCTGCTGGGCGCAGTTGTCGTGCTCAACAGACGCAAAACCTCAGGAGGTAATCAGAGCGCTGTTTGGTAAACAAAATCCTATACGCCACACTTTGCTTCTCCAGCGCCGGCTGCCTCACATACATGCCCACACAAATTACTCGCGACTGTATTTCGGTACTTTCTGAAGTGTCTTCTTTTCTGCTTTGAAGCAGTAAAGATGTTTTACTCCTTTGAAAACTCCAAACTAAAAGCTGTTTGGGAGTTTATAGTTTCAAAACTGGATGTTTGGTGAAAGTTAAAGAGCTGCCCATGGATGTTTTCACTGAGAGTATAACATATTTTAGCCATTAAATCAAAGAAATATACAAGTAATACTTCATCCATCGATCTTCGGAGCCTTCTTTATCCAGATGAAAACTGAGGTTTAACTGGGGCACCGAAACATGAATCTTCCCTTTATTGTCATTGCTTCACAAGATGACAATCACTGTGTAAATCTGCCAGCCGTCAAAGTATTATCTAAAGAAAACAAAAGTCAAACCTGAAAGCAATTTCCTACACGAAGTGCAAGACTTAATATGTCCTTGATATCACTTTGTGGACATTTCTCTGTGTTGTTCACCGGAAGAGAAGAAATAAATGCTAAAGAATTAGAACTGACAATTCTAAAATAGCATTGTTTTTGTTTGGCACCAGTTAAGCTGCTTAGGACTCTGCTGAATAGCTTATTAATTCCCGAATGAGGAGACTGAAGAGAACAAAGTAACAAAGGAGACATGTCCAAACCCAATATTAATGTTGACAGTGGAAATGACAGAAATCATGTGCATTCCCTTCACAAAAGGAGAGAATTAACTGAGGCAGAACAAGCAACATGAAGAAATCAAAACAGGAAATGAACACAAAAAAATGTTCATTTTCATAGTCTAAATAATAAAGAGCGTTAGAAATGATGTCCATCTTTAACTTGTTATCCCGTGATATGTGGAATCTAATAAATTCCATGATGATCATCATCAGATCACCACAGTGGATCCTGGTCCTTTTGCCAGTTCCAATCACTGCTCTGCCTCTTAACTACCAAAGCCAACGTCCCCTTACTTTGAATTTAAAACCAAAACTTTCTAATGTCCAAACACACTAATGGTAAAGTCAATGTGGTGAGAAGTGACTCAGTAGATTGTAAACATAGAAAGGCTGGAAGATGAGTAAAGATCCTTGATATATTTGTCAAAAAAGTAATGTCTCCTTTACAAATGGGTGTGTACTGTTATCAAACACCATCAAACTATGTAACCAGGGTGAGTTTATGCTACCAATATCTGACATTTTTGTTCAAGCTTTCTCATTTGTTGTTTGTTTTTTCCCAACAACAGGCACAAATCCTAAAACTTTTGTTTATTTTTCATTCATTTACATCCATACATAATACAAAGAAAATGACAACAAGATTCAACACAGATATGTAATGTAAGTAACCCAGTTAATCCTCAAACTTGTTTTAGAAATAATTTCTTATATTTAACTACATCCCAGATTGAGTTCTGAACCCGTTTCCTGTTTTATGTGGAAGTGCACGATCTGTACTGCAGCTTTTATCAGGAACAGTAGAAGAGGAGGGAAACAGACACACACAAGGAAACTGAAACTTACATGCCCTCAACATGTATTCACCCCAAAGAGCGGCTGGGTCAGGATGTGACATACAGCACTACAAGCAAGAATATTTTTGTGATTGTGTCTCATTACTACTGTCATGGTTTGATTGTGCGAATTTAATTTCAACCATTGTCAAGCTAAATACTTTGCCTGAATTTGATGTAAGTTACCGAAAAAAAGCATCTCAAGGTCCTCGATCAGCTCTTAGTTGGGGTTTTCAATTGATATTAATTCAATTGATATTAAAACTCATCGCTTTGAAAGTCTGGATCTTTTGATGGTATAGTTAGCTGTAATAGTGTAAATAACATAGTGTGCTTCTCAAAAGCAGCTCAGACTCAACATAACACAACTTATATTGGAACTGCTTCTTGCTGGTTGGCAGATCATACAGACTGGTTTAAAAGTAGTTTTGGTTCCTAGCTTTTCTCTTGGTCATGATTTGCTATAGCGTTTTTTTTTTTTTTTTTTTTTTTTTCCCAAATGTTGAAGGATAAGCAACAAGACAAAAGAATAAATGCCAGATTTCCTAATCTGTGTCGCCTTATAAGATATCATTATTAAAGGCTGCCAAGATCAATAAATATCAATCTCAGGATAAAGACTGATTTGAAGTATCCGGCAGATTGTGATTAATAGTGTGCTCCTGCTGTTCCACGTGTGGTTTTTGAAGCGTCTTTCATGGCTTTAATTCATTTCCATTAAACCTACAACAAAGTCTGCTTTAGAGATGTGTGTTTTAATGAACTTATTCATCGTCTTCTACTATAATTATGTGATTTTATGCTTCATATTGCTGCCGCCTGGCCAAAATTTTGCAGTTTGAAACAGCTGAATCATGGACAAGACAACTAAAAATCTGGCATTCAGAAACGAAAATCTCTCAGCAGTTTAATCCCGCAGGCTTTTATATATATGAAATCAAAAATTAGAAGGTCACTGGAGGACACGTCAAGGTCATGAGCATTGGGCCAAAATGAGTTATAAAGCTTGAGCCTCTGCACAATCTGCAGTCTGTCACTGTGCTTTGTATCAGTGGACGTCAGGCTGCGAGCCAAGCAGCCGCTTCATGCAGAGCCAAAGCGAGAGCCAGCTTAATCACACTACCTGGAAACAAAATTACACAGCAACAATGCAGAAAGCCTTCCTTGCTTTGAATGTCTAGAGGGGGGCAAAAGAAGGGCAAGTGCTTGTTGGATTTCCCTTCAAGGCATCAGGCGCCCTGCTGAAGTGTCCTTGAACTCTCTATCTGAGGGAAGCTGAACCTGTATACACTGAGAGATCTCTGTATTTGGAGTTGCAGCCTTTAGGTAATCCAGTAAACCATCAAGACATATGCAATCTCTGAATGTAATTTATTTGTGCACTTATATATATATATATTCCATTTTAGCATGTTTCCTAATCCATTGTCTGCAGATTTATACAAACATCTGAGTTTGCCAATGTGTGGGAGATGAGATAAATGATCAGATAAACCTGTAGATGGATTTACTGTCTTCTTCTAATTCCCTTTTAGTTCTTTAATTTTCCACATCGTGGATTGAACTGCATCCCAAAATCCCTGAAGTTTTTTTTTCAATTTTATTTAACATGTAAATCAGTGGAGCAATATCAACACGGACCATAAACACTTCTGCTGATGATTTACCGATACTTTCAATGTTTTTCTTTTTTAAATCAAAAACCAGTGTTTTGCATCCTTATTTCACAGAAATTTCTTTCTTTGAACATTTCAGCCCAAAAAAACAAAAACAAAAACGGGGGCTATTTTTGGACCATAATTTAGAATGAGGACAGCTTACTTTATTTCATTTTAACAGATGCAGGGGCTTTGAGAGACAGCTGAATATCTTGCAGGAAAAATTATGCCGCAGCAAGACAGTTTTCTCTCGCGCTTACATTGATTTTGTTCTCTGTATTGTACATTCCTGCTATCAGTGTCATCTCTTTTGATGTAATTGGCTCTGGCAGCGCTCAAACCTACAGCTTTTTGATCTTCATAACTCAAACAATATGTCAAGATAAAACACCGTCTGCAATCAGGAAACAAAAACAGATGACAACAAATGATTCTTCCATTTTGCTTCAGCCACTTTTGCTGCAGTATTCAGACACGCCAAAAGGTTTTGTTGTGTCTCTTTTGTCATGAAAGAAAATTAATCGTTTGGAAGATTTATGGACTCGTTGACATATGCACAGATTTTAGAGCAGTCTTGTTAAAATGTTTTTTAATGAATCCACATTGTGGTATCCTACATATATGTGGATATATCATGGCTGCCTCACGCTGAAGTGCACCCACTCCTCACATCTTCTGCTGCTGCAGCTGACCTCCAGTCAGGCTCGAGGTCAAGAGGCAACCAGGAGCTCCTAGTTTCCACTCATGACTGAACGCAACGTAATCACTGGCTTCAGTGTCGACATACTGTACAACATGGATTAAGGCCTAACAGATAAAAGAGCAGAGATAGGAAAAGAAAAGAAGGTTCATATGAATAAATGGAAAGTTGAAAGAGATGCCAAAAATACAGCTTGAATACGCAACACAGCAGCGAAACGAGAGGTAAGTTAAAGCTCTCGCACTGCATGGAGGGCAACGCTTCAGCAATCAGCACCAAAACCTGAACCACCAGAACATGAATCCATCCAACATCTCACCAAATAAAATGCAATACAGCCTGAGATGACTTCAAATTTCCCTGAAGTCTTTCAGCCTCTCCTGAACTTGTCTGTGCTTTCTCAGCCGACACACAGCTCTGACAGCAGGCTGCACTTTCTCAACTGGTGTGGAAGTCAAGATGTGGCTTTAGCCCGCATGCAGCCGCTCAGGAAGTGCTCATACGTACAGTTTTCACTTCACAGATGAAGACAAATGTGTGTGCAATCCATCATCAGAGACTGTTCGAAAGACATGATGAAGCCTTCTGCTTCCTAACAGGGTGTCGTGACATGGCCAGTGTGAGAAACTGGTCCTCACGCTTCTGATTTCAGAGTAAATCTGTCCGAAGCACCACTTAAAGCATCATCGCACTGTTTACACCACGCAGCCCTGGTTTCCCCAGTATTTCCTCTCCTGGGTCAGTGTGTCTGCCTGGAGAAAACAGCTTGGATAAGCAAGTTAAAGAGAACCTGGGATTACAAAGACGTGCAAGCACGAGCTGAGCCGAGGGGTCTGTTAGGGGGGCGGCTGAAAACTGCAGGACTTAGCGAAGACAAGAGATGACAGTGGGGAAACATTGCTTTTAAGAAGCACTGTGCTGCATGCAAACATCCTCTATTTCACGCGTGCACGCACACGCGCGTGCGCGCGAGTATACTCCATTGTACTCACATCTTGGGCTGAACAGGGTCATATCAGGGATGCGAAAGAACCAGAGGACTCAGACTGGACAGGAAAGCCGAGGGATTCTTTGCTTCTTTCTTGTGACTGTCTTCTTCTGTCGTCACTCTCGGTAGATGTGTGTGTGTGAAAGAGGGAGTTTGTGTTGAGCTGGTTGTGCGTGTCAGTAAAACGCCGTTCGGCTGACTGCTGTGATACTACCGAGTCA
Organism: Salarias fasciatus; assembly: GCF_902148845.1. NCBI lineage: Eukaryota > Metazoa > Chordata > Actinopteri > Blenniiformes > Blenniidae > Salarias > Salarias fasciatus. The sequence continues at coordinate 20,546,577 of NC_043745.1, forward strand.
GGGACAAACCAGCTAGAGAGGCACCGATGGGCTGTACCAAGTGCGCTCCGGTGGAGGGGGTGGCCAGGCGAGCACCGGGCTGTTCCACTGGCGGAGACTTGGGGGGGTGGGGTGTGCAGCTAGTTCCCTCTCAGCAACAGGAGCTTGACAGGAGCTCAGGGCGAACTAATTCCAGCCAGGCAAAGACGAAGCTGCTTTAAGCGAGTGTGTGAAAAATACTGAAGACAATTGCTTTAAAAACACTATTATAAACAAAATTACATCAAAAAGAAGATGGACCACTTCCGTCCCATTCAGGGTCATGGGTCGCTAGGGCCAAGCTCGCTACGGATGAAAGCAGGGTTCACCCTGGACCGCTCCACAACAGAGCAAACACAGAGAGACAAACACACACACTCACATCCACACTGGGGAGAAAATTACAATAACCAATTAGCCTCACATGCATGGTGTGTGTGTGTGTGTGTGTGTGTGTGTGTGTGTGTGTGTGTGTGTGTGTGTGTGTGTGTTCTCGTATTTCTATCCTTGTTGGGGCCAAATGTCCCCACAAGGATAGCAAAACGTGAAACGACGTGCCTTGTGGGGACCTTTTTCCGGTCCTAAGTAGGAGAAACAGTGTTTTCTTGACCATGTTGTTGTTACTGAAAAAAGTAAAAGTGCAAAAACATTTCTTTAGGGTTAGGCTGTGTTGTGGTGTGGGTTAGGGTTAGGGTAAGGGTCAGGGTTAGGGGCTAGACATGAATGGGAGTCAATGGACGGTCCCCACGAGGATAGAAATACAAGACTGTGTGTGTGTGTGTGTGTGTGTGTGTTTTATGTTATCTTTAAGATGGCACACTGGGGACATCACTGCTAGGAAACAAGTGTTTTTCCTCATCACGATGCCAATAAAGGAAGCGAGGGGATTGAAAAGAGACAAAGTCAAGTATAATAAATGGACTAATGAGCGTAAAATGCTAATACAGTACTTCATCATCGCTACGCTGAGCCGGAATTCTTTGTGGTAGGTGAGGTCCATGTACACAAAGTCAGAAAAGAAAATGAAGCTTTCATTACAACTCAAGTAACATCATTATTATCACGCAACACCAATTTTTCCATCACTGCAATCTTGATTATGATTAATATCGTATCTGAAAACACACCCTGCAGATGGTTTTTACATATTGCATACTGTGCATGCTGTCTAATCGCTGTTCCATTTTTGTTGTGCGGTAGTTGGAGAGAATACACCTGAGGGTGTTTAATCTTTCTTGCACCCGAGGAGGGGCTTTCATGTGGGTTTAATTAGCTTCTTTAACAACCAACACAGAGTAAGACTGGCTGCGAGCCAAACTTTAATCTTAGTCAACTCTAAAATGATTATTACCTCTTTTCACACTACACTTAACCCAGGCACAATTGCATTATTAAACTGTTAACCCTTAGATTACTGTGTTGTCGGTGCTGTGACAAGCAGCTAAATTAGCCCAGGGCTGCAATTGATTGAGGTGCAATAGCACTGCTTTACAAAGATGCACTGAAGAGCAGTGCATTTGTATTATTATCAAATAAATATAGCATTGTGATTTTGATGCTGATGGGTGCACGGCATCATTCAGCAATCATTTGGGTGTTTTCATCTAAAGAGACATTTCAAAATGCACATGTAAATCTAACTTTAATCAATTTGCTTTCAATTCAGCTTTAGGCTATATCACCAGATACAACACAGTCACTTCTAGGCACTTTTACAGAGAAAAACCAACCAATTCTGACTCTGAAAAGGAAAATCTCTGTCCAGCAACTGTGCTTGCAGTTTGTATAAATATACAAATTACTGAAATGAGTTAAACTGGACTGTATAGATTATACCCCATTCATGAAATAGGATTAATAGTTGCATGCTGTTCTTTTAAATGATAGAAGACAAACTGAAAAATCCCCGATGGAGCACAAAATAGATCCACACTAACTAATATATGACATTAATTACACTTGGCACATGATGAGTTACTGCAGTTCAGGCTGAACTATTTGAGGTTATATTTGTTTTGATGTGTTTCAGTTATACAAAAAATATTTTATAATTTCATGATGTCAAATTTTAAAACCTTTTCTGGAAAGTTTGAATCTATCTGTTTTCTTTTTTTCTTTACTGCTCTAAGCTGTTGTGTCTGTCAGTGTTTTGACTGTTAAGAGGTAAATCTCCAAACTGTTTAGGATGTTAGGTTAAAAAAATGAACACAATATATTTCTGTATGTTTTGGAAACAAGGAACATTAGGATGATTGTCATTTACACCCACAGATGTCCTGACAATTAATTGTTGTTGATTAACTTTTCTTATTTTTACTAGAGTAGACTGTATAGGATGCATACAATCTTTATATGATGCAGATGAATTAAACTCAATGAAATATATTTTTTTTTATAAAAATGTAGATGTTCATAAAAGGGAAAAAAATCAACAATGTCCACTGTAAAGTGTTGTAAAAATGTATGTTTTTCCCTTTTGAAATTGTTTATTGGTCGATGTTTACTTATTGCAAACATATATTTTTATTGTACATGTTAATCAGTATATCATTTTATTGTTAATAATTCATAATCCAACTATTAATGCCATAATCTTAATAAAGAATCATAAAAAAACATTTTGGATTGATTGTTCTTAGTATTATAATTTTTACTTTGACTCTGACTCAACTTCTCCACAAGTGTTATCTTGTAGATCATTAAGATATAATCTGTATTGTCAGCATTTTTAAATTATTATTACAATGAACAATTGGAACAAACAAAAATGTGGAAAAGAAGCTGGGTGATGGTGATACTGAATTTACATGTCCTCCATCATATTTTCATGTCATCACTGGAATCTCTTAGAGAGGAACTTGTATTGTCCTCTTTTTTTTTTTGGGTTCATGTTTCATCCCTTCTAAGTACTGAAAAAAGTGTGGCTGGCACTAAAAGCAAATAATCTGTAAGATTTGTTTTAGAATCAAATTATGTTACACTACTTCTAATTTTGTGATGTGGTTTTACAGTGTAAGAAAGATTTTAATGAAATAAATCTAATGTGTTTTGCATCAGTTGCACATAAATCCTTGATAAATCTTGAAAAGCACTAAGATGCATTTGATGCAGCCTTATTTTCACCTTCATCTGACAGCTTCATTCAAAATTTTGTGAACTTTTATGGTCAGGTGTGAAGTATACTGCACAGCAGACTGTGACCAGTACTAAAACTATAGTGCAGAGCAACACTGTTTCCGTGTCCTTTTAACATGACTGCTTCTAGACTGTTTTCAGTTCTATACTCAAGAACACACAAGCAGAGGTATACTCATCATCTATAAACCAGCAGCCATTGTTGACAAGCCCATTGTGTCAAACTCATTTTAGCTCAATGCCACATACAACCCTGCTTGATGTGAAATGAGAGTATTATCACCCATAAGGACAAGCAACACAGGGAAATGATTCCCTTCATCCACTACAGAGTGGCTTTTATATATGGCTGAAAAGTTCAGATTTACTGTACATTGAAAAAAAATATATTGTGGACAACAAAAATGTGCAAAGAAGAAAACGTGAAATCCTCTGAACAGTGATTCTCTTCTGACTTCTGTTGGTGGAAAGCCTGCCACCTGTTTCTGCAGCATTAGTGGAGCAGAGCAGCATCAGGAGGTTTTTCACACGGTGTTGAAAAAGGGATGTGCAGAAGTGTCCAATTTGAAAAAGTAAGGTCAAAGTACAACTCACTGGAGTTCATTAAAAAGTTGGAAAAAAAAAACAAGAGAAAATGTATTATTATCCAGGGAATACATGAGAACTGTTTGAAGGGAAAGTATCCATCGCCGAGTGTTTAATGTTAACAGCACTGTCTGAAAACTGTTGAACTTACTTTAAGACTCGCTCCTCATTTGTTTGCTCATAATCTCCTTGTCTGTCAGGGAAGCGACATTGTGGAGTGTGCACCATCTCCAAGTAATAGTCCGTGCTTGTATGAGTTTGCTGCCCCTGCTTCCTGTAAGCCACCAGAGGAACGACCAGGAGAAACAGAGGAGGGAGTGCAGGGTGAGAGAGGGACAGTGGGGAGGTGAAGATGTGGTGAAGCAGAACTCAGCTCAACCATCTAACTCACCTAAACAGAGATCGCTGAGAGAGAGAGAGAGAATCTCTTTAATTTAATTTAATTACTTCATAACATGCATTGCACCTAAGTCCTCCAGGTGTGGAGGTGTGTGTGATTACCTGCCTCTGGGTGTTGTTTGCCCCGTGATGGATGGGAGACTCGCCCAGTGTGTGTGTGTGGCCTGCTTTCAACGAGCCGGAATCAGCTCTGTAGACTAAATAAATACACTGAGAGCAGCAGAAAACAATAGAAAAAAAAAACCCTCAGTGGTAAAACAGGTCCACAGGCAGCATTGGAAACAAATTGAACGTAAGCATTTTTTTAATGGAAACGTGTTCACGACGCTCAATAAAGTGGCGCTGCGTTCAAGTTCTGTTTATTCACGCAAAGTTGTGTGCAAGATGAAGTGTTACTGTAATACACCCACATGCATTATCGTTGAAAGTTAGCTCGGCCTGCAGAAAGAGATTTGTTTTAGCTGACATACTCAAGCTGTGCTTAGCCAACTGACAAATTGACCACAGAGCAGAGCATATGCTGCAGGCTATACACTGGTGATGAACTCTCATAAGGACGCAGGCAGCAGCCATGCTGATGTTTAGCAGTCACATCGTAACGACAGAGCAAAGACGCAAGTCTGCTTGTGTGGGATGAAAACTTAATTACAGTCATAAGTAATGTTATTACATCCTTTGTCATATTGATACTGAAACTATTCTAGTGAGTTCATAAATGGAAATTTATATACACGAAATTGTGAAATCTGTACCAAGATTAAACTGTGCAACGTTTTTTATCTTTATGTTTAACTTTTTTTTTTTGCTATTTATGTTAAACAGATTTTGCCAGTGGAGCTGTGGGGTGGAAGGAGAAGACACAGACCTCTGAGAGAAATGCATCTTTCATGTTTCATTTTTCATCTCATCTCCTTCTTAGCTGTTTTCTGTTTTTATATCACCACTATTTGAAAAAAAACCCAAAACAAACAAAAAAAGAATTCTCTAGCTGGCTGATGGCCGACCAATGTTTGGGTGAAATTTCTCTCTGCAACTCTGATGGTCTGTATTCTGTCTCAACAGTTTCAGTGCTCGGATACATTTCACAAAACTTTGGAAGAAAGGCAGTTTTTTTAAGAATAGTGCGGGGAAATTTATTTGCACCTATGAGGGCTGAAGTTTTTCTGCCTTTATGAAAAGGTTTGATGTATCCTTGCATTTTTATGACAAACTTGGCAGAAAGCACTGTGTTTACATATCTGGCTGCGACACTATCTGACATTTATAGTTGAATTTCTGCTGACCTGGTAAATGTAAGTGTAATATTCTCTCTGTTTTTGTCTCTATGACACCTGAGGGAAATATCCTGTCCTCATCAGCTGCTGAACGCTCCGATGTGTTTACCAGCCAGTCTCTAACTTCATCTGCTTGCCTTTTGGCATTCAGCAGGTACTGTAGACTGAGTTTTTATAGCTTTCTTTCCATTAAAGCGGGTCCCTGCTGTGGCCTAGCAGGAGTGGAACCAAAACAGAGTGAAACAGTTTGAGAGTTTCAGGCCAGATTGATTAAAAAAAATGAGCTGGAACTCATGAGAGCGGTTGCTAACACTGCGAGGGAGCTGGTCTGGGCAATGGCTCTGTACAAGTTCCTGTCACTGTTTTCATGCTGTCGTTTTCTTGCAGAAACAAATCGCGACTGAAGGTTAAGGGAAACGTATATGAGAGCAGCAAAGTGGTGTGGGAGTTAGAACTCTTGATTCACAGTGAAAACATATCCAGTTTGCACCCACAGTTTAAAAAAAACCAACATAAATTTAAAGCGATACTTCAACATTTTGGCAAATTGGCCCATTTAGCGCAATTCCTTAGTCATTTCGAACGGCATACTTACTTTTTTTGTGAAGGCGAGCTGTTGTTTATTCAGAGGTGAGTCGGGGAAGGTTTTCTGGACGGACACAATGGAGGTGAACAGTATTTTTGCTTCCCCTCGTCAAACTAATCAAATACACAATCCAACAACCCCCAAACACTTTGGTGGACACGTTATAATCCACACATTCACTACGCTGTGAAATATTGATGCAAAATTATGAGATTGAGGTGTTTATACGAAGATTGCTAAAACGGAACTACTTACTAAACATGGCGTCTGGGCGTAGTGATTTCAAAAGAAAAAGTAGTTCCCAGTATTTGCTTCAGTGTCGTTACGCTACAATATTACTTGTTGGTGTTCCACAGCGTAGTGAATGTGCGGAATATAACGTGTCCATCAAAGTGTTTGGGGGTTGTTGGATTGTGTATTTGATGAGTTTGACGAGGGGAAGCAAAAATACCATCCACTTCCACTGTGTCCGTCCCGAAAACCTTCCTCGACTCGCCTCTGGATAAACAACAGCTCGCCCTCACCAAAAAAGTAAGTATGCTGTTCGAAATGACTAAGGAATTGCGCTAAATGGGGCAATTTGCCAAAATGTTGAAGCATCGCTTTAAGCTTATTTATTTATTTTTTGATTTTGAATTTCCCAGAAGGGAAATTGTCTGCTTCTCTGTTTGTCCTGAGTTGTGCTGACAAACCTTTCCACGTTCTGCCTTTCTTTCCATATAAGATGGATGGAGAGATGGATTGTCGGTGTTGTAACAACACGAAAGCTAGTGATACCCGTTTCTACACCGCATTTTGATTTATCTTGGTGCGTCCAGGAAATGACTTGGAGTGAACACATCCTGCACACACCCTTCTCTCCTGATTATCCTCTCTGTTTGCAGCCAGACAGACAGAGCGCGGCACCGGCATCCACTGAAAATCAGTGTTCATCGAGGTATTACTGTATCTTGACATGATAATCTTCTTTTTAAATGCACCGCTGCTCACTTCCCCCCCATCACAGAGCACCACAGACAGCTCATACATTATAATTGAGCGCCTTTTCTCTTTCCTTTTCCCCATCTTTCTCTACGTCACACCCACTGACTCTCCCCACACATCCTCTCGCCACTCTCTGCAGCTCGAGTGTCTCAGTGTGAAAACCTCATTATGTTCTGTTGCCGGACCTGCAAACTCAATTGGACAGCGAGCTGCAGTCCGGGTCTGAGCCGGAGCCTCTTGTGCTGTGCTGTGGGTGTGGATGCATGTGCATTCATTCCTCATTTGTGTGTGTGTACGTGAGCATATTTCTATGTGGGATCAGTGTTGGAGAAGTCAAAAAGGGCTTTGTCCGTGTGAGAGCTTCCATGTCGGGGTTTTTTCTTTTGGTATTGAATAATTGTGTCGGCAGTGTGATTTGACTGATAAATGGAGGACTGTGGAGAACTGGGCTTTTCATAAGACTTCAACATGATTCGCTTAGCTTTGATGCTACCTTCATTCTTACGTCCAATAAAAATCCTTCAGAAGGGCATTTTTACATCCAGTATCTGCGTGGAAATATAAATGGCGAGGAAACTGTTTCATGTCATCCTAAAAGATAAACCACATGAAGAATTTTTTTTAACCTTAAGTTAAAAGCCTTTTGATACGTTTACTAAAAATGCTGTCAGACATGAATTTAGACCTCGTCTTTGTTGTGAGGATTGTGTGTGAATGCTGAAAAACCTGAATGTGAGATAACAGCCCTTTGTCCAGTTTGATCTCTCTTCTGCATTCGACTGTCTCTCCCCGGAGCATCTCTCGGACGGACTACACACATGATGGTGCACCGTTTCCAGACTTCTGATGTACCGAACAGAGAGAGAGAGAAAAAAAAAAACACTCTCAAAGAAGCACAGCGGGTTCTTCAGTGGATGATCCAGCTCATATTGGCCAGTCTCTGATGAGTAATTAGTAGGAGGATTCAATTATGCTCAGAGATAGCCAGAATCTGAAACTTGGTTAACTTTGCATTAGCGGCTCCTTCCTCACCTCCTGTACTGAGACGGACATAACAGAGAGAGCGGCAGAGCCGAGCAGCATTCTCAAACAGCCCCATTCATCATCCTCCACAGTCCTATCTTTTTGTGTCAGGGATAGCCTTGTTCACTCGGACTGGCCAGCTGTGACTGGGGGGGGGGGAAGAGAAAAGTCTTAACTAACCAGACATTTCGGCATCATCTGGAGAGAAATTAGAGTAGACAACACACTGCGATACACCACAGAGGACATGAAACACAGTCTGACCCAAAGCATTAAATAACATGATTATGGTAGATTTTTGTTGCTCATATGGTTAATAATGTGTTGCTACTGTTAAAGGTAAGCCGTATTTTCTCTAGAAATTGAAAAAAATATCAATTCAAACTGAAGCTGTTTGTATAAACATTGTCCTCCAGTTCTGTAGAACCTACACAGACTTTATGTCTTTAATATCATTTTCTGTCTTTACAGTAATAGTAATGAATCAATTCATCCATCCAGCACTAAAAATAAATCATCCATTTAGGATCATAAACTTACAGTATCTTGTATTCATACCCTTTTAACTTTTCAGCATTTAATCATATCACAACCACAAAAGAAAATGTACTTCATTGGGACTTTATGTGATAGAACAGCATGGCGTGCTGCAAAATTGAGAAGTGGAAGGAAAATGATACATGGTTTTCAAATGTTTTCACAAATGAAAAACCGAAGTGTTGGGTGAAAAAGTGTTCCTACCCATCCAGTCCAGTGCAACCAAGTGCCTTCTGAAGTCACCTAAATAATAGAGATAACCTGTGTGCAAGATAGTCTCAGTATAAATCCAGCTGTTCTGTGAAGGCCTCAGATGTTAATTGTGAATAAACGGCATCATGAAGACGAAGGAACAAACCAGGTCAGGGAGGACGTTTAAACTGAGGTTAAGTATTCCAAGCTTTGAACGTCTCATGGAGCAACGTGCAATCTGAAGATGGACAGAGTATAGCACGACCCCAAATCTACCAAGACACGGCCGGGAAAGGAGAGCATCGATCAGAGAGGTAACAGAGACTCATGGTCGCTGGAGGAGCTGCAGAGATCCTCAACTCAGGTGGCAGCATCACACTGAGAAGATCATTTTCTTCAGGAAGGACTGAGAGGCTGGCCAGAGTTGATGGGAAGCTGGATGGAGATAAATACTGGGCAATCTTGGAGGAAAACCTGTCAGTTTCTGCAAAAGGCTTGAGATTGAGGCAAGGGTTCACCTTCATGTCCGACTACAACCCGAAACATTACAGCCAGAGCTACGCTGGAACAGCTTAGATCAAGTAATAGCGTATGAAGGGGTATGAACAGTTCTGCAAGCCACTGATGATGATACAATGATTGAAAGCAGCATAAAAAGAGCTAACTCCAACACTCCATCTCTATTTTACCTTTGTTTTCATGTCTTAAAGGTCTAGAGGGAAATAACTGTTGAGCTGCTAAACTCTCCTCCGTGTTTCCAGGTAGGCTTAACACTGTTGTTGAGATACAGCAGAGTTTCATCTGGGAGAGAGTTGGCAGCAAGCAGTGCGAAGCAGGATGACAAACCCAAAACCACGAACTGCGGAGAGCTTGAGGGAGCTGCTTAAACAAATGTGTTGGTTGCTGTCTCTAATTATTGTTCAAGACTGAAAAATGCTTTGACATATTTATCAAGCAAGGAAATGTTTTAAACTGGTCAACTCCGTTTTAATTGCACCGACCAAAATGATATAGTGACGTTTTAACCATCACCACAAATACATGTCTCTCATGGATAACTGGAAGGTGGGCGACGTCCCACTGTCGGAAATACATCTGGGACCTCTCAAACTGGCAGCTGTCCGCCATTAAGGTGGAAAGTTTTGAAAGGCTTCCAGGCTGGGTTTGATAACATCTAACATAATCGGCACACAGATAAATGAGTTATTCTCATTCAATTTCACTGTATTTTGTTTCTCATTAGCAGGCATAAAGGACAACATTTCCCTTTGCTAGTTTAGTAAAATAATAAAGTTGTTTGTAACTCTACGGCTTTATGTCAACAGTCCTCGCAATTGTTCTATAAGATTATCTTAGAAAATAATGTTGATGCACTGAAATGTAGCATGAATATAAATTGTATCGCCTGCATGTCACTCAGTTCCTTCTGGCTTATGTATTTGATGATGACGTTTTAATTTTTCCTGTAGTGAAAGGGACATAAAGCCTTGTGGCTGGTTTGTTTTGGTCACCTGAATGCTGAACACTGGGAAATGCATATACCTTCCCAACTGCCAACTGCTGTAATCTGAATTAACTTTTTTACTGTGCTCAGTATGGACAGGAAGTATCCAAATCCCAGTGGGACATCACTTGAGGGACTTCAGCTTCCACATTTACAGCTTTATCCAGCTTAGAGAACACACGAAGACTAAGTACAAAGTTAACCAGAAAACTATCAGAGTGGCTGCAGCAGATCCCAGAAACATCGGAAGCCTCGGCCAAGAAGAGTGCAGTCCTACTGCGCAGAACCCTCCAAGCTGCAGGCCTCTTTGAAACAGAAACAGGAAGTCATAGATGTAACGGCATTAATCTTGCAGCTTCAGTGTTGATAAATGCTAAAGTTCAAAGCTGTGAGTCTTTCACAGCCACTCTGAAGCATCGAGGAGTCAGGACTCCTGGTCCTGGAGGGATGCAGTCCTGCATGTTTTCAATGTCCTGCTGCTCCAACACATCTGAATTTAATGAACATATCCTGATAAAGCTCTGTTAACGAGCCAATCATGACTATCAGCTGTGCTTAAGTGACGACACACACTGAATCCGTGCAGGAATGCGACCCTCGAAGGACCAGGACTCCTTCCAAATTGCCCTATATGTAGGACGAGTAGAGAAGAAAGGCAAGTAGAGATACCTGAAAGTCTTCTGCTGTAAGAAAGCAACTCAGACACTGTACTGGTTTCTTTGTCTCGTTCTGCTCATTTTTACTGCTCCTTTTGCTTTAGCCTTCTTGTGCAGAATTTCAAACAGATGTGTTAACGACTTTCATTTCTCACTTGCTGTTGTTTTTCTCTTAACCAGCTAATTGTTGAATTTAATAGTTTTTGTGTGCTGTTTCTGCTTGGAATTTCAGGTGTTTTCGGCCAGATGAAGGTCATTTAGCCTCGCTTTCCACCGAACACACACACACACAGCAAGATTAAAGATGCTATAGGTGTCACAACATTTATTTTTGTTGTTCATGATTAACCTTCAAGTTTAATCTCGGGTCAAAAAAAAAAACGGCTTGGGGATCAATTCAGGGATTTGATGTGCAGGAGGACACACGTGGAAAGTAGTTCTGAAAATGAGTTCAAGAGATCAGCAGAGCACAACATGAGAGTTGTTAAAGTACATTATCTTGATGGAAACTGTATTTCCATCAAGATACTTTAACTGATGAAAGATACACCAACAAAAACTATGACATTTAAAGAAATAGTGGTTCAAACCTTAAACGGTCACAAAGACTCATCATTACAGTCCTCTAATGAAATATCAGTGAGTTGTGACCACCTTTATAATCTGTGTATTTACACTAACAATTTTTTTTAGAATAGAGTATACGCTTTGTTTTTTTAAAATTTTACTTTAAATACAAGATGATGAGAAATGAACAGCTACTATTAATACATATAGTCAACTGCAGAATTTTTCTCATCCCGGAAAAGGTTCCAGTGAGTGAACTGCTTTAATGCTCCCTGTCTGTTCCAGCTGTAAACCTTTTATCTCAGGTTTGCTTCATGTGGACCAGTATGATACCAGAGCTCCTCAGAAATGGTCAGTATTGAATGATCAATCAAATTGATACGGTATTATAATCTGTGATCTGTCCTCTTGTATGGTAAATGTTCTTTTTGTCATGTTTGTTAAAGATACTTTCCAGCCACACGGTCGTAAAGTACTTAGCATTCTTATATGAGTTCTACAGTACTCTGAGTGCTATCTAACCACTTAGCTCCAGGAAAAAAGCGAGAAAGCTGCCTGGTCAGCAATGACAGATATTCGAACTGAACTGAGCTTAACGCATCCAAAGTACGATCCATGATTCTCACCTCAAGCACCAGACAGACAAATTAACAGCTGGCTGTTGCAAACAATTGGACCCTTTTAACAGAGACAGATTTTCCCCTCAGGAGCAGGTGAAAAACAAAACAGACCAAAGAGGATGGCGACTATTAGGTTTATCTTCATCACTTAGAGGGAAATACATTACAATCAGCAGCGTTGTTGCTCCATGCTCCCTGAATTATAGCTGCAGCAGATCCTGATAGGGGGCTTCAAGGTTATATCTGGAGATCGATGGCGTTGGCTTTCGTTGGATGAATTCTGATGATGACCACGAAGCAACAAAGTTTTCCCAATTCTACAGCCCCTTTCAAATGCTGCCCTGAACGGACGTTTCCTCCACAGCTATCTCAAAGATTCAATGCACGTAGGAAGCATGACAGTTTGTGAGGCGAGATTCCTACTTGGTGTTTGTCTTTAACCCCACTCAGCATTCACTTATGAATGACAAACCTGAACAAATGTGATCCTCAGTAGAGTAAAATATTCTAATTGTCACTATTGGCTTTCACCCCAATCAACTAGGAAACTAATCAAATTACAAAAAAAAGCCCAAATGTGTGATATCAGTGGCGCTGAATGAATTATAACACACTTCAAAAGTGTCACCAAAAAGAGCAGTGGACTCCAGCTCCGTTTCTAATTCTTCATGTTTTGCAGCACTGTCGTCAGTCTTATTTCATGAACTTTGCCTGGCAGGCTACCCAGTGTTTAAAGGTCCCGTCCTCTGAAGACCAACAAGCCCGCTTCCTTTGAAGGATACAACCCCTTAATTGATTGAGACACAGCTACATATGTCTGCTGTGCTCTGATTACATTTCCTCAGAAAAACCAAGGAAAACGAGCTCGCGCTTTAATTCCTCTTGCTATGCACCAAATTCACCAAATCACAGCCAGAAACTGTACTGCTGCTGGTGTCATGTTGCTGACTTGAGATGAGTTAACCTTTTTCTGTGAATTCAGTCATCATCACACACAGTGAAGAAGCCCTCAGCAGGTGGGTCAGTCCTCAAGAGACAGATGCTTTCTGCATCCTGGTTGTTATTCTTTACCCACTCAAACACTGACCGAAAGCTGTGTCTTCCTCACACACAGAGAGTCACTGAAGCAGACTGTCCTCAGCCTGTACATCAGTCCTCCTCATCCTCTGCACCATTCCTCATCTGTTCATCCCCTCTCCGTTCAGCTAATGATACACTCCCCCCACCCCGTCAGGCTGCATCACTCTTTGAAGTTAATGAGTCAAAACTATCAGTCGTTTCGCTTTTAATTAGAAAACGGACAGAATGATTACATTTTTAATTGAAGCTGTCATTTTCAATTAAGATATGACATCCCTGAGAAGCGCTCTCCTCTCTCAACCTTTTTATTTGTTCATTTATCAGCAGCCCTCTCAAGATGTTCCACTCATGTGCCCACTGATCTCGTTCCTATCCTTTTCCTCTTCTTTTGCTGTTTAAGACCCTTTATATCAGTCATGATGGCCCCACTGTTGTCAAGCATTACCACAGCTTGTCCTAATGAGTTTAATGTGTTATTTTTACACTAATCTTACAATCTTGTCTTGCTCTTCTTCATCTTCAGTACATCTCACTTGCTCATGGATTTAGTTTCAACACAACTGAAACGTTTTCTTTAGCTGTCTTTGTGTGGAGGACATCGTTATGATGCACGAACAAATCTCGTGTCGGAAAATTAGTGGAGGGAATTTGTTTTGTGGGTTCGTCTAATACAGCTCATAAAAATCAAATTAAGGGAGAAATGAAACACGAACCAAACTGTTTAAAAAAAAAATAGCAATAAATTGCCTATTGTTAAAAAGTCTACAATCTTTTTTTATTAATGAAGCCAACTTTGTAAAATCTTCACTTTCTTTATTTGTTCTGTTGTTTTTGTTCCCCGAACACCTTTTCCACAAAAAGCAAGGTCATACGTGAATGTTTTTTTGTTACAGCAGAGTGGAGTTTTCTATTAGAAGAAAAAGAAGTAATTTTTAATGGGCTCCCAAGTACTTCCTTTGACAGACTCTCTTTCAGCAGACAGGCATCCCTGCCCCAGATTTTATGGCGCTAACTCATGAAACGTAATTACTTGTGAGATATTTCTCTGATCCGTGAACAGCCCTTCCTGTATAACATCACGAGCGCACTATGAACGTACGGCGCCCTCTGAACGGAGGCTGCTGCAGGCGATTAATGCAGGAAAGTCCTGTTGATCTGTGCTGACAAATTATTTAAAATATGTCAGGATTTCAAGGCACTCCGTCAACTTGTTTCGTCAGGTTTGTGGTGTATCTGGATTCTATAAACGTCTTATTCTGTCCTGTTCCCAGTTCGTTTTCAGACTTTCTTTAGAAATTCCTCAAATATCATGTTAGGTGATGAACTATGAACGATGACTTTTATTTTTCTTCGGCCAGACATGACCTACAAATTGGATGAATAACAAATTGGTCAAAGTATGTTATGTAATTAATTAGTTTTTTTTATATATATATATATTTCAAGAGGAAATCAAACAATGAAACACACAGTGAGTTATCTGCATAGATGTGCTGCACCTCGATGCTCAAAAAATATCAGAAGTTTCAATTGAGCAGCATAATTTCCTTTTAGATCGCTATTTGTCAGTTTTAGGAAGACAAGCTTGTTTTGCCTTAAATCCACTGTGGACCTGATTCTCTAAGCTTGCTCAGTAAAATGTTTAAACACATAGATTGTGCTTTCTGTGCAGTGCGTATTGATTTCCTCAGAATAACACCATGAGTGAGATTTACACACAAAAAGGAATGCTTCACTCTGTGTAGAAGATTTCAAAATTCTTTATAATAATCAAGTGGAAACTGTTTCAGTCCTCTGTTGGTTTGCTTGCAGAAGAAAAGTTGGAGACGATCCGTCACAGAGTCAAATGCAATCTGAGGTGCAATACACAAATTATCTTACGAACAAAAGCTGTGGTGAGCCGACTGAGGAATCGTCGCACTGACAGCAGCGTCTCTGCAGACCTCTGAGCTGACTCATATTTCTATTCATTTGAAGGTAAAACAGATGCGACCATAAACAGTGGAAGTGTTTTCAGAGGTAATAAACTATATTGAAGATTGTGCATCAATTTGTTCATCAATATTTTTCCTAATGTTCCGTAATCATGAAGGCTGTCATTTTGAGTGTGACAGATGGGATTCTTAGCATGTCAAGATCAGATTTCACGCATGTAATATCACTTTTTGCACCAGTTTCCATACCAGAAACCCCCCAATAGATCAGGCCAATTGTGCCAAATCGAAGTATTTTGTGAGAGTTTGGTGCCATTATGCATATTCAACAAAATAATAAAAAGAACTCTTTGGTTTAGGAAAATAAGAGTGCCAGTGAAGAGACCAGTCAAAGGCAAAGTCCAAGAATGAAAGTTCAAAATGAAACCAGCCTTCATGTACTCCATTTCTCTGTGATAAAAAAAAAACGACCTCAGATGAACATATAGTAGGTAACATAGCATAGATATAGCATATATGGCATAGGTTGCATAACGCAATTATGCATTGCTCAGCTGAATTGTAATATTTTGACTCAGTGTCAACTGTGACAAACGTATACCATGAAAACTAAAACAGCAACAGTATCACACCACACAAATACTGAGGCTACTTTAATTCACCGGAACATGATTTTTATTGGGTCTAAACTTGGTTTTTGAGCTGCTGCCTCCTATAAAAGCTGCTGGGTGTTAATGTCAATTTAGAGTGAGCAAACACACTTGCTACACTCTTTACAGCTTAAAGCTGACAAGCAAGAAACACTTTTCTTGCTTTCAAATACCCGCAAAATAATGAAAATCCATGTTGTATATGCAGTGATGCAGTGGTCAGCAATCCTGTGCCTCACAGCCAGAAGCTCCGAGTTCAGGTGGGACTGTCTGTGCAGACACGACATGCAAATAAAAATATGTACTTTGATTTCTTGAACTCACCATATGAACACTCTATAGCTAATATTATGTTTAACTTAACTTAACTTAGTTAACTCCTATTTTGGGTTTAAATACTTGAGTCTGCTTTGCACTTAAAGACCATGCCCATTGGAGTTCACTGCTACAGCACAGCAAAGTGAGACATGCCTTCACTGAAGGCCAGACCACCTCAGAAAAGTTTCCTTGTTTTAGAAAATTAAACACTTCCAACAAAAATACAAACACTATTTAGACAATAGGTGCAGATAATTAAAAAATCTAAAGTATATATGCAGAGTATATATACCATTGTGTGTCTGTGTCTTTCTCTCGTGATAACATCGGAATAAGTGGAGTTCTTAAACTAATTTACTGAAACAAACATTTTTTGAACTAACTGAAATGTAAATTTGATGAAGACAAACTGCAGTAATAAAACAGGGTGTACATAAAAACATTAGTGAACAGATATGGTTATAGGACCTATTAATTATGAAACCAGAGGTAGAAAAATTGGTATATCTTTTCTGTTTCCATGGTACATTGTACTTGGACTTATAATTTTCCTGATATGTGCATAGAATATAATAGAATATAACTATAAGAGCAAGATGTATATACAATGTATGGGTTTACTCTTTCATGAATATATATGCAGTTTAATTTTGCCATAGCTGACATGCATAAATGAAGCAATTATCCATCATTATGCTTGCAGTGTGGGCTTCCTCCACTAATCTGCATTTCTCAGATGCAATCTCTACCAGTGTTTACATGTTTCTGTTTTTGATCCAACCTGTCCTCCCTGTCTTTGCCCACTCTGTTCTGCATTCTTCATCTCATTCCTGTTTCCTCTCCTCCTTCTAGACCCGGAGGAGTGGGAAGCTCTGGCACCATGCAGTCCATTTCCTGTTGAGAGAGAGAGAGAGAGAGAGAGAGAGAGAGAGAGAGAGAGAGAGAGCGAGAGTGAGAGAGAGAGAGAGAGAGAGAGAGAGAGAGAGAGAGAGAGAGAGAGAGAGAGCGAGCACATTGGATAGATAAAGCTTTAATGGTTGATTGAGGATGGCCAGGATAATAACTTCGGTCTTCTGACTGGACTGAATATTGGTTTGATGTAAAATTAAATGTGTTCATATCTGAACATCTGATAAGTATGTTTTCTTCAATGAACTAATGCATCTCTTTGTCCTCCTGAATATTTCGGAATCAGAAAAAAAAACAAACTGTCCAAGAAGAAAAGTCACAGGCAAATAATTAAATTGAATTCATAATCGTAATTCAATCTCACCCTCATAAAAGAGCCTCTCTGAATGTCCGCGTGTCATTTGCTTTCATTTCCCGGGCCTGCAAGAGAACGTGAATGTCAGGACTCTCAAAACAACTACAGGAAGAAAACACTGCCTCAGCCCTTCAGGTGCACGGTGGCCATAAGCAGGGAAAGATTTCCAGAGAGTAAGTGCAGTCTTTACTTGATTTGTTCAGATGATTAGAAACTCCCCAGTAATTCTGTCTCTAAGTATCCTCATAAACATACACGGCGCCTCCTCTGCCTGTATCATCAGATCCTACAGTGCAGCTGGATTTTCTCATTGAGATGTAAAGAGCGTTAATTGGAGGCTGATTGCAGCCGTATGAGAGCTTTCATCCAAACCGCAGTAGTTAGTTTTTACTTTGTGTCTATTGCCACCTTGAAATGCATATTGTGCTCTTTCCAGCACAGCTGCTGCTCGGCAGAAACTTCACTAGTGTGGGCCTGTTTGTTTTCACAAAGTGACTGTTAAAGACTGTTGTTTCAGTGACGGCGCTGAAGCCGCCTTTAAATATATATTAGATATCTTCAGAGGAGCAGTGAGTTAACATACATCTATCCATTTTGTGTCGTACTTTATCAAACTCAGGAGCCAGTTAGTAGTAGGTCCTTCATAGATCCTGCACACACACTGTCACAGACACGGAATTGGTAGAGACCAATTAACTCAAGTTTTTGGACAGTAGAAACAAATCAGGGTGCACAAAGAAATCCCACACACGCACAGGGAAAACATGCAGACTCCACTCATATAGGAACGCAAGTCCAGACTTGCACTGAACTAGACTTGCAAAAAGTTAATCACGACACCGTTGAGCAGCTAAGACAACAAATCACTCATTAGATTAGAATAAACCACAATTGTGGTATAACTTGCTTAACACATTTAGGGAGGGTTTGCTGTTTCATGTCAATCTACATGTTCCATTAAAGGTGCTGTAGGCAGGATTCGGCATCTCCGCCATCTTGCTTAGGGTTACCTAAGCAAGGTGGTGATTTGACCCATCTAAGATGGCGATTTGAAACCCAGCACAGCCAATCCTGTCCTGTTTTCTCTGACATCACGCCCTTATGCAAGTTAAGCCCCTCCCACAAGAACGTGCAACCAATCACGGTTAGAGCCTCAGGGGTTCTTCTGATTGGTCAAAGATACTGGGAGCGGTGGAGAATCCTTTTCAGCTCAGAACAGAGACAGATGGAAACGCTGCGCCCTCTCGGTGGTGCAATTATGCTACACTCCTAAACGATTATCAATGGATACTCTAACATTTAATCCAAAGAAAACACAGAAAAATTAGCATTGATTAGCAAAATCCTGCCTACAGCAGCTTTAATTTTCCCATCAGAAGAAAAACGTTAGCAAGGAAAATATATGTTTTACATTTGCTTTGAGACTGTGAAACTCTGTGATGTAGAGTGATACCCCGTCAAAAATTAATTGAAAATATTTTTGGAAAGTTAACAGACAAAAAGACACCATTTATAAATTCCTGTCAAGTGATTACCTGATTATTTTTAATATTAAGAAAGTGATTTTTTTTCCTGACTTAGAGGTGCATTAAGGAGTTTGCACATTTTATGTGAAACAGCGCCCCCTGCAGGCCTTGGGCGTAATGCAGCTTAGTGAAACACTCGTGCCTGTGGCTCGCGTGCACGGAAGAGAGGAACTCCTTCCTGGCTCGTTTAGTAGCGCTCAAGTAAGATTTAAGTTTCTTTTACCTGGTGGAGTCTGTGCTGGAGCTGTGGCAGTGCTAGAAGCCAGTCTTTTCTTACTTTCTGGAAGATCCTGCTCAGTTGTTGCTCACTAAGCATCTGGAGGAGTAATGGCGGACAAAACGAAACCTAACAGCCGGAGCGCGCATTATGTCATTCCTTTCAAATTCTCCCAAAAAAAAATGCTGGTGCCGGACCAGCACTGCAACTTTCAAGTGACAATTTAGCGCTGTTAGAGGTACTTGTAATGAATATGTCAGGGCACATTGTACACATCATTAAAAATGTGTAACATATTTATGGTGGAAAATAAGTATTTTTAAAGTTGAAAAACTCCTTAATGCACCTTTAAAGCTAGGGTTGGCGATCTTGGAAAACTAGCATGTAGCACGAATGTAGCATCTCCCAAGGCTCCGCCCAGCTCCCACCCCATTGGAGGAGCTCAGTTGGGAGCGGAGACGCAGAGACGTTCCGCGCGTGCGGTGCGCGCGGTGCGCGCAGCACTTCCGCGTCCAGTGCGTTCCCGGCGTAACCTGTCCTCAGCGCTTCGTTTCTCTTCGTTTTTCTTTATTTGCACTATGCCAAGTATGGCGCACTCACCGGTAAGTAAAGCCCCAAACATTCTTCTCGGCCATTTTGCAACGACGCTCCGTCCTTCTACGCGCGCACTGAATCAGGGTCAGTGCACGCCATTGACATGTACGCGCAGGGGGCAGGTCGAACGGCGAAGGGATTTGATTGGTTTAAAAAAAGGTGTCCCGTCAAGACGATTGGTTGATGTTTTTCCCGTTTTACTCCTGCTGTAGATAGCGGATATTTTCCAAACTACTTTAAGAACACGCTATGAATTGTTTCCCATTGGGTCATAAAGATCATTTTAACCAGTATTTAAAAAAATGTATCTCATTCAAATCGCCAACCCTAGCTTTAATGTAAGAATAGCCATGAACCAGTAATGATAATCTGGTGTGTTCACATCAAAAATAGTATTACAGTGGTAAGTGTAGTGCATCAGTACAGTTGTTTATGTATTTTTCTGAGCCTATAGCCTACTCCTTCACTTTTACTGAAGTTGAATGGATACACAGGGATCTTCATGTGTAACTCTACTGAAGAATGTGAGTTCATTTGTCGCTGTAAACTACTGGGGAGATGAAAAGTGATTAATGTGCCATTTAATACTACAATAACAATTACATTCAACAATACAACACAGCAGTGAAACAAGCAGGAGATGTTTGGGAGTGAAGGTGGCTGCAAAATAAACGAGGCACTCCAGAGGAGCGTTTCAGTTCGAGGGGACTGGCGGGTAATTATTAGTAATGTTGCTTACAAATTTATCGGACCCAATAGGCTTGCTTGGAGCTCTCGAGGCTCACGGATCTCTCCAGCACAGTTCTTCCTTCAGCTCACAGCTCAGCGGGGTGAACACTTAGAAACCCTTCACCCTCCATCGTGACTCTGCCTCGGCTGCCTGATGAATGCCCAGAGCAGGCCGTCCAATACCACCAACACTACCAAAGTATTTAACCATGATGGATGGTGTTTGAGAGTGTCTCCACTTTGTTCAGAAAGTTCCCCCAGTCTGCATTAAGGCATTGTCAAATCAGTAACTCGTGTTCCCAAGTCGGTTACACACATTGTTCTGAGAAAACCGTGCGAGTTATTTAGTACAAACTGCCTGTTCCTCCATAACAATCAGGTCTGAAAAGGAAAAAATACTTAAAGGGATTAGATGTTCTTTGTCAGACAGAAAATACAGCAGCTAATGTGTATGTGTGCATGTGCCGTGGTGTTGCTTAATGTGTGTGTTTAGAGACAGCCTCAGGTCTTAGGGATGGCACTGTTCTGCTGCTCCCACTTTAATTGGCTGCTGGCCCCTCAGCCTCGCCTGAATGGAGAGTCATTTAGGGACCTTTCACTCTCGCAGAGGATTGTCGGTTGCTTCTGCAGGAGAAATTGCATTCCTGTTTCCATACAATGGCTGGTCTGAGTTGGAAGGGGCAAGAGTATCACTGTCATTATCATGACAATGGAAGCTAATTCCACTGCCACCGGCGCCATTCTGAAACCCTCTGCAGCACCAGCTTATCAGGGGGCACCATGAGACCAGCGGCGCAGAGCGCATGAGGCAGAGTCGCACGCGCAGGGCGCGCGCGCTCAGACAGACACATGCACATTCTGGACTGTTTACACAGGATGTCGAAAGCATGAACCAACACTTCAGCAAAAAAATAAGTTTATTAGGCAGCAGATTTCAGTTAATCACCCACTGCATGGTCCAGCATTTCTCCACAATCAGGTTCTCCTCGGTACGAACATCTGACTCATGACTCTGGCAACACTTTACAGATTCATGCATTACAGGGATGAAGGTTTGGGGACCATCACTTTTCTAAGCATACAATTCTATTCTTGTTTTCAAAGTTGCTACACAGGTTTTCCCAAAAGCTGAACACATATTCAGACCCTTCCTCTATTTCTTTATTATTTCGTTGCGTTCATTTTTCTTTTCTTATCTGCAATTTTCCCATTTTTCACCAGGCTAAAATGGCTTATAGTTTTAGTGATACTTCTGATTTTTTGGGGGTTTTAAGCAGGAGGTGTCAGAACCACAGGGATAACTGGCTTGTGGCGGCCAAACGTTCACAGTGACGTCGCTTTTTGATCCTTCGATGTCGCCTCTTCCTATCATTGTGAAGCAGAATTCACCAAGCGTTGGATTGTTCACCCACTAATAGGGACTGGAGCTGGGTTTGGACCGTCGTGAGCAGGTTAGTTTTACTCTAATGATGATGTGTTGCTGCAATAGTAATTAATAAACTAAAGTGTATCTTCTGTTGTTAGGTTTCATAATGTTTTTTTTTTTAGCCTTTTTAGCTGTTTGTGCCATTTCCTTTTTTCTGTTTCCCTTTTTAAGTGATTTAAACATTCATTTATTCGTTTCCACTATTACAGCATATTCATTGTTATTTTTTCAAACATTTATAACTGATTCAGCAAATTCAGTTATTTTATTGTTTATCTCCTCTCACAGTTTAGACTCCCGTGATCATTTTTCTGTTTTCGGTGTTTCTAGTATTTTTAGCTGTTTGGGTTCTTTTCCTTTATAGCTTTTCAAGTGGTTTTAGTTCAAGTAGTGCTGTACGAATCATAAAATTTTGAATTTTCACCCAGTTCAGCCATTTTTTTTTTTTACTTCTCTGGACATTTTTAGCCAGCAGATTAAAATATTTTATTTTCAAACTATTTTTGGAAATGAATCTGGCACACAACTAAAATAATGATCAGATTTTTTTAAGGCTCCTTCTGTGTTTAATGTCATTAACCCACTGGTCTCTACACTGTGAGCTCATTGCATTGAGACAGCTGCTTGTTTAATCGATGCCAAAGGCATGCGGTGCAGAGGCACTTAAGCTGTAAAAATATAAAATGTGTAAAATGGGTGTTCAGTGGAGCTGAAAGACGATTAGCTCTGCTTAAGTACCAGACCCCCTCGCTGTTTCCTCCACTCGCATTATTTCACTGCAGTGCTGCCCCGGTTATCTGAAGCCTGTAGCCCACCTCTCTTTCTTCTGATACGTCATGAAGAATCCAGCAGCACTAAGAAGAGAGTGTTATGAGAAGCTTCTGCTCCCTGCTGGTGTTACAACCCTATTTGGGAGAGAACTTCATTTATAAATTTAGTTTTGATTTTGTTCTTAATTTCACTTAAACAAATTGAATTTAACTTTGAGCTTATATGTGGTCTAAAGAAAGACGGGAGATGCAGTTGGCTTATCTTAAAGCTGAAAGCTTATCTTATTTTACCTTAGTAAGTTTTAGCATGAACAAAATGCTGTTTTCAATAAGCACAGTTTGAATCTGCTAGTCACTGGACCTTAAGGCCCAAGATCTTCAAATGTGGAAGACCCGAAACAAACAAAGAGCTTTTCTTTGTTTGACTCCTACCAGCAATTTTAAAATACTCTTTAAAGGTGGCAGACACCATCGATTACTTGAACACACAAACACTGACGATGGAGGAGCTCCATGAAAAACTCTCAGGCAAATGTGTCAGTGAGGATTTTTTTATTCATTTACACTGCTTATTCAAACAGTAGTCACTAAATAGGTGTGGCACACAACGATTTAATATCGAAATATTTCCATTAAGACTTAACGCAAGTACACTGTAAACAGTGCATGAACACTGCTCTGAACCGAGAACAGTGATCAATGAAACATACAGCCAGCCGCCGTCGTCATTGTCCCAAACAACATGAGTGAAATCCAGATCACCTGCCATCATCCCACCGGGCAATGTGCTCTGAAGCTGTGAAAAACACACAATTAATTAGCAGCATGTTTGTTACAGGGGTGCTGTAAATCATAATAAACAATAACAATAACACGAAGGAGTGAAGTGTGTGCAGAGGAAATGGGAATGGTCTGATAAATCTCTACTCAGTACTCAGTTCAACTCACAGATGACTGTAAAGGCGCTCCTAATGTGACATGTGAGACTATAAAAACTTTAGATTTGAAGCTATGGAAACACACAACACCACACACACACACACCACACCACACACCACACACCCACACACACACACACACACACCCACACACACACACACACCACACACACACGCAGGCAGGACAGTGCTCTGGAGAAACATAGCTTAGTGTCTGCCTCAGGCTGTGCGATATCCACATTATCATTTTATTAGCAATTAACACAACACGGCAATGACGGCTGGAAATTACTCTGACGGGCTGCAGGGGCTCCGTGCGCTTATAATTAGCTGAATTTATGCGCGTCATTCTTGTTGCTTCAGTGAAAATTCTGCTTTTATTTAGAGGAAAAACTCTGACGAATGAATGATCGGATGGCGAGGACGTTCGCTGAAATGGGCCTTGTTAATGACTCCGGCACCGCGGTAGCAGTAACTACCATCGACACAATCAGTCCTCGGAGCCCCGTCCTGATCATTACCTGTTTGTGTACAACACAAACACAAACAGAGAGCAAGGCGTTGGGAGGTTTTCAAAAATGCTGCAGTTAAAAAAAAAAATGATGCGCTGGAAACACAGACGGCATTCAAAGCAGATCAGTCACTCTGCCGCGAGTGATCAATACCAGATGATACGGCGAGCACTCACGGAGACGCACTCAAGATGGCAAGACTAAACATGTGCCACCGTCTCATTTCTTACAATCAATGCAATGTCAGTGGTGTGTGCGTGCGAGAGTGTGTGTGTGTGTGTCTTTTGTTCAGCTGACATTTATCGATCACCCACACATGCTTGATGCTGAGCGCTGAGTGTCATTGATTTGGACTGAGAGGGATGTTTAAACGTGTGGGCTGGATCACATGCGGACTTCAATGTTGTTTTCACATCATTACTGGACACACTGGATTAACATTTTACACCCTTCAGCCCGCAGCGATTAGCAGTGACGGGAGCTGTGAAATAAGTAACGTGGGATGGAGTCGAGCGCAGCAGGTAGAAGGAGCGATAATGATTCTAAAGCGCAATCAATTTCAGAACTGTGAAGGGAGAAAACAGCCCGGCTTTTACCAAAATAATTAAAATACAATTTAAAGCTCAATTTACAGATGTCTGTTGGAATTAACACTGAATTAAGTCAGTCTTTGTGAAGTGAGTGGCTTCACTTGGACAACACGGCCAACAGGCGCATTACAGTGACCTTTATCCTTGACAGTCAGGATTCCACAGCTGATCAACATTTATATTGTGTCTGGCTGAAAAGTTAAGAACAGTAGACTTTTTAATCACCCTGGTTTTCTATTCATTACCATTTTTTTCAGCTTTTTCATTTGTTTGAACCTTTTCACCAATTTGAACTATTCTAGCCATTTTAGAATTTTAGAATACGTTTAAGAATCAGATGAACATGTTTATCGACACATAATTCAGTGAGCACAAGGAGCCACTGCTGAGTGGGAGTGTATCTGTGGGGTTTTCCTCTCATACTAAAAGGGGTTAATCAGGGACTCTCAAACTGCCCATAGATGTGATTACCCCGCTGTCTTCACCTACCCCCAGCTGGGACTGACACCCCACCCTCACCGTGCTGACAGATATAGCGGTTCCTTGTTTTACAGCGCTGGTCACTCCAGTTGAAGGCGCTCAATGCCTGCAACTCCACACAGTTCCCAAACCTGGAATAAGGAGGCAAAGAGGAGCAGTGAGGAGTTTAATGGTGTGCAATGGGAGAAGGTTAGATGAAGAAATTACAAAGCTCTTCGCAGGGTTGCTTGAAACACTGCTGTGTGGCAATGAGACCGAGTTTGTGTCATTACAAAGTTTACAGCAAACAAAGTAAACTACAGAAGCCACGGTGAAGAGAGTGAAAAGAAAAGATCAGAAATGGAGATCTGAGGGTGACGGAGAGAGAAACAGAGAGACATCTAGTGCTCAGGGTGAAGGTTGCATCACTGTGTTATCCTAGTTTCTTGGTTCAAACTATATTCAGCTTTAAAGTAAACAAATACAAAACTCTGAGCTCAAACCGTTCAGTAGTTTGAGACTTACACATGCAGAACAGAACTCCAGGAGCTCACATTCGTTTTCCACCTTTCAGGGGACGGGCCTCAGTGTGTTTGTTTTCCTCTGTTGCACTGCGCCTGTCTCTGTTCGGCTGCACTCTGCAGTACCTAATGTGTCTCTTACCCCTGGTTGTCAGGTTGCCCAAAGGCAAAGCTGCTGAAGCCGGGGATCTCTCCTGTGTCCCAGCGAAATGAGTCTTTCGGAGGCTTGTATGTCAAGCCTGCAGAGCAAAAAAAAAACCACAGCTGCTTCAGCCTCTCGCCTTCTTCCCCACCTCCAGCTTGAAGCGAGTGAAGTGATAAACAACAGTGACCCCATCTGTTAGGGTAATTCAACATTTATCTACGTGGCAGCATGAGGTAAACACTTGTACCTATCCAGAAGTTTCTTGTTTCAAAGTCGGCGTTGTTGACCTCGTTGTTTGTCTCCAGCTGACTCAGATAAAAGGCCAAGATGTCTTGAACCTTCTGACTGTGGATTTGAGCAAGTATTCCTCCCAGTTCCTGGTGGTTCAGACAAGGATAAGTTCAGAGCAGAGACCGTCTTCAGACGAAGATATCACACAGTGCCTGATGGTTTCAGAAGCTTCACACTCCGTCAGCGGGCAACACACACCTTCCTCTCACCTGACAGCGACTTTTAGCTCTGTAGTAGGTTTCAGCTTCAGACGACACCACGAAGCAGCTTCCATCTATTGTCACGTCACAGCTGTCAAAGGGAAACTGAACCTTTTCTGATGGAGCAAAAGCAGGCAGAGTTTAAAATTACGCTTAATAGAACAACTCTGTTTCTGAAAATCCATCTTTATTTTAATGTTTCCTGATTGAATTTATTTTACAACTGTAAATCTGCAAAACCAGGACTGTCATAACTGAAACAAACACAAATCGATGTGCTAATGTGTTCCCTGTTGACCCTAAAGATACAAAAGGTAAAGGTTCAGTAAAGGTGTGAGGATGTTTTCACACATATCAGCTTTGGTCTAATTTAAATGAATTCTTGAAAAAAAAATGTTGCATTAGTGTGAAAATGTCTGTTTTTCATTCACACCTCGGTGTGCAAACAGGTGGCTCCAGACTGAAAAACAGACCTCAGTCTGCTTCCGACCCAAACCATTTCCATTGATATTCAATTGAAGTCTGAACAAAGCCGAGACCAAAGACCTCTAAATCGAATAAAATAGGATGTGAAGGCCTTCACAGGCGCTTGTACCCTCTCAGCAGATCTTTGTTGTCATTGGTGTGTGCATCAGAGGAATTTCTCTGTGTTTCATCTGGTTTTTTTTTTATAAATTTCAGGTAGTGTGTAAAATACCACTGACAGCCCTCACATTGGATTGTTGTGGATGTTATTATGTTGCATAATAAAAGTGACGACAGGTGTCCAGCATGCAGCTTGAATCTATCTTTGGGTCATTTATTAAAAACAGTTTAATCTATTCTATACATTTCTTATTAATACAGCTTTCATCCTATTATTTCATAGCTGAATTAAAAAACCTTGAAGCAACCACATTGATTTGTGGCTGTGAAATCTAAAACTCATCTGTATCTCACAGTACAACTTCCTAAGGTAAATGACTGAGCACAGATGCACAAATGAGAAAATGCTCCACACTTACCAGCACAGTCAGGACCGCCATAACCAACGTCACACAAACAGGAGCACTCCTCTGCTTTGAAACGCCCGTGCAAACAGCGGCCGCTGCACCGAACTGAAAAACAACACAACGGCAGCTCATGTTAACCTCTTATCCTGCTTTTGTAAATGTGGACTCACAGGTTGGACTCTATCTGATTGCTGCTGATAAGGTGAAGAAATCTGACGCCTGATTCATGGTACCTTGGCAGAAACGTCCAGTGAACCCGACGTCACACCTGCATTTACAGGACGAGACGTTAAGATGTCCGTGTGGTCCGCAGCTCATACGGCACGGGTTCCTTGGGATCTCTGACACACAGACACACACACACACACACACACACACACACACACACACACACACACACACACACACACCACACACAGGTCACCCACAAGGGAATCTGACCAATCCACAGGATTACTTTACTTAGAGCAAAACAAAAAAAAAAGAGACATTAACTACAATTTTGCTAAAAAAAAAAAAAAAGAAAAAAAAAGTAGCTGTTATTAATCTTAATTTATCCACTGAAGACATAAAAGCGACTCCAAACGGCAGGTCTGAAATAATACACTAATAAAAATTAGTCACCTTACCAGAACCAAAAAAGCATTAGCATGAATGCTAATGCTAACTGATGGCAGAAATTGAGCAGCCAAGGAAGTGGAGAACAAAAGAATATGCCAATAATGACACTGCTAGAAACACTGTAATAAATCAGATTTCAGTTTGCACTCATTATTCTAAGGAAACTGCCAGTGTTCGTATCAGGTTTGTCATGAAGAGATTTATTGCATGTGAGCATTTCACATCACATATCAAACTCAGAGAAAATATTAGAACTGTCATCATTTATATGTTATCATGCTTGCATGTCTGTAATTGTGCATCTGATCATTTCGCAATGGAACTGCTGGTTCTGTTGCAGCAAAAGTTTAATTTAATGTGAGTATGAGCATCGTCTCACCACACAGTCCGCCCACATGGTCCCCACAGTCTGTAACAGCCGGACATATCAGAGGTGCAGAGTGAGCAGTACAGCCCCGACTTATAGGGCCTCACCAGCTGACCGTTCACCTCCCAGTTACCCCTGCAGCGACACACACAACACACACACACACACCACACACACACACACACACACACACACACACCACACACACACACACACACCACACACAATGTCTGATAAGTTCTGCAGCAGGAGGTGGGAAAACTGGACATTTTACTTTTTCAGTTCTGAAGAAACTCTAAGAACTTTTCTCCCAATGAAGCATCTACATTTCCGAAGGATGTGTGCAACTGTTACCCAGGGTAATAAGCGCAGACAAACACGTGCCAGAGGTCCTCATCTCGCAGACACAGCTGGATCGCACAGCCCACCTGTCTAGAAGTGGCCCAGACCAGCTACACAACAACAGAAGTTTAAATAGAGAAGCACTTTGAAAAAGAAATGACACTCAGGAAACTTTTACTTTGAGCCGGAGGTGTCCAAGCCATGATCCAGTTTTATATTTGCATGAGCAGTAGTAAGTAGTAGTGATATGTGATAGTTTTAACCTTAATATACTGTAGTTTTAAGGGCGTGCTGCACTTCTGGTGGATTTGTCTGTGTGGCCCTCAGTTAAAAAGGCTTTGACACCACAGTTCTATGTATATATAATGTTTAGAGTTTCTACCTGTGTATAGTGTTGACAAGTGGCATTCTCCCTGCATTCCCCAGTCATGTAGAGGAATCATTCCCCCTCCTTAAACCATAAGTTGACGACGTCAGAAAACGAGGCGACTCCGTGACGTGAGACGTGTGTGTTCCAGCCGATGAGACTGTGCGATGAGGAGCGCTGAGGGGAAGAGTCTGTGAAACATAATGCAGCTCTCTCTTTTGCAAGCGTGGCCAACTTCTCGCTCCACTCCTGTGAATAAAACCAAATAGAGATTAAAATCCACAATCATTTCATCAATCGCTGCACTATAAAAATGTGACCTTTGCAGCTCTTTGTGTCTGTCCAGGTGTACCTCGCTGTCTTCACTCAGAGTCAGATGGCATTGGCTCCTGCTCTTAGCAACCACGTATGTGACGGAGCAGCACAAAAGTGTCCTGTCTCCAAGTGTTTCTCCTTCACAAAGAAGAAACTCAACTAAATACAATATGATCTGAAGATAATCCTCTGTTTATATTGGTGTATTTGTGAAATAAGATCCACATTGTTATTACTCTTTTAAGTTCTTTAGCTTGACACTAACGTTTTAAACCACACCGGCAGTCTTTACCATTAGTGAACACCAGGTGATTATATTGTTGTTCGGACATTCTTCATTAAGTTTATAAGGTTTTCATCTATATTTTAGAGATCATGTGGTTGTTGGAGATAGCAGTGTACACCCTATTCAGGTTGAACACAAGCATGCACACACAAACACGCACACACACGCACACACACGCACACACACGCACACACACGCGCGCACACACACACACACACACACACACACACACACACACACACACACACAACACACACACACACCAACACACACACACCCACACACACACAGAGTCTCAAACACATTTTTTCAACATGTACCCAGACAATCAGGCAAAACTCATGCACAAGGAGAACATGCAAACTCCACACATACAGGCTGCAATCCCTGACTTATGCAGGAAATGTTCTTGCTGTGTGAAAACAAAATATATTATGGAAACAGTAATTATCAACACATGCCATGTTTAAATTAAAGTACGAGGGGGTACCCAAAGAAACCTGAATTTGGTCAGAAAATATTAATAATAATGAGTTTGACTTCTGGCCGTCAGATGTGCTACAGGTAAGCCTCATGCATGTCTGTGAAAAGTCCGAGCTCCCAGAGTGACGCTGATGTCTGTCACGCGCTATTTATAGTAACAGAGTGCAGCTCCCGTCTGCAATTTTTCCAAAATGGCGACATGCATACTTACTTTTTTGTGAGGGCGAGCTATTGTTTATCCAGAGGTGAGTCGGGGAAGGTTTTCGGGACAGACACAATGGAAGTGGATGGTATTTTTGGTTCCCCTTGTCAAACTCATCAAATACAAAATCCAACAACCCCAAAACACTTTGGTGGACACGTTATAATCTGCACATTCATTACGCTGTGAAATATTAATGCAAATTACCAGATTGAGGTGTTTATGCAGAGATTGCTAAGACGGAACTACTTACTAAATATGGCGTCTGGGCGTAGTGATTTCAAAAGAAAAAATTGTTCCCAGTATTTGCTTCAGTGTCGTAACGCTACAGTATTATTTGTTGGTGTTCCACAGCGTAGTTAATGTGCGGATTATAACGTGTCCATCAAAGTGTTTTGGGGTTGTTGGATTTTGTATTTGATGAGTTTGACGAGGGGAACCAAAAATACCATCCACTTCCATTGTGTCCGTCCCGAAAACTGCTAGAGCGAACTTTAAATTTCTGCTTATTGCTGGGAAAAACAGCAGCAGAAACACTCCCCTTGTTGCAGCAAGCCTACAAGGATGATGCTCTGGGGAAGAATCAGGTCCATGAGTGGTTCGGGTGGTTTAAGAAGGGCCAGATGTCCGCGCGTCAGGTCCACTCAGCCATGAAAACAATGCTGAGCTGCTTTTTCGCTGTCCAGGGTATCGTCCACAGCGAGTCTGTCCCTCCAGGTCAGACTGTAAATCAGGACTACTGCATGGAAGTCCTCAGACGGCTCCGTGAGGATGTGAGGAGGAAGCGGCCCGCGTAGTGGCGGAGTGGAGCCCGGTTGATCCACCACCACAGAGCGCCAGCGGACACGGCGCTGCGCGTCACGCAGTTCTGACGAAGAATGGGAATGAATCTCTTCTCCTATCCGCCTAATTCGCCAGATGTAGCCCCGATTGACTTTTTCTTGTTCCCCAAGTTGAAGAAGGAGCTGAAGGGACAGCGGTTTGCAGATGTGGAGGAGGTGACAGACAAATCGTAGCCGGCCCTGAATGGCACAATTACGCACGGGTCTGGCGATGCAGTGGTGAAGTGGGAGACACGGCTGGAGCGCTGCATTAATGCAGATGAAGATTATTTTGAAGGCGACGGTGATGTTTTATTTTGAAATGTCAGAAATAAAAAGTTACAGCCAAATTCCGGTTACATTTGGGTACACCCTCGTAAACTGTCTTTCATAGGTATTGATGTAAAACTGGAATAAACATATTTCTCGCTTGGTGGGGTTATAAGTGATTTTCTTGTACTACTTTTTCAGCTCACAGTAGGCCACAGATATGAAGCCACCTCGATTCTTTCATCGAGCCAAGACACACAAACTGACGCTCATTGTGAGCTTCACGGACATAAAACACCTCACGAAGTGGTTAAAGGTTTTAAGTTGCTGATTCAAGTAAAACTTATTTTCAGTCCAATAAAATACTACTCAGATGGGGAAATACGTAGTCTGATGTGGGGAAAGTAAGACATTCAATGTACAAAGGCTGAATAAAAACTCTGAATGAGTGCGAGCCTTTATCTCTGCTTTGAGCAGCACGATGTTTCTCATCACTTCTGAGCCAGTGTTGTTTTGTAAAGGAAGGAACAACAAAAAAAATCTAATGCGCCAACAAACCGGCACGCTCTCAAAGACAGGCCTAACAGGTATGACACTGATGTGCGGTGTTAAAAGGATGAGGCCCCTGAGGTTCATTGTTCATCTGCTCTCTGATGTCAGCCGGCCAGGCTTTGATGCCACCAGGGGGGTTTAAGGTCACTGGGCAATATCTCATCTGAGATATTTCATTTTAAAGCATGTCATGCTGTATCATCTGTGAGAGGTGAATGTCTCACTGAGAGCCAAGACAAGCTGGGAGTTTTTACTCTGTTCTGTGGTCTCTGCAGCGCCATCATGGACTGTTTTAATGATGCAAATTAAATCATTAAAATGAGGAAAACTGTTAAAATGAGGTCAGGGCTTTGCTTAGGTCTAGTATATGAGACCAAATCTCACAAACAAGTCATTTCAACAAGGGAATACTGAACTTTTTTGTGTCTTTTTAAGCTATGCTATGACCACATAATAAAGGAAACCCTGTTGTCGGGGCAGAGGGTGAAAAAGGAGCATCATTCTGTCTTGAAATATAAGTATTTTATCTCATTCTTAAAGTCTACGGGGCAACATACCGATCTCATCAACGCAATCTCGCCACAAAGCAGACTGGTCCATTACTGTGTGGGGTTAAAAAGCCTCACTGCCATACTCACAAACACAGCAGAAGCCCTGAGCCTTAAACGTTTATCAGCAAAGCTCTTTAATGTGCCTCTTCAGCTCAGCAAAGCTTCCTCTGAGGGTTTTCGCAGGGAAATTACCTGTAATACCAGAGTTGTGAATGCAGAATGATTATCCACATCCTCGTTTTCTCATTACCGCCTTATCAGTTGAGAACAGTTCTCCGAGGCTGAGGAGCAGTCGAAGAAAGGCGCTCGGCCTGTGTGGGTGGCTTCGAGGATGTAATCTATGACAAAGTGACAGTTTTGCTCGGGCACAAATCTCATATTAGGCCCTGAGGGTATCTGGTGCATTGTGAGTTTTCATAATCCATCATTACCTCTTGGTCATAATCACACACACAAACAGTCCTGCAGATAAGTACTGTACGGCAAAGCAATAGATGGAGGAAGATAAGGGCACAATTTAGCTCCGCTGTTTAGCAGTTAGTGAGATTAGAAAAACCTGAGGTAAAATTTACATCAAGGAAAAAAGGGACATTCAGCAGCAATTCGCCAAGACCCTCAAATCCAATGATTGTGGGGGGATGAGCCCTTTTCCACAGAGCTCGAAACACATCGCTTCCTCCCAGGATCTCAGCTTTGATGCTGCACGTATTAAATTGTAATTATTGTTGAAATTCCAGACTCATTAATGTTTTTTTTTCCACATTATTACATAATGCAGTCATTGGCTGTAGATTCACAAAAAAACAACATAACATTCTCACACATATAATGAACGAACTTTTAATTACATGTGCCGATCATTAGCATTGTGGGAGAAGTGAAAATGTTTGCTATTATTCAAATTTGTTAAAAGGAAGTACAATTACTCGCTGTCATTTCGTTTTGTGACCCTCACAGCACTCTGTGCGTGGCTAATTGATTTCGGCTTCATTCTGTCGACACTATCACCGAGCCTGCAGCCAAGCAGAACAAATGCTGCACCAACAATACCGCTGCACACTGCGACGGCAATCGACGCTGCAGAGGAGTACAGCTCAACCCCGAGCCGTTGTTATTCATGTCTTTGTTTAGAAACTTCACTTCAGAGCAAAGGAATCGCTCTCGTACGACTGTGGCCTGTAATCAAAGCTGTGTTTGTTGCACCTCGGGCAGTTCTTTGAGAGCACTGCTGCCAGAATTAACCTCAAGTTTCCTCCCAGGTCAGAGATGATATTATGGGAGAATTCAAAGGAGCTTAGTGTGGAATTTAGCTTTTTTTTTTGGTCTTTGCTACACAGCCTGTTGTAGTAAGATTGAAGAAAAGTAAAAACAAAGCTGAGAAGTGAAGTTTCTGTATTTTCAGTGTCATCACTGTCGGCTCACTTTATTACATGTGAACATACTGGATCAGTTTTAGACATCGTCATTAATATTATGGGCCTTGAAATTGGAGCAGCAAGCTCTTATGAATTTAAAACGAATAAGAGAGTTTTGTGTTATGACCTTGATGTAAGTTGTTTTCTGAAATGAATATCAAGGCTGAAGAGTTAGTGTGACTTTCAGAGCCGCAGTGCCATTATTACCGAGAAACACTTGAAGATGAAATAAAACACAGCTCTCTTTTAAAACCAGACTTGAAGTGAACTTGTCGGCATTGGAGCGATTTATTTTCTTTACCAAGTAACGATTACTTTTGTTATTTGAGTAATTGTTTAATTCATAGCCACTTGTCAGCTCAGGTTTATCTGATGAACTTAAAAATGGGGTAATTAGAAAAAGAAAGGTAGGGAAGGAAGTAGGTGACTGTTTTCTAACTCTGGCGGGAATGATGTGGGTCTATTGGCAATAGTGAAATAAACCATTGGAAAAATTCACTCCTTGTGTTCCTGAATGAGCTGTTTGCATTTCAGTTTGTTTTGAGTTATCGTCTGAACACATTACAGGCCAGTGAGAGGCTTCACTCACTAAAAGGCTGCACAGCAATGTACGCAGCATGAAGCGCATCACCTGCACTTCGCCGTGGCTGTTCAACAGATTTCCTATTGATATGACGCCTCTTTAATAGCTGGAAAATCCAGCTCCCCAAGTTGTATCATTTCCCACAAGAGAAAGGAAAAAGGTCGATATCCAATGCTGTGTATGAAGGAGATAATAGCTGCATAGGCAGGATAAACGGCGGTGAGTGTATCAGCTCTATGGGCGTCCTGCAGCTGCAAACAGCGGCATATATTGTTCACAAAAGGATAACGCTAAACTCGCATTTACTCAACAGCACACGGAAAAGATAGACAATAGGTGCCACAAACCATTTTTTGCATGTTAGCCGCCATCGGTTTGACCCGGCTGCGCAGCTTATTGTGCTGGGCCACAATCCGCGAGTGCTCCTTCACCCCGAGCTCTGGAAGACAACATAACCGCTCATTTACTACATGGTGCTGTTGCCGTGGCAATAGAATTGAAAACATATTGACAAGATGTTTGAGGAGATACATATATATACAGACAGGAATACAGAGAGGAATTAAAATGTCATGCATGCCCTCTTCACAAAGAAAAAAAAGAACTTGATATTAAAAAAGCAAGATTAAAAAATAAATGCAAATAACTGTACTTCTTTTTGTAAAAGGTAGTCATATATCCATTTATCTTCCCCAGCCAAAAAGATTCTTAAATGATGTTCAAGATTTTCTCAAAAATCTCTTTTAATCAAAATACATTCCCCCATGATGAAAATGTGAGATATAACATAACATAGCATCTGTTTAACCAACCAAACCCAATACATTTCCAAATAATGTCTCTTCAACAAGCAATGGAACAAATGTCTCAAAAAAACTAGGCATGAAATAATGATCAAAATATAGTCTCGTCTGTGTAAAAAGAAAAAATGTTCAAGTTGTACAGAACACTTTTTCAGTGTAATAATGTAAACAATAAAAATGTTGCCTCACAAACACTTTGACAAACAGAAATCTCTACACTTCCAAAAAATGGGGGAAAAGTGGGTAATTTCCTTCTTCAGTTCCTCTGAAAAGCAACAATTGTGCTTTGGCCTTTTGTGAGCAGTTATATTATCAGAGTGTTTGAGCAGGTAGCAGCAGCCTCTTGTGGATTACAAACACAACAGAGTCAACTGGACAGCTCAGTGATATACTTTTGATGCATTTTGAGGGGTCAGTTCCTCAAATAAAATCATTATGTCAAATTATTCAACATCATCATCTCACCTACATCAATGCGACTTCAGAGACAGTCTTTCTGTTAACTTTTGCAAGGCCCCCACCCAAAGCGTTAGCAGCCCCATAAACCCTCCACCCCTGCCCAGTGCATGCCCCTGCAAAACACAGTTATTGATGAATATTTCCAAAAACTGGCTTTGATCTATTAGTAACAAAGTGTCCACTTGTTCCCATTTCATCAGAAAAAAAGTGAAGATTTTAATCTGCTTTAGCTTCAGTCTTTATTCCACTTTATGCTTTATGCCTGGTAAAATTCCCATAAAGAACAGCCTGTTCACAGCCATGTGATAGTTGTGGTTGGTGATCTGCCAGAGAAACACTTCAGTCTGCAGCACCTGTTTGCTGCAAGACGACTACGTTGATATTTTTATTGTAATCTTATTTTTATTCTTATTTATTACACACACAGTTACTTGTTGTTTGAAGCAAGAGAAACTGGAAACTTCCTAAATATCTCTCTGTCACCCCTCACTCCAGTCCACCCCACTCTTGCAGAAGTTGTGTGTGTGTGTGTGTGTGTGTGTGTGTGTGTGTGTGTGTGTGTGTGTGTGTGTGTGTGTGTGTGTGTGTGTGTGTGTGTGTGTGTGTGTGTGTGTGCGCTTTACCGGAGCTGTGGACGGTGGACCGGAGCTCCGCTGCTGCTGCAGAGATCCGCTGAGCCGAGCTCACGTTGAGAAGCAGAAACAAAACGAGGGACAGATCCAGACCCCGGCGGGCTGTCACACACTCCACCATGATCTGCTGAGTGTCCACTCAGCTCCGCACAGGTCCGGCCTCCCTCTGCTCCTCTGCTCCTCCCGCCCGGCACTAAAAGACTCTGCAAAAAAAAAAAAAAGAAGCAATGACTCATTAACATTTGTCCCTTTTTGATGAGGTATCTTTTTTAGGGCTGTCCCTTTAGTGCATTAATTAGATTAATTAATCACACCGCAAATTAGAGCTCTAAAAAAATTTATCTAAGATTAATTATAGCACACTTAAGTGGCAATTCAATGTGAATGGACCTGTTTTCTTATTGAGAGACATGTTATACTTGTAGTATTCATTTTAACTTGCTGTATTAACTTAGTTTTAGTATCCATTTTGAATTTAGTTTGCTTAAGTGGGTATTTAAGACTCAGCCTTATTTTATTTAAGATTTTTTTTTTTTTTTTAATCAATATTTGTACTGCATCTTGAATAGTGCACCAGGCCGAATTGGTTTGCTGGGATGTACTTAAACGTTTTCTTCTTTTGAATTTCTTTAATGAAACACACTGAAAGTGTTATTTAAGTTGCCTGATTGGGCTTAGGATTTATTTTGGACAAGACGTCCTGACTTACCTTTCATTCATCATTAACAAAAATGTGGATTTCAAATTTTCTCTTCTCAGTGTATTCATTTGTTGAGTCATGCACTACAATTCTGTAAAGTCCCTGAATTTGAATTCTTCACTTGGGGACCTAAAGCAGATATGAGATTAAAATGTGATTAATTAGATTAATTAATTACAACTACTGTAATTAATTAGATTAATTTCTTTGATCACATGACAGCACTAATCTTTTTGAAAGGAATTTTAAATTGTTTGACCTTTACACCATATTTTAAAACACACAATAACAGGTGAGTCTCTGAAAACATGTGAAATTAATATCACTGTGCGTTTTTGAGTATATTTTCATTAAAACGTATAATTTGTCATTTAAGAAATGTTTTGTCTCTTTGCACAGCAGAGAGCTCTCATATCACTAATGAATATCACGCACTGTAGGCAAAATATATGGCTTAATCATCTCTGTCATAATTCTCCTCATCTGAATGACAAAACGAGCACCGAGCTGCTCTGACAAAGAGGCTGGACAGGAGGATTCATCATTGTTATTAATGTAAAGGCTCTGATGTCTGTCTTCTGCATGAGTCACTGGGAATGATTCATTTCTGTGTCCTGGACTGGCTGAGCTGGAGGATTAGTCGGTTATATCAGCCGGTGAGACAGCAGCAGCTTCGACAAAAGATCTGATCAGGTAGAAATACGTAGTGAGGGAAGATATAAGAGTGAGCTGCAGGAAGGATGAATCACGATCTGCACACTCTGGGCTGATTTAGTGTCTGGAGATGACCGCCGCATAGCAAAATAGAGTCATTACGGCGTGGTGGGGTCTGAGTGTGTTTTGCTCTGGGTATTCAGTCCACATGCTGACCAGCGTTTTCTTGTCTCTTTGATTCTGCTGCTTCAGTTAAGAGCTGTCTGACCCCGCTGAGCCAAATGACAGCTGTGCACACTCTGTGTTCTGGGCTCAGTCTGACTCGGCCACCCACCGAGAGGATTTCTCAGGTAAATCCAGCAACGAAAGGAACCACCGCAAGCCCCCCTCCTGTGTGAGCTCCAAGCCAGGACTCAAGATCTATGCTCAATGCACATTATCACACCGTCAACTGCAGCCTTCAGCAGTGCTGAATAGACAGTGAGGGCTCACATCCAGCTACTCAACATGTGTTTTCACACAGAAAAATCAAACAATTTCATTCTCCCCCCCCCCAAAAAAAAAAGTACTGTTTGTAGAATCACTGTAATTTACTTTCTTTGCAGCAGGTGATGCACATATCCAGGGAAGTGGTCCTTTTAGTGTGAAATACTTTGTTGGCCATGTCCAGAGTGCACAACCAAAGTCAGGCTGTCCCACCGTTCTAGGAGATAAAGTAATGTGGAAGATTGATGGATGGATGGATGGATGGATGGATGGATATTTTGAAAGCATGCCCAGACACGACTGATACAAACTGACAACCTGACAAGAAAAATTCAAGACACAAATTGTGTCTCTGTCTACACAAATATCCCTCATTTCATCATATATTAAATGTTTAACCTGTGCCGAGTTATTGTTTCATGTTTGTCTGTTGAAGGTTGTGAGATGTCGACTGATGAATGAAGACTTTAAGACAGCAACTGTTTTCATGACATTGTTAGAGCTCATATCATTATATGAGATGCCCCCTCTAAAAAAAAAAGAATTAAAATGGTTCAAAATGACTGTTTTTGACAGTTTTGTTTAGATAAAACACTAAAACACAATTTGTTAAGCAATCACCCAAAGATGCCGACCTGGCAGGAGCCAGTTTGTAATTCATCTGATGTTCGGTACAGTAATGTACATTATGTTTATATTCCTGCAGAGGGCACAGCTTCTCTGTACACTCCTCTCATCGCCAATCACCAAGCCAGTGTGAGCAGAGAGGAAGTTCAGACCAAATTAAGCAAAAGGATAATAATATGGTCACATTTCTCTCCAAGTCTCCTTCGCTGATTGGCTCTTGAAGGGTAAACCCAGCTTTTCAGCAGCTTTTCCTCAGCAAACTGTGGTCTTTGTCTCACCTTGAGTCCCAGTACGCGCTCTGGACTGCCCCCTCAAAACTCACTCTGCCTGCAACTTTGAACGCTTCTGAGGCTTCAGGATTCATATCAGAGCAAAGATGTTTGCATCAGCTGTGACCGTGCTCTGCTTCCTTGGTTTCTGTTCACTACATCCCAGTTTTGGACAGGTAAGCAAGAATCCCACACAATGTTGGCTAATGTAATGTGGATTACTGAACGAGTGAATGAATGAATGAATGAACCGGAGTGGCATTAGGTTATGACATCATTCTTGTTAAAGAACTGTGATGTTTTTAAGTTCAAAGTAACTGAATACAGTATATACTCCAGGTAAAGATCAAATACAAATCTGAATTATCCCGTTATCCTTTTTGAGTTGGGAGAATGTTTTTACTGCACGTTCTTACTTGGAATCACAGAGAGCGTGTTTGACTGAGCAAACCTGCGGCGCCTTGAACAACATCCCAGAGCCGGCAGTGACTGAATTCCCTCACTGTGTCTGTGTCCTGCTTCACTGCAAATGCGCTAAACGCTTCCAAGAATCTGCAAAGAATTGCTCTGTGTGTGTATGTGAGCGCGTGTGTGCCTGTGCATGTGTGTGCCAGTAATGTGTGATGTGTAAGTGAAAGTTCTTTGGCCCAAGTTATGAATCAAACCAGTTCATAAATAGATCCTTTTCGGAATAAATAGAAATGCAGTGTAATTTTGAGCAGGAGCCCTCCACGCCTCCTCTCCGTACGGCGGTAACGTCCCGCAGGTAACTGAAGCCACGTGAAATGTCACTTAGCACAGGCAGAAAGAAGCCTTTGACAGCTGCACTTTAAACACAAATCAAAGCCCCCGATCAGACTGACTGAGGTCTTTCCAAACCCCGTCTCGTTCTAAATAAGAAAGGTGTTTTCAACAAATATTGACTCTTCTTACATAACCCCTGCTGGATGAAAACACTAATTGGTTGTCTGAAAACATGCATGGCAGGGCAGGTGGAGAATGACGCTGCTAAATGAATGAGAGTAATGAGGATTTCAGCAGAAAACAACTCTGTGCTCCACCTTCACCTTCCCAACCAATGGGAAGCCAGGTGGTGTGTTTTTTTTTTCCCGAAGGCGCTCGTAATCGGCTGACTGACCCCAAACTCAGCAAATAATCACCCGGAATGTGAGCTGTACGTCTCTGATACCGCCACCCTTTCCTCAAATGACTCTCAGAGGTTATGTAACTTTGTGTAATGAAGATTACAAACTCCTGCAAGACGGTCACACCTAAAAACCACATCACAAGAGCACAGTGTGCTGCACACTGCCAGGCTGTGTGTTCATGAACGAGCTACAGGGTCCAGCTGCTGAGGAGGTGAGGAGGCGACCGAACAGTCTGATCCCCGCAGCATCGCCTTCCACACAGAGACACACCAGCTTTTGTAACACACTGGATTCAGGACTCAAACTTCAAGCTGTTTGTTTTGTTTGTTTGCTTTTCTGGCATGATTTCTGTTTGACAGATGGCAGAGGATTGAAAGCTTATTGACATTTGATATCAGAGTAATCACTTCTTTATTGGTGGTGTAAAAAGAATAAAACACATTGTAGACTAAATGGAAACGTTCTGATGAAAAGGAGAGTGAGTGTTTTTGCTAAGACATCTGTGATATCGAAGAGCTGCGGAGAGTTTTGAAACTAGAAAAATGTTTATTTATCAGCAGAAACGAAAACATCATCCTTAATTAGGAAAAGCAAGAGGACCCAGTGCTTTTGAATTCTAAATATTTTCAGAAACCAAAAAAGAAAATCAGTTCAATTCCAGAATATTTTTGTTTTGAATGAATTACTTTGTGTTTGTTTAGGACTGTACCAATCGGCAGGACATACAAGGCTCCCTGAAGCAGGTCCAGAAGCTTCTGTCAGCCCACGAAGCCTCTTATTTACAGAGTCTACGGAACCTGAAGAAGAAAATTAACTTACTGCAGAGCAGCACAGGAAAACAGGCCTCAAAGCCCACCAACAGTAAGCAAGACATTTGAATGAGTGATTTATTCAAATTTCCAGATATCCAAATATCTGGCATTCTGCCTCACTTCCTTTATATCCCACCAGGTACCTGTCCGAAACTGGACACCCTTACCAATGGGAGGAAACTTGGAAAGTCACACAGCGTCGGCCATGAGGTTCACTTCCTGTGTGAACCAGGCTACGAACTTGTGGGCTCAGAAAGCAGAGTTTGTCAGGAAAGCCTGACGTGGAGCGGCCAGCAGCCGAGCTGCCGAGGTGAGGAGCCGGTCCGCCGCCGCCTGGCGTCACCCTGATGGTCATTTTCTCCATTATCTGTTCTCCACTCTCTTCCCACCAGCGTCTTTCCGCCTCATCTCCCTGACCGTCACTCATCCTGTTATCTAACCCGCCGATCACTTCAGCTATCCTGTCATCGTCGTCTTTGTAGCCTCTCCGTCTCCTGCTTTCTCTTGCCATTCCTCTTTTTGTGCATCATGCATGTCACCGACATTTTTCTATGTAGAGATACATTTCATGTGTGGTCCATGATCAGATTTCTTTTTTTTTTTATGTACTTTGGCCGTTGTTCAGAGAGCTTTTTGAATACTGTGACATGTGATATTCCAGCCTCAGTGTCCCCTGACGGCTCACTGACGTGGAGATAACAGCTCAAAGGCTGTTTGATGAAGACGAGGCTTCCTTTTTACTTTGGCTGCCCCAAACATCTACTCATTTACTCTATTATCTTATCGTATTTCTCTCTAATAATGCTCTGCTACGATGCTCCACAAGAATCAAGCATATAAATGATTAAGTAACACATGTTCTTAGTCTCTAGCATAGTTCAAACTTTGCACCAGAGTTCCCTGCATATCTTTTCCATTTTTACTCCCCAGACATCAATGAATGTGCGTCCTCGCCGTGCCTGAACGGCGGGACATGTGTGGATGAGGTGAACCAGTTTTCCTGCATCTGTGCCAAAGGCTGGGCCGGAGTTACCTGTCAAAGCCCTCTGCCAACATGTAAGTACAACAGATACTACAATGATTTAGGATGAAATCATCCAAAAAAAAAAAAAACATGTCGACCTTTGATTACAGAATCAGGATATTCGACAAACACATTTTTAACACATTTATTTTATGGGCCGGGATCCAAATCCTCCAGGCTGCCGAAGGAGATTACACTGGGCAGTGTTCTGGCTTGCCAGTATAATCCAGTGTTACATACCACAGAGTGG
Organism: Salarias fasciatus; assembly: GCF_902148845.1. Taxonomy (NCBI): domain Eukaryota; kingdom Metazoa; phylum Chordata; class Actinopteri; order Blenniiformes; family Blenniidae; genus Salarias; species Salarias fasciatus. Next base: position 20,588,852 of record NC_043745.1, read on the forward strand.
TTTTATTGAAATCCAGCCCGAAGTCCCAGATGGGGCTGGTTTAGTGGCAGCAGACTGCTCTCTGCTGTGGACGCGTGGGTAAATGTGCAAAGTCTGGAGATCTCTAGAGCCCAACTCATTTCTCCATTTACTTAAAATTCTAGTCGTCCATTCATTATTTTAAGCCCGCACATAAACAATGTCAACTAGGATCAATTAACTTTATTTCATGAAGAATATATAATAAGTGCTATTTAGTTGAGTGATAATAAAAAATAAAAATGATGAAAACATTTAATCGTCAGTAATTCCACAAATTTGTTTGTGTTCTTTTTCTATATTAGACAACAAATACAAGATGTATGTCCTCAATAATTTGCAAAACTCGCAAAACCGCTCTATCAGTCTCAATCGACCTTTTGGAGTTTGCAGAAAATCTGTTATTAAAGGTTAAAGAAGTGTGTGACATTTATTCATTTAAAAAAAAAACAGAAATCCAATAAAGACAAGACATATGCATTAAAGGTTAAAGCCCTAAGGACTGAAAATGAATTTATTTTGCCACATTGAATCAACACTGGTTGGAAACAGTCACTTAACTGAAGTGAATTTGACACTGGCAGCTGTGGCGGACACTGTCTCACATCAGCAAGTTAAACACCGCCGTCTGTCACAGTTTGTCAGCTAAACTTAAAAAAGAATCGCTCACATGGCAGATAAGTAGCCACATCACTGAAAATACTACAAACAATCGAGACTGACCACGATTGCTTCCCTCTGCTCTCTCTGACTTCCTCACTCAGTCTTTGTCACCATGACAAACACCTCTGCCGCCACCTCCCCAGACGCCGCCGCCGCGACCACCTTACCAGCTGCCACCGCCGGGCCCTTTGTTCGTCCATCACGCTGCAGCACCGTGCAGGGGACCACCCACTGCACCTGTGAGCCGGGGTACACCATCTCCGGCAGAGACAGCAGCATCTGCACCGGTACACCAAATACATCAAGCCTCCATCTCAAATATTATCGTTGTAAAGTTTTTATATAAGAGAATAATTTTGTGTGTTCTTCTGTATTTTAGACATAGATGAATGTGAGCTCTTCCACGACGGACAGGCCGGGAGGCTGTGTTTACATACTTGTGTGAACACTGCTGGAGGCTATCGCTGCACCTGTCCTGCTGGATACAATGTAACCCGCGATGGACGCAGTTGTAAAGGTGCACTCTTGGTTTTGTTTTCCTCAAGCTTTTCTTTTGTCTAATTTCTAAATATGTTTATGATTTCACAAAGTATTCCCATTTTCTGCAGTACAATCTTCTTTGACATTCTGGACCTTCCTTATGTATGATCAAAGCCTGAATGCATCTAACAATGCGTTATTTACACTGAATAATGCTGATAAAGTGCAGCCAGTCTTATAGATCTGGGGTTTTTAAAGTATGAGAGGATAATTTTCAGGAGTCTCTATTACATTTATGAATTCACTTCTACTTTTTATCTTGATTGCATCTCAAAATCAAAATTTTAAAAAAATCAGGATATTGCAAATACCTGCAACTCCAAAACCAGTGAAGCTCTGTCCAACACCTTACAAAACCATCGCTGTAAGCCCTAAACATCTCTTTTGCAGGTAATGATGAATGCCATTTATAAAATTCCCTTCATAATGGAGTAGATATAATCAATAACACGTGAGCTCAGTTGTGAAGCGAGCTGATTGATGACAAGGCCCAAATGGGTTTATTTAAATGACTGGCTCAATCTTTTTCTCTTTTCTTGTAGATATCGATGAGTGTGCAACCAGACAAAACAACTGCACAAGGGACCAGACGTGCATCAACACATATGGAGGATTCCAGTGCGTCCGTGTGGACTGCCCCAAAATCCCCAACGCCACATATGTCAAGACGTCACCTATGTGAGCAACATACCCACTAACTCCAAAAACAAAACGACAGTTCGAGGCATTATGAGAATCTAGTCAGTCCATGTTGGAATTGGTTTGATTGCCTTTCCTTACTTGTGATTTTGCAGGCGCTGTGAGCGAAACCCCTGCCCTGTGGACAACAAGGCCTGTTCTCAGACCCCAAACTCCTTCTCCTACCATTACCTGGCCGTGGTGTCCAACCTGTCAGCCCCCCGCGTCATGTTCAGGGTCTCGGCGCTGCGTCCGATAGGCGACACGCTCCGCTTCTCCATGCTCGGGGGGAAACAGGCTCGCCGCCACTTCACGGTGCAGCGCTCGGACCGTCTGACCGGCCAGCTGATGCTGGTGAGCCCCGTGCAGGGTCCCGCCACGCTGGAGGCCGAGGTGGAGATGAGCGAGCTGGAGAGACGAGTCCAGCTGGGGAGGTACATCACCAAAGTCACCATGTTCGTCTCCCAGTATGAGTTCTAACAGAAACATTGCAGAAACGTATTGAATGATTTATATTTTGCTGGACCAGACGCAGTATTAGACCGTCCAACCTGCATTAAAGCCTTATTTTTTTAAAGTGCTGTCTTCACATTTATGATATGTATACTGGGCATGTAATGATATATTGTAATGTCTGTTCAGGAGTAAAACTGCAATATAATTTCATTCAGTACAACATTAAACGTCATGTGAACCATTTAAAGTTTGGTCTCTTTTTAAAAACGCTTCAGATGATTTCACTTATTTTGTAGTTTGCCTTCTGAAATGTACCTCATGAGCAAGTCTGAAATACTGTAAGGTCTGAAATACTGTAAGGAGTGATACACGTGAGCGGCGCTTGTTGAACACTTTAGTTCTTGCAGTACAGAGCAATGCTGTTCGGCAGAGAGGAAGCCGATGATGAGCTGCTGAAAAGAGCCTCTGTGTTCCTACAGTACATAAATAACTAGAACTTTTGAAATTGCAAAAACAAGTACGTGGAAAAACTGCACGTGACGGGCGCCCTAGAAGTGAAGCTCTTGTGACGGCTCCTCTTTGGTGAGAAGGTGCATTTTGGAGAGGTGGGATCAAATATGTCACTTCTGTGCTGCTCTCTTCATTCAACACTACGCTTTAGTGTTACACAACTTTCTCAAACACACACATGAAGTGCACCTGTGGATACTGGGGGGAGAGAGTTTTCTGGGGTTTTTTTTTTTCCTGGAGAGACACAGGATGTCTTTAGTTACAGAGGGGCCTCCGTGCTGAGGGAGAGACTCAGCGATGACACTGCTAAAAGAGCAGCGAGTGCTCAAACAAGCCTGCATGCTGAGTGAAGGGGGGGAAGAAAAAAGATGCACAAAGATTAGGAGGCAAACACAGTGATAAATGAGTCAAGACGAGAGAAAAGAAGACAATTCACACCAGGCAGCCAGCAGTGCTGGCTGAGGTGCAGCCTGAAACATAAACTTCTGCCTACAATACAACAACAGAATAGACCTCCAGCTGTTTCTCAGTCTGGCTCTCCCTCTTCTGACCCCATGGAAAAGGAGGCGCAGGGAGCGATGAATGGGAGGCTGTCCTTGTGTCAGTCCCTCAGGGATCCACAAGCGGTGATGATTCATTATTAAAAGTTCACTAGAGCCCCTTCTATGCTGCTGCTGCTGCCCATACTGCACCTAAATAAAACTTTTCTCCAGGCTCCAGACTGTCCTTTTTGAAATTTCACCTCTGTGTTACCTGTGCCTGGTCCAATGAGTTAAATATTTATTTTCTTTAAAACTGTACCCTGTTAGTATAACACTGTGTCCTTTCAATCTTCTTAAGCCCTTAATCGTATCACAAATGCTTTGTTTTTTCAATATTCCAGGCTATCAGGAAGGTATCATGGTAATATTTAAAGTCATCTAGTTTAATGTGAGGATAAATTATTATCATTTTAAAACACCAAACAAGCTCCTAGGCTCTTGCATCAGTGGTTCAATGATGTTCTTTTTTTCTGCCCTGCTTCTTCCACTTAAAAGGGCAGCAAGTCACATCACCAATATACATAAAACAAGCAGAAACCTGAGCAGTGTTGAAACATGTTTTCTAACTCTGATGAAACACTGCCCCCTGCTGTCCATGAACCAGAAATGCTCGACTCTCCAAGAGGCAGAAGTGAAGCTGGAAACCACGAAGTTTTTTCCTTTTGCTGTTTAAATACTTTTAAATAGACATGCCAGAAGTACGAAATCTTAAAATGACATTTTATTCAAAGTTACTATTGGTTATTTGCTGAGCAAATTAAGTGCAGTTTCAAAACATGACATGCAAACATTTATTTAAAGCAGAAAAACAAGCACAAACACACACACACACACACACACACACACACACACACACACACACACACACACACACACACACACGCACGCACGCACGCACACACACACTCAGGAACGCAGATAAAAGCAGATGTGACAGGCAGGCAGGTATTTGAACACGGAGCTGAGGACCTCTGCTGGCTGGATGAGGTGAATCATCAGTAAAGCTGTTTGAAGGGGTCATCATGACAACAGGCAAAGAGGTTTTTTAGAAGTTGTTTAGTCTTCATGTAGAGATCCTAATAAATGATTTCTGAATTGTTTCTTGACAGTGTGTGGAAGTACAGGCTGGTGAATATCTTTAAGTGACTTAAAAACCTCCAGACGGCACTAATAAACACGTCTTAGGAAGACTTCATAGGTCTTTCTTCTGACACATGATTTAAATTACCAATATTTTCCTGGAACCAGAAATCCTGATTAATGTGTTAAAGTGGCTCTACACATGACTGAAATCCCATGTCAGTCATTGGACAGCAACCTTTATAACTTTTTACTCTCGATATCTCGAAACAGAGGGTTTTACAGATATGGAGCATGAGCCTTCTCTTCACAGAAACCACGCTGCCAAGTTCATTAAGTGCTGTATTGTATTATCATATTATAATATATAAATATTAACACCTATTAGGATGTATTGAAGGCGATGTGAAACACAACTGCTCAAGGGCTTGTTATTTGCTAGTAATTTGACATTTCTGGTAAGTCTTAGTCTACGACTAACACAACATAATCAGCCTGCTATAATCTGCTCTGTTGATGCACTTATGGATTATACATTACACAAAATGGTTTCATACCTAAAATAAATTCTGTCTTGAAAATGAGTTCTGGACTTGAATTTCCCTCGGGATTAATAAAGTATCTATCTATCTATCTATCTATCTATCTATCTATCTATCTATCTATTTAAGTAATTTATATAGTCACCGCGAACTTGTTTCTTTTGTTATAATTTCTGTAAAAAAACACTCAGAATTCATGCTTGGAAAACTTGTTTTTAACATACAAGTATGTTAAAAACGCGTGCGTGTGTGTGTGTGTGTAGCTCCTCCCTCCTCAGCTCCCAGTCTCCAGACAGCCTCCAGGGTTTCTCCAGCAGGATCCTCGCTCCCTCTCCCCTCTGCTTCGGTAAAGTAAGTTCTTATTATGATCGCTGTGACCTCGTAGCTGACCCCCCACCGCCCCGCATCGCCCCGCATGGCCCCGCCGCCCGGACCTTCCTGCCTCTGCGACTTTATTCCCCTTCCCTCTCTCTGTTTCTGGGTTTTATCCAGACTCATCCTCATGAGTTTGCAGCTCGGGCTAACTTTTTTAGCCTTTAGCTAAAGTCCATCTGGAAAACAAGCAGGATTGCGGCGAGGCTTTGAGGACCTCTGCGAGACTGAAAAACCAAGATTAAAAACTAAAAAGCCTTAACTTTTGATATTGTTTGCTAAGGATGAAGGTACATAACGGTTTCACTCATTTCACTCCAGCCTGAACAATGGCGAGCTAACTGCTAACTCAGTGAAAACATCTCCTCTCCGCCGTGGCCGCAGTCAGAGGATGGTCACCTCTGGAGGAACGTTTCTATTTTGGATAAACCGTTAGTTTGTCAGCTTCAAGGGGAATGGATAAAGTTACCTTTGCTGGTCTCTGCATGCTTTCTGTGCCTGACGTCTCAGTCTCAATGCTCCAGTCCAGATGAGTTGTATTTATATCTTGTTCTGCTACTCGTGGCTCATTGCTTTGGAATAAAAGAGAGAAAAACAACTTCACAGAAGCAGAATAAATGACAGCGGGAAAGATAAAAACAGGATGTATAGTGATGAACAAGTTAATCCACAAGCAGTGAGCACAGATCATGATCCTCACAGGAACATCCAGAGTCTGAACCATCAGCAGCAGCATGAGGCTTCCTGCAGTGTAAACAAGGCTACACATACATTTCACTTATCATGATCTGTTGCTTCACGGTTTTGCATCATGCAGTTTCTTGTTTATATTTTGTTAGCTGAAACATGCTTCACAGCTGCTGTCTTCTTCCCTGTGTTTTTCTCTACAGGTGATCAAAAGTAAGTTTGCCTTCCTTTCAGAGAGCTGGGCATGGATGTATCCAAAAAAAATCTCCAAGACAAATAGCTTCAACTGTAATATGCTTTTAGTGTCAGTCAAACTGTACATAAAGACAAGTTATCGGAAAAGTCGTGCCTAATGTGCTGAAACAGAAAACATACTTTATTTTTGTGAGTAAATAAAGAAAACTGAACTACACAAAGAAATTGTTTGACAGATAAAAAGTATTGCAACTATGCTCCTTGGCAGTAAGTCTCAAACTGTTGTGAGGAACATGCATTTGTGGGATGTGCGGTACAGCCAAGCATATGGATAATGTCCATGAAACATCTTCCAGGTTTTTCTTCGTTGTTATTGTCTACTTAGAGGATTGGGTGGTTCAATTGTAAATAAACAACAGAGAAAGAATGTTAATTTAACATTATGTTGAATTCATTTAACAAACAGGAGCTTGAGTATCATCTAGAAGAGCCATAAACACCCCCAGCAGTCCAGATGCTTCTGCTTTACTGCCAAGAGCCATTATCACAGCACTATAAACTATGAAAACACCCATTTCCTACTTTGTCTTTGTAGATTATTAGCTGCATTAGCTGTGTTGCAAAGAGTAAATATGTTAGACGACGACTCAAGGCGGTTTTATATTCCATAATGGCTCTGTTGGCAGTGAAAGCTGCAGGCTCTGGAATAGACTAGTTTGCATCAGTTGCATCTTCTGAGAAGTTTTCTACATCCTTTTGGAGTGTGTCCTTGGAAACTTTTGTACATTCATCCAGAAGATCTGTTTTTTCCAGGTCAAACCACAGGTTTTTTTTTTTTTTTTTTTTTTTTGAAACTTGTTGAAAAATATGTTAAAACTTCCCATTTGGTGTAGTGCAGCCAGGCAGGTATTATTCACTCGATATTCTGAAAACCCTGAGTACTTGTCAGTCAGACTGACAGACATATAAATGTGATTTGTAGCTCTTCGCATCTCCTCTGCAGCACAGTTTAGTGGCGATGTGTTGCACACCACTGCATTTGATGCCTGGCATTGTGCTCACTTGACGTGCAGCCTGCTGGTAACTGCTCGGCCATGAAGCCAGTCTTAGAATTACTTCATTCCTACATGGAATTTATAATTCTGAAGGCTCAGCGTCGGACTTTACAGCCGTTGCTCCTTGTAACTCGGCTAAACGTTTATGCTTTTCAGGATCTGCCACTTGTGATTTAGTTACTGTAACACTTTTCAAAATTATTATTCATACATAGTAACTGCACCTTTGAGTTCAGTGTGTTCTGAGTGTGGAGAGTTCCCCGGCTGGACTTGTGGCCTGCTGTTTCAGTGGTCATCGTTCAGTGATTTGAAGTCCTTGTTAAGGTTGTACATATAACAACAACAAATGATAATTAATAACAAATTATTTTCTAATTTCTTTAGTGTCCCAAAGATGTTAAAGACACTGCAGCAGCACACCGAGGAGCCGTCACAGTGAGAAGAAATGTCTCCCAAAGTGCCCGGCGGCCAAGGCAAAGGGGACGATTCAGCCGTGCAGGTGGCTGTTCGAGTGCGCCCCCTGCTGCCCAAAGAGCTGCTGCACTGCCACGAGAGCTGCATCACTGTGGACCCGGAGCTGCACAGGGTCACCCTGGGCCACGACCGACACTTTGTTTGTGACTTCTTATTCGAGGAAACCAGCTGCCAGGAGGATGTTTATTCTGTTTCTGTTCAGCCGCTCATCGATGCCTTTTTCCAAGGGTTCAACGCCACGGTCTTTGCTTATGGGCAGACAGGCTCTGGCAAAACTTATACTATTGGAGAAGCTAATATATGTGAGTTATTTTTTTTTTCTTGTCATTTTATGAGTCGTTTGCAAAAAATAGTGTTTTTGTTTTATAGCATCATCCTTGTTAAAAACTTTAACTTCGATTCAGACATTGTTGTTTTAATGTTGTTTTTAGGCTCATTCCGGGACGAGGAGCAGGGAATCATCCCGAGGGCTGTTGCAGATGTCTTCAAGCTGCTGGATGAAAACGACCTCTCAGACTTCTCCGTGCGAGTCTCCTACCTGGAGGTCTACAAAGAGGAGTTCAAGGACCTGCTGGAAGTAGAGACGGCGAGCAAGGACATTCACATCCGGGAGGACAAAGGCAACATCGGTAGTGAATCCACTGGTTTATAAGCGTCTCCTAACAGAAATGCTGAGCCATATTTTCTTTTGTGTAAAGTTAGTGTTCATCTTTTTATTTTTGTGACTCCACAGTTTTGTGTGGTGTGAAGGAGTGTGAAGTGGAGGGCCTGGATGAGGTGCTGAGTTTACTGGAGTCTGGAAACACAGCCAGACACACCGGTTCCACCCAGATGAATCCCAACTCCAGCCGCTCTCACACCATTTTCACCCTGTACATGGATCAGCGACGGGGAAGCTCTCGTGTCTGCGGCGCGGGCGCAAACTCTGGGCCACAGATGCTTTCCTCCAAGTTCCACTTTGTTGACCTGGCAGGGTCTGAGCGCATCTTAAGGACTGGGAACACTGGAGAGAGACTGAAGGAGAGCATTCAGATCAACAGCGGTCTGCTGGCTCTGGGAAATGTCATCGGGGCTCTGGGGGACCCCAAGAGGAAAGGCTCCCACATACCCTACAGAGATTCTAAAATCACCAGGTATTATTAAAGTGACTCATGCGAACAGAACATTGTTTTAAAATCAGAGTTTTAATGTCTGTCTCCCTTTTCTTTCCCAGGATACTAAAAGACTCTTTGGGGGGAAATTCAAAAACACTGATGATCGCCTGCATCAGCCCGTCTTCTTCAGACTTTGATGAGAGTCTGAATACATTAAACTATGCCACAAGAGCGAGGAACATCCAGAACAGAGCTACGGTCAACTGCAAGCGCGAGCCAGATCGCGTTGAAGGACTGGAGCAGCAGATCAAGGCTCTCCGCCGAGCCCTGGAAAACCGCCAGCGCTCCGAGACGCGCATCATCGCTCACGGCGACCCCAACAGGAGACCTCGACTCGGGGAAGGGGAGATCAGCAGATTGCAGGTCCAGAGCGCTCACTATCGCACCTGCACAGACTCCGCTTACAGGTGAGAGTATGATCGCTGTCGGATCTTTTTTATTCTGCCTCTCAAAAAGTAGAATTCAATAGGAAAGTTTTCATTAAAATGTGATATTGTAGATGTTTTGCACATAAATGATCCAATTCAAGCTTTTCAAATCATAAAAGTCAAAATGTCAGTATCTTGCAATTTCAGAATATTCTTTAAAATGTTTTTTTCTTAATATACTTAAACACAGTTTCAATATTTTTATGAAACGTAAATGTTTCAACAATACATTTGTGACTGAAATGATCGAAAACCTTTCCTTCACTCCATCTTCTTGAATATAAAATCTGTTCATAGCTCCGTCCAGTGTTTTGTGAAGCAGCAGAGTGTGTGTTGTGTGACCCAGGTTGCTGCGGGAGCTGCAGAGTGAAGGATCTCTGACAGCAGAGCAGAGCTTGAGAGTGAAGGAGTGGCTGTGCTCCGTGGAGGAGGAGCGCAGCGGGTTGACCACGGCATCAGGACCCGACTCAGGGATTGAGAACAGCTCACTGGAGGACAGCGTTGCGTTGAGGAGAGCTCGACCTTTTGTAAGGAGCCAGGTGTGTTTGATTTTTCTCTCTCTCTTTAAATATCGCACAATACAGAGGTAAATTATTCTTCACCATACGACCTGTCATGTAGGACTCGGACGCGGTAGAAGAAAGGTGGAGCCATGAACACGACAGAGAGAAGGAAGAGACTGTTGCACAGCTTCAAGCACAGATCCAGCGGCTGGAGGGGGAGAACACAGACTTTTTAGCGGCGTTGGAGGACGCCATGGAGCAGTACAAGCAGCAGGTCGGACACAGCTTTTTAAACAGTGTTACAGCAGTATCTAACCACAACAAACTTGAACCCCTCCAAGCTGATGCAACACAATGTGCCGTTTTTCTTTGTGTCTGTACCGTCCCTGCTCTGGCTGATGTCCTCATAAGTTCATGGTTTCCTGCTCTTCAGAGTGATAAGCTGCAGGAACAGCAGGACCTGATCGCAGACCTTCAGTGTCAGATCTCCGCTCCAGGATTGATGGGTTTGGGGAATCTCAACTTGAGATTGCGGCCGCACACGGCTCCGATGGGCTCAATGCAGCACGGCCAGAATGAAGGGACATTCAAGCAGGTATCCCAAAGATAACACTGTTGTTGTTGTTGTTGTTGTTGTTTTTATTTTCAATATTTCTTTTTCATATCAACAAATAGTAATTTATTCCTTTGGAAATAAGCTGTCATATTCCCATGTTGTAATGTTTGTGGTTGCAGGTCTGTCCGGCGGGTCTTCAGGGTAATGGGCCCTGTGCTGATCAGAATGGGAGGTTTTATGAGGAGCAGGAGACTCCGGCGGGGATGGAGATGCATTACAAGGAAAAAGAGGATAGTCATCACAGCCTCAACCAGGAGAGATGGAAGTATGTTGGTTCTCCTTCCAAATCATAAATCATCTGCGTCTGATTGTGCTCCTCTGTCTGTTGATTGTTAGTGAACGTTGTTTCTGTACCGTGGTGTTTGTGATTCTCCCAGGCAGACGAACCTGACCTGGAACAAGCGAGACCTGCAGTCAGGAGGACTAGCAGCTGGTGGCAGAGGGCCGGCACCTCAGCTGCCTGAGCCGGCGCAGCGACCCTGTTTAGCCAGAAAAGCATGTAAGTCTGACTTCCTCATGAGAAGGTCCACAGATTTTCAAAACATATGTTGAATGATGTGACAGCCAGAAGAATCTGCTTAATTCCCGTTTCCTTTATCGCTTATGACATGTTGAACTGGTAGTTTCAAGTTAATTGTAGGTTTCTGAAATGTTTTATTATGCACTGACATTGCTGGTTGTAGTTTCCATTCATGTGTTTATATTACTGCTACTTTATTCACAAGTGGAGGGGAGTTTGACATCATTGATCTGTGTTGGTACGCCGTCGCTCACTCACCAGGACAAGAGTTTCCTTGAAGCTCTGTTCCGACTGTTAACATCCAGCCCTCACAAACCTTTCGTGCTCTCATTCACATACAGCCAACTCCAGTACGGGGGAAAGCCTGAAAAGCTTTGAAGGCGTTTCCGAGTGGGGACTCCTTCAGGCACAGCAGAAAATCAGGGAGCTGTCTGTCACCATCCGCATGAAAGAAGAACTCATCAAAGAGTTGGTCAAGACAGGTACGACTTTAAAACTGAGGACGCCGTTAATGCCGCATCTTTAGTTTTCGCATAAATCAACAGAATTTTTATTACTCTGATGCTTTATTTAGGTAAAGATGCTCAAGCTCTGAATAAGCAGTACAGCCATAAGATCACCGCTCTGGAGAGCGAGGCGACGCAGGCTCGCCAGGAGCTGCAGGAGGCCCAGCGACAGCTGCAGGATCTGGAGAGGCAAGAGAGAGAAATCAGCGCAACAGACAAGACCAGAGCGCAGGAATGTCGCAGGAAGATCGCTGCTGCTCAGAGCAAAGTCCAGGTTCGCCCAGCAGTCTTTTGACTTCATTCATAACAACTCATCAGCAATAAACAGTTTAAAAAAAAAAACTAAACTTGTGCCCCTACTTTCTGATTAAATATTAGGTATTAAGCCAGCGTCAGAGGGACACCGCTCGTCTGGCCAATCTCCCCGTCCAGAGTGAACGCCGCGTGTTGGAGCTGGAGCGAAGTGTCCAGTCAATGAGGCAGCAGCAGGAGCAGCTGCAGCGACGACTGCGTCAGGAAAGCCAGCAGAAGCGACGTCTGGAGACGGAGATGCAGCGCAGAACACACAGAGTCAAGGTAGCGTCGGTGTTTCACAACCAGATGAATATTATCACCTATCAAACATCGTTAAATTGTTCTTATAGTTATTTTTTGGTGAAAATAAAGATATTCCTGCATGCATTCAGAGTATGTTGTATAAAAGATCATTTTTGCCCTGGAGTTAATTCAGATCTTTCTGTGTGATCTTGAAGGAACTGGAGATAAAAAACGAGCAGCAGCAGAAGATTCTGAGGATAAAAACCGAGGAGATTGCAGCCTTTCAGAGGCAGAGGCGCAGCGGCAGCAACGGCTCGGTCATCTCATTAGAGGAGCAGCAGGTGAGACACCAGTCAAATAATTGTTTTACAAATCATTTGGATTTGAGCTTGTGAATAAAGAAATACTACAATTTTTACTGAACCTGCGAGACTGAAATCCTGATTTTAAGCCGGACTTGTGTGTTGTCTTCATCTGCTTGATGGCTTTTTAATGTCTGCCATGCGCTTTTGGTTCTCCGTGCGAGCAGAAGATCGAAGAACAGAAGCGCTGGCTGGATGAGGAAATGGAACGGGTGCTGGAACAGAGGAGAGGCCTGGAGGATCTGGAGGGAGAGCTGACGAAACGCGAGGAAATCCTGGCCAAGAAAGAAGCCTTGCTGCAGGAACGCAGTGGACTGGAGACCAAGAGACTCCGCTCCAGTCAGGTACTCTCAGATGCTGACACTCAGATCTCCATGACCTTTAACAGAATGTGACAGTCTCTAACTTCCTTTATTCTCCGCCAGGCATTAAGTAAAGATCTGATGACGTTAACGGGGCGCATTGAGTCACTTGAGCATGAGCTGAGTGAGAGGAACGGCCTCCTGCGCAGCAGCAGCGCCCAAGACTCCCAGCAGATCCGCCAAGAGATCTCCAACCTACGTCAGGAGAAAGATTCGCTGCTGAAACAGCGAGTTGAGCTGGACGACAAGCTGCGGCAGGGAAACCTGCTCTCACCCGAGGTCAGTTATCAGCTTCACCTGCCTCAGTGTGATTTATTAGTCTGTGCAGAAATGTATCTTATCAGAAAACAAATGATTGAAAATTTGCAAAAAATGCGTCTGGATCCTCATGAAGCCCATCTGTTTCCTCGCACTCAGGAGGAGCGGACTCTTTTCCAACTGGACGAGGCGATTGAAGCTCTGGACGCAGCCATCGAGTACAAAAATGAGGCCATCACTCAGCGGCAGCGGCAGCTGAGGGCCTCTGCCAGCATGCTGTCGCAGTGGGAGATGAATCTCATGGCCAAGCTCAGTTACCTTTCTGCATCCGAGACCAGAGCTCTGCTGTGCAAGTACTTCGATAAGGTCTGTCAACTTTTAACACGTCTGCTGACCTCGTTCTCAGCCCGTGATGGAAAGCCGTGCAGCTCCCTGTTAAACAGGTCAGTTTCCGGGTTCTGTAGGTCGTGTCTCTCCGCGAGGAGGAGCGGAAGCTGCAGCTCGCCCTGGCGGAGCTGGAAATGCAGCTGGATGAGCAGCAGAGGCTGGTGCAGTGGCTGGAAAGTGCCCTCGATCGCACGCAGCTGGACACAGACCGCCGGCTCACACAGCAGCAGAAGGAGCACGAGAGGAGCGTGCAGCTCCTCCTGCAGCAGTGCCGAGGTGACCGTCACCTTCTGATTGAAAAATGACCATAACAAAAAGCTTTCCACTTGTGAAAACCTCTGAGAGTACATCTTCTAACTTTATATTGATATTTCATCCCTCCAGAACAAATGGACGAGGGCCTGGCAGGGAGACAGCGACACTACGAGGGCTGGATCCACAACCTCAGCAAAGAGCTCAACCACTACAAGGCGGCGAATCTGGAGCTGACCAACAAACTGAGGGAGCTGTGCAGTTCAGCCAGTCAGTCCAAAGAGCATCATAAAGGTGACAGTGTGCCTGGATCAGTGTGTTGCTCCTGTTTATAGCTGCAGTAAAATAGCTTGGGCCGATTTTGGCTTGCAGGTTGTGCATTTAACAGCAAGGCTCAGTACAGTGGTATTTCTGCTGATGAATTGTCATCGTTGAAACTGTGGCCGTCGACCATCTCTGACTGTCCTGTCGACCCACTTTCAGTTTTGTCGTCTGAAGGCAAATCTGCAAACATCGGCAGCCTGGAGAAGCTTCCTCGCTGCCCAGAGGACGGCCCGGGAGGCAGAGGAGCAGCGCCGCCGGACAAACCCCCCAAGTCCAGGGAGGAGATGCGGGAGCTGGTGAACACCCCTCTCCCGTCCACATGGAGGCGCTCCTCGCTCCCCACAGAAGAGCCCGCAGGCATGGAGGAGCTGTGGCTTCATGTAGCCGGGGAGAATCCCGTCCACCGGGTAGTGCAGACTGGTGTGGGGTCCTGGGGCGGACCGCCGGCCCTGCCTGTGGTTAAATCTCGCCGGGAGTCCCGGCGCTCCAGCCTCAACGTTGGACCTCTGGCTTCAAGCAACGCCCTGATTGATGTGCGGAAGAATCCTGTCTGAAAAACAAACTGAGCGGCAGAGCAGCCTTCACAGGGACTTCTGCTTCACGCCTTCTGAATAATGTTGCATCGAGTTTGATTATTTGTACCTAATTTTGTTTTGTCATCATGTTTTTTGAAAACCCACTGATTTTTTAATTTTTTTTTTTTTTTTTTTTTTTTTATAAAAAGCACTTTTGACAAAGGTAAAGTTTATGTTCTCATTTTATACAGATTGTGGACACAGTACAGATCTACTGCAACATTACAAATGAGGTCCTCTAGAAATCTAACCATGTAGTCCTGACATTTCACAGTATTTTCCATTAAAAATGTTTTTTCACTGTCAATGTTGTTTTTATTTGTAAACAAATTTAATGAAGATAAATTATATGGCATGTGTTTCGATTATTAATTTGATAAAATTATAGTTTGTGCGTTGTTTATCAGTTACATAGTTAATGCAGTTTGAGTGTCACGATGGTGCAGTGGTTTGCACTCTCAGGTCAGGCTTTAGTTCCCTTGTGCTTGCTACGGTTTCCTCTCGGTACTTATCCTTTCCACTGTTCAAAAACATTTATGTATACATTGCTATGCCTGTTACTTCAAAACTGAAGGACCTGGGCTGGAATTGGGACCAAGGCCTTTCTGTATGGAGATCACACAGTTCTCTGGTCCAAACTGAGGCCCATTATGAACGTTGACTCTCACTGCTCCACAATGTGCTGCTCGACACCAGGAGCTCCTTCAGCAACCGCCTCAAAGCACTGAAGTGACAATGATTCCTGTGATAATAAGACTCCTGTAAGTAGTTGTTTTTCTGCTGATTTCATTCTTCGATACTTGAACCAGTCAGTGTTTATATTAACGCTTAATAGTAGCTTCCTTTTAATATTTATGGGCCATATTTGTATTTAAACTTTTGATTCCTTAATCTTTTCTGTGTTCATAATTTCCCCCAGGGTTTAAGAAAAAGTATAAATTCTCTATATACTGGTTCTCTCCAAACAATCTGAACATGCTCCAAAATGACGAAATGTTCTGTGTTTCTTTGTTGACCCTGTATAGACGACCTTTGACCTGCTATCACATGAGGCTGTCGTTTCACTTGTGCAGATGAAGCAGGTCAGAAACCGGACAAACACAAACTGAACCCCAGATATCAGTTTAACATCATGGAGCAGGACTCTGAAACATCTGCACCAACAGGACTCTAAATTTTGAATCGAGTGTAAAATAACTGTCCATTTTGAGAATAAACACTTGTGTGGTTTTCAATAAGGAATCGCTGGTGCTGATCTGGTAAATGAATTAAAACTATTAGATTGAATTGTATTAGAATAACATGGTTCATTATATTATATTACAAATTCAAGGATAAAATGCAGACAAAACGGGGAAGACCCTGATGGGACTGCAAATTGCTAGGTCAAGTTTAACATTGTACATTTCTAATTCTCACTTACAGATGTTCTGACTTAATTCTAAGTCAGAACAGCTTGAACACAGAGAAAGGAGTAAAATCTGAGACAAAGACAACAATGTTGATAGTGTCGGTACTGTGCAACAGAATGTGCAGATGGCCTCAAAAGAGGAAAAAAGACGTAATTGAACTGGGGTGTCTGCAGATTTCCACCTGCGTTTCTCTGGTTTACCGTTGGGGGGCGATATGGGCTGGTATAATGATCCCTTTTATATTTTGGGGTTTCATGTTGCAAACGGAATACAAACATATTTTTGGTTAAAAAAGTTCCTGACCTGCTCCATCGGATGATTTTTGAATTTTTGTAAAAAAAAAAAAAAAAAAGTTCCTGATTTCCTAAACACTAATATGGCATCCTCACAATTATTTTATTAACAGAATAATCAAGGACCAAGAATTAAGACGTAATAAGAGCAAGAGAACTAAAGCAAGGTGTCCCATGCATACACACGACCTCACATGTGCAGACTATCAGTTACTGGCGAGACAAATTACATATTTGGAGAATTTCTCATATTAATTTTTAAAACTAATATTTCTCACTTGATCACTTGTAAGTCATACGTTGTATGACAAAACAATGCCCAAAAAATTAACAAATAAAGAGAGGCGTAAGATATATGGTACAGAGTTTCAGTGTAATAATGTGATTTATTTTGGCTGAGCCGATGGTTTTAAACTTCACCCTGTTGGTCTGTTATCACTGAAGACTCCTGTCTCTGAGAATTGATGACTTTCGGATTAAATATTGGAAGGATATGGGATTTACGGCATATTGAAAGTATTTTTTAGACAATATTAAATCAATTCCATTTGTGAAACACTTGACCCTCAACATATGTGTGCCCAGACCTGAGCTGTCCATTTGAGCTACTGATATACCACTACAGTCAAAACTTCAAACCTTCCCATTCAATTTTTTTTCTTTATTTTCTTGACTATTTACATTTTAGATAAACACTGAAGCCATTTAAACTGTGAATGAGCAGATGGGATGGTGTAGTAAAACAAAAATGTGTGAAATAACTCAAAACATGTTTTATATGTTAGATTCCTCAGAAGCCCTTGACCTTCTCCCAATGAGCTCCATGAGGTCGTCACCTGAACTGGCTTTGTCTTCACAGCTGTGCCCTGTCAGGGTTCAGTTGTGGAATTTCCTGCCTTGTTGTGTTGTGCAGAAGTCGGGCTGCTTCACAGCTCTATTTGACAACTGTTTACTTTGGTAAGAAACCAATCAGCGAAGTGAAGAAAAACAACAGTCCATCATTACTTTAGGAATAAAGACTATATAAGGGCCATTTGACAATAAGGAGAGCGATGGAGTGCTGCACCAGAGGACCTGGCCTCCAAAGTCACCCCACCTAAATCCAAACTGAGATTAAGGCAAAAGAGCCAACAAGTGATCAGCATGTAAACTCCTTCAAGACTGTTGGAAACCTCCCAGAGAATCCCAAGAGTATGCAAAACAGTAATCAAGGCTAATTTGAAGAAGAAATATAAAACATGTTTAGACCTCTTTCACGCTTTATTGTATTAATTCATAGTTTTGATACCGTCAATGAAAATCTACAATGTTAACAGTCAAGAAAAGAATGAAAGAAAAAAAACATTGGATGGTGTGTCCAACTTTTGAATGGTAATTTGCAAAATAATGACAGTTAAATTCCTGATGATTCTTGGTGTGTGGGAGGATGAGTCTTAGAGAGCCTAAACCACTTTGTCTTTTCAAGGATATTTTCTGAGAAGCATGGTTTATTACACCCACAACAAATTCTGCCGTAGAATTGTGTGCTATATTTGGCATTATTCCTATTTTTGAATTTCTCAGGCTCTTGAGGAACCTTCAGAGCTGAGAAAGCAATAAGAATATTATTATTTCAATTTGAAGAGCTGGACTGTTATACCTTACAGTCTCTTGTCAGTTCTCACAGGCAGGAGTTCAAACAATGTGGTTTTTGTGCGTGCCCTCCATCACACACGCTCGCGCGCGCGCCGAGGCCGCTCGCCATTGGCTTTCAGCGACTTGCCGTCCTGGTGACGTCAGTGAGGAGGAGGAAGCGTGGAGGAAAAGAGAGGAGGTGAGAGGAGCGCGCCGGAGTGTCTGTCAGGAGGACCCCTCTCCTCTCCTCGCCTCGCATCCCGGGGACCCGCGGGTAGACGCACGCGCACATTCGGAGACGCCGGCTGCCGGACGCGCGGACCTCCCGGTCACGGATACAAACAGCGCCGAGCCGGATCTGTCACCCCGCGCGCCGCCGCCGTGCAGCCTCTCCTGCCGAGGTGGGATTTTATCCAGCTGATTCACGCGCTCGCTCACCTGTTCGTCAAGCCGAGGCTGCACGCGGGCTCGTGCGTCCTGCGCATCTGGAGCAGATGATGCTGCGCGGATGCCTCAGTCTTCATGAGAGACGGTGGAGCCCTCCACCGCCACAAGTGAGTGTTTGGGGTTTGGACGGTGCTGATGAGTTTCAGTGGAGGAGACAGGATCGCATCACCTTCCAGATCCAAAATAAGAAAACAGATATTCATTATATTTATTTAAGTGTCATGTTAAAGGTTTCATTATTAAATCTTAAGCCAAAACGCAGAGGTGCAGTTTACCGTTCACACTGGAGCAAGCGTAAGTAAGTGAAAGAGCTGTGGTTCACCCTGTTTTCAAAGGTTGTGTGTTATTTGTAATAATGGAGTGTGTGAGCAGGCCTGTTCTCTCTTTTTTTAGAGCATCTCACACACTGTCCAACATTACTGAGCTAACAAAAACAATCTGACACAGAGTGGGATTTATTATTATTATTGTTATCTAACGCTTGATTCAAATACAAAATAAAATCACTTTGACATATCTGTTGATTTTTTTTCTTCTAATCATTTAAATGAAGGCTTGATTCTATTTGTGCCAAAGTGAAGCAGGCATTCTGAGTGCAAGTTTCCGCAGTTACAATCTGACGTTCAGGACTCAGCAAGAGACTATTTATCTTCTGTTATTATAAACGTCCATACATACAAATCTCATGTGTCAAAATGTCATTTAAATTTAGCAGTGAAGCAACAAACAATTAGATGAAAATATTATATTAAAGCAGAATCATCAAGTTGAACTTATAAAACTGTAAATACATTGTGAGTTTTATTGGTCAGATCTAGAGGTTTATTTAGAAAGTCAGCTGTTGCACAGAAGCAAATAAATGGGCCAGCATGTCTCTGATAAGAAGTTAGCAAAGGGTCAAAGTGCCATAAGGAGTGTTATCAAACTTCCATCCATCATCTAGTCTTCTCTTTTTCATTTCTTCTGAATTTTTATTTTGCATTGGGAGTTTATAACACTCTGATGAGCTAAAAATATTTTGTGGGCATTCCAAAAGATTTTTGAAGATTTAGTTTGGTTGAAGCATGTGAAATGTTTGGCATACTGTGTGTTAATGACATAATGGTTTTCTTTGTTCTCAGGATGCCCCAGACTTGGCTTTTCCTGTTCAGAGTGGAGACTGTCCCTGTCTTTGGTTATCTAGCTGTATGAGTGTTAATCATCCCATCATAAAGCTAGATAACCGAAAGTAGGAATGACCTCCCAGTCCTCAATGTATGAAACTAACAAAACACTGCTCTACAGAAAGACCGCCTATATCTTCAGGTATGTAGTAATAGAAATTCCTATTTCTTCAAATAAATGTAACATTTGTAAATATCACTGGATTTGCTATGAGAGCTAGAAATATTAACAGAAATATAATCTACAGGAATCTGTTATTTGTGCACCAGAAAGTCAAAACTTTGCCTCCTCTCACTCTCTCACTTGTGTACTAATCCTGCTAATTATACTGAGAAAACTGACCTGACAATAAGACACTGTGCTGACCGTTTCATCCTGTTTGCTGCCACTGTATCCAGTTAACAAATTATATGATTGGCTTTGAGCATTCTGTTAAACACTGAGTCAGTTTTTTTTTGTTTTTTTTTGTCTTTTGAGTATGATCACTCAGTCCACATTCAAACAAATCCAGAACAAGTCAGAGTTATTTATTATCTTCAGCAAACTGCAATATTTGAAAAAGTGACTCCTAACAAACAAGCAAATTGTCATGAATAGATTTGGAAGTGTAAGATTTAAATGAGTCTCTTCTCATAGGGTCACTGTAGCCTTTGTCACACTTTGAAGAGAAGGGCGTCTTTTACTACCTGATAATCGTCCGAATAGATTCTATGAAATGTATTCTCTATGAAGTTAATGTTGAAAATATTGTCTAAAACATTTCATAGATAACAAATGAAGACACTGTGTGTTCAGTATTTAATTATATTTTTTTCAAGACAGACAGATAGATACTTATCTGTGAAGGATATTTATCTGCAGCTATTGAGCAGCTTTAACCCAGACAACAGCAAACACTTCTATAGGCAATAACAATGAAACTATTAATGCAGACTTGAAATAAAACACGAGAATAAATCTGTATGCACTGTCATTCTCAATATAAGCTTTGATTCCTTTCTTCCTTGTTCTTGAACACTTCAGTGAAATTCCGATTTGTGAAACATTTGATAAAGAGCGGCTAGATATATTTTGTCTCCAAAGATAATTTTGCTGTCTGAATTTTACCTTTATTACAAATTTTCACATATTTGAAACATTAAAGCATTAAAACCCCATCAAGGTCATTTTGATAAGATATTTTCAATCACAAAAATGGAAATCTCAGGTGTGATCAGGACTGTACAGCTGCACCCTCGCTCATGTTTTTATTTTATCAGTATTAGCCCCCATTGTGCTTTTTTTTAGTGTCTGTTTGAAAGGCGTCCTCCTTCTTAAAGTCGTGAGGAGATGACTCTGGTTTGCTGTCAGGAAACTTATTTATTAGGACTCATGTGACCGAGCCTTTAAAGCGGTAGCAGTGGCACAAAGGAAGGCCAGATAATTGGCCCGGCCCTCACCTGCCACCAGACCCTGTTCCTGCTGTCTTTAAGGCTTCCTGTCTCAAGTCTCCCCTCTGCTGTGATCCCACTTACCAGAGATGTAGCTAATTAGTGGGGTCACACTTCTGTGGGCTGTTGAAGGTCACTCTGCCGGTCATAGCTGCTGCTATAATTGAACCAAGGGAGGAAAAGTCATTGATCCAGTGGGCGACAGTCTCATGACATTCGGTTACAGTGAATCTGTGAGGATGTGTGTGATGCCACAAATGTCACAAACAGGAAACAATTAAAAGGTGCTGCAGGTCTGGCAACTGCACACAATACACACGTTATAACAATAGCAAAATGAATAAAGTAAATAGCAAAGAAAATATCTTCTGAAATGACAGTGATTAGTTTTTGAATTGAAGTTACCAGTAAGCTTGATCTATAAAGCAGTGTTTCTCTTCATTTTTACAAACACTGTGGAAATATTTAAAAAGTGTGAGCAGCTCTTTAATAAAAATTCTGGTAGAATATATTAAAGAATATGGTTTCTTGAACAACCTGCATGAAAAAAGGCTTTACTGTAAAAACAAATGTTATCAATAGATTAAATTGATTTGTGAAAAAATACAGACATATGTTTTGAATGACAACATTTAGCTTTCAAATTGTGAGATTTTTGGGAAATTTCATAATTAAAATATATTTTCAAGAAAAGTCAAGTTTTTGGATACATATCAATTATTAAGAAGAAAAAAAGGGGAGAAAAAATATTTTTCAGTTTTGTTGTTTCATGCAATGACAGTAAAGACATTCTGATTCTGACTCTGAGATATTTTAACTGTGGATGCTGTGAGTTTTTTGTGTAATTTTTTTGTGGTAGAATAAATCAAGAACAAATCTCTTTGTTATATGCTTTTCCACTGTTAAATCAAATTAATTTAGAAATTAATATTTCTCCATATTAATTATTTTGAATACAACAATAATCTAATGATTTTAAAAAAATCGCAAAGAAAATAGTTTTGTATTTACATGAAAACCTCTGTGAAACTGCTGGCTGGAGTAAAAGCAGTGGAAGCACTATTACACTTTTTTTTGTTAATTAATTACTCTGTGGTAAAAGACCTCAGGGGGAAACATTTTGAAATAGTGTCTTATTAGCAAAAATACATTTCCAGATATAATTAATAGACAAGGAGAAACTTTTCTTTTTTGTATTAATTATAATAATCCAAACCTTTGACTTCAAAAAGTTTATAATGTGAAAACTTTAGTGATAGGAAGCAACTTCATGAGCTTTAGATTTCACACACGTTTAACTTCCCATGATGTGTCCTGCCTTGGTGTTCTAACATTAATGTGAGGCATGTAGATTTAAACCAAAGGCCTTCACAGGGCCTGATTGGTCAGATCTAATTATTTAAAACCAACAAGCTTCATCATCCTAAAAGAAAAAACAAAAAGAGGGAGAGACAGAGAGAAATTAACCTGCTTGACAGTGGAAATGTAACCTGCTAATAAGATGTTATTTTTAGGATATAAACTGCAGAGCTCACGTAGAAACAGTGATGCTGCAGGTCTTGGTGCAGAAAGCATTGATCTGATAATAACCGCCTGTTCAGGCCGACGGGATACAGCAGGCCTGCCAAATAAACCGGAGGGAAAAGGCTCAGGGTGCTCGACACCGGCGCAAAATAAAGCAAACAATCACACAACTCCGGCCAATAATGAATAGGAGAGCACAAGCACTGCGTATTTACATAATTGCATCGAAACCAGGAGCAGGATGAGGAGGAGGCCTTTTTAAAGGCGCAGCAGCACCGCGAGACCGCGAGACCGCAGAAACACGCGCTCCAACTGCTCTTCAGACACATGTGAAGCTTTTATATCCGAGTTGTTAACATTAGTAATAATAATAACAACAACAACAACAGCGATGATGATGATAATAATGATAACAATAATAATAATAATAATAATAATAATAATAATAATAATAATAATAATAATAATAATAATAATACATCGGAAATATGCTTGAAAATATGTTGCGTTTAAAAAAAAAAAAAAACGGGATTTGTAATCTCACCAAAACGACTGCAAATAAAAAACATTGTCTCAAAGGTTTCTTCACAGTGTCACTGACTTTGATTCTTGTGGGAATTTCCTGTTCCCGGATTAAAATCAGACATCTTGACTATAAATTGGACATTTCCCGCACAAATCCCCCCGTACACATTTCTAACAGTGACTTATGAACTGTTGTAGTTTGCTGTCCACTAACTCACCAGGAAAAACTGCTGAAATGCCTTAATTTTAAAACAGTCATGAAAAAAATCTGAGTGTTTCACAATTCATTTGCATGTTGTTTGTTGAAGTGAAGATCTTCCTTCTCCTGTCTTTTCTTTCTTTTTCTTCTTCTTCTTCTTCTTTTTTTTTTTTTTTTACTGCAAAGCCGAAAACGTATTGGGTTTATTAGTGAGAGCTTGCAGGAGCTTAAAAAATAAAAGGGGGGACTGTTCCTTTATTAGAAGCCATGTTGTAATTAGACATGCGGATGGGGGAAGGGTCAGTGTAAAGTGGCTGATTAGAGGAGCTCATACTGTAAGACTACCAGCTCACAGCAGCTGTTTTGCCTTTATTTAATGAATTATCCATAATCATCTACAATATTAGCATTTATGTGTTTTTTATATAAATCTGAAAGAATCTTATTTCTTATTTGTTGCTTTTAGTCTCTTTGTGCACACTGACTGAATGCATGTTTCTTAGAAAAAATAGGGAAGTTTCCTAAATTTATAAGTCAGAAATGGACAATGACTAACACCTAATATGCAGCAGTGCAAATTGAAAATGGAAAATATCTGCAGGGTGCAGAGCAGCCAACATGCTGACACTGAGCAGGAGACCTGTTGGTAAACAGTGACCAGGCCCACATTATCATTCTGATCCTGGCTTCTCTCCACAATAGTCACTTTGTGAAAGGAGCACTTGACAAAGGTCCACCACTTCTTTTTCCCAACATTGTGCGCGAGGGAAGCTGCTGCAGTAAACCATGGGCAGAGAGGTGGGAACAGGGCTCCAGACCAGACAGCGGCAGATGCCTGCATTAGCACAGCAGCCATCAGAGGCTCTCCTGGAAATATTGAGCCTTTGTTATCCTGCCTTCTTTATGTCTGCCATCGACTCTCACACTCAGTGCAGGGTTGTTTAATAATGTTGGGTCCCATGGTGCTAATAACGAACGAGAATTTGGCTGGTCGTACCAAATATTTGAACTTCTTGCATCAGATTAGGAAATATTTCTTTGTTTCAACAATTTGTCACACTGCAGTTTCTTTGAAATTATGTCAATAAACAATCACACAGAAACACTTTTTTATTCTGATGAGAAATACTAACAGTTAAAGAAATAATATTATTGAAACTTTCTTTATTAGGCACTATTCAAAGAACATATACAATACATAAAGTCCATCGCATTGTAGTTTTGGTGGTGAAACAAGCTGCTTGCTAATGTGTCTTTGGGGATGAGATGATCAATTTATATTGCCTTGTGCATGAAACAGGTGTTGTATCACGAAAGGTGTTAAAGAAGATTTTGTGTAGGTTCATTGAGTGAGATGCTGGCACCACCGGGTCTCACTCATTGTAAAAAAAAAAATTAAAATAAAGTTATTTTGTTATGTAAAACCTGGACAAAAACTGTATGCAGTAATCTGCTATTTAAATCCATAACTTTACAGATGTTTTCCTTGCCTTGAGTTTGTTTTGCCTTGAACAGGGTTTATTATTATTATTATTATTGTGGGGGGGTGGTTCTGGTCCAGACAGGTTAAACAGTCTCACATCACAGCAGGAGAACCTGTGTGGAACCGGGTTGACCTTGAGCTCTCCTAAAAAACAGGAGCTTGTATGTTTGACGTCGCGGCAGCGGCCCGGTCCCCCCACCAGGACACCGCAGCTGCGATCCCGTCTTAATCTGGGGATAAGCACGATTATCCTGCTATGGCTTGTTCTTGGCTTTGTAACTGCGACAGGGGACCTTTCACAGCTCCCTTTTTCCCATGGTCGAGCGGGTCTGAGCAGCTCAGACCCCCGATGTGGACCCGTCGCCATTCATCAGCTTTCGGCCGGAGCAAACAGGCAGTTTGACTCTGAGCATTAAAAATACTTGCCTCGTGGTGTTGTTGAGATTTTCATAGTAAGGTGCAGCATCTCAGTCCTGAGGAAGGCCAATGAAATCATACTGTGGTATTGCAGGTGTAAATATTAAATAATGACATGAAGCTTGAAAGCAACAAAAATTCTTAGCTGTTGCTTATTATGAGTAGAAATTTTCAAGATATGATAATCCTATATATTTGCACTTGTTTGTGATTTAACTTTCTTTAATTTGATCAATGTAGAACAATTGAAAGTGCACGTTGCCACTGCTGCTGTCATCTCCAACTCACCATCAGAATATTCCCCAACTTTAATAAGACAGAGAAGTTTAGCGTTTTCATAAATCTCACATCTGCACTCATTTCCATTCCCTCTCGCCACTCATTCAGACTGTCAGTCAAGTTCAAGTTCACAGGGGTAGAAACGTCTCGACTCCTCATTCACTCCTGTCGTGTGTGCCCCCCTGAAGCCCCCCCCCCCCTCGGCCTCCGCTGCATGGCGTTACTATGACAGAGGGGCTGTGGCGTTGTTATGGCAGCAGGCTGGACGGCCCGGCTATGCGCTGGTGAAAAGGACAGCCTGTCAAAGTGAGAGCGAGACAGAGAGAGAGAGGGAGATTCAGGGACCCCCCCCTCCCCCCCCACCTCCACCCCAACAGCTGGGCACAGCCACCCCCCTTACACCCACCCCCTCAGGCCTTTCAAACACCACCCAGACCCTGGGAACACCAAGAATTTCACATTCATCATCCTCTCTCTCACCCTGCACGCCCATCTCAACCTTAAACTTCATGCCCCCCCCCCTAAAACCAGCTCCTGCATCCCCACATGGTCCAACATTCAACATCGTCTTCACCTCCACCCCTCCATGTATCCTTCATTTTGGTCGTTCTGGTCTCACCTCAGTTCCTGCTCGAGGCCTCGACACTGTGTGATCAAGCAACAACAACAAAAATTGTCTAAAACAAAAGTGAAGAATGAGGACGACAGACGTGATGACAAAAATGCTTGGGTGTGTTTTCAACCATTGTGTGTGTGTGTGTGTGTGTGTGTGTGTGTGTGTGTGTGTGTGTGTGTGTGTGTGTGTGTGTGTGTGTGTGTGTGTGTGTGTGCGCGCGTGCGTGTGCACGCCACGTCTGAGCGTGAGTGCGCGAGAGAGCGAGATTTTATTGAGGTCTCATTCAACTTTGTGCATGAAAGGCTGATCATTTGCATAAACTGCATGCTGTCTGAGGGGTTTGGGGGGGGCAGCCACACTGAGAGAAGATATGAGGGAACAGGAAAAAAAAAAAAAAGAAAAGCAAGCTCCATCCTGCTTTATGGAGCTGCAGGAAGAAAGAGTTGGTTTGAATAAGTGAGAGGGTGAAAATTGGCGGCGAAAGGGCCTTAGCATGTCTCTCAGTGGGATTAAATTGTCCAGGAACCTCTTTATATATAATTTGGTGAATCTGGCAGCAGCATGGCTGCAGGGCTGTACTCCCACCGAGCGCGCTCACACACACACACACACACACACACACACACACACACACACACACACACACACACACACACCTCCCGCCTGAACCCATCTGACAAGAGTTCCATTTGTACAGGGATGATGCAACTTTCCAAAGACGACTGTAAATGTTGGCAGAGGTTCACCTGACATGATTTCCTCTCACTGTGAAATATCAACACAAACAACACTTCGTGCTGATTAACTTCTGATTTTCATGGTGTTTTTTTTTTCTTCTTTCCTCCTCAGAAAAGAGCCACTGCTGTGATGCTGCTGAAGATCCTCCATGATTTTATCACCACTTCAGCTTTATGAGCTCTTGTCTCTTGGCCTCTAAATGAAAAGTAATGTGACACTTTCAACATGTTTGAACAGAAAAGACTCTGAGTGGAACTGAATATAATATCAAGTGATGATCCTGACCAGACATATAAACTGATGACATTATTTTTGTAGCCTATTTGTATGTTTTCATGTTGAAAAATCATTTATGATTCACAACTATTTTCTTTCTGTCATTAAACCTTTTTAAACACATTTGTTTTCACATTTGATTTTATTGCTTGGGATATTTGTGTGTGTGTGTGTGTGTGTGTGTGTGTGTGTGTGTGCAGAGCACACACATGCGGAAATGTAGCTATAATGTGACTGTCTGTGAAGCACTTTGAGTTGCATTTCATTTTGTTGGTCTTAATGTGTTAAATAAATAAAGACTGATGGATTGAGCCACAGAAACACTGCATGTTGCCCGCGTCCTTTCTTAATGTAGTGACAGACGTCACTGCGTCTCTCAGTAAACATGGACAGAGAGAGCTGTCTGTAAACCAGCTTTAAGAGCAAGAAAAAAGAAAAAGACCGACGATGTCAGGAGATTCCTGCATATCTACACAGCGTTATAAGTCCGATCAAACATTCTGGACTTGTGACACTGATAATCTGTAGATGATATGGAGCTGGGATGTATTAGATGGTATGTGAACAATTTTTTTTCACAAAATTCATGTGCTAGAAGACATTGAACACACATAATGATTTGAGCAAGTTGGAATGGGGTCAGAGCATGTCCAGAACTGTAGCTCTTATAGGGTCTTGAAAAGTGGTCTGATTTAAAAAAAAAAAAAAAAAAAAAAAGTTCTGGTGTCAGAGTCATGTGATCCAGTCCAAAAGAGCTACTGTGGCTTCAGCTGCTGCTGAAGTTCATGCTGGTTCTCACTGGAACATTCAAAGTGCAGCAAAGAGGAGTTACACCACAACAGCCAGGTGATCAGAACTGTAAGGCTTGTTGTTCTCCTTGAGGTCACTATATTAAAAATAACATTTCTGATATGTTTTGAACTGAATGAGCTCTGTTCTCTCTGTATATAAAAACACAATAATGCATTTAGCTTTAAAACTATATGTGGAAAAACTTCTCAATATTCTATTAAAGTTCTAAAATTGCTGTTGAGAAACTTTTAAGTTTGTTTCCAATCAAATGGAACGTCACCATTTACACCAAGAACTAACTTTTCCAAATGTGTCTTCAGATCAAGGCATAGTTAGAATTGTTCTTACTTCTTTTCATTGTGTTTTTATTAAGTTATTTTCTATAAAAGTTATACCATTGAAGAAAAAAGATGTCAATACAAAAAGACCTCAGCGCATGGCGCACTTCGTGTCTCTGCAGCAGATTAAACAAATGACCTCCCACCGTGCGACGGCTTGATGTCCGGAGAGCTTGGAGTCTGCTGCTGGACACAGATCTGACCTTTTACTCTCCTGGGACAGCAGCTTGACCCGGCACAAGCCGACAGACACGTGTGTCTTCATTTGACGGCCCTCAGAGAGCAACGACTCCGCCATTCTGACAAGAGACAGGTCACAGACGAGCATGTGGCCAAGATGTCAGAAACAAATGAGAGAGAGAAAGAAAAAAATGCATTTCACTGGGAAAGACTTCTCGTGAATCAATCAGTTCTAAAGCCACATTGGATCAGCACAAAAGCTGTTATTCTGACCCCAGGATTAGCACCAAATCTCAACACTCTTAATGAAGCACAGTGACTTTCCACTGCCGCTTCTGTTCTGTTAAATTTATTCCAACCTCAGTATTGGTGCCGATTTTTCAAACATATCTACATTTTGAGTTTTTGGAATTTTTGCTTCAAAGCAACATTGCAGGCTATCAGAAAATTAAGCTCCTCTATGTTTTCCAGAAAATAGAAAAACATAAAAAAAGAAATGCAAGTGTATCCTGTTAAAAAAAAAAAAAACAGTAGGAAGGAGTGTTGCATGTTTAAAGCATGGGAGGTTAAAGGCAGACGTATCTGGGGACAATATAACAAGATGCTTTCGCTGCACTGGAGTGCCTGTGAAAGTGATCAAAGGATGAGCTGCTGGCTGCAGGAGTTTTCTCCCATGCCACTCACTGTATTCAGCCATTAATCCTGCTCTGATTTTCTACTTGTCAACAGACCTAGATAGATGTTGCTCATTGTGCTTGCAGTCACCAGAGGTCATACTCCTCACCGGAGCGGAGAAATTCATTCTACAGGCTGCACAAAGCACACTTTCATTTGCTCATTATTATACTTATCATGACACCCTTTTTTATTCAACGCTAAAATTCTTGATGATCTGTGACATTTTTCAAGAGACAGCATTGATAAGTTTCAGATGTTTGTCGTAGCTGTCGTTCAGCTCAGCAAGTACATTTCAGCCGGCCGGCAGGAAGTGAGACATTCAGGGTGAGCTCAGACGACGCTGCTCTGCCTCATGAATGACGAGCAGGCAGCTGTGGACCAGGCTTGTGTCTGTGGAGGGCTGCAGATGATTGTCCAGTCATTTATATCTTCCAACTCAGTGAGCTTTAGGTCTTGTTCTCCGCGTTTGCATAAGAATGGAATCAGGTCCTGTGAACTTCCCCAACCTATTGACCCAGCTCCCCAGACATGAATAGCTCTGCTTTGAGGCTCCCCAGCCTCTCAAACAGGCTTTAACCATGCCTTAAGTCCCAATCATGGTAATTTAATATATCTTAAGCCCCTGGCTGTTTTGCTGAAACCCCTCTACAGTTAGTTTTAGGCATTCCCTGTTTCTCACCTCATCAGCAATACTTAGAGCCAGATTGGAGGGGGCTGCTGAGGCACGGCGAATCCCCCTCCCGTGAGCCGCCAAACAAGCCCAGAGTTCATGTAATTAGAGTAAGTTTTTGCTATTTTAATTAATTCCATATTAAGTTAAAATGAAAACAAGTCTATACAATTTACAGTAGACAAATGTACAGTATGTGTCCTCCACCTTTTAGAGGCTCATAAAGAAACACAAAGGCTTGTTAAAAATGGCATGTTTCTGTGCGTGAACAGAAATAATGTGCTTATTTTTTCTGATGTTCAACTAATTTTGCAGCATACTGATACAAAAGATGCTTTTTTTTTTTACTTTGGTGTGATGACTGTAAATGTTGTTTTAATGAAAGAAAAACAGACATTGTTACCCACAAAATATGAAGAAATGTACAATAAAAGGTGGTACACAAGTCCCAAAATTCCAAAAATATACTGTGTGTCATCTTGCATTGAGATTCTTCATCTTTCACAGAATCACATCAAATTATAGTCGAGATGCATGTTCAGTGCATGTTTGTTCAAAGAATAAATGATCACAATTTAAGAGGTTATGGAAAATTTAATCAGCCTCGAGTCAAAAATAATCGTAAATGTTTTTGTGTGTCTGTATGTGGAGTCAAACTTTGGAACAATTTGAAAACCCAGCACAAGCAATGCCAAAATATTCACAGACTCAAATTATTGTATAAAAACATGGTCTGGTCACAGTATAAAGTAAGTGGTTCTTAAATTTCTATCAGTATTTTGTTGCATTTGTGTTATTGTGTGCTGTTTCCTTACTTTTGTTGGTACTGTTGTTCATTATTATTGCTGTATTCTGTCCATCACCCTTACTGGGACAGTTCTACTTTACCATTATTGGTATTTCATTTCTTGGTATGTAACCATTGCTGTACTGTATTTGTTGCCCATGGTAACAAAAATATTCTAATACTTCTGTCACACACTTGCCAAATATTTATCTGTATTTTCTGTTGTTTTTGGGTTTGTAATATCATAGAAATGAACAGGAAGTGACTTTGATATTATGTCTACAATTTATGTAATGGGGGTGGGATTAAATAAGTTCGCTTCTTCCCACTCCCTTTCAGGCACTCCATTCGGGATATGTAAGCACATGTATTACCTGTTCTGTTACGGTCGTGTAAGTGATACCTGCGTTGAAATCATGTTGTTTGTGCATCCTTGCCTGAAATAAACTGACTAACTAACTATGTGATGCACTGGAGGCTGTTAGATGACAAAAAGGTGGATTCCTCACTTTGATGTGTCTTTTGCACAAAATTGACGTGTTTTTGGAATTGATATAAGAGACATTTTACATCAAACACAAGTCTGACCCTGCAACATGACTATGTACAACCATAAAAGTTTTTTTTTTTTTACACAAAATCTATAAAGAATCTACAAAGTTCAACCTCTTGTACACAAAGCACAAGTTATTTTTCCATTCTGTATTATGAAATGATGTGCTTTTGAATTCATGTTTTCATCATTCAAAACTTGCCTTTTTTGTGAGGGATTTTTCAACCATAGTTTAAAAAAAAAGCAGCTGGAATGAATTTATCATTAAAGGCAGTACTGGACACTATTAGACGTCTGGAGCCATTGTGAACACAGATCCTGTTCTCAATGATGGGTTTATACTGTGAAGTGGATCAGAGGGCAGTTGATTCAGCGTAAGATTGTAAAACAAAAGTTGAGGTTTGTCTCGAAGGTTGAAGTAATCAGAGATTTCACTCATTTAGTTTACAGATGAAAGGAAATTCACTTTTTCAAAAAAAAAAAAAAGAAAACAAAGGAAAAAAGAATGAAAGTATATGAGTTTAAAGGAATGAATACTCCAGAGGACAAGTTTGTGTCATTGCTGTGGTGGCGCCATCTGCTGGAAAGAAAGACAAAAATCCTCATGTTGAGTCTGGTTCTTCATGCAACTCTTCTCCTCATTGATCATAAACATATAAATCACAAAAGCAGAGGATGATGTTGAAAATACCCACACAATAAAACAAAAACAGATGTGGGACTGCATGAAACTGCAAAACTCAGGAAATAGAGAATTACTGACTTGCATTAAACTCAAGTTTGTTTGGAATAGAATAGAATAGAATAGAATAGAATAGAATAGAAAAACTTAAAAAAAAGATTTTTCTTTTAAATGTTGGTGCAGATGGACAAGATTGTAGGTTTTATGATTTGATTAAACATGAATTACAGTTCATGAAATGCACTACGTATTGTTAGCTTGTTCATAGCCCTGTTTTTCTTGTGCAAATATACATGAGAAATTGCAAGAATCCCCCCCCCCCCTCCTAATCATTCAAATCAGGAGGTGCTGGACCTTCAGTTGCTCACCCTATAAACAATACTTCACATGTATATCACCACACAGGGAAGGGCTTTTAGCCACCCATCCCATGATTTCAATGCAGTGCATTGTTGCAGCTCTTTGGAAGTCCTGATGAGCATTTGGACACTTTCCCAGGGGACAAACATGGGACTGGTCCTGAAACAAAGAGCTCACCGAAGTTTTGGCCACAAAAAAAGTTCAATTTCTGCAAAATACACAAACCCCCGAGAGCAGAGATTTGCACAAGACAACAAAGCAGGCGTTTGTTTCTCTTCTCTTGATGTCCCAATCACAGCCTCTAATTAACACGGCTTCTTTTCAGATAGGGAAGATCAAATAGTTGCAATTATCTGTGCAAACCTTGATGAGATGGAATCCCAACCATTTATGGCTGCACATTCGGCGATAATCTCAGCCCACGGTCTGGTTCACTGCACAGCCAAAGCTTCGGGAGGCCCACTCGGCCCAATATCTCTAATGAAGGGCCGCACAATGATCAATGTGGTGCCAAAAAACCTGGCACATGCACACACGCACGCACGCACACATGCTCACAATGGTGCTCATTCAGCACTGGTTTGTTTCTTCTAATTGCTCAGAAACCTTTAGAGTTCAGTCGTTACAGTGACAGCGCTTTACTTTTTGTGAGTTTGATAGAGCAAAAACGATATTAGATGCAGGGCAAAAACCAAACGACCAAACCAAACCAAAACCGTTGATAGGGAATCATTCTTCACACATACACAGCTTCAACTGTTACACGTCATTTGATTTTGGAAATGCTGACAGAATAATGAATCGATGGGTTGTTTGTTCTTCCCTGGTGATGAGGTGCATGGGGACGTGTGTCTTTCACTTCTCTTCCTAGATCTTTTACCAGTGTGATGTGGGTGTTTCTGTTGGAAACTTGCTTCTCTTCACTTCTCCACTACAATGAGCCATCTCTGCAAGGTTTCAGACTGAAGAGGTAACTGGAATAACCTGTAAAAAATTCATGCTGATTCACAGGAAAAACATGCAAACTCCAGACTGAAGGTATGATTTTGGAACGAATTTGTTTTGAATGCACAAATTCAAAACAGGCACATGTAGAACATGCAAACTACATACATCACATACCCCTTTCCCACTGCAGCTATAGCGGCTCGAAGCCAAGTCTCCTTGGCTTGCAAAATAGTATAATAGCAGGGCTACCTCCTACACCTAATAAGAAAGTCTTTCCACAAAAGTGCGGTAAGCTGAGCAGCAGGAAATGCTTTAAGTATTTTTAATTAAATTAATTAAAAATTAATTAAAAAGTGTCATGACAATATGTGTGCAATATGTTGGTATCACATTTGCACATTTAGCACATTCACACTTAATTCTATTTAATTGTTTATTTATTTGTAAATCTCTATTATAAGTAAATCAACGATTCAAAGTCAATCTGTTCACATTTAACATGTATCAGTATGATTTTTTATCATCTCAGTGCCAGTATTTTCTGTTCATGTTCTCCATGTGCATAACATTTCTCCAGGTTCCCAGGTTCCTCACACAGGAAAAAAAACAACCAATAAACTTGTAGGTTAATGATTAGACAAGGAATTGGTTAACCGATATATAGGTTTTAGTGTTTCAGACTCTGTCTCTGAGTTTTCCCTGTCCTCTCTCCAGTTTGAAACCTGCCATGATAGGGCTGGATCCGCCGCCCTGCAACCTGTAATTGGATAAAAGAGATGGATACAAATCATGTAAAGTCAAAGAGAGCTCACTGAAAAGTTTGATGCTGCACATGATTCAATTAAAAAAAAAAAAACAAGCATTAAGTACTTGAATTTTGCATATAAGTTGTATTTTTTTCCTTTTGAAAGAATGAAATGAAGAATGACAATGATAACAATGATGATGATGATGATGATGATGATGATGATGATGATGATGACGATGATGATGATGACGACGATGATAATGATGATAAAAATTTCCAACAGAAAATAAATCAATGGTAAAGAGATTGGACAATTACAAATTAGTCATTTTAAAAAGACACAATAACTGCTATGAGACTGATTACATGCAAATGGAAATAAAACCCCAAATTGCTCAGAAGTAGCATTAAACAGCATTAAAGATTAGTTTAAAAAAAATCTGAAAAGAAGAGAAATCCAACTTTGCAAAATAGCATGTTTTACATTTGCATATTTTTGACAATGTATAATGATCTCACAGATACACAAATGCAAAGTTCATAAAAACAAGATTCTTGCGGGCCTGGGGAGGGAAAAGGTTTAAATTTCATCAGCAAAGCGTACAACCACAGGGCCACAGTGTGTCTCTGTAGCCGGTCAGGGCAATGTGTGCACATCAGGTTTTGTGGGGCTCTGACGAGATGTGACAGCCCAGCTCTCACTCAAAGATCCCAGAATTTGGCCCATTTTCTGCCTTTTTCATTTACAATGCTTCAGTGGAGATTTCTTTATTTCAGAATGGACAATGGTCTCTTTCTTTCTCGTTCCCCACATCTCCCTCGCCCTCTCATGCACACACACACGCACACACACACACACACACACACACACACACACACACACACACACACACACACACACACACACACACACACACACACACACACACACACACAAAGCCTTACTGGCAGACGCGCACGCATACTTGCTTGCTGTCATGCTCATTTTGATGGTAATTAATGACATCACCACTGCGTGAGGGAGCATGGCGGTGTGTCAGTGTGTGTGTGTGTGTGTGTGTGTGTTTTGGGGTGGCAGGGGTACGTTTGTTTGTTGAGCAAACCGTGGGAACAGGGAGCTCTCCAGGGTGGCGAGTCAGGGCCTCCAACAATACGTATGCTGTTGCTTTTCGCCCAAACACCCTCCCTTCCCAAGATAATCATTGCTCTACCCTCCTCTCCTGTCCCCCTCTTTCCCTCCATTTTTCAGTGACTTTCCCTCCTATGTTTGTGTTTGTTGCAGTGTTGAAGTGTGAGATTACTGCCCCCTCCCTGTCAGTATGTCTCATCAGACTTACTGTTTTATGTGACTATTTATTCATATTGCTTTGCATAAACCCACCAACAAATAATATTTTTTTACTCTCTTCACTTCCACAACTATCTTTTTTTGCTCTTGTGTTCACAGAACTGCAAGAATAAATGTCATTTCCAGGCACACAATTGTCTATATCGACATAGATTGTTCAGTCCTGTGAAAGGTGAATATTTAATGAAGTGTCAATAAAGGACAATCATCTATTCGTCTATTATTTTGTCATTGGTCGTCTGGTCATCTCTGCTTTTTGCAGATGACATAGTCCTGTTGGTTTGACTGAACCTAGACCTTCAGCACCGGGGCGGTTTGCAGCCAAGTGTAAAGCAATGAGGATGACGATCACCACCTCCAAATCCGAGGCCATGGGCCTTGACAGAAAGTTCAGACCAAAAGACAAAAGTTGGCAGTGGGCACATAGCTTGTCACTAACTAAAGGAAAACACTGTCTGCAGGATTGCGCCTAATTTACTCATTTAAAATTGCTGAATGATGTACAATGTCTCATTTTAGTCCTCTCAGAATACTCTTCCTAGCTAAATAAGTTCACAGGTATTCAAGGAATGTGAGTATAGGATTTTTATATGTTACCATATATCATCTTCTTCCTGGCTAACAGCTTGTGTTTCACTGAAGTAAAAAATGTTGATGTGCAGTTGATGTGCTTCTCTTGACACACAAGTACTTACCATAACCATTACCCCCCATCCCACCCCCAGCCCTGGGGGTAGCCTGACCAGCCATGACCAAAACGCGCTTCTCCAATACTTTACAAAGTCGCGGTTTGGTCTGGGGTCACAGCGCCTTTTCTCAGTTTCTCACAATTTTTTTTATTTGTGTATGAAGGCAGCTCATTAGCTGAGCGGGGGCCAATGCGAGCCCCTGTGCGTGACGTGCATTAACATGCGACGGACCCGGGTATGTCAACAAACGAGAGGCGCCGTCAATGACGTATAGAATTACGTAATTCTATACGTCATTGGGCGCCGTAGTCACGCAACGCGGTGCTGCGCGCAGCATTTGGGGATTTAAACTAAATTAACTTAATTAAACTTAAATTGTTCAAAACTGTAGAAAGAGCAGACGCAAAAACACGATCGCCGTAGTCCGCCATGTTGAATGTTATGAACTGGGGAGTTCCGTCTGCTCAGTGTGACGCATGAGAGAGGCCGTGCTGTAATTGGTCCGCCGCAAAATGGGACGGTAAATTATTGGCTAATGCTCCGGGTCCAGTCCCTTCGGCATCCAAGCAGCATGTGATGGATGTAGAAGGGACCTGGCTGGTCAGGCTACCCTGGGGGTAGGATGGATGTTATTTAGCAATATCATAGTCGAGTTTGTGATGTTTGACTGGAGGCCATCATCGCTACTGTTCTTCGGTTGACAAGCGCAACAATGATGATATCCAGAAAAACATCAAAAACTTTAGTTGTGATATTGCTTTTACACAATATTCTACATATGGGGCATGATGCTGTAGATGATATTGATGATTCGTCAATATGTAAACAAAAACATGGCACATTCTCACATCTATCATGCTTGTTTTGTCATTTATTTAGGTCCTGGAAAAGCAGGCAGAAGGATCTGTTCTGCTTCCAGAGGCCGGTAGCCCAGACCCTCCTCCATGGAACAAAGCCAGTTAGGCAGGGCAGATATTCAGTGGCGGTGGTGGTAACTGGTTTGATAGTTTCAACCACTGAGCCTTCAACAGTGGTAGCAGGTGCAAGAAGTGATGGGCAGATGAGGCCTCATGAACCACTGTCTTTATTGACTGAAGCCACTAGATGGCGCTGTCTGTTCAAGAAATGTTTGAAAGCACACTCCAATGTCAGTCCTTCAGCCTATTTTTCAAAACCAAGAGTATCATCTCATGGCTTCAGAAATGCAAACATTGGTTCTGTTGACCATCAGGTCCTGATAAGTCGACTAAGGGACCATTTGGGACTGTCGGGGGCGGTTCTCCAGTGGTTCACCTCATATTTGTCCGGAGGTAGCTTTTGTGTGTTAACAAACCAGATCAAATCAGAGTCCATGAATCTAGCGTGTGGGGTGCCACAGGCTCCGACCTGGGCCCTATTTTATTTTTATTGTACTTGATCCCCCTGGGTAAGATCATCCAAAGGTCCAATGATGTTTCTTACCACTTGTATGCTGATGACATCCAGCTCTATTGTTCTTTTAAGCCGGATGGGATAAAGAAGCTCAATTCCTTCTTCCATTGTTTGGCAGAAATAAAACAATGGCTCAGTGAAAATTATCTTCAGCTCAATGCAGACAAAACTGAAACACTCATCATCGCCCCTGATGCCTCAATTTCAGGGATCAAGCAGTACCTTGGTGACTTGGGGCAGTCCACGAATTCGTGCCTTAGAAATTTGGGTGTTTTCTTCGATAAAGACACGTCTCTAGTACAGCACTGCAAGCAGCTGACAAGAAATTGTTTCTTTCAACCCAGAAATATCTCTAAACTTAGGAAAATGGTGTCATGCAACAATCTGGAGCTCATCATTCATGCCTTTGTTTCTTCATGCTTAGACTATTGTAACAGCCTGTTTTCATGCCTGAACAAGAAGGAGCTTTCGAAGCTGCAACTTGTGCAAAAGTCTGCAGCGAGAATATTGATCCGCACAAACATGTGGACTCACATACCTCCCATTTTAAAGGAGCTTCACTACCTACCAGTCTCTTACAGAGTCAATTTTAAGATTTTGGTTTTAACCTTTTGGGCCTTGCATGGCCAAGCTAATTCTTATATTTGTGACCTGCTCCAGCCTTACTCCCCTGCGAGGGTTTTAAGGTCTGCGGACCAGAACTTGCTAAAGGTGCTACGTAGCCTATTCGGTTTATGATCAGAGGAGCCTGATCATACCAGGCTGTTGCTCCCAGGCTCTGGACTGATCTCCCGCGCTCTCTCCGCTCAGTTGCGTCTGTCGACACTTTTAAAACACAACTTAAAACCTTTCTGTTTGCCCAAGCATTTGCTTAATTTTCTGGGCCTGTTATGATCACCTTTTTAATGTTGACTATTTATCTGTATTTAATTGTTGTTTTTATTGTTGTTTTATATATGTTGTGAAGCACTTTGTGGCTCTTTGCCTGTTAAAGGTGCTATATAAATAAAAAAATTACTTATTTACTAGCTTACTTACTTCATGAGGCCTCATTTACCCATCGTTCGGTACAAGTGATTCAAGAACTGTGGTGGACGCACATCATCAGCATGTGGAAAGTGTGATGTGCCACTACATGTGGAGGGCTTCAAGAAGTGCCACAATGAGTAGAGCATGCATGAAAGATGATGGAATGCATGGAAGGAAATATGTTTTACATGTCGACGTTTTTAGAAGTTGTAAGAAAAAACTGTTTATTGGAGTTTTCAGTATAAAAAAAATTGACAATAAAGAAACCAGTTCAAATCATTTGTTGTTTTGAATTTTATAAAGTGAAAACCTGAGGCTCCACCTTTTTGTAATTATTTGTTATGATTATATTATTACTTTGTTATTATTGTTATTTCTGCATTATTAGGTGACTTTTGACCTAAGCTGTGTGACCATTTTCTTCTTCTTCAAAAAAAAAAAAAACAAGTACAAAATGGAAAAAATAAATTATTCAATTGGACTCAACTGTTAAAATGACATGCCTTACAAATCTGAAAAAAAATTGGTTACAAAAAGGTTAAAGTGAAAAGTATGGGTCCTTACACAGAAGCCTGTGTAACTCTAGGATCTTAGTTGTAGAGTCATCAATAATATGTATGAAATGGAACCTATATGATTAAAAGCAGTTTAATGTTGTACCTTTAATCCCAATGATCTGTTTCAGTCTCTGTAGTAGGATGTTATGTTCAGTAGTATCAAATGCAGCACTGAGATCTAACAGGAAAACAATAGAGACGTGTCTTCTGTCTTCTGTGAGAAGATCATTCATAACCTTTCCCAGAGCTGTCTCTGTGCTATGATGAGCTCTCAAACCTGGCTCAAAAGACTCAAGTAGATCATCTGAACACAAATAGAAATGTCACCGACTTGCAACAAGTTTTTCTGTGATTTCAGAATCAAACGGGAGGTTAGGTATTTGTGTGTAAGTTATAAAATACCTGGATCAAGGATGGACATTTGCAGAAGAATTTTGATAATAGCAACCTGTGGTACAAATGCTGTTAGAGACAAATTGACATAATCTAATATTGATGTAGTAATCAGGAAGAAAATGTCTGTGGACAGCTGAGTCGGGGCTGGATCGAACAGATGTGTTGCTGGATTAGATGAAGCCACAGCTGAGGATAACTCAGAGCGTCCAGTATGATGGGAGCTGGACAGAGCAAACCAGGTTCTACTGACAAATCTGAAGAAGATGTGTTTGATAGGTTTGTAACAACTAAAATTTAGTCATTGAAGAAGATTACAAAGCCACTACTGCTTAAAGGTAAAGTTACATGAGGCTCTCCAGGGCTGACGACCTTGCACGGCAGCTACCTAGACTGGTGTGCAAGTGTGAATGTGATTAACAATGAAAAGCATTTTGGGGACTGCTCAAGCAGTGGAAAAGTGCTATATAAGTAAAATTTACAGTATTTCCAAAGTGATTTGACAACAGAGGGTTGGGAAAAATTGATCAATATCTCTGCTATAAGTAAGAGCAAGGTCAAAAGAGCCAGTTTTGTACAGTGATGGACGAAGTGAACTATCATTGTCAACATATACATGACCGCATTGTCAACATATACATGACCGACAGAGTAAACCAAATGACTATCTGAACTCTGGAGTTAGTTGAAAAGAAAGTCTTAGAATTCAGATAAAAAACTAAAATTGTGGAGCTGGATGACGGTACACTACGACAAATCAACACATCCAACTGGATTCTGTGTTCTCCGTTTGGAGTGTGTGAGGGTCAGAGTAAGACTTTCAAAAAATTTCCGATTAGATTTAGTTCTGGGATGGTTAGAGTTGTGAACGGATGTTACTCCTCCTCAACCAGACACCAATATGAGTAGAAGGACTCGTTTCATTTAGGCTGAGATTTTCTTCCCCTGTAACCAAACCTCATCGAAGGTTAATGAGTCAAAACTTCGATCAGTTATTGGATCGTTGACTAGTGAATGAAAGAGATCAGATATCAAAACGTTTGACTATTGTGGGATTTCGTTCTGCTACAAAATAGGATTTTAATTAAGTCTCTTAGATTAACTCATCTTCTGTGGAATTCACTTTGCCCTAAACAAATAGGTCAGGAAACAGTCTCCAGGTACATGTTTGATTGTTGGAGAGTGAATGATATGAGGAATCAGCAGAGGAGCGTTTAAGACTGACTTCGCCTGGGTCTGAACTCTGGGTTGTCAATAATTTTAAGCTGTAATAAAGTCAGTTATGCTCCTACATAAGAGAGCTGCACCATCCAAAGTGGAATGGATGTGATCCTTTCTGAAAAAACTGTTCCAAATGACAGAGCAGGCCACGTTGTTTCCCAGACACCATCAACCCGCGATTGACGGAGGACTCCTGACTAAACGCTGGTTCGATCACTTCGATACAGATGAAGTGAAATGTCGATTGTGACTTATTAAAAAAATATGCCCAAGAGAAATAATGAGTTTCATTTACTTCATGACGACCAAGTTCAGCCTCTTAAGCATTAATAAGGCCTCTAAGAAGCAGGTGCACCTAATTAGTTAAACCATTCAGGTTGGATCTCTCACACATGTTTTAAACAAGCTCTGATTTCTCCTTCTTTCAGTCCAGGCAGGGAACTGGTGGCCTTTGTGCCCAAATCAAAGCACTCCTCAGCTATGAATAGTGATTTCTCTGGTTCTCCTCCTCTGAAGTTTTGTCAGAGAGGTCTTCCCCCCTGAGACTTTCCCCTTTGACCCCAACAAATGGACTCTTGTCAACTGGATAAAAAGTAGTGGCCGGTCTTTAGCACTGCCCAGCGTTCAGGCAATGGAAGTTTGATGAGTAAACACAATGACAGAGAAGATCCAGCCGAGAGACCGGTGGAATCCAACACTTGTGATAGCTATAGCGTCACGCTGGAAGGTGGTAAATACCGTTGATCAGATCTATTACTGATGTCGAGGTAGGCGGCATTTTCTTAGCCATCATGTTATTGTTCCAAAAATAGCATGAAAGCTTACTTTCCAAAAATGTCTGACACACGCTAGGAAATGCAATTTTTCTTAGACATTGAAATCACAAAAATGATCATATATCTACTTGAAAAAACAGGTCATTTGCCAAAAGAAGGATTGATATAGCACTGCTGGGCAGGACAGGTCAATGCTGTGAAGCATTTCCAGTTTGATGAGGCTGAAGCACCAAAGGCCTGTGGTTCGGTTTCAGAAAATATCATTTAGTTCAAAAGGAGAATTCACTTCATGTGAATTGTGCTTGTAATGCTCATAATTAACTACGTCTTGTTTGGTTGTTAGGAGTTTTACGTAGACTAGCAGCTCCTGGTATCTCTCTCAGCAGCCTGGTCAGACCACTTGGGAGGACAGTGAGAAAATGCAGGGTGGATGTGTCCATCCAGAAGCCCAGATGGACTCTGCAGCCTGCTCCAATCATCTCACAAAGGTGATATAATTGCAAGGGCAAGACGGGACAAGGCCGCTGCCTTTGGAGTTCTCCAGTCTCCTCCTTTTCCCATTGCACCTATTCTCTCCCACTCTATGCTCACTGATTATACTCCCCTCCCTCATTGTCCCATTATTCGTCTCCAACAACAGGCCAATTTGTCCCTCCAGCTTGGCTCCCGCCTCCCCTCCTGCTGCGTTATTTAGCCCCTCTTCTGCACTTCAATGGCAGGTACTGATTAGAGAACTTCCACGACCTCTTCGCTATTCCTCAAAAATCCCTCCTCCCCTTCCCAGCAACCTTTAATCTGATTACAGGCTTTCTGCAGCTTTTCAGAGGAGGCCAGTCCCAGGAGGACAATAGCAGACCAAGTGGTTTCACAAACACTCTCCTCTGGGTCAGATGATTCAGACAAGGAGGTGCGTTTACTCTCTTGCGGCATCAGCTCCATGATCAGTTAGTCTGTGCTGCGGTAACAGTGGAAACATCACTGTTACAGTTACCTCATCTCACCTCATGCACCCGATTGCAGACTGGGTCTCTGAGAACATGTGATTTATGTCAGGGTCCAAAAAGTACCGTGTCTGATTTGATGAAATATTTTGAGGTTCATGATTAGCTTACTTGCAGCTTAAAAAAAATATTGTGATACTTTGCTTTGTAGCTCTTGTCAATAATATTTAAATTTTTGAAAATCTGTTTTAAAAGACATGCTTGAATCTCTGTAGATACTGTTTCCTGCATTTTTAACATTAGAAATCCCTCTAAATAAATTGCACCCCTCTTGATGTAACTGTCATTTAAAGACTCAGTACTAATGATTCAGTGATTTCACCCCTCAAGGAAAAGGCAGAAATGATAATAAATTCATTCTACTGGATCTCCATACACTGTCCAGGATTGATTAAACAAAATAATGAATCAGTAAATATGTCAGAAATAAGAGCAAACAACCTGCTTTTACAAAGCAGGTCAGTGTTGATCACATGAATGCAACTAATTTGCACAAAGATAGTGCCAAACAAATATGAACAATTAATTTCACCATATGTATGATATTCATTTAAACTAATGCTCATTTCTCCCCAACAGTTTTTTATCACCACAGTCAGCTTATTTGACCCCATCATACCTTTAGAGCCACCACTTCAGCCAATAAACCTCTGATTCATCACCAACACAGAGCTCATGTTCAGCTGGTGTATTTAGAGTTCATTAATGTCACAGTGATCGGTCAGGAAAAGACCCACTGACTGGCTTCTGTCCGGACCTCATTACCATGAGAATAAAAGGGACAGAGAGACGAGAGGCCTGAGGGCAACAAGTGTGCCCTCAGTGACCAAAGGAAGCCCACTTAACAAGCCCTGAGTCTGCAGCCTTCAACCTAAAGGCAAGTCAAGGTGAAGTTAAGGACTTAAGAGACCTCTGTGACCAACAAGAGGTAAAACATCAAGAGAACATGATTATGTAACATTTATCTTCATATATTTTCAAACTAATTCATTCATTCGGAAGAAGTGAAAGAAAATAGGATTTTTTTTACACTCATTAGATGAAAACTTATAAACAAACACCTCGTAAAGCAAAGCAAAAAGATGAATCAAACAGGCAACCTCACAAAGATCAGCACACACTCGCACTCATGAAATACCTGACCAGAGAGAAATGTAAATAATCTAATCGTATGTGTATTGAAGGCTTAATCCTGAGACAGCAGCCAAACATTTCATCAAACATTTTATGAAATCATTTTATCTCCTCACCTCTCAGAATAAATTCAGAGTAGTTGGGAACTCATAGAAACCTTGAGTCTGTCATTGATATACTCTCAGCCCCACCCAGTGGTGCTACTGAGGTACTACAACGGGGGAAATCAACGCTTTGGACTTGAACTTCATTTTGTGGTTGTTCCGCCAAACCTTCCTGCAGCTGTCAGCCGGTTCAGCAAACTATTAATCGACTACAATGGCATCCATGGCATTGTTGGAAGAGTAAGTTTTTGCTTTCACATGACCTTTACTCACGCAGGATGTTTTGTAACCTGCTCGTAGTCCCATCGTGCAGCTCTGCACTGCGTAGCTAGATTCACTCAATATGCTCAAATGAAGACTCAGCGCGGACCTCCAGCACACATGTTATTTCAGTATTTTTGAGTTCATGAAGTCAGTTATTTAAACTGCAAGAAGTCCTCCGCACAGGTTGGTGAATACAGATTTTTAATGTCAAAACGCGAAGCAAAAACTAAACTCTGGATAATGAGTTGAAGCAGCAGGGACTGCTGTGAATCTGAAATTCTCAACATCACAAAAAAAAAAAAAAAGCTGTAATAATTAGGTATTTTAATAACAAAGGATCAAGATGGAAGAAGCTCCTCAAACTTGAACCCAATCATACAAAAAATCCAAAAGAAATGAAATCAATAACTTGACTGAGCGGAAGAATTTTACCTCCCGGTAATCTTCACTGTCTTCATTTGACACCGTCAGTCATTATGAACCCTTATGGGCTCAACTTTCCACATTTTCACACTTGGAATGTTTAATACAAATCTGCTATGATGTGCAGATTAGTCTCTGTTGGAGCATTTGAGTCATTTCATCCTTAAGTTTCAGTTTTTCTATTACATAATTCCTTTGAGTGTGTTTCTCTTGGCTCTG
Source organism: Salarias fasciatus (assembly GCF_902148845.1). Taxonomy (NCBI): domain Eukaryota; kingdom Metazoa; phylum Chordata; class Actinopteri; order Blenniiformes; family Blenniidae; genus Salarias; species Salarias fasciatus. The sequence continues at coordinate 20,633,190 of NC_043745.1, forward strand.
ATACAAAGAACTGGTTTTACAAAGCTGGTAGGGTTTTCACATTAAATACTAACTGAACAGAAATGACATTATTTACTGGATTTGCATGACATCTTGCTGCTGGTACTTGTATTTTCATTCAGAATGTTAAACATTAAAGCGATGCAGTACCATCAACTCTTTCACTATTTATATTTTTCAAGACTTTCACTTGTGTAGCACTTTCTTTAACTCTGGTCTCTGGTAACACAGCGCCCTGGGTTCACTAGCATTGAAACACTCTTTCACCAACTTACTGGATGCAAAAATACAAACAAACTAAAAATTGATAACTCATATACATTTTTGATTAAGCAGCATTTTGCACCTTTATTACCATTAACTTAGAATGAGATTTAGTAGATAATATGGCCACTCTGTGCATATTAACCACAATAAAAACAACAACAACAAAAATCCAGAATAAAATAAAGCACAAATCATAAATGCAGTAATAATGAGTGTAAGCTGTTATTAGCAGGAGGGATAGTGCTAAGGTAAGTGTTCAAACTACACTAAGTTGCTCAACGAAAATGCAAAATCAAAACACCGTACTAAAGTCAGACATCTTTCACCTTTATATACTGATAAAATGCAAAAAGGCTATTGTACTATCTTAGATGATTGCTGATAATTTACACGCAGGTGTAGTTCTCTTTTCGTCTAGTTTAATGCCTCGAGTCACAGACACTGATCTCTCCACTGACTGACAAATGAAAACGGAAGCAGAATTAGACGACTGTGGATTTCAACAAACTATGGAAACGTTGCATTCGTTAAAGGACATAGCCAATATCGCTGTGGATTTTTTTTTCTTTTTACCAGAGATTACTTATAATTCCATCCATCATCGATCTAGTCCAGTACAGGGAGAGCTCAGAGAGAAAGAAAACCTTACATCCATACCTGAGAGCAATTCAAGATCACCAATTAATGTCACATAAACTTTGGATTGGAAACCAGAATATGTGGAGAACAGAGAAAATGTGCCGATTCCACACAGAACAGCAAAGACAGATGACATAAACACAATAAAATGACTTTATTATTCAATTCTGGTACAATGTGATTTATAGATTCATATCATTGGAAGTCACACACAGTGAGGTTCAGCACTACAGCGAGCAAACTGCTGGAAGAATCATTGTTTACTGTAGTTACTCAAAACTTCCATTGAGTTTACATGTAAGCAATGCAACAAAAGGCTGCAGCAGTGAGCGGCGTGGGAGGTTTACATATATGTACATGCAGCTTACAAAGAAACAACTAATAAGATATAAAAATGACATTATTTCACAGCACAGCTATTTTTGATTCCTTCACGACTTCATTTATGTCTGCACGTGTAATTAAACAGACTCGTTGTTTCAAGGAAATACAATTACAAACATAAACATTGACAATATTCAATAACTAAAAGCCTTTAAAAAGAAAGTAAATGTAATTCTACAGCAGTGGGATTTACACCCACAAACAGACTGTAATGCAAACATCTCTTTGACCTTCTGTGCAGAAGCAGCTCACGCTGCATAAACACATCATCTTCTCATCTTACCAGTCAGATTTAGTGTCTGACGTCCGTTCATCAAATAAAAAAAAAAACACAGAGGATGAATTCAATTTAGCTGTTAAAGCTTCCTTCATTTGTAATGCCAGTTATGATTTATATTATGTCTCTATAAATTAAATCATTTTTTTCACCATCATGTGCAGCAATTTTATTAACATCACACTTTTAACAACATGTCGGCTGTAAAGACCGGCAGAGACCTGCATGTCAAAGCATCCCTTTCTCAAAGAACGGCTCATTTTTTTAAAAACTCTTTCCAGGTTTCAGGTTGTAACGTCAAGTTCATTACGTTGTGACCACTTCATTCTTCCACCTTGTGATTCTAACTCTGCTCCACAGAGAAGTTTGACTCAGAGCTGTGAAATAATGAGAGAGAGAGAGAGAGAGAGAATTCAGTGTTAACTACAAACACATTCATGGGGAAACGAGTGTGAGCGAATGTGTGAGTGTGTCTGAGCTCACATTTCTTGCTGCTTGTGTATCATGTGGTTGTTGTACTCAAGAACAGGAGGGACAGTCTCCTCATCCTCAGGGAGCTAAAACAGAAGAAATCAGAACATAAACCAAAAAAGCTGCAGCAACTTTCAGGTACATAAACTGAAAGAGTTCAAATCCCAGATCTGCTGGTAGGAATGCAGGCTTACCTCCCAGTAAACTTCATCATCGAAACAGTTGTCATCACCTGGATCGCCCCAGATGGGGAACCTCAGGATGAAGCCTTTAAAGAGAGAGGAAAAAAAAATTTAAACAAAGCTACTAACTGCAGTTATTGCTAAAAAAAAAAAAAACCCTACATTTTTAAGAATCCAAAAGACAGATAGATTCAATTTTTTCTGGTTTTATTTTACTAGACAACACATTTTTCAGTCTTACCAACAATAGCGCCTCCAACAAGCCCAAAAGCAATTGACACACATGTGCCGGCAGCCTGGAAGCCCCCCTGTGTCCCCGGGGTCCTGTCGGCAAACTCGCCCTCAAAGTCAAAGGTGTTGATCAGCCTAGACATCAGAACACACTTTGTCAGTTCCATCTGATAAAAACCAAAAAAAAAAAATACAAATATCTGAGCATTAAATCACAAAATCCTGATGAAGCCAGATGGCACGGTGCTGTCATGCCAGAGAACCTTCTAAGCATGTTTGTGTCACTCACCCCTCGCGGCCGTAGACTGATTCGCTGGCTGCTGCAGCAACGATGGCACCGATGAAGCCGCCCAGCATCCCGGGTACTGCGTGCAGGTTGTGGACGCCGCATGTGTCCTGGAGCTTGAGGGTTTTCTCCAGGAAAGGCTGAAAACGACAAACGTCAGTTGTTGATTTGTGGTCTGATCTGTGAGATAAGAATCTGACTGAATCTGTGATGCCTTTTTCTTTTTCTTTTTCTTTTTTTTTTTTTAATTTGAATGTGCTCCAAGTACTGGTATGCTGAAATGAGTCACCGTTTGTGTTGTTGCGTTGTTACGAGTGTGGTATTTGTCTCGTAAACCGTCACGCGGTTGAGTTCTTTGTCTTGAATGCGCAGCAGTTGGATCAGAACGATCTGACAAACTGCAGACTCACCGAGATGTAAAGATAACCGAAGGTGGAGATGATGCCCATGCAGAAACCCACAATGAGTGCGCCGTATGGAGTGATCATGAACTCTGCCGCTGTTCCCATGGCAACACCACCTGCCAGAGTGGCGTTCTGGATGTGCACCTGTCCGGGAAACAGGATGTCAGTTTGAAGAAAGCACTCTGTGTGTGACTGGCTGCAGATTTACGGAGTCGTGGCAGCGGAGCCTTTACCATGTCCAGCTTTCCTCTCTTCTGATGCATGCTGGACAGAGCCACCGTGGTGAGGACAGAGGAGGCCAGGGCGAGGTAGGTGTTGATGGCTGTTCTGTGCTGCCCGTCGCCGTGGTCGGTGATGGCGGAGTTGAAACTGGGCCAGTACATCCACAGGTAGAGCGTCCCTGAGAAGAGACTCCGTCATTAGTTGAGGCCGTCGAGAATATGACACCTGAAGTCTGATGAGGCCGGTCACTCACCGATCATGGCGAACAGGTCAGAATGGTAGATGGAGCCATGGTGGCGTTTGCTGAGGTGAAGGTTTGGTCGGTAGAGCACCCAGGAGATGGCCAAGCCGTAGTACCCTCCGAAGCAGTGGATGACCATGGAGCCACCGGCATCTCTGCACTGTGGAAACAAAGAACTTTCACTGCTGATGTGGAAACAGAAGCAGGAAATATTGAGTACAACGTTTGCATTGACAATTACATATCCTGCGAGTTGATGATGAGACTCACGTGAAGAAGGTCGAGGATGATGTACTCCTCCACAGCAAACAGTGTCACGCCGAACAGAGCGACCACCAGAGTCTGGACGGGGCTGACTTTCCCCAGGAGGGCGCCGAAGGCGATCAGAGAGCCGGCACAGCAGAAGTCCGCGTTGATCAAGCTGTTTGGAAGAAGAAGAACACCAGAAAAATGTGGGATGATCACTTCAGCTCCAAGAATGTGGTCTGGTTGTTGAGTTACGCAACACAGCCAGGTAACGAGGAGGCGCACCTCTCCACTCCGATGGTGATTTTTCCAGTTTCAGGGTTGAGCGCGTGGAACCAGCCCTGCATGAGAAGAGCCCACTGCAGACCGAAGGCCGCAATCAGGAAGTTGAAGCCCACGCCACCGTAACTGTAGCGCTTCAGAAACGTCATGAGGAAACCAAACCCGACAAAGATCATGACGTGGACGTCCTGGAAGCCTGCACAGATGGAAATGAAACACAAAGTGTTTATTGATTGTTTTCAATGACAGATCAAAATCATCAAACTTTTGCTGATTTAATTTCTACCTTACAGTATCTTAGAATGATGAAATTTGTGCTTTTTTTCCTGCTTAAATTGATCAAAGATGGATTTTTTTTGCATCTGATGTACCTGAGATACAAATTTTTTGCCGTTACATCTAAAGAGTTTGGTCTTAAATTCATGCGCTTTCAGTTTCAGCTTAACAGCCTCCTCCAGTCATAAATCCTGCAGTTTTGATGATATCTGACAGTAAATATGATTATTAAATGCTGTCATTTCTCGACTCCCATCAGTCTGGTACCCAGGTTGTATAACTGATGGTCACATGGCTGGTTTCATCTGTGAATTCAGTGGAATCCTTGGCGTCAGTGACGGAATACCTGAAGACTTGCCAACACTGAATGAGTGCTTCTCAATTAACCAACATGACTGACTGGATAAACAAGCCCATAAAAATAACCACCTGCAGCCAGAGTGTCACCTGTGCTGGGAGATGCGGCCTGCTGTCGCACTTACTGGGATATCTGAAGTAGAAGTCGTTCTCAATGTCGCTGGTGATGTTGTTTTCTCTCCGGTACTCAATCCAGTGTGCGTCCGACTCCTCGTCGTACCGGATGAAAACTCCAAACAGCACGATCATTGCAATCTGCCAGACGAAGCAGACGGCCGGCAGGCTGACCCGCATGTTGGTGTTCTTCTGCGGGCCAAAAAAGTTGGCGGCGCTCTCACAACAGTTCCCCATGTCGAAGCTCTTCTGCTCTCTCTCTCTCTCTCTCTCTTTGTGTCCTGGTCAGTCCTCCGTTCAGAGCGCCCCTTCTGAATTCAAGACATGTGTCAGCATCTTTATATACATGTATGAAGCAGTGGAGGTGTGACCCTGTGCACCTGTCACGGACGAGGGGTGGACCGATCTTACCTGTTAGCAGGAGGGAAACCACTCCTCTCATCACCTGCTGAGATCTGCACAAAGAACCCGAAAGCTTTTCCCCTCAGACAAGCAGCAGCAATATGCAATAACTGCATCTCTGTTTACCACTGAAATGTACCAGTTGACACGTTTAATGAAGACTGACTTCATTTCATAACATCAGAAATATAAGCCTTTATTACAACATGCTTGATTTCTGAGGTTTCATCTCAGTTTAACGGACATGGTATAGATGTCTTTTTTTTTTTTTTAAACGGATTATACCGAATGTTTAATGGGAGATATGATAATTACTTACAGAGCTCAGTCTGGGATTAGAAAAGGTTTGTGGCTGTCAGGTATGCACACCCTGAAAGCATTAAACTGCTCTGCGGTGAAAGCGCCTGTCAGTCAGGATTGCGCTGCTCATCGTTTTGAGCGCTGCACTCTGAATCAAGGCGTGTGTAACGCTGGCTGGAGCAGAGAATATACCACAGGAATTACACAGCCGTCCGTAACTTTGCACCAAGTCCACATTTCTGCTGGAGGAAATCAGTGTGGAGGGGCTTCGCTTCATCCTTGTTATCAGATAGTGTGCTTGATTATTATCCAAAGTGAATGGTTCTGTCTGTGCAGCTGTGAATTAATAGCTTAAGTTCAGTTGGAAACTCGTGGCTCTTCTGCGAGCAGGAGTGGGAGGGGAGATTATCTGCTCGTAAACAGGAAGGAGTTACGTGGTTACTGTTGGTATTAATTAGGCCTGGGTGTGTTCTGTCAAATCTTTTACAGCCTAAGACCATAAAGTCACAGCCAAGCACACGATGTGGTTCCTAGTATTTAAGGACAACTTTCTTTTAACCCTCGGGTGTTTTTCTCATTCAACATAATGTTGAATTATGCATTCATAAATACTTCTCATTTATATTGATGTGCTGTACGTACCTCTGTAATTATGTTCATCATGTGCCTGAGTAGGTTTGGGTTCATCCAACTGTCAGTAATACGCTCGTCTGGGTAATTACTGACTATAAATTGATGTCGACCCTGTAAAGACCAGGTGACCTGTCCGGCCGAGCCTGCCTGTTGTCCAGTGCGAGCAGAGCGCAGCAGACTCCAGCTAACAAACCTTCAACATGAATTTGTCTCAAGCAGGATCAGAAAACAGATGTCAGGGTTTTACACAACTCACCTGAGGTGGAAGGATATTCTGTACACAAGTACAGCTACTGGTGTGCAAAATGTGCTCAGTTATAAGTGAAACATACTCAATAATAATCAGAAGTAGAGCGACCACCTAAGATAGAAACAGTCGTGTGTAAACAGTCAGGAATTTCAGTTTTTCAGAGTTCTCCCTGAGCATGCTTGGGTTTACTCCTACAACAGTTTCTTCCCACAGTCTAAAAATGTCCGTCTCACTGCGTTTGCTCGCCGATGGCCTGGCGACCCGGCCGGCGTGTGTCTGCTGCTGAGAGCAGGGATGGACTCCACTGACCTTTGACCCTGAACCACAGCATAGAAGCACAAAAGATTGTTGAACATCAATATTTTAATGTTTCTCCCAGCTATAAACTCGATGCCGTGAAGCGTTTTTTTTTTTTTTTATTTAACTTTTTTACTGTCAATAATTTCATTTACTTTTCATTTTTCTCACCGTTGAAGCACTACTCTGTCAGTGTTTCTGTACTACGCAGTAAAAGTTGCACATGGCCGTTGACTCTGAGCCTCACATGCGTCGCCGTGCTTCCAGAGATTATCTGAAGGACTGAAAGATTCCACTTTCAGTATTCATCATATAGCGTGTTGGCGCTCTCAAACTGTGAGACAAAGAACATTCTTGATGATATCTGCTTTCCGCCTTCAGCTGTTATGTAACACCACTCACATCGAGATTCCTCCGTTTGACAGTATCACAAGCGCCGCTCAGGAGTTACTGGACGTAAACAGCCTGCCTTTATTCTGATGTCAGATCTTATTAAAAAACACTTCACAATGTCAGTCATCCTTAGCTGTTTTAATAAGTGAGTCAAAGCTTCTGTGGAAGATTTATTACCTGCGAGTGTTATTTTAGGACATATTAATTTACACACTCATCGTCTCTGAGAATCATTGCATCGCATTCTGGAAAGTAAACATGCAGAAAAACAACTGAAGTCAAATTAAAGAGAGGGAAATTATACAATTCTTTACCAGCTGTGGAGAAAGTGACTGAAATTGAAGTTCTTCGTGCTGCATGAGACAAAAATAACTCTGAGATCGATACAACTTGGCCAAGTCATTAGTCCAAAGGAAGAATTGTGGGAAATCACGAAATAAGGAAAAAACAACAACAACAAATCAGTTTTAATAGGAGTTGAGTGGAGTTTTATGTCGGATTCTAGTGTTGCATGATCACCAGCACTATCTTTGAGCCACAACGTGCAGCTCCATTAATAAATAAATAAAGTCTTAGAATAATAAACTATGCAATAAGGTTTTCCTCAAAAGATGAAGCCTCTTCCCAAAATAGTCCTTCTCTGTTTTGTAAACGGTATAATGGGTTAGAGTTTCATTCTCTAAGATTGCAGAAAAACTGAATCATGGGTAAATTTAACAGGACTGGCAGTAACTAGATATCGATATTCAGCAGCCAACAAATAATATGACGGATCATCTCTCCATTTCCAGATGACTGGCTTAATTTAAGAGTTCTCTCTATTTGGAAACAAGTTGGTGTGCAGAGGAAGAGGAATGCTGCTCAGTCACAAATTCATATTTAAAAGCCAGGAAGCGTCTGAAAAACCCTCCAGCTAAAAGTGCCTGATTTCACAAATGAGAGCTGCTGGAAATATTAACATAGAAAAGCTCTATACAGAACAAAAAACACATTTATTTTTCAATGACCCAAAGCAGATATTTGTCAATAAGATTACTTCCCCTGTCAAATGTTTATCAATTATTGCAGTTCGTGCAGAAATGATACAATACTTAAAATAGTTTAGCTCTGAGTGGTGAAACATGTGACTGAAGAGCAGAATGGAGGTTTCAGATGTTATCTGTGGGAGGTATTCTTGCGATGTCCTTGTCACATGGTGTGGTATGCTGTGCCTCGGAGGCACCACTCTGCAATGATCCCGCTGCAGATATTAGCAGCTGCTGTCAATCCGCAGGCAGGACACAGATCACTTCGTGGCAACTATTCAAACAAACAACAACGCTTTCCAGTTTTCCTCCTCTTCTTCTCATTGTCTCAAACGGTCTGAAATGTATTGGCGTGCTAAATGGTACTGAAACATAAATAAAACAAAAATAAATACAAAATCATGGACAGAGTGACTATAACTGTCAAAACGCTGTCACTTTTCACGGTTTACATTCAGCAGTTCATGAGGGAACCTTTCATTTGTAATTGAGGGAATCTGACACACATCATTAACAATTAGCATTCAGCAGTTTACTCTGTGCTTTGAAAGCTCGTTCTTATCCCAACATCAAATTTTCACTGGACTGACGTGGAGAGTTGGTTTGTTTTTGTTCTTTTTTGTTCTTTTTTTTTTTGCTTGTGAGTTCAATTTCTTGATTTTGATTTTTTTTTGGGCTCCTTTAATCTCAGCCATGGTCCAGGTGTCTCCAGTTGGGATTACTCCTCAACCATGTATGGACTTTCACAAAGTTCTCGCTCGGACATTCACGAGTTGTCTTGAAGTTCACCGTCATGCAGCACTGTTGGGTTGGAAACTTTTCATCCGGAGAGTGCAGTGCCTGCCTTCTTTCAAGCAGATTCATTCATTCATTCTTTCACTCATTTAGTTTTTACTTGACGCTTGAAGACAAATATATTTAGTTTCTACATTCTTAAAACAGACTTGTTCCTCTTTTTTACCTGTATGGAAATAATTTAGAGTGAAAGTATCGACGCAGCTGAGCGTGACGGTGGATCACTTTACATCTGTTCTAATGCATTAAGTCCTTCATTTAAGGCTCTTTTCAAGTTTGTTTTTTTTTTTAATCTGTGTCCTCTTATCTTAGAGACTCAATTTTATCTTACAAACCATCGCAAACCCTCAGGCCCTCAGATACCAGAATTATGATCATTCCCTCCATTAACACAAATACCCGCTGTGAGTCTTTAAAGAGTTACGCACCAGGTTTATGTAACAGCCTGCCGAAGAGAACGTTCTTGTTTTTAAAACCAGGCTCAAGATTTTCCTTTTTAATAAGGCTTCTAGCTAATGCCCTCTGTTTAACCTTTTAGAATTTTACAAATTTAATTTATTCATTAGTGATTGAAAGCTTGCTCATTATTTATATTGATATGTGTGTACAGTGGCAGAGGTTGTGTGGGTGGGAGGTCATCACTCTGTTTTTATTTATTTTGTTTTTACCCTGTGAAGCACATTGTGCTCCATTTTCTGTACTAAAAGTGCCCCATAAATAAAGTTTGAATTGATTTTGGTTTGATGAGGGTAAAAAAGTTGACAAACTTCAGAGTGAAGTTACGACTTTAGTGACTGAATGACAAGATTAAACGTAATGCTTTAAATCTATCTGAAGTTTATCTGTCATCTTCAGCTGTTCACCTGTCATCTAGTTTTTGATCCAAAACCATGGTGAAAGGTGAATTATTACTCTTTTTTTTGTGACTGTTACAGTTTTTCACGATTGTTAACACACAAAAATCTAAACTTTGGTACAATTTGCACAACCTTAACTTCATGCACCATTCGTTCGACCCGAAGTGTCACTACTTCACACTCCCTGATGACTCCGCTAGACTCTGACTTTCCTTCTTTACACTCTGACACCAATTGCACATCACCTTCCTTGTTGTCTAAACACTACACACTATGTTCAGTTGTTGCACACACCTCTCATGTAAAAGCTCAAAGCTTCAACCTACAAAACACTCTGCAGTCAGTTCCACATTAACTTGTTGTCAAAACACTACACACAACATTCTGTTGCTACACACACTTCTCATGTATCTCAGTGGTATCAACCTACAACACACAAGTGTTCAAAACTCAACAAATTCAGGTCAGTACACTGTATACATTGTGTGCTGTATGTACTGTGTACTGTAATACAATACTGTATTTTTATATAACACAGTGTGCTCACAGTAGTTATATTTTGCAGGACCGGGAAGACGACCTCACAGTGGGGGCAAAAGACATGCTTTCACACCCTAATTCTGAACATGGTTCGTGAAAACAATGCAATTACCCTCAGACAAATGAAACAGAAGATCGTGGCAGATAATGCAGCTTTCAATACGATCCAGAATGTCAGCCTGTCTACACTGGACCGTGTCCTCAAGAGGAACTCATTAGCTATGAAACAGGTCTACAGAGTCCCGTTCCAAAGAAACACAGACCACGTGAAGGAGCTACGTCACCAGTTTGTGCTTGTCAGTCCCATACATTACAGTAAAGCACTGACAAACAGGTATTGTAGCCTACCTGTGATGTACAGTAATACATTTTTTTCCCCTTTTCTACAGTGTCTTTTACCAGCGGGCCTTTGTTTGGGTCCCCAGTCAGCATGGCGGGAGCATAACCATGTGTCCTGTACTGCCATGTACATCTTGGTGCCTATAACACAGACTTGCTGCTGGCCTTCCTTGTTGACCTCCACAAACGACTTGTTCCACCAGATCACATCAATGATCCACAAAGAATAAATCATGTTGTCATCTGGGACCGTGTGAGTTTCCACCGGTCTCTGCTTCTAGAACATGGCCTGTGATGTGGACGAGGCCCTCTGGCCTGACAGAAACCGAAGGCATGATGACGCTTGATCATGATCGTTCCTCAATCATGTACAAAAATAAAACATTTTTTTGCTGTTTTAAGTGTTGATTTTTTTAAATGAAAAAAGTAGGCTACACTGAGTCATTTTTACGGAAAGAGAAATACGTTATTTTCCAGAGTCATTGTCATTCATATGATGTGTTCCATTTTACAACAGTGTTTTCAATTTTGCACTACAATGTGCTGTAAATGCTTGGTAGTGTGCAGCAAAAACTTAGTTTTGAGAAAGCTGTTATTGTATTGAGAAACATGTAAAACTGTTAAGCAACCTTTTTACCTTTTTGAATACATTCTATGATTGTCCATTTATTGATTGAATCGGTACTTTTCCTTTCACCAATGTTTTTTTTTAACAACTTTTACAAAAGTTACCTGTTGCGGTGAAACAAAGCGCTGAGTGGCATGAGAGCTGTTGAAAGGAAACGTATTGATCCCCCGGGTAAATTCCTTGTCAGCATCTGTCTCGTCCTCTTCAAAGTTAACCTTAACTCGGTGCCTGGGAAGCAGCAGGGTCAAAGGTTTTGCTTTGTCACCCTCAGTGATGGTTCGTCAGCTGTCGGACTCGAACCTGCAAACCTCTGATCCCTGAACCTTTTCTAGATCTAACAGCGGTTTGAAGGTTTTCAGCAGTCATTTGGGCACTCTGATAACAGGGGATGACATTAATTTACTCTGGAAGTTTGTTTAATGTCTCAGTGTCGATCTGAGTCAACATGTTCCTGATTTTAGAGACGTTACGGGTGAAAGAAGGCAGAACCTGCAGACTTTTAGCAATGTGGGAGTGGAAGGATAAAAGTAACTCTCAGGTTCCTCACAGTGGCACTGAAAGTCAGAAATACCATCCAGTGTTACTTTATGTTTAGATTATGTGTCTCTCAGATATTTTTAGCCAAATATAACAATTATGACAATTATACCTTATTTATACTTTTGTAACTTTAACACAAACTTCTAATTTGTAATATGTGTAGCAGTTTGAAATAACATACAATCAGAAAAACTGGAACTAAATGAACTGAATTGTGCACAAGCTGCCTTAGCTGTAATTATATTATGCAAAAAGTACAACTGCATCACACGATTGTTTCTTTGTTGCTCTGAATGACTGTGAAATTCATTCATTAACTTCAGCATCAAAGCGTTCCAAGCTGTGATTCACAGCTGACATTATAAAAGATGAGCCTGTCCTTCACAACTTGCTTTCTCCCACATCAACGTCAGTCATTAAAAAGTCACTCAAGTTACTCGGCCTTTGATTTGGTGCCTGAGTATCCAAAACATGTGAGCAACCGCAGAAGCATTTCCTTGAACCCTGGCAGGTACGCACAGTAACTTGCCACACAGTCAGATGCCGTGGAGATACAGGCCCGTCAGGCCGTCGGCTGTCGCACAACAACTGCAGCGAGCGCCTGAAAATGATGCGACGATCAGATAACGTCGAGCAGCCGCAGCACGGAAGACACACGAGTTTTACTCTGTCGAGCAGCACTTGTGCCTCTCACATGGTCCGTCATGCGACTTCAGGTTCAGGCACCTGCTGATTGGGCTGGGCGAGTCACACGGGCTCATGTGCCTCCGTCCGTCTCACAGGTGACTCGGAAATGCGGGCCAGACGCCGCAAAACATTGTTGACGTTGTCCGACATCAGACAAGTTGTCTGTTGAAGTTCACTCATCCGCAAAATGAACGCAATGTTTTTGAAATAAATTTGCATCATTTCTGAGGAGTTATTATAAAAGTCACAGGTGTCCTTGGTAAAATACCTACAGATGTATTAACTTGAAGAGTTTTTTGTCTTTTAAGTTGTTTGAAACATTGCTGCTATAATCTTATTGACAGAACGTCACCCTGCATCAGGACACCAGATTAACCGACTTCCGATATTAATGATCACAAATACTTTAAAGCCATTTTTGATTTTTGTGAATTGAACCATTTCAGTCTGATTTAGTGTGAGTGTGTGTTCACTGTGATGAGAAGTTCAATTGTATTTATCTCATCTGAGGTTTTCTCTTGACTTGACTCTCTTCTTACTTTTTTTAATTGATCTTTATTGTGTTATTTTAATCTTGTTCATTCATTCATTCATCTTCCATACCTCCCGCTTATGCTGTTCAGGGTCACGAGGTGCTGGAGCTGTCGCTGGTGAACAGATCAGTAATGTGAGAGTAAATTGAACTTAAAGTGGATCTTTTGTTTCGTCGTCTTGTACTTTACCTCTGTATTTACAAAACTGCTTCCTAACACATATAATCAGAGCAGCTCTTTAAAAAAATATTGCTTTGTCATCCTTAATTATGACAAGGTAGAGTCATTTGTTTAAGTTGTTTTTAAACAGCAGCTTCACAAAAGGCAGTTTAAAGTAAAGGTAACACTTTACTTGAAGCACGCGGTATAACACATTATAAGTAGTTATAAAAACTCATAAAAGATCACAATGCTTTATAACCCACTATACAGCATAGGATTAGGGTTAGGGTTAGGTACTGATGTTATAAAGCATTGTGATTATTTATGAGTGTTTATAACTATAGTTACAAAATGCTATAATGTACTTATAATGTGTTATACATGGGTGCTTCAAGTAAAGTGTTACCAAAGTAAATTAAACTCAATAGAGACGTAAAAATAAATAAAACTATATTTAGACAGTTGTAGTTTTTGGTAATAACTGTTTTAAGTGAGAAGAATCCCTGGTTATCATGGGAAAGTTGCTTTTTCTGTTGCTCAAGTTGGACAAAACCAGCATATTTGTCATTTTTGAAACAGGCCCCCATCAGCAGGCCTCAGGCCAAACCAAGCCAGAGTGGAAAGTTTAACTAGTTCAAACACAACAACAACAACAACAACAACAACAAGTTTATCTCTTACCATCTTTTGAGTAATTTCAGTGGCTCCTGTCAATGAATGCTGCAAACTTTCAAAAATAAGCAAACATTACTTGCACAAATGGTCTTAAGTGACTTTATATATAGTTGCAATACTGGTGAAAAACATAGATGTGCCAATTAAAGAGAAAGATGTTATTATAGTGATGTTTCTAATGATCACGTTTGGACTTTCGGCTTCAACTACGCATCTTCTACTTATGATTTCTGCATTAAAGTTAGAAAAATTGTTTGTTTTTGTTTTTTTTAACTGCACAAAAATCAGCATTGTACACACAGTAGTTTTAGAAACACACCCAGTAAGTCTGGTAGGTCACATTGAGTGTAATCTCCATGTAAATAACGTGTTGTATTGTAGAATAATGTATAGACAATCTCTGCCATCGTTGTCTTTATCTCACATGGGCTGTCACGAAGCCACGTCAGGTTCAGGCACATGCAGGCCGGACCACACATGTCTCGGTCTCATGTGCCTCCGTCAGTTCCACAGGTGACTGCTGCAGTGTTTCTGTCAGTTTTGCAACACTTTGCGAGAAATCTCACTTCACAATCAGCAGGTCTTGGTTTATATTTATACTTAGGTTGAGGTTTACAACAATAAAAATTGCCTTCAACAAAATATTACAGGTATTTTTTTTTTTCTTTTACAAATGTCATAACAAGTGTTAATATAAAGACTTGGTGGGTTCATAGTTTCATAAATTTTCTGATTTTCGTTTTTACTGGGGTGCATTAAATAAAAAGTCGTTTTTCTTTATATTTTAATTTATTCGTCAGGAGGCGTTTTCCACTTTAAAGTACCAAACAGCTGGTCTGATCACTGTGATGCCTTCATGTAATTTTTCTTTTAAAGTACTTGAAGTAGTTCCTTCGATTCAGATGCATTACATTTGAATTCTGGAGGAATATAATTTATATGAAGGTTCTTTGGAAGTGCTTTCTGTGAACAGGCAAAAACTTTGCTTTTCCATTGGCACACTTGTTCAGCAGAAAACAATTGTGTCACAGTGTGTAAAAAAAACTTCAACTGAGTTGGCTGTTATATTTTTAACATGGCGTTTGCATTTCCTTCCTGAACATCCTCAACATCAGCCTCAGCTGTATGAAACCTCTGCTTGACTGTTACTGTTTCTTCATATTGTCCTGTAAAGCACTTTGGCGGGAAAAAGTCTATAAATAAAGTTGACATTGACATAAAATTAGATGAGGATGGCATCGGATAACTTTTAAGGTTATAAAGTGAATTGGGAGACAAATGAAGAGCTTCAAAAGCAGAACGGTGTTTTCTCTGTTATCTTTACACTCTGAAAAGCTTGTTCAAGTCAAAAAGAGATGAAGTCCAGGCTCGACATGAGGCACTCAGGTGACAACCAAAAGCTACCGAACATGCTCGACTGGTGAGGTTTCCCTTACAAAATGTCTTGGACTTGATGGGCGAGGAGCAGCGGGGACCACACCTTCCTGACTGCACATCTCTGACAATAAGCCGATCGCACAACAAAGCCTGACCGTGCCCAGTCTCATTCTCATTTCACAACTGTCAAAACTCAGCGAAGTGAGCGTTATGTAATCGCCGTATTTATTGCTCCTGGTATTTTTATTCGTGAATGAGTAAGTGAAGCTGATCCAAAAGTTATGCAACATACTTTCAAAGTACACTCACCTCCGACTACAAAGAATGTCGTCTCTCATTCACCACGGGATTAATTTCAAATTGGATTGCAGGCATGAAATCCTGCAGCAGGTAAACGTCTTATCAGTAAAACACACAAAGGATTATCCGTCCTTGTTTGTGTAATCCGTATCAAATACGGCTTAAAGACAGACAATGTAAATAGATTCAGGAACAATTACTGTCAAATAATCTACTTGAGTGAATGACATGAAGGGGAGGATGAGCAGGTCCAGACAGCGGAGTGGCAGCGTGGTGTAATAGTTCAAAGTAACCTTTCTGTGACATTACACGCCTAGACTGCTATCATGAGACGACGTGTCAGTGTCACTCAAAAATGTCACCTGCCTTCTCTGAACAAAAGACAGACGCTGCGAGTCAAAAGAGACTGATTTGTTGACTTTTTGTCCTCATGTCAAAGTCAGAGAAATGTTTTTAGCAACAAGACTTTCTAAAATGTGAACATCATGAACCGCAGCCCTCCCTGGTTGGCGCCTCCTCTTGCGCTGTACCCGGACGGGTCGCAGGCCTGCCAGTTTGTTCCAGCTGCTTCTCTTGGTTACTTGAAAGAACAAACTTTGTGTGTCACACCCAACAATAATTGGGAGTGTAAAAGTGAAATCTCACCTCCCAGCAGGGTGACAGGATCTTCAGTAACAGTGACAAATGCTATAAGCAGCGACTATTAGAAAACAATCAGAAAGTCTTTTCAGTGTGTTCTTGTCTCGCACCAACGTATGTTAACATTGTGACATTATGACAAAAAACACAACACGGTGTGTGTTTGCCTGCTCATTTTGCCTGCTCTCATCCTGCTCAGAGGACAACGACTGGAACATGAAGTTCCTGGTCTTAACCTGATGTGACACCAGGAAGGGCAGATAGAGAAATAACACAGAACTGAAAACACATGACTGTATTCTGCTGTGTGTGTGTGTGTGTGTGTGTGCGTGTATGTGCGTGTGTGTGTGTGTGTGTGTGTGTGTGTGTGTGTGTGTGTGTGTGTGTCTCCTCTAATTCCAGTTCAGGGTGCATCCTGCCCCCTGCTGTGTGTGTGTGTGTGTGTGTGTGTGTGTGTGTGTGTGTGTGTGTGTGTGTGTGTGTGTGTGTGCGTGTGCACTGGGATAAACTCTCTTCCCCAAAATAATAACCTGGATAAAATTTGTAAAAGAAAAAAAAATGTTTGGAGCTACGGGTGGAAATTTACAATAGATAAAACAACTGTGAAACACAGAATCATCACGAAACAACACACTGCTTGGCATGTCGAGCTAAGAACAACAAATGTGAAAACACTGCTGACATTTCAGGTTTGAACGGTAGATCTATCAGCCAGTTGTTGCCCATTTTTGCAATTCATTCTTTATTAACATCACATTATTCACACATATAAAAAGTATCTGTTCAGATTAAAGGAGAGAATCTTTCTCATAAAGTCTGATATAGCATGTAAATGAATCGGATGAGTCAGATATGAGGTGCAGCCAGGAGGTCACGGTGCTGGAACCGAACCGTCTCTCTTGTTGGAACTCAAGCTGTTGCTGTTATTCAGACAGCTGTGGTACATTCACGGAGGACGCTGGCTGCTTACACTGTGACTGAAACGGACGTCACTCCGGCTGTGTTTCATTTCCGTTGCATCAGATTTGGAAGAGTTGAAGCAAAGATGTTTTAGAGCAGGTTAAGTCATGTAAGTGTTTTCTGACTCATTGCTGAAAGAGATTTTTGAGGATTTTATTTGGATAAAATATGATGGAATGTCTTTTATTAATGGAGGCCATTTCTGAAATATTAAGTTAATCAGTTCAGTTTTATTAAGTGTATTTATTTGTGTTTTTTTGTCTGCTTTTATGAATATTAAATAAAAACATTAAAATATATATAAAAAAGTAACATTTACATAAAAAGGTTGTGGCTACGTGTTAAAAAAATTAGTAATGTAGAACAAAGGGAGGAACAGTAAAGTGGTGCTTGTGCCTTGAGATTATTATTATTATTATTATTTTGCAGCGTTTTAGGTCTATGATACTGTAACTCAGAACAGAAGATTTTCAATAAAAAAATATGTAGTTTTCTTGATATAAAACGAATTACAAATGTTTTCAGGAAACCAGCCATTAAAAAAGCAAAACCAAAAGAAACCAGTGCTGCCACGCTCATTTCTCTTCACGTGACTTTATAGTTCAGAAGCAGAATAAATTGCGCCCTCTAGAGGTCACCAGTCCATCACAGGGCAACACTGACACACACACACTGACAACCACACACACATTCACACCTATAGGCAATGAAGAAACACCTTTTAGCCTCAAAAACATGATGTTGGACTGGGAGTGAAACTGGAGAACGTTAAACTCAGATTATGCACATGGAGAACATGAAGACTCCACACAGAAAGGCCTGCACTGGAACCTACAACATTCTGACTGAAAGTGCACTGGCAATTCCCACAACAATGAAATCTAAGAATAAATAACAAATAAGCTACATATGCTTGATCATTATTGTGAGTTATACTGTGAGTTCAGTGGCTACATTGAATTTTCAATTATTTACTAGAAACAAAAGAAGGAGATAAAACACTATCAATCGCTAGGTCTGCATCAGGTAATTTTGTTGTACATGGCACTGAGCTCGACTCGAAGTCTCTTGAAAGAGGGCCTTTTCCGGGGGTCGTACTCCCAGCAGTTGCTCATAATCCTGAAGACTTCAGCAGGGCAGCCTGGTGGAGCGGCCATACGGTGTCCTGAAACAGTCCAGCAGACGGCGGGACGCTTTGAGCACAGTGAGTGCACACATTGTGAGATGCACGTGAGACTCAGAACAGGTCTCAGCATCCGGCTTTTCTCCTGCCTGGACGCTCTGAGAGCTGCTGGGGGAAGGACGCCAGAGCTCACCTCGCTCCACCTGCTCCCTGGTCTGCTGGTTGGTCATGCTGACATAGGGCGTCATCCCCATGGAGAAGGCCTCCCACAGCAGGACCCCGAAACTCCACACATCACTCTCTGTGGTGAACCGACCTGGGGGCACCAGCAGGGGGCAGTATTAGCAAAGACACAGCTTCGGCTGTAGTGAAACAGGGGGAACGCTTGTGGTTGAGGCTTCTGGGCTGAAGTTGTGCTGCTGCTGTACCATAGTTCAAGGCTTCTGGAGCAGTCCACTTGACGGGCACCTGTCTGAGGCCCCCCTCGGTACAGTACACCCCGTCGTCCTGCTGGCGGGACATCCCAAAGTCACTGATCTTCACCACGTGCTGCTCTGCAACCAGGCAGTTTCTGGCTGCAAGGTCTCTGAATGAAAGAAAGAAAGAAAAAAAAACAGGACAATAAGAGATGCAGGAAGACAGAGAGAGATGTGAGGGGGGAGCGCTGAGAGGGTGATGAAAAATGAATGCAGGAGAGACGGGGAAACATCAGGCCCGTACGAGGGGAACGGCGAGGGAGCACGCGGCGGTGAGAGGGGTGACAGAACAGGCGTTCTTGTCATGTCTCTGGTGTTGCGTGTGAGCGCAGTTTGACACGCAGCATTCCAGAGCGAGCAGCGAGCAGCAGTCTGCTCTGATCTGTCCCCACTGGGCAAACTGCTCAGCCGCCGTAATGAGGCGGATGTCACAACCTCCTCTCCTCCTCTCCTCCTCTCCTCCTGCATCTCCGACGCTTCATCCCCAACTCCTTATTCCCAGACTCAATAATATGCTAAAAAAAAAATCTGTTCGTTCTCATTTCTGCTTGGATTTACAGCAATTACAGAAAATGAGAAATGGCTTTGGCCCAGGATTGTTTAGATCTGAGCCTTTTCTGATTTCTCTCAGCATTGAAAGCGAGGTGCTTTGTTTGTGGGGTAGTTCTAAAGCTCCCTGTTTGATCTTTATAACCAGCCCCACCTCACAGAGCCACAATCTTTTGAGGCTGTTTCTGAAGGCGTGAGCCAGTTTCTTCTTTTTTTTTTTAGGCTTCTGAAAAATGTTCAGAAGGATTTTATCAGTTTTCTTTTTCTGCATTCTTGCATTTGTGACCTGTCTGTTTCACAGCTGTTAAAAAGAAATATTGTCCTGATAAAAAAGAAACAAGTTTCTAAGGCTCTGAATGGTTCAGCACCATGAGGCTGACTGGTTATCATACATTTAACAGCCGTCCAGGTCATTCAGAAGATTTATCAACGGTTCAGGCAGAAATACAGATTCATGCTGAGGACCACACATTTTCAACAAATGTTCTTCAGCCTTTAATATCCATGAATCTCCTATTTAAACAACTTCAGCTCAGTTTTTTTTTTTTTTAAAGTATTTCCAATTCTTAGCCAGCTTCTTGTATTTTAAGATCTCATTCTGAAAGCTTATTATGTATAACTCCGGATGTTTGAAAGTACAGTATTGCTGTAGATTTCTACTCAAGACTTTATTACAAGGATGTCTTTTTATACAAGAACATCATAATTTGTTTTGACTGCAGGAAACTTTTGATCATTGAAAGTTTCACTCCACTTTTGAGGAAGTGAGTGATGTTCTGCATTGCGCTGATTAAAGCGAAGGCCTGAAGATTCTCATGCCTGCAAGCAGCTCATCCCAATCTCATTCATGGGAAAAGTTATTGTTTTGAAAGCTAAACAGAATATTTTAATATTCACTGAAACTGGATGTTCTGTGTGTATTTTGATCCATTCCACAGTTTCTAGAAATCTCTGAAGACAGCAATAAAGGGAAGTTTTTCTCAGTGTAGATTTTGTAATCCATTCATCATTTATTTGACCAGCCTGCGATCACAGGCGGGCTGTGACGGATACTTCGTAACGCTTGGTGAATGATAAAGATCTTGAATAACCACAAACCTCTTTGCTCAAACTCTGCAAGCGCTCAATGATCACAAAACCCTCAGTAGTATCTCCTTCCCGATTCGATGCTGCACAGATGCATATACACTCACGGTGTGTTTCAGATGTGTCGATTCGTTAATCCTGCTTCTATGAAGGGTCTCCACAGCATAACATATAATCTGCATATGCAGGTTTGATTTGGCACGCATTTTTACACTGGATTCTCTCCCTGGTGTCACCTTCACAGGTTAAAGGCCTCATTCTGAGACCCTCATTAAAAACCAGGCAGCAGCGGCTTTTAACCCAAATTTACAACTTCATCAGTTTTATTGTACTCTAAATGTTACCCGAGCTTAATTTAACGATGCAATGAAAGTTCTTGACCAACCTGTGGATACACTTCTTGCTCGCCAGATACTCCATGCCAGAAGCCACGTTTTCAGTCATTTTGACCAACATTTTGGGTGTCAGGCTGTGACCCTCGGTCCTCAAGACGGAGAGAAAATCACCACCTGGCAAAGTGGAAACAAGAGAGACATGAGAGAGGATGACAGAATTGCAAAGGAGAAAGTGCCACTAATGGTTCTAATGGGACGGGAAATCTTTGAAGCTGCTGTAAAAAAAAAACAAACTGGATGATATAAAAACGGTGTGAAACAGGATCATATTCACCCTCGACCAGCTCCATGATGATGTAGATGGGCTGTTTCTGTGTGCACACTCCAATTAGCCTCACGATGTTGGGATGGTCGTATTGCTTCAGGATCCTGGATGGAAAACACAGAATACAACAGTGTGTGCATTTTTACCAGCCTGTGCCTCCATGGTTTGTGTGTGAGCGTGTGTGTGTGTGTGTGTGTGTGTGTGTGTGTGCTCTAACCTGGCCTCCATCAGGAACTTGTTCTTGTGCTCTGGGGCCAGGTTCTCCTTACAGCTTTTCACAGCTACAGGAGTATTATCAGAGCGTAAACGGCCCCTGAACACCTCTCCAAAGTTACCCTGTGTGAAACAACACTGTCAAACACCTCCCTTCTTTTAAACTATGTAGAGTCTTCATTCAGCGCCACACCGGCTTCTTTATGGCTGTATTCAGTACATCAGCTATACATGTGTACTTTATCATGACCTGAAAATCAGTTCACCTTTCATTAACATAAACAAAGCTTATTTGGTGAACTTGAAAATATTCTCTGATCAGTCACAATATTATAACCTTATGTGTGATACAGCGCTGTGCTCCTGCAAAGCAGAAACAGCCTTCAGCCAGTGACAAATGGACTCCAGCGGACCTCTGTAGGTCTGCTGTGGTAATGGGCTTCACGATGTTATCGGCCGCTCCTTCAAGTCCTAAATTGCAAGTTGTGGTCTCCACGGGACCCTGTGAGTCAGAGAGCTTCGGCTGCTCGGTGCTGCTCTTCACAGTTTCTCTTTTCTTGGACCACTTCGATAGATAATGACCACTGCAGACCGGGAGCAGCCAGCAAGAGCCGGAGCTTCCAGGTGCGCTGATTCACGTTTACTCACCCGTCCAATCAGGTCTCCCATGATCACATCATGATGCTCAAGGACCCACTTGTCCTAACGGAGGTGAGAACAACGCAGATGATGAGGGAAGGAAGGAGGAATAGCGAGTTTAGCTATGCATCATTTGTTCTTGGCTGTCAAAGTATTTATGTTAAAATTGCATATTAAAACTGGCTCATGGGCAGTTGGCAGCCTGCAGAGCTTCACCCCCCTTACTAAGCGGTTTGTGAGACTGCTTCCAAAAACAAATAGATTATTGGATTCATACATAATGGTAGGATGACTGTCTTTTTAAGCCCATTTCTACGTACTGTATATCACTCTGACTTCAGTTCAAGGTTGAAAACAATGCATGATGCATATTAATTAAAACGAAAGATATTCACTGCCATATTTCTCATAAATGTTTGGAGGTGAGGAGTTTACTTTAATCTGACCATCTGATACAGAGCATGGATTTATGCAGAATCAAATGTAACCCCCCCGATCTACAAAGCTGAAGGAAATAGAGAAAGCGGTCTATTTCAGAACATTTGGACGTCTGTGGGTCACTGAGTTACCTTCAGCACAGGTTTCCGCAGCACGATGTCGGACCGTCTGGTGATGTGCTGCTGTGTGGACAGGAGATGGTGAATCAGCTTCGGGATGCTGTGGAAGCCCTCTCCATCCAGACGGTACAGATTCTGTACAGAAAAGCATTTACTGAGGTGAATTGATGTCCAAACAGAGAAAAGCCTGGCTTCACTGATTTAAAAAAAAAACAAAACAAACAAAAACGTTCAAATAATATGATACAAAAATATTGCTAAAACTCTGACTGTGGAAAAACTGGTCTTTGCTCTACATAAACAACACATGACTGTATGCGTCCCATTCACTCAGGGAGTCCTAGAAAAAAAGCCTTGAGAAATATTCCATCTTTTTTCTTTTAGAGAGATCAATGGTGTTGATCACTGAAAATCTGCATACATATTCAAAAAAACATAAACATTCAAATAGAAGTAAATGATGTAATAATGTGCAACGCGCTCACATAAAGCGTGCCTTTGCGAGTGCATTCATTTCCATAAAGCAGATCTACTCACATCCACGTTCTGTATGAGGAAATGCTTGCAGGACCCGTCCCACTGCACTGACAGCACGTAACCCTGCTTCTCCTGACTCTTCCTCACCAGGAAGTCCCCAGTGTTTTTCAGCAGCTGCTGGACCTCGGGCCTGGGAATGGCGCCGTGGTACCAGTCCTGCTCCCCCAGAGGACGATTCACCTCTTCCACCTGCTCATGCACTGGAGGCTCCTAAAGCGAAAAGCAGGAGCATTTTTTTTAAGCAGACATCTACTAATAAAACAATAGGAGTTGGTAATAACAGTTGGATTTTGCAGAGAATATATGGAGATACTTCAAAGGGAAATATTAAAAAAAAAGAAAAACAAAAACAGAACAGTAAAGACTAACCACCACCCTTTATGTCTCCAGGGTGCCACAAGGCTGGGAGTTAAACAGGGAGGGGTAGCGCTCACAAAAACAGCAACAACTTCATCCTTAAGCTCAAAGTTTGAGAAACATTAAAATGCAATTTGTGTCATTTGATCATTCGCAGCACTCAGTCATCTTCGTGATTCTGGTGGACGACAGGCTGATCAAGGCCTTTTTCTGTGCAGCTGGGCCGGGGCTCCCTCTGTGCTACTGTCAACAGTCATTAAACAATGAAATATTACGTAGCTGCATGAAAGATGAACTTGGTTTTAGGTCAGTAAAAACGTTGAGAGTTCTCGCCTGACCGCCAGAAACGACCTCAATCAGTCCCAAGATACCGCGAGTAGCACAAAACCCCTATAAGTACAATCATGCGCCTGACCGAGCTGAACCGTGCTGAGGATATGAAGCGCTGCCACTTTTTCCGCAACATGATTTATTGTTTGTTGCGTAGTTTGAGGTCTGAGTGCAGCCAGACAGGTACTGCAGCAGAAGTTAAGAGCAGAGAGGTGCAGGGGTGGCAAATGGAAATGTCCTTCAACTGTGACAAGCACCTTTCACTTCAAAATGTGACCTTTGTTGAGAGACAGGTTGGTGGTACATGTGGTTTGTTGTTACTTTATCTGTTGTTGTCACTTGGTTTGCAACATACCTCAGGCTTGGTCTTGAAGAAGCTGCTCAGGTTGTTTATAATCCCATTTACGGGTCTCCAACCGTGTTCCTAAAACATATCAGAAATGTTGTCAGTGACAGAACAAATCCCAGAGTCCTGCAGGTGAGCAGAGTTTAACCAGATGATCCAGAAGCAGCTTTGAGGTTGAAAACCTCTTGCTGACCCTCTGTCACCGTCTTCCTATTAACAGTAAATGAAGATAGAAATATGAACAAAACAGTTTCTGTACCATTTTCATGATTAAGATGTGGATCATAAATGACAATTACTCCTGACCTGAGCACAAAGGTAACTATTTTGACTCTCTCTCTAAATAACTCAATGATTTATATATAAAAATCATTTCAAAGCTTTGGATTATGTTCCTTTACACTCTGTTTGTTGATGGGGGGGCCAGTTGCTTTGGGGTTTATGTAACACCAAATGCTGATTTCATAGAAGAAAAGCTGCATAAATAGACATAGGGAAAGATTTAGTTCAGTTTCAGGCTATAAAAATGAAAAACCCCCGAGTCTTCTCTGGTGCAGCTCAGATGAATTTAGAGCTTTGAGTCAGCGTGCCAGCAGCTAATCAATCAGTGAGAACAGGAGATGAAAAGCATGTTTATCAGGGTGAAGCTACAGTTCAATGACGAGAAAATGTTGTTCACCAAAATCATTTGCGTTGAATTAACTATAATCATCTCTCATTGGCCAGATGTTGTGAATATGAAAGTCTTCCTGATAATGTTTCATTTTCTAACCCCACAAAAAAAGTGTTCAGGATTTCAATATGTAAATTTCATGTAAATTTCAGTTTAGACGTCAAAAACTGATTTAGCAAATCAGTCTTACTGTTGAGATGAAATACAGAAAGAAAAGCCCAGGTCTGTGATTTGAAACTCATTACAAACAGAAGACTCTTCTTTATGCGCGCTCTATTCTCAGCAGTGAAAGTCCCAACGAGACATTTTTATCCCTCATAGCGAGCCTTGTTTATGGGCCTATTTTTACACCTGCCTGCCTGACAGAACCAATAATTAGATAAGATCAAAGACAGAGAGCCTGCGTTATGAAGAACACACATTGCTTGAAGTGGATGAACTTGAAATGGTGTCTCCGTCCAGGTTCAGAGCAGAGACGGGCTCTGCTGATCCCAGCTGGTCCAGTTTCTCCTTGAGAAGAACCCTCTGAACCTCCAGCTTGGCTCTGATGCCCCGAGACAGGGCGACCTGCTGCCGGCACTCCTCCATCGCATGCCTCTTGCTGAACTGGTAAACCCTGGACAGAGAAGAGAGCAGCGGGACGCCGGGAAAAATAAGTTATTTTCCTGTTTCAGTGTGATTGAAAGGCCTGCACGAGTCAATAAAACAACACGGCGCAGAACGAAAGCACACAGGCAGCGATCAAACGGCTGTTTGTGCAGGTCCGCAGATGCTTCCTATTGATTAATGCAGTCAATAAACGGGCTTTTTTTCCGGCCCCGGATCAGCCCGTCCTTGTCTTGTCAGCGTGCATGTTAAACCAATAAACCTGGAATGACCCGAGAATCCCACAAGTCAGGTCAAACGGATACAAGCCAAAGGCTCATTCGCTGAAATGGTTCCTTTTAAAACGTACCAGCACAGCTGGATTAACCTGTTACAAGACTGATGGAATAAAATCTATTGAATGATCGTTCCTGTGTGCTTGGCACATCAAATTTACTGTCAGCGTTATGGAAGCAAATTGGAATTATTAAATGAACCGCAAGTTTGACAGCTGGTTGCATGCAAAGACTTTCCCGATCTCAAACTCTGAACATTACAATAAAGGGGCCTGAAAACCAAAGACTTTGTCAGCTGTGTCAGAGACGTTAGCACAGCTAACAGGACCGCTGGTTCTCAGGCTCAAGGAGGGGCAGACCGGAATCATTCTGAGATCTAAAAGTGGAGAGCAGCAGAGATGGGCAGGATGTGGTCACTTCTTCTTCTTATGTCTGCCAAATGAGCTGCAGTCTGGGTCTGTCATGTTCACTGATATCAGAGTCAAAGGAAACATGAATGACCTATGCCGGACCAGCAAGGCTGAGAATCTATCTGATCCTTTGTGAAAGCTTCAGCCGTATCTCATAATCCGTCTCATGTTTCTGATTCTGAAAAATGAAGGTGTGTAGAGTGAATGTACTTACATCTTTGAATGTCGGGATTTTTTACTTTTGACATTTTTGTTAGGGAGATATTCAACTCGCCACGTTACTGGAAACTGATAAAAGTTCCTCTGAAAAATTTCAAATTGCCTCAACATTTGTGTTGACCCCTTCATAACGGCAGCATCTGCAGTTGTTTTTCAACTGCTCGAGACAAAAAGATTTTGTGTTTCCAAGTTGAGCTTCTGCGGATCACAACGCACTTGATTTGTCTGAATCTAAAAAGAGAAATGTGCACATGTTGAACAAGGTCCTTAGACCAAGGGTGAATTCAGGATTTGATCTAGTTCCCAGGCGCCCAGTCCATCACAGGACAGACAGACCACATTTTCCCACATTCCCACTGAAAGGCAATTTAGGTTCCACAATTGACCTTTAATGACCTTTTTGGCCCATGAGAGAAAGAACAACATGCAAACTCCCCGCTGAAAGGCCAAAACCCCACCACCAGCCCACCAACTTCACGCTATGAGGAGCTCATCAATCCCTTTCTGCCAAGACCTTTACGTATTGATTAAAAAAACCTTCAGGACATTTAGAAGCAGGATCAACTGAAGCCCTGGGACATGCGATCAAAGTGAACATTTCAAGTGCTTCATTAGCCAATAAAGGACAAACGAACATGTTAAAGTAAAATGTTACAACTGAATTAAAAAAAAGTGACAATATTCACTCAGACTTTATGGAAAAAGGTGGAAAAAGACGTTAGATTAAAAGCAGGGGGAAAAGGATCGGTGTGTGGCTCAGTTTTCTTTTCAGTCTGCATCACGACAGCGAGAAGTCTGGTTCGAACTCCCAGTTGACCCGTCCCTGCAGACATGAGAGACCTCCCAGGACTGAACTCAGAAGGCATCCCTCTGAGATATTTCAGACCACTGAGAGACTTGCAGACAATGAGCAGCACCTCAAAATCTATATGAATCTGAAACCAGTGCAGAGATCCAGGCTTCAAAGAAATGTGCAAGTAATTTAACAGCAGCCTTTCAAACTGGTGGCAAATGACTGATGGGGTTACTGAGGCGCACGGCGGCCGAAAGGAGCACATCGAAGTGGTTTAACCCAGCAAAAATGAGCTTTTAGAACTTTTCTCCAAGTTCAGCTTTTCACCATGTTAGAGGCGCCTGCATGGTTATGTTAAGGTTTTGATTTGAAAAATGTAATTTGAATCCTAAGCAGGTATTACATCAAAGTCCTGACTGGGGTTTGTGTTTGTTGTATAGAAAAGAGTCTGAGCTTTGCCTTTTTAATACCAAAACAGATTTTTTTCAGCTTTCCTGGAAGTTTAATTTTCTTTTGGGTGCCATTTATATTGTTCAAAGAAAAAAAAAAAACATTACCATAAAGCTTACATCTTTGAAGATCTTGTCATTTGAAAGTTTTCCTGAATCATTTGCATCACTGTAAGAGAAACTGTACGGCGCTTTAAACTGACAGCTGGCTCCTTCTGAGGAATCCGAGCATCCAGTTCATTCAAAATCTGTGCAAGTAGCTTCTGTGATACATGATGAAAAGGATGTCAAAACAGCAGACGATGCAACACAAGAAGACAGCCTCAGCGGGAGGCTCAGTGGTGTAGTGGTTAGTCCCTCAACGTGTCGTGAGAATCCCACCAATTCAAGTCCAGAGTGGGTTTGGAGGCCCTTCTGTGAAGTTTTCAGTCTTTGTGCTAATTTATATTGGATCTGACACATTTAGACTGAATAATGCAGGACAAGCCATTAGATCTAAACTATTATGTGATTAAGTAAAAACAGTGGATTATTAGAATGTGACAGAGAAGAATATACAGCTTGATAAAGTATGGTGTTTTAACGTGACAAGGTACGATAGGATTAAGTTTAAACAATTCAAGATTCTAAAGTCAGTTTTATTTTTATCAAGAATTTAGAATATCATCAAATAATTTGGAGAGAATAAAATAAAATATGTAAGAAACACAACAGCTGACGTGATTGATGTGAAACAAAATTCTGATGGTCTCAAAAAATGATGGTTCTGACAATCCTGCCTTTGTTTCATTTCTCAGCACTGGGATTGTTTTTTTTGATTTTGGTTTTTTCTTTTTTTCTTTTTTCTTTTTTTTGGAGGTGTCTGAAAACTGCAGATTTTAATGATGCCAAAAAGATATCTGAGAGAAGGAAACCATTTCTGCAACAACACCACAGTCAGGGAGCTGAAAACTTTTTTAAAAGCTTGTAGGCAGAGTAGCTAACAAGATGCTGCACCTCAGGAGTTCTGTTATTAATGGCTTTGAATTCGAACACAAAAATAAAACTTTTTGCAGAAGGGTGAAAAGGTCAGTGCGTGCTGCCCTGAGAGGCTGCGATACTCTATATTTTCGATATCAGATACATGCATCCCGGATGACATTAGGTCAACTTAATCACATTTTTCCTGGCAATTTACAAAATGTTTCCTGAAACACAAACAAGGGGATGATATAACCTCTGATCCCCACGCGGACCCCTCCAGCTCCATACCTGCTCCCCAGTAGCTCTAATAACTTTTGGCAGAGAAACACTTTGTTCCTGTTTGTCCTTCAGGAGCTCATTATCGCCTGGATGACTCCCGTAGGAACGCAAGACGTACCTGCTGAAACGCCGACAGACAGCCTCATCAACCAAACCGTGAGTGTATTTCTGTGTTATAACTCAAAGGGCCCTCGCCGGCCCCCGAGACCACCGCGGTGATTACACCTCTGAACAGCCGACCTCTCTCTGCTGCCCGCAGAGGCAAACGCCGCCGATCTGTCTCCACGTCCGCCGGAAGCTCGGTGCTTTCATATCGAGCGCAGCCCCGTAAACCTTTGAATTCAGCATCAGAGTGTGTGTGAGCCAGCGGTCCTCTCACCTCTGACCCTTCCGGACGCCTTCCTGCTCCTCCTCCAGCTCCTGCTCCAGCTGATCAGCAGACGCCTGCTGAGATCCCAGAGTCCGAGCCAGACCCAGCAGCTCCTCCTCAACTGCAGTCAACCTGCACCACGGACAGTTTTCTCTTGACTTGTGTTCATTTTACTGATTTATTTACATTTATTTTTTTTTTTTTTTTTTTTTTTTGTTATCCTTACTTTTGTTCTTATTAATTTTTACATTTCATCTCATAGTGTTCTCTTTCCAGTTTGTTCATTTCTCATTTCCTCTTCTCTTTTTATTTACTTAGCAGTATCCTTAGTTTCCCTTTACCTTAAATAAGGCTTTAACGAGTTTAGTCTTCTGCTGCTTTTGCTGTCAAAGCACTTTTTCAGGCTACGTTTTTATGAGGCTATATAAAGAAAGTTATTACAATAATAAGCGGAGAGGAAATAAGTGATTCAAAATGGGGAAATAAGATGTAATGAGAGATGCGGGAGGATGAATCGACGGAAATATTCACAAAGGAAAGTGAAGTTCCGCAACGTGAATGCGATTGTATTGCGTTACTGCAGTCACCTGTGCTGAACTGTCTCCAGTGTGAGATCGTTCAGTGTGATCTCTTGGGGATTGAGCTGCTCGGCGTCCTCCAGGAGGCTACAGTCGAATTCTGCACACACAGGAATTTCCCCAACAGACCTGCGAGCACAAACGCAGAGTCCACAGGATCGGTGCTCGGCAGGGTTCGCTTTCATGGCTGTGATGCTGCCGAGGGGCGAAGTTTCCCTCGGCCCACCTGTTCTGATGGCTGAAGCTCTCGTATTCTGTGTGAGGATCGATGGCCGCCAGAGCAGAAGACATCTCCTTATGGATCTGCCGCACTTCGTGGTGGAGGAGAGAGGAGATGTCGAAGTACTCCTGCAGGATCTCCTTTCTGGAGGCTCAGGAAGGACGGTGGAGAGACACATGATGCACAACTTTTGGAGCAGTTCCAATCAAATACTGAAGTTTTTAAAGTGTTGGAGGAAGAGCAGACAGCAGGCTGTCGCCCTTCAAAACTCCAGCTGTCACCGACTGGACATGGTTTGACTGGACACCTATTATTTTTGTGGAATTTCAAGCTACAATATTTTTGAGATCATATTATATTCTTGCTAAACTCATCCGCCCTGCCCACAGGCGAATTCCCTTGTAAACCTCCAGTCACTTTCTTCCCAAGTTCAACATGTTTTCTTTACCACTGTCTGTTTTCAATCTAACAGTTCAGAAGCATTTTCAAGCTTTTAGGAATGTGTGTCACTAGTTCTGCTTTCAAAAGCTAAAAGTCGCAAACGTTTCAGATCCGACAGGTGACTGTCAAATATTTACTGTAGACAGCTTTTGAATTCAGATTATCATCTTCAAAGCTTTGATTCTTGTGTTTCTTTCTTTCCTCCTACAATCGGATTTGCATG
The DNA here is from genome assembly GCF_902148845.1 of Salarias fasciatus. NCBI lineage: Eukaryota > Metazoa > Chordata > Actinopteri > Blenniiformes > Blenniidae > Salarias > Salarias fasciatus. The sequence goes on from NC_043745.1 coordinate 20,663,773, forward strand.
CCATATTTTAAAGTTATGCAGCTTTCAGAGGTTTTTTTTTTTTTAAGCACAAATGAGGAAAAGCTGTCAAAACAGCTGCTCCTCTCAGCAGCATTACCATAAAGCTGTGAGGAAAAAGAAATCCTAAAATACTGTCTGTAACTCAGTTGGGTCAGCCTCAAACCCAAACCGTCACAAGGATCTGGTGATAATTAAAAAAATGTCAGGATGTTTGTTTGTTGGAGTGTGTGGTGACATGCTGAAGATGGCTGCAGTGAGGAGGTGAGAGGCCTTGAGAACGATGGGTAAACATTCACGTCGCGCTGTGATTAATCAACATGTCTTTTTTCGGCGATCTTACAATATGAGCACCATCTCCTGCTGCAGGCTCTGCAGCGCGTCCAGCAGGGCGGGCTGGATGTGGCTGTAGTGCTGCTGGTGGTAGACCTGAGCTGCCCGCACAGACAGGACGTACTCATTGTGGAGCTCGTGGAGCTTGACTGAAGCCTTCACATAACGCTCTTTAGCCTTGCCTCGCTCTTTATCTGCACGCAAAGACAAAAGGAGAAGGAAAATAAAAGGAGGCTGTGTCAGGAATGTGAAACTGCAGCTGAGAGAAGTAAGAGCTGCCAGGAACCCCCACCTTTACTGCTCTCCTGGTACTTCCTCTTTGCCTGAGCGGCGTCTCTCACCACCTGCCTGTAGCCGCTCTTCAGCCTCTCCAGCTCGGTGAGGCTCACCTGGAAAGACACGCAACTTATGAAACTGCCAACACAGGAGCTCAACTCTTCATATGGTAACTCACGTCTTTCTGCTTCCTCCATCCTGCAAAGCGACGTCACTGACAGAGTAAATTATTAAAAGATTGTGCCAATCTTTGTGAAAAGTTTTGAGGAAATAAAGAAAATCACAACAAGTCACACTTCTTTAAATCTGTCAGAGTGCCTTTCAGTTACTTTTAGTCAGTGGACCAGTTTGTTCAGCCAGTCACGTCTTATGGCGTTGACATGTGTAATACTGAAAGATGTAAAACATGCTGGCTCACAGATTACCTGCATGTTTTAGACATCTGGTGAGAAATTCATCCCATTCAAAGGACTCTACAGTGAAATCTGTGTGATTTTGTTGAATTCAACATAAAAAAGATTTTTCCATATTCATATAACATATTTAATCCAGTATAATGAGTTTAAATGCCTACTGCCTTTAAATAAAATCACAATTTTTTTATGAAACGATCATACGGTCGAAAACTTTGCTAAGTATTTGAGTACCGTATTGGCCCGAATATAAGACAATGTTTTTTTTCCAGAAATTGTATCCTCAAAAGTGGGGTCGTGTTATAATCGCGGACTTACGGTAGATGGTCAATACGCATCCACGCCGCTAGATGGAGCCAAAGTATCACTGACCAGAGAGCGAGTGGCGTGATGAAATGAGATGAAATGATCTGATGAAAAATGGCGGATCATCTGGAACAAGGGGGCTCGAACTCTGGACAACCGAGCAAACAACAGAGGCGAAGTTATGATACTAACTTTAAACTGATGGTGATCAACGCAGCAGAGTCATCAAACAACTGCCAAGCCGCCAGGAGATCTGGTGTAGCAGAGCATCTCGTTCTTATTGGAGAGCACAGAAAAACGCCTACAGATGCTAACGCTATGAGAAAAGCTTTCCGTGGTCCCGAGAGCGACGCTTCAGAGAGACTGATAGAAGGGTGAGTGAATACGTCACTGAAAGACGAAAAGACGGAATGTCCGCCACCAGAGCCGTGATTCAGCTAAAGGCACTGGGAAGTTATTTACATCATTTATGCAGTTTTGACCCCTTGAGGCTTCTTATTTGTTGCTTATTGTTTATTTTGAGAAAGAGAATATATTTTTTTATTCAATATTTTTTTCATTTTATATCTCGTGAAACGTTATCTCAGTTGTGAGTTTTTGAGTTTATAATAATTGTATTTTAAAAAGTTGTTTTATGAGTGACCTTATAGTCTTCAGAATTTTTTTTATTTTTTTTACGAAATGATCTTTGAAAAATAGGGGTCGTGTTATAATCGGAGTCGTCAATACGGTATTTCTATTTAATGTGCAGCCAAGACGGAAAACAAACCTCAGAACTAACTTGTAAAATTAAGTATATCAACATTTTCAGCAGTTGTCAGATAATAATGCTTTTTTTTTTTAATGTTCCTGCAGCATAAAGATATGAATCATTGAACCTAAAACCTTTGCACTGTCTGGAGGTAGAGAACATTAGGTCTGTCTGGGCTCATGGACCAGCAGCACGTCAGACAGTGATGTCTGAACACGACCATTAGGAGTTTTACAGAAAACTAAAAACATTTTAAAAAATCAATATCCAGCCATCAAGATACACATAATGTGCTCCCCTCTTTGGTCGTAGTCAGCACTGAGGCAGCAGAGTTTTTAATCAGTCCTGCCGGTTTACACATTTCGGGGAAACATCAGATGGATGAGTGTTACAGTGGGCTGCAGACAGAAGAGCTGATATGACAAACACCGATTCATATTAGTTTCATTTGTGAGAGGATAAAAAAGTGTTTCTCTGACAAATCCACAACCAAGCCTCGAGTTCGCTCTGAAATCTAATATGAGTCAAAGGTTTTTGGCTCATCAGATGTAAAATAAATAGAGAAGCAGTGCTGGAAAGTTACTGAAACTGTTGGTTATAGTTACGAGATACATTTCTTTTAAACGGTGGTGATAAGTTTCCGAGTGTCTCTCTGCTCTGTGAGGGACGGCTGAGCGGTCCAGCCTGGACCCTGCCTTTGCCCACAGCCTGCTGGAACTGGCTCACCAGCTGACTCACCATGCACGACTAAGGATTCAGTGAGAAGGCCAGAAAAATCCACGCAATGAAGCCCAGGCTCAGAATCGAACAAGAGTTTTCTCACTGTGAGGTAGTGCTAACCACTGCACCAAAGTGCTGTAACAAGTACCGATTAAGCAATAGTAGAAATTATCTTTAGGGAACCTCTCAAGTTATTTCAGAGAAATTAAAATCAACTTCCTCTAAAGAACTTCTCACCACAGAGACGACACAGAAACAGCTCAGGATCACTGCTCTGGACCTGGACTCCTCTCTTCTGCCCAGAGGGTTTGTATCAGGGGAGGAAAGTCCCAGGAATTATTGATCCAACGTTTTTTGAAACAGGACAATGTAGAAGGTGAGGCGCCTCGTGTAAGGTCACTCTCATATTTTTTCAAGTCAGTTTGAACTTTTAAGTGATGGTTCATGGTTCTTATTCATCAAAACGTGATGTCTATGTGTTGTTTTGGTGAGCGAAAGACAGTTCTCCACCCCAGAGAACAAATAAAGATATATTCTACTTTATCAGTCTGTCTGTTTATCTATTTATCTCTTCCAACTATTTAACCTGTTTCACTATGAATTATGCAAATCAAGTATCATCTAAATTGAAAATGCATGACTTCTCGATTCAGAGTCATATTTTACACAGACCTGGGAACTTCATTCTGATTTTTTTTTCTTTTTTAAAGATCACACATACAAAATGCATCCGTCACAGATCACACTGATGTGTGCAAAGAGGACTTGTTTGTGCACTGTGTGTGTGTGTGTGTGTGTGTGTGTGTGTGTGTGTGTGTGTGTGTGTGTGTTTGTGTTCTCGCACACACAGGAAGTGGACAGCAGGACCCTGTTAATGTTTCACTGCAGAGGAACATGTAAGATGAGAACAGAGCTTTGAGGAAATGATGTGACCTTTCTTGCGTTGCAGGTGACTCTAAAATTCACTGATTGCATCTCTGACATTGCTGTTGTTGTTTCAGTCATCGCAGAAAGCCCAGATATTTCGTAACCACACAGCGGCGTACCCAGCATTCAAAGCTGTCTGGACTTGTTTTGCACAACAAGGAAATAGAAACTAACAAACTGCCTGGCAGATATTTACAATGCAAACCAATATGGATCACTGAAATTGAACACATCGCTTGCCTCATGTAATTGGGTAATAAAAACACCGCGGCGCTGCCACCGGTTTGAGATAGCATCAAAATGCATTTGCACACACTCTTTCCAGGCTGTTGAGCCTCATTTCATGTGACTGCTTTCTTTATACTGCTGTCACCGTGGCGCTCATCTTCAACTCAACATGACGAACCGAAATAAAACTGCAGCTCCTTTCTCAGCCGTTGCTCATGCCATGTTTATAAACACTCTGCTTGATGATCAGTCGAGCTTCTGTACCTGCTGGAGACACATGAGCTCTCAATTTAAACGCTAAAACACTCGGGACAAGTGAAAAAATATTTTTTTGTTTGTTTGTTTGTTTTCTGTCCTGTCTGGCCTTCACTGTGATACATTTGGTGTCAAAACAGATTTGTTCTCCGCAAAGGAAAGGTCTGACGTACTCTTCCTGTTGTGAGCTTTATATTGATTTATTATTGATTTATTGGCGAAGCTGCCAGACCGGAGTGGAGAGAAAACGAGAAAGTTCATAACAGTGAAGAAAAACAACAACAAACAAAATCAAAAGCAGCAACGCTGACATGCCAAAGCTCCAGCTAAAGCTACAGACCAGAAGCCTCAGAGCCCCATCAGCCAGGGGCCCGCCCAGACCCCCAGACCCCCAGAGCAGGTCACCCAGTCCACCAGTCACCCCCTGTGAAACCACCCAACCTCAGCGGGAATACAAAGACCACAGAGACATCCTGGCCAACTGACTCTGTGGCTGAAGAAACTACTGATATGACGTTATCCAATCAGTATGCAGTGTTTCTTTTTTATTATTTCCAGTGAAAGGTTCTGAAAGCGCCCTGTTCCAGTGAACAGAGTGACGAGTTCTGATGAATTCTCTCCCGTGTGGTGCTGGGTGGTAACAAGCACTTTTGCACTCTGTCTTCTTAAAGATACTCAAAGTCCACAAGAAAACCTCAATCTTTGCACCAATTAAAAGTTAGATTACCTTCACAAAAGACTGAAAACATGTTTTGCTGTGAGGCTTGTTTTTGTTATGTTTATGTTTGTCTACTTACAGTCCGATAAAGGAATTAACCACAAGGACAATAACCAACATTAAAACAACCCTGCAGTGCCAGAGGCCTGACTCAACAAAGGCAGTTTGTAGAAGTTTGCAAAAAAAGCAGTATTTGAGTGTGTGGGCTTGAATGTGTGTATGCACTTTATAATTTATGTGGTGAGGATATCTGCCGGCGCCATCCTCCTCTGGGGACCTGACTGCTGCTCCTCTGGGGGACTAAACACAAGCGCTCATAAATTAGGGTTCAGGGTTAGGGTAAGTCTCCTGGAAAGTTGTGTGTGTGTGTGTTCAAAACATGATGAATACACCCCATAAAGAGGGCCACCGTCAACAAAAAAAGAGGGCTTCAAGGCAGATGGGAAGGAGGAGGTGGGGAGATACAGGAGAGATGGAGGTAAAGATCAGAGAGGCTGAGGAGGAATATAGGAGGGAGGTGGGGGGGAGCTCCAGTAGAGCCGTGAGGGAGGTCTGGACTCTGGAGCGGCAGGAGAACCGTCACAGACTGAAGAGACTGATGGATCTGTGCAGGTCTGCTGAACTCAAACTGTTTTTTAATAGATTGGATTCTGAAGGCAGTCCCTCCTCTGACCAGCGCAGAGCAGGGGGGTCTGACAGCCGAGGAGACACCTCTCCACAAAGGCTGCTGACAGACTGACCCCCAGGGTCCACAAAACCTGCTCCCTGAACTCTGTGGATCCTTCAGCTTGTCTCCAGCATCCCCCCGCTGTGGAAAACATCCTGCATTGCTCCTGTGCTGAGGACCCTGTGGGATCTAAAGACTACAGACCGGTGGCGCTGATGCCCCACATCATGAAGACCCTGCAGAAACCTCTCTGGAGACGATCTGGCTCCTCGTCCCCCTCCAGTTCACCTTCCAGCTATGACTCAGGACAGAGGAGTCACCAGCTTCCTGCTCAGTCGTATCTACCCCATCTGGACTCACCAGCCACAGGAGGGCTTTCGTTTCTGTGGCAATCAGACTCTATAACTCCTCATTATAAACAGAACTGTTGTGTTTTCCTGTTAATTTTATTCTTGATCCTCATAAAATTCACCGTTCATCCCTTCATCCATGTACATATTAATATTCAATAGATGAATGAATACAACATGTAACGCAGTGGGCCTCTGAAGCGCTGATGCAAAAGTGAAAGAAAGTGGGAAGGTCATTTATTTCATATCATGAATTTACTTTATGGGAACTTCTTTATCTTGTGAAAGGATTTGTTTTTTTAAAGGTTAGACTGAGGTTACGATCACGTTTAAGTTTAAATGAGGTGTGAAGTTAGAGAAGTAGAGGTTCCTGATTCAGAGGAGGAAATATAACGCACTGTGCTGCAAAGACACAAGTACTCAACATTTGTGTGCGTGCGTGCGTGCGTGCGTGCGTGCGTGCGTGCATGCGTGCGTGTGTGTGTGTGTATGTGTGATTCGCACCTTGTTGAGTTCCTGTCTCAGCAGGCTCCACTGATCTGAGTAGTTTTTGCGGAGCTGCTGTTTGTCCCTGATGAGCAGCGTCAGCTTGTTGATGGGCCCGTCCAGCAGATCCTCAGAGCTCTTCTTCATCAGCTGACTGAGAGACTCCGTCTGTGAGACCAGCACCACCCACGACTGGGAAAAGCACAAGTGAAAGGAAACAGGACTGAAAATCAACACATGGAAATCCCAAAGAAAGCACACGTCTGTCACAAGGTTGGAAACTCCTCCTCTGCTTTTGGACCTGAATTCAATCAGCTTTTTTTTTTTAATTCCAATTATATCTTTTGAAAAAACAAATTACAGTTTTATACAGAGGGAAAATTGACCAAGGGCCACAAAATGGCCTCTTTTGATATGGACAGAGCCGAGTTAAAAAAAAAAAAAAAAAAAAAATTCCATTTTTGCTCCTGTATAAAAAAATAAATCATTTATTCATGTGTGTCATCAGACCAGCTCTCATGTTTCCACAGAGTCTCCCTCATAAATAAGCACTCATTAACAAACCATCTTCACTTCCTCTATTTCCACTTTGTTCAGTTTGCAAAGTTTCCCATGAATTTCACTTTATGATTGTTTTCGAGTCCGGAGGAATTGATGCTTCATCTCCAGGCAGCATGACGGACAGCCACACATTTTACTGTTAGTATATCTTGTAAAATGGCCCAATTTATGAAGATAAACAGTCAGGCGCAACCTGTCAAGTGTCATCCACACAAGTGTGATCCCGCCCTGCAGAAACCAGCAAATTAAAGGAACTAGAAGCTATTTTATTCCTCAAAGTGTCACAGTTGGCGTTATGTCAGTTGATCAGCTCATTGTGAGTTTGTGTTCATCTAATGTTGCAGGGATGCAAATCAACTCCTCTCACACACATCACTCCTGAGGCAGGAGAGGAAAGCTGGCAACATTTTAGCATCACAGCTTCTTCTCTACACTAGTCCTGCTTTAAAAGACATTTTAACTTTGATCTGCTCCTGATGGGTTTTACTCCTCCATGACAAAAACAATGTGTATTCTTGTTTAAGAAGTGAGAAACGTTCAACAACCTGGAGGCTGTTTTTCATTGGGGTCAACAGAGAAGAGGGGTGAATGTCGCCCTGCTCCATGCATCTGTGCACTTTATTAAGATTACGATGCAGGAGACTGGTGAATGGACGGCAGTAACACAACTCAAGCAGTCATAACAAAGAATAAGTTATTTCACTGAGCTGTTTTTCCCTTCGAATCACTTTAACTCTCTGAGACGCAGTGAAATGAGAAACTCGGTGTTTAATGTCAAGCTGTGGTGTAAGTGGTCATTTATTCCTCCAAGGAGCTCAAATCCTGTATGTAGGTTCATAGCTGCTTATTACTCTTTCATTTTGCTTGAAAAAAAAAACCCAGACTCTATAGATTTCTTTATTTGTGTGTTTTTGTATAATGCATGTGAACGAAAGCAACTAGTGATGGACACAAAACTGGATTATAAATAATCAAGGAATCAGTCTGTTATTCTTTGTGAGCATTTATGAGAATTAATGGATATAATTTGAATAAATACAGTTTGATTGAGAAATAATTTTTTTTTAAGGATTTTTTTTTTTTTTATCTTAAAGGATTTTCCAACATCTTTGAGCTCCACATGTTTTTAAAACCAAATGAAGTGAATCAGCAGACTCTGATGTCCTGATGTTAACGGGGCCGGCGGGGCCCATGAGAGTCTCACCTTGTTGAGCTGGCTGATGTGATCCAGTCCCGTGCCGGGCTGCGGTCGGTCCAGCTTCTCCACCAACACGCTCATCTGATGCAGCTGCACGGAGAACTCCCGCTCGCTCCTGGCTCGCTGTCCCATCCACTTTCTCATGACCTCCATCAGGTGAAGCTCTGAGTCCAGCAGCCGCATGACTGCCGTGTGTGCCTGTGGACACCGCAGGTCTTCCCCGAAACCCATCACTGGACGGACCCGCTCTCCTCCGGCCAGTGGAACGCCGTCTGCAGCTCGTCGGTCCTAGAAGCACCCAGGACGGCTGAAGCAGATGTGAGTGTCCGAGAGACGCGTCTCTCTGCGGCTGTGAAAGGCTTTCACTTCCCCGTACGCACAGAAACAAGCGCACAGAGGTGCAGGGTGAGTCAGGACTTCCTCCTGTCTATGGCTCTGTGGTTATGGTTGTGCCGTTTTAATTTTACTTTCAATTTATGGACATCTTGAGAGACACATTCCCCGAAACTCTGAATTATTGCTCAATTGTTCAAGGGATCAAGAGTGTGGATAAACCCGTCTTTATGTGGATTTATGAACATTTTTCACCTGATACACAGCAAAAAGCAACATCCTTAAGGTGCTCTCTGTAACAAAAGTAAGAACTTTACCTCTTAAGGTAAATTGCTCTCATCTAAGTTATACCGAGTGCTTCAAGTAAAGTGTTACCAAAAATGCAATAACAACAGAAGAGACCTACAAAACACTCACATCAGTAACACAGGGATAAGTACAATAATGCATTGAATAAACATGTGAAAATCTCCAGTTAGGAGTTTGTGAGTTTCTCATGAGAATCATATTAAATAGGGGACGGTCTGGTGGAATTCGTTTTCCAAGGTCAATATTTCAGGATGACTCAGACGGTTTCCTTTATCTGTTCTCTGTACTGCGTTTTTCAATCCAGCGTCACACAGCTGACGACAGGTGAGCGTGAGTAACGGCAGGGGACGCCCGAACAGACCACCAGTCCATCACAGAGTGGAGGAAGAGAAAAACAACCAATCACATCCACGCCTACAGCCAACATAGTGGAAGCACAATGAGGACGACCTAGAAAGAAACACCGCTGGGAGAGTCCAGAGGAGGAAGATGTGTCTGGTCTGGCGCCACCAGGCAGGCCGGATTCACACAGCCTGGAGGACACAAGCACTACACAACACAAACCGTACAAAGGACGAAGGAAGAACACAAAGGGAGAACCACACAAGGACAGCGAGCACCCGGAGGGGGAAAGAAACAACAGAATAGAAATCCGAGAATAGATAATAAAACCAGACCCAAAAGATGCGGAATGAGGCAGCCGGAGGAGAAAGGGCAGTTTCAGGATGACCGATGGTCCCGCACGGCGGACGTGAAAACAGAGGACAGGTAGAATAAAACACAGAAATAGAGATAAGAGGGAGCGAGGCACAATGGAGGCCGCTGTGCTTCGGGGACGACAAACAAGGTTAGAGAGTAGCGATAATCTCATTGGCAGGATGCCGGGGTCCACACTGTAAGCACAGAGCTTCACGGATCTGCTGAGACTGAGAAAGACCACCTGGAAGTGAGGGAGAAGACGGCTTTAACAGGTTCAAGGCCTGAGGCAATCACACTGCAATATTGTGGCCAAAAGTATTGTTTTCCAATAAACACAGAAGACAGAAGGGGCCTGGTGTTGTGAAACAGGAAACTGTGAGGTTCAACAAAGGGTCAAACTGAAATTAAACAATTTTTTAAAACACATTAAAAACTCTTTTAAGTCTGAGCTGACAGGGATGTGGGAAGTTGGTACAGTATTGATGATCTCTGAGTAAAAGCAGAAGAAAAGAAAAATCCATCTGTTGGGACACAGAAAGCACCAAATTAATGCAACCAGTGATGAAACAGAGTCAGACTCTGATAAACCCGTCACAGGAGTTTGATCGACCTCTCCTTAAGCGCTCATCCTTTAAAAACTTTCTGCCACTACGAGTTTAAAGTGGCACTTTAAACATGCCTGTAACCGCTTTGTATACACTATTGCCTCTTTGATGTCAGGTGTTATAAGACGGACAGCTGAGCAGGTTACTCCAGCTGTGCGGTTTCTCAACTTCCCCACCCTGAGGTGAGAAGGAGACGCAGGCAGGTTTGTTATGCTCGGCCCCAGTGCCGGTAAACTTTGTGCAACGGCTGACATGTTGACATTTTTAAGCAGACGGCTCATCACTCTGAGACCACAGCAGGCTGAGACGCCGCTGAGGGTCTCTGCTGCAAACAGCACAAGGTTTTATATTTCCTATTCAGCACAGTGTGAGTCCCGTCCCACTTCATTACCTTCATTCACGACTCGGCTGGCGTTGGAGGCAACCTCCCTGCTGTAGACTCATCGACGTAATTATGCCGACCATACATCATCGAACGCGCTCGATACACACGCTGGAGAGAAGGAGCAAATATACACAAACAGAAAGTCATGAATGCAGCACTGCTCACAGACTGAAGAAATAACCGCAGCGCTTCTGTCGAGGAAAGAACAAGTTCCAAGTTTCTTCATTTATTTAATCATTTTTCCACAAAATATTCCAATATGTGCAAATTCAACACTTTGCTTTGTTTAGCAAAACTTCCCTCTAATCAATGTCTCATATAAACAGTTTCCTTCACCTTAGGAGCCAAACCCATCATACTATGAAGGCTTTTACACCTGTCAGCAGGCCTTCACAGACAGACCCAGTAACCAACTAACCTCTAGTTAACCTCCAATTAACCTCCAACTGACCTCCAACTAACCTCCAACTAACCTCCAGCTAACCTACAGCTAACTTCCAGCTAACCTCCAACTAACCTCCAGCTAACCTCCAATTAACCTCCAGCTAACCTCCAATTAACCTCCAGCTAACCTCCAGCTAATCTCCAACTAGCCTCCAACTAACCTCCAGCTAATCTCCAACTAGCCTCCAACTAACCTCCAACTAACCTCCAGCTAACCTCTAGCTAACCTCCAACTAACCTACAGCTAACGTACAGCTAACCTCCAGCTAACCTCCAGCTAACCTCCAGCTAACCTCCAGCTAAGCTCCAACTAACCTCCAGGTAACCTCCAATTAACTTCCAGCTAACCTCCAGCTAACCTCCAGCTAACCTCCAGCTAACCTCCAATTAACCTCCAGCTAACCTCCAGCTAACCTCCAGCTAACCTCCAATTAACCTCCAATTAGCCTCCAGCTAACCTCCAGCTAACCTCCAATTAACCTCCAATTAGCCTCCAACTAACCTCCAATTAACCTCCAGCTAACCTCCAGCTAACCTCCAGCTAACCTCCAACTAACCTCCAGCTAACCTCCAGCTAACCTCCAATGGGCTATATGCACAGCTCCATTACTTCCTGAAGTTCAGACAGCACCTTTATTTCCTGTGTTTTATGATAGGATCAACTGATTAATCCAGGTGTGTCTGACCTCAGTAAATGGCCAGACACACCTGGATTAATCAGTTCATCCTATCATGAAAGACAGGAAATAAAGGTGCTGTCTGAACTTCAGGAAGTAATGGAGCTGTGCATATAGCCCATTAACCTCCAGCTAACCTCCAATAACCTCCAGCTAACCTCCAGCTAACCTCCAGCTAACCTCCAATTAACCTCCAATTAGCCTCCAGCTAACCTCCAGCTAACCTCCAATTAACCTCCAGCTAACCTCCAACTAACCTCCAATTAACCTCCAGCTAACTTCCAGCTAACCTCCAGCTAACCTCCAACTAACCTCCAGCTAACCTCCAGCTAACCTCCAGCTAACCTCCAATTAACCTCCAATTAGCCTCCAGCTAACCTCCAGCTAACCTCCAATTAACCTCCAATTAGCCTCCAACTAACCTCCAATTAACCTCCAGCTAACCTCCAGCTAACCTCCAGCTAACCTCCAACTAACCTCCAGCTAACCTCCAGCTAACCTCCAATGGGCTATATGCACAGCTCCATTACTTCCTGAAGTTCAGACAGCACCTTTATTTCCTGTGTTTTATGATAGGATCAACTGATTAATCCAGGTGTGTCTGACCTCAGTAAATGGCCAGACACACCTGGATTAATCAGTTCATCCTATCATGAAAGACAGGAAATAAAGGTGCTGTCTGAACTTCAGGAAGTAATGGAGCTGTGCATATAGCCCATTAACCTCCAGCTAACCTCCAATTAACCTCCAGCTAACCTCCAGCTAACCTCCAGCTAACCTCCAATTAACCTCCAATTAGCCTCCAGCTAACCTCCAGCTAACCTCCAATTAACCTCCAGCTAACCTCCAACTAACCTCCAATTAACCTCCAGTTAACTTCCAGCTAACCTCCAGCTAACCTCCAACTAACCTCCAGCTAACCTCCAGCTAACCTCCAGCTAACCTCTAACTAATCTCTAGCTAACCTCAAGCTAACCTCCAAGACCCAGTGACCAACAAACCTCCAACCACTGAGGAAGCCTGAGCCCCAGAGAAACCCTCCTGCTCGCCATGACACTGCGCTGCGGCTCGACACGAAGCCTCCCATGTCCAAAACCTAATCTTCCATTTGTAGCTTGAAACTTCTGCGATTGTTTTTTAAACTATTCAAAACTAGAACTGAGGACTCAAAATGGCGAGTTTAAATCTGATTGATGACTGTGAATCTCCCATAAGTGTCGGTCTGTGCTTGTCTTGTGATGGACTGTCTGAGCGTCTCTCGCCCGCCGTCAGCACTTTGACCCTGAACAAATATGAACCAGATAAAGAGGACAGAAGTCGGACAGATGAAAGGCAATGTTTTCTGTCTAATTTTTTATAGCTAGTCCGGCTGTAATGGAGCCTCCGGCTCGCCAGTTTTCACTCTCTGTTGGGATGTTTGATATCCTTGGACTAAATTATTCTCCCTCAAACATCATCAGTGAAAATTACTTTTCCAAGAATGGGCAAATATGTCACTGTGGACTCATAAACATAACACTGAAATTGAAATTAAGCATAAACACATTATCTGAGCCCCCTAAATTAATAGTAGCATTAAAAGAATCCTTTATAAAATAAAAACAATAATAATAAAGGATACTGGCACTGAAAACTCAAACAGCTTTAGACTAGAGGAGCTGTTTCTTAAGAGTGTTTTTTTTCTTTTCTTCTGTTGATATTGTTAAAAAGTGTCCTGCCCATCCTCATTTTATCTCATGCCAATAAACCCATCTATAACATCTCCTCGGTGTCAGCTCATTACTTTGTGCAAACGGCTGCTGCTGCTGGCACTGGGACCAGAAGCTGAGGACGGAGTCCCGGAGACTCAGCCATCAGCAGCAGGAAACACCAAGGAGGAAAATTCCCTCTGTCAAAGCTTCAGATACAGAAATGAAGATCATCCCTGAAGCTTCTAAACACCTGGTAGCCTGGTCTGTCTGTGGGAAGATCAACTGACAAAACCAACAAGTGCATAAAGGCCCCATAAGACATCAGGACTGGACCGGTGACGCCTTTCCTCTGGAATTCTTCCCCAAAAACAAAACGCCCTCTCCTTATTCTGCCATATATCACACTTTTCTGCAGGACCTGCTCCCACAGGAATGCGGGAACTATTTCTTTCCCCGCCAGTGAGTGAGAGACGACAGCTGCGAACGGCTAAGTTGGAGTCACAGGCTGAGTTGAATGTTGATTGATGATGGCAGATTGCAGCTCAGTCGTGTGGGGAGATTTCATAGCTGGGAAAACAGCAACAAGTCTATTTGTGAAAAACCTGAAATAAGAAAGTCGCATTCTGAAGATCTTTATTGAGCTCCTCAGCCTTTGTTATAAAGCTCCTGTAATGTCGGCCTTGGTCTTACCTGGTCAGATGTGGAAGAGGAAACAAGTTAAGCCACAAGTTGAGGTGAATGTAAAGCAGTCTCCAGGCCTTCAGAAAAAAAAAAAGAAGAAAATTTCATAAAATAATGGATTATACTGGATTATCCTGCCAAACCACCAGCATCCACTGTGTTCTGGAGCTGGTTCACTAGTAGCATTTCAGCAAAGAGCGTTCATGGAGGTGAAAGGTGTGTGCAGCACAGTTCTGCAGTGTGTTCTCTCATTCGGTTGGGCAGCACAGGAGCAGTCTGGAAACCCGCCATTCATTTTCCAAGTCAAATAACAGAGAAATCCACCAGGAGGCTCTGGATTGATATTAATCTGAGGGGTGCTTTTAAACTGGAGCCTCATCAAGCCTGCATGGACCGCCTGGGTGAAGGTGTTTCGTGGCCTGAAACTGAAAAACTGTCTGATGTGGACTCTAAACTAAAGTGTGTTTTCAGTATTTCCATTCATCTCTATGAATACTGTTCTAAATATGTAACTTGATGAAAGAGTTAAGATTTTTATTTTCTGCTTAAATCTTTAAGTCAGATTTTTTTTCTCAAAAGGAAAGAAATCGTGCTGAGAAAAGACATCTTCCTGATGCCAGGATTTTTTCCCCCTGCTGCTGCTGCACCTCCCCTCCAAGCTCTCCAGTGCTCCCCAAGGCAGGCCAACGCTTAGAAAACCAAACTGCTTACTCAAATTTTTCCTGAAAACATGCTGATTTTTCTGACCATCTCAGGGCACTTTCCCCTGGATTAAACCTCCAATAGTACTTGAGTCATGTTCAGTCAGTTTCTCACCTCGACTGCTGGGGATCCAGTGAGCGTTTGCAGGATTTACTTCCTCTGATCCATGAATGTAAGCAGTCAAGTTCAGATCCTGATGTTTGACAGCCTCGCTCTGCCGGCCAAAGACAAACCTGGTTCCACTTTGAGTCTCAGAGGCATTTTCCATTCAAACATCTCAGATCGTTTTAGTTTAAAAGCCAAATTTGTATCACAGGTGAAAATACCTCATTTATTTATTTTCAAAAAGAACACCTAAAAAAGTGCTAAGTTGAAAAATGCAAACACAGTTCAATGAGGACCCTTTTTCTTCATTGCTCAATCTTGTGTGAGAGTGGTTTGTGGTTTGTTTTTTTCTTACCAGTACAGCTACAACTTGATTTCATGTAAATTAAACCTCATTTGTTAGGTTCACTTAAAGGTGCATTAAAGGTGCATTAAGGAGTTTCACATCCTTAAAAATACTTATTTTCCACCATAAATATGTTACACATTTTTAATGATGTGTACAATGTGCCCTGACATATGCATTGCAAGTACCGCTAACAGTGCTAAATTGTCACTTGAAAGTTGAAGTGCCGGTCCGGCACCAGAATTTTTTTAGGGGAGAATTTGAAAGGAATGACGTAATGCATGCTCCGGCTGGCCTGATGGAGTTAAGTTTCGTTTTGTCCACCATTACTCCGCCAGATGCTTAGTGAGCAACAACTGAGAAGGATCTTCCAGAAAGTAAGAAAAGACTGGCTTCTTGCACTGCCACGACTCCAGCGCGGACTCCACCAGGTAAAAGAAACTTAAATTTTACTCGAGCGCTACTAAAAGAGCGAGGAAGGAGTTCCTCTCTTGCGTGCACGCGAGCCACAGGCACGTGTTTTTCACTAAGCTGCATTACGCCCAAGGCCTGCAGGGGGTGCTGTTTCGCATAAAACGTACAAACTCCTTAATGCACCTTTAAATAAAGAGCCTTAAAGCTGAGTGTCTATTTTATTTTTATTCTTTGTGCCTGCCTTTGGAAAGGCGCAAAGATTACTATCCTAGCCGGACCTCGTCTAGTGTCGGCATTTTATTATAACAATTATTATTCTTCTGGCACGAAAACTTTGCCGGAAAACTCGTCCCGCACCATTTGGAGGAGCACCACAAAAGTCACATCAAAACGTGTGTAAATCGTGTGCTATGACTTTTGTCGGCATTCCGGTGAAAAATGCCTGAGAAAATTGAAAAAAACCAAAAAAATTTCCCATTCATTTCCCATAGACTTTTTCTGAAAATCACTATAAATTCATCCCCGAACAACTACCAGGGGATTCACCATACTTTCACGTAGAGATGTCATTTTTGCACCAAAACGTAGGCAGTTTTGTCCTCTACGCAGACGCGAAAACCTCATTCAATATCTTTTACCAAATTTAAACGGTGAGCCTTCAAGTACAGACAGGATTTCAGTTGTTTTTGGAGTTTATAATGGGTGTGTATTGGAGAAGCTAGAGTGGGAGAAAAGGAATTTAGAGTGCGGGAGGCTCTGGATTTAAACCAAAAAATACATTCTATTCTCGTCCCCCCGCCCACATTTCTGGCTCAATCTTCACAAATTATAGCTCAAAACGTAGGAATTTTTCTTGTGACACATAAAATTGAGTCACTTTGTCTGTATCTCAAAGGGCTCTCTCTCCAGCTGCATTTGTTTGAGGAGAGTGCAGGATTTTCTCCCATCCGCTCCAATGCATTTTGGAGATGCCTGAATCCAAAACTTCCCTCATGTTCACACAATCACCGTGGCTGAATGGAAGATCCTACAGACATGAAAGTTTCAGGACAAATCCATGAAAGGCTTGTGACTCACACTGTAAAATTTTTTTTTTAAATTTTGCGTCTCGGTCCCCGAGAAACGCCATTTATTCAACCATGTGCACTGCATGAAAAAGTGCTGATTCATTGTCATGGCTGGAGACTGCAGCTTGTTTCCATGGAAACAGCAGCGCAGCTGGCTGCTCTCAGCTCACAGCTCACAGGAGGAGTATGCAGGACCACACACACAGACTCGGCAGCAGGTTGCAGGCACAAAGCAACAATTTCCGTGGGAATTGTCTAGTTTTATAGGAATTACTCTTTTGAGACTTTACAGTTTATTTTTACTTTTTTTTATTTTCACAGAAAAAACATGCATTTTCTACACATCACCATTTTAAACATTAAAGGTTTGATTCCATATTTTCTTGATTCACGATAATTCAATGTATTTACTATGGTGATATACTACTTAGTGAACCCAGGAGAACACATGATCCCCGAGGGTCATGGTCTGAAGCCTCCTGCAGCAAGCGGGCAATGCTGAGCTGGTTCACAGAATCTGTCTGTCTGTCCTCTTCATTTATCTCTTTCTTTCGACTGGCCCCAATGCTAGAACCTGGCCCAAGAATCTCCCCCAGCTGGTCTACAACTACAACTACAACATCCCCTTGGCACCTCTGGGTTGGAGCAGGTATGTAGCAATGTGTGTATCTACTGGCTTGGCATTGGCGTGTATTAATATTTTCTGTTTTTTGCTCTTTATTAAGTCCCAGCGAGCAGGTTGGCGTGGTGGCTTAAGGGGTTGGGACAGCCGAGTTGCCTCTGTTGCCTTGTTCTGTCTTCCTTTTTTTTGGTTTTCTTCCTTTCTGTGTTTTCTTTACTCTGCCCCTGCTGTGTCAGATTAGGCTGCATTGGTTGGTTGGGTTGTTTGCTGATTTGATTTTTCTTTTTGTTGGTTATTTGGTTTATGTGCAGTGTGATGTGCTGCGGGCACATCGGTTTTTTTTTTTATGTACAGTTTCTCTTGTTTTTTTTCATTCGGGTATTTTGTGAATATTTGCCCTGTTTTTTCGGGATCTGGTGTTTTACTACTTTTTTTTAAGTAATTGTTTTTCTTTTTTGGGGTTTTGATTGGAGCGAGTTGTGCCGCTGCGCTATAAATAGCAGCGTGGAGGGGGCGCTCTGGGTCTGTCTCTCTCTCCCCCTCTCTCGCTCTCTCTCACCTTGTTACACGCTCTCCCTCCCGGGCGGAGCCAGCCGCGTAGTGCACGGGGACCCGCCGCATAACCATGGAGGCGCGTGAAGCAGGCCACGGCGCGGCTGCTGGAGCTCTCCCGTCACCTCCATGGAGCAGCTCTGGGCCGTTTACCCAATCGGCCCCTGGAAATCAGGCACCCAGGCGCCGTGACAGCCGAGGCTGACTCAAAGTGCCTCTCTGCTGGAGACAGGAGCTCTGCAACGTTCCCATCCGAGCTAATTGTGGCTAAGTTAGCAAAAACTGTCAACCGACCCACCTGAAGACAGTAGACGAGCTGACTTTATGATAACACTGGCGATGGATGAAAAAATATAGCCGAAATGAGCGATTTTGCAGAGATTATGTCCCGCGCTGAAGCTCACTTGCCGTGGCCCCCGCTAAATCGGTTGGATCTAAATAACTTCTGAAGGACTCCGAGCTGCACGATGTTTGTCTGAGTGAGTATATGAGCATGCACACACCTATAAATAAGGTCCAGGTGTTAAAAAACCGGAGTTGCCCTTTAAGTTTGGCTGGCGCATCTGGGCCTTCTTTCCTTTGATACTTTGTTTCTTTTTGATGTAACCTTTTGGGCACGGTGAAAAGGGTTCATTTTTTTTCCAGAGCTTCTTCAATTTACACCCCGAAAACGCCGTCTCATGGAAAAAGCCAAATAAACAATTGAACCCTTTTCATTGCTTTGTTCTGTGTCCTTAAAGAATATGTTTCACTCTCCAGGTCATAACATGCGGTTGCCTGCAGGGAACACCGACCCAGGCTCGGCAACAGACTGAAGGGGGCTGCTCTGCTTGGGCCTGGCTAAGCTGGCTCAGACCACAGTGCAGCGTCGGATCGTAATACTACCAACAGTCAGTAGTACCTGTGTTGCTCTGCTGCTTTCTGATGCACTCTGCTGTGCTGTGCTCCACTCTGCTCTAACCAGCTTGTCCTTTTGCAACCTTCAGGAATCACTCTGCTGCACCCCCTCCTGGATGATGCCCCTGTGCCTCTTCTGCTGGAAAAATCCCTCGGACCTCACCTCTCTCGGCTGCTGCATCAGCATTTCCATCCAATCTCTTCACTGGCTGAGCATCCACTATCCCACTACCTTTATGCTTCCTCCTCAGTAAGCTCTGTCCCTCGTTGGATTGTCGTGGTGGGTTTTTGGTTCAGTGGTTAGATCCTTGGTTCATTTCAGTCCTGGTTTGCTTTTGGCTGGTTAGGTTTCTGCACAGTCCCTGTTTATGTTCTTAAACATAAGCCTTCAGTTAGGCTTGGATTGCTATTTCTGTTCTTAGGAAGCTCCTCTGTGAATTTTTGGAGTAACTGGATTAGTTTGATTTCTGTGCTGGTTCTTTCTGTAAATAAAATTATTGTTTGAAGTACACCTGTTCTGCTGTGTCTCTGTCCATGCCTGAGTCTCTGAGTCTGAACCTTGACAGTCTGTCTGTCCTCTTCATTTATCTCTGGCAAATTATAGTTACTAGACGTAACTACAGTTCCACGAGTGTGTGCGTGCCCACCTACGGGCTTTGCTATTGGTACCCTCCTTTGACGCCAGCTAGACACTGAGAAAATCAAACCAGTCCCAGAACGGCCCTCGCCTGGTGGACCCGGATCATGGGTGACGCAACCAGGGTCCGTAGGAGGGACAGGAGCAAGCCCCGCCTCTCCCCTGAGAGGCAAGCTGTCAAGGATCCGCATCTAGTTCCAGGCCCAGATACATCATCTGCTGGGCCAGAAGGAGCGCACTCTTGTCCTCGTTCACCACAAACCCAGGGCACTTGATGTAGCGGAGAACCTGGGCCACGTGTTCCACGGAATCCTGACGAAAGGACGCCAGTACCAACCAGTCGTCGATGTAGGTGAGAATCCTCAAACCTCAACGACAGAGCGGCTTCAGCGCAGCCTCAACACATTTTGAGAAGGTGTGTGGAGCGAGGGAGTAGCCAAAAGGGAGGTGGTCGTACTGACAACACTGGTCTCCAATGGCGAACCTGAGGAACTTCCTGTGCTTCATCAGAATGGGGATATGGAAGTAGGCATTCCTGAGGTTGATTGATGTCATCCAATCCCTGGAGCGGACGCTCTCCAGGAGGTGTTTGGCTGTCAGCATGTGGAACCTCCTGGTGGTCACGTGAGTATTGAGGACCCGTAGGTCCAGAGTAGGTCTCACTCCTCCCGGTTCCTTGGGAACCAGGAAATAGGGGGAATAGAAGCCTGAGTGCGCCTCCTCCATGCTCAGCTCCTTTATCCCGTCCCGGCGAAGGAGTGAGGATACTTCCTAAATAAGCGCCCCCGAGGGGCAAGTGAGCTGCGTGTGGAGGATCCCATTGAAGGGAGGAGGGCGACATGCAAATTGCAGGGCGTAACCGCACCTCAGCATCCTGGACAACTAGGGTGAGAGAGGACCCAACATCTTGCGGCATGCGTGAAAGTGAAGTGTGAGTGGTTGTACCATGTTCACATCCGGGAGCACCGGCCCGCCCGTCCTCTTGGAACAAAGAGGCGGGGGGACCGCAATAAAAAGGCTGCACGCAGCGCGGGTTGGGAGGCAGTGGGAAAGCCGGCCGTTTGGCCGGTCCCCTGCATCTCGCAGCAGCAAAAGCAGGTGAAGGGGGCGTAGTCCGGAGTCGCATCGGGGCCCCGACACCGCTGGTAACCCTGGTCGCTGGGGAAACAGTGTCCAGCTGTTCGGCTACAGGGATGCCGCTCACCACGGTCCGTGCACCATCGATTTCACCTCCGCTCCATCATGAGCATGTTGGAGGAGGGCGGTCCCGAGTCGCATCCCGCAGGGGTGTCCCCTGGGTGCCCCGCTACCCACGGCGGCGAGGGGCCATTTCAGGTGGACCGGCCATCATGGGGGTGGGGGGGCTAACGCTAGGCTCGACACGCCCCTGCCCTGCGAGTGCAGCATGAAGTGGGAAGAAGGAGACAGGCCGACCAGGAAGCACACCGAGTAGAGGCTTACCTCAGAAGTAGCGCCGTGCCGGTCTCGCTCCAACAGTGGAGTGCTGCGTCCGCAGCGAGTGAATGGCCCGATGCCGGAAGACGACAGAGATTGGGCCGGCTTGTTCATCTTTGTCTTTTTCTTTGTCTTTGTCTCGCAATGATCAACTCAAGGCTGAGAAAGAAGAAGAGAGTACTGACGGAGCTGTCAGATTGTATCCCCTTGGAGAAGGGCGTGGGCGTGCGCCAGTGTGCGAGCATGATTGGCGCGGCAACTCGTTTGATCTCCTCAGTGTCTGGCTGGCACCAAAGAAGGGTACCAATAGCGAAGCCTGGAGGTGGGCTAAGCACCACACAAAGTAGAACAGAAAGCCGCCACCTCTTACCCTGGTTCTGCAAACATTTCTTCCTTTTAAACGGGAGATGGTCTTCCTCAGAGCAGAGAACATCCTGCTGAAGATATGAGGACTCTTTTTTGGGGATGTGATACTTGCAATCACAAAAGAGGTGATGTATTCAGCGACTTCTTTTTCTTGCAATGTCATCACAATGATAACAATGTCACGTGAGTCCCACTTTTTGCAGAGTGCCTTGAAAATGTGCTTGTTCATCTTTTTAACATTTTCAGGTGTGACAAAGCTCTGTGCAGCCTTGACTTCAGGCCAAACTTCCTGCAGCAGCCACTCAATAGTTTTTTGACTGTAATTTTCAATATGGGCCAGATCAGCCTTTTTAAAGATGCGTGACATAAGCTTGGACAGCACTAGACGAAGCCGTGCTTTGGAAACTTTCTCCTGTTCTGTTTCTTCCTGTGTGTGACCAACAGCCTCAGCAGGATCAGCAAAATCAACCTCTGTTTGGGACTGAGCCACAGGTGACTCTGACTTCTCAGAGGAATCTGGGTCCACTGGCGGTTCCGTTGCAATGGGTAGTTCCGGGTCCATGGGCAAGTCTGGCTCCTCAGGAAACTCTGTTTCCACCAGTATCTCTGTTTTCTCAGTCAACTCTGTTTCTAAAGGTGACTCTGTTTTCAAAGGCAACTGTGGTTCCACAGGTGACTGTGGCTTCTCAGAGGAGTGTGGGTCCACTGGCGGTTCCATTTCAATGGATAGTTCCGGGTCCACGGGCAACTCTGTTTCCACCAGTATCTCTGTTTTCTCAGTCAACTCTGTTTCTACAGGTGACTCTGTTTTCAAAGGCAACTGTGGTTCCACAGGTGACTGTGGCTTCTCAGAGGAGTGTGGGTCCACTGGCGGTTCCATTTCAATGAGTAGTTCTAGATCCACGGGAAACTCTGTTTCCACCGGTATCTCTGTTTTCTCAGGCAACCAAGGGTTCAGCCGCCAGTACTTTGTAAGGTAGTCCCACTCTGTGAGAGACTGGGGTCTCAAGATGATGGCACCCCCCTCGACGGTGATAAGCCTCAGGAATGGCGTGGAAGCAGAGAAGAATTCGCATTTCTCTGCCTTGACATACAACCGGTTCTCCAAGAGCCTCTGTAGCACCTGCCGGACATGGTTGACATGCTCCTGCTTGGATTTAGAGAACACCAGAATTTCATCAGAAAGCACAAAGACAAACGTGTTAAGGAAGTCTCTCAGCACATCATCAATTAGATGTAGGAACTCTGCCGGGACATTGGTGAGGTCGAAGGGCATGACCAGGTACTGAAAATGCCCCACCGGTGTCTTGAATCCTGTCAGCCACTCGTCTCCCTCTTGGATGCGAACCAGGTGGTATACATTGCACAAGTCCAGCTTGGTTAAGAAGGTGGCTCCCTGCAGCACCTCGAAACAGTCCATAAGGGACGAGTAGGGATGGGTACCGAATTTCGGTAATTTTTTGGTACCGACCGAATTCCCGCTTAAGTACCGAGTATCGATTCACGGGAAATCCGTCGGTACCACATTTCGGTACCTGAACGCACTTTTTTTTTTTTTTTTTGACCCTGAACGCACCTTGACATTATGCATCGGCAAGAGCGGAGGACACGGTGACGCGGTTACATGGGTTCAAAATCTTCGGAGTAGTTTGACTCGCAGACCGGGAGCAAATATATAATATACCAGGAGAGCGGACACGCACACGGGCCGTGAGAGCAGGCGGTTTGGGGGGGGGGGGGGGGGGGGGGTGGGGGGGGGGGGGGGGGGGGGGGGGGGGGGGGGCGCTTGTGGCTGCCGGCCGGAATAGACCACACTGGCCTGGAACACACCGGCCGTTCGGGAAACCTCCCGATGGCCACCCCACCCCTGTTCGGAGTTGTTCGCGGGAGGAACAAGCCGCTTCTGCGGCTTCTGCTTCTGCGATAGTCGCTCCCGCTGCATGTCACTTCCTAAACAATGCTCTGCGCATGCGCGGCTCGAAACAAGAGCGCGCATCAGAGGCGGCGACTTGACATGATATGTCATCACGCAAAAGCGGTCCCACGTGACTTTTGATTGGCATTATGACTGCCCAATCACGAGTTGGAACCATACAATTCTGATCCTCCAGTATACCTTTGAGTGTTTGTTTACTGTAGAGGTGCCTGGTGCTGCTAATGTGAAACATTTTATACAGTTATTTATTTTGAAAGTTGTTTGTTACTGTATGGGCAGCAGGTGCAAATGTGAAACATTTCATACAGCTATTTATTTTGAGTCTATTTTTATTATGTTATTTATTATTGTTATTTATTTAACTTATTTACTTTATCCCCACACACATTTTTCTCAAGTTCTATGTTGGAGTTATTTCAGTTGATGTTATTGAAGCATAAATGTTGAAAATTCTGAAGTTTTGACTATTTTTTTTAAATATACAAAATAACTTTAATTACCAAATGCATACCCCCCCCTAAAAAAAAAGTATCGAAAACAGGTACCAAAAAATACCGGTATCGATTCGCAGGTACCGAGTATCGGTATCGTATCGATTCAGATGTGAAAGGTACCCATCCCTAGGGACGAGTAATCGCTCCTGAGTGTGATGTAGTGGAACCGACTGTAATCGATGCACTTACGAAGAGAGTCATCCTTGTTATTAAGAAAGAAGACGCCTGCCCCAAGAGGAGATGAGGAGGGTCGGATGATTCCAGCTTTTAGTGCGTCCTTGCTGTACACTTCCATGGCCTCCCTCTCGGGTCCCAAGAGACTGTGGAGTTTCCCTGATGGCAAGGTCGCTCCTTTCACCAGCTCGATGGAATAGTCGTAGGGCATGTGAGGGGGTAATGATAATGCTCTGGATTTGCTGAATACAGGAGCCAAGTCATGGAACATCGGAGGCACCAGGGAGAGATCAGAGGTCTCCTCGGTGGGCTGAAGGATGGGCAGAGATGGAGAACAGGCCGCGGACTGGAGACAATTGGCTCGACAGTGTGTGCTCCATGAGACCACCATTCCCCCGGTCCAGGAGATGAGAGGGTTGTGGAGCTGCAGCCAGGGGTATCCAAGGACCACCTCATAAATGGACTGAGATAATATATGGAAACTTATCTTCTCCATATGGTTTCTGGAGGAAAGTAGTATTACTGGGACTGTACAAAACTGGAGGAAAGGAAGTTTGGCTCCGCATGGATCGATTGCACATCCGGCCGGAGCACTCATGTCAATGAGGACCCCCAGCCTCTGCGCCAGTTTCTCCGAGATGAAGTTCTTATCAGCTCCCGTATCCACCATTGCCTTGGCCTGCGCCTCCACTGACCCACATGACAAGGTGACAAGTATAAATAATCCCAGAAGGGGGTTTTGGCTCTCTGGAAACTCTGTTTCTGCCAGTATCTCTGTTTTCTCAGGCAACTCTGTTTCTACAGATGATTCTGTTTTCACAGGCAACTGTGGTTCCACAGGTGACTGTGGTTTCTCAGAGGAATCTGGATCCACTGGTGGTTCCGTTTCAATAGGTGGTTCCAGGTCCACGGGCAACTCTGGTTCCTCTGGTGACTCTGGTTCCACAGGATCCTTAGACGATCTTTGCGAGAGGACGGCACCGACCCCAGAGTCAGATGCATCCATGTCCACGATGAGCTGCTGGGCTGGGTCCACCGGCCTCAGGATGGAGGTACTACCGAAGCACTCCTTGAGATGAGCGAAGGCCCTCCCAGCCTCCTCAGACCAGGTGAAGTGTGACTTGGTGGATGTGAGCTGGGTGAGGGGACGTGCCACCTCACTGTAGCCTCTGATGAAGGGCTTGTAAAAATTAGTAATGAACAGGAAGCGTTGCAGTTGTTTGCGGTTGCGGGGAATGGCCCTTGGCCCTAGCCGGATCCGCCTGAATCGAGCCCTCAGCGAGTTCGGTGCTTGGTCCTCTCCTCTTCATCCTCTACATCCTCCCCCTCGGGAACATCATCCGTCGTCACGGTCTCTGCTTCCACTGCTACGCTGACGACATACAACTTTACATCTCCACCACATCCATACACCCCAACATCCACTCCACCCTCGCCCAGTGCCTCACAGACATCAAAACATGGATGAATCACAACTTTCTCAAACTAAACAGTGACAAAACAGACATCATCATCATCGGTCCTCACAACATCACCAAATCCGCACAACAGTTCACCTTAAATTTTGATAACTCTACACTCACTCCATCCCTGCTGATCCGCAACCTCGGTGTTCTCCTCGACCCCACTCTATCATTTGACCCCCACATCAAGCACATAACCCGGACTGCATTCTTCCACCTCAAAAACGTAGCTCGACTCCGCCCATCACTCTCCTTCTCTGCTGCTGAAACTTTAGTCCATGCTTTCATCATTTCCAGAATCAACTACTGCAACAGCATTCTTTACGGTACACCATCCAAAACCCTCAATAAACTACACTACATTCAAAACTCCGCTGCCCGCCTCCTCACCCACACCCGCTTCCGTAAACACATCACCCCTGTCCTCTACAAGCTCCACTGGCTCCCCGTCCCTCAGCGCATCCACTTCAAACTCCTCCTGATCACCTTCAAAGCTCTCCATCATCTGGCCCCTCCATACCTCACAGACCTGCTCCACCTCCACACTCCATCTCGCTCCCTCCGCTCCTCCAACTCCAACCTGCGGTCCCTGCCGTGTAGGACCAGGCTCCAAACCTGGGGAGACAGAGCCTTCTCCATCGCCGCCCCCACCCTCTGGAACTCACTGCCCCAACCTCTCCGTGACTGCTCCGACCTCCCCACCTTCAAGAAAGAACTCAAAACCCACCTGTTCAGAATTGCTTTTGATGTTGGATGTTTTTTTTTTCTTCTGTTGAGTTTATGCTGCTGTGTTTTATTTATCTTGTTGTATTGTGAAGCGACTTTGAGTGTCTTGAAAAGCACTATATAAATAAAATGTATTATTATTATTATTATTATTATTATTATTAGCTCTCATTTCTGTTATTAATCAAACCCCAATAAATCTACTGAAATTCCTGTTAATCATTGCTATTGTTAAAGGTGCATTGAGGAGTTTGCACGTTTTATGCGAAACAGTGCCCCCTGCAGGCCTTGGGCGTAATGCAGCTTAGTGAAAAACTCGTCCCTGTGGCTCGCGTGTACGGAAGAGAGGAACTCCTTCCTTGCTCTTTTAGTAGCACTCAAGTAAGATTTAAGTTTCTTTTACCTGGTGGAGTCTGTGCTGGAGCTGTGGCAGTGCTAGAAGCCAGTCTTTTCTTACTTTCTGGAAGCTCCTGCTCAGTTGTTGCTCACTAAGCATCTGCCGGAGTAATGGCGGACAATATGAAACGTAACCAGCCGGAGCGTGCATTACGTCATTCCTTTCAAATTCTCCCCAAAAAAATGGTGGTGCCGAACCGGCACTGCAACTTTCAAGTGACAATTTAGCGCTGTTAGAGGTACTTGTAATGAATATGTCAGGGCACATTGTACACATCATTAAAAATGTGTAACATATTTATGGTGGAAAATAAGTATTTTTAAGGTTGTAAAACTCCTTAATGCACCTTTAATTGTTGGTGGTGAAAACACTGCAGAGCTGCTGTCTCCGGCTGTGGAGGTAAAAATATGAGACGGGAATAATAACTGATTAACTCAAACAGTTCAATAATGTGTGTGACTCACTAATGCAACTTCAGCTCAACTTGTGGAGGGAACCAGACTGACAAGAGTAGTTTATGAGGGAAAGAAACACAGGGGCATCCTGTCACATCCTGAAAAAGGGCCAATTAAAATAACTCCTCAAATAAGTTTCCAAGTGACTCATAAGTTCTTGTTTTTCAGAAATTATTTCTGGACTATAAGTTGTACTTTTCTTTTTTTTTGGATCGTTTAGCTGATCCTACAACTCATATTCAGACGTGACTCATTTAATATCGACAAAAAATACTGGTTCATACCATCTGGGTCACTGCATAACGGAATGCTGCTGCAGTACCAGGCAAAA
Organism: Salarias fasciatus; assembly: GCF_902148845.1. Classification (NCBI taxonomy): domain Eukaryota; kingdom Metazoa; phylum Chordata; class Actinopteri; order Blenniiformes; family Blenniidae; genus Salarias; species Salarias fasciatus. The sequence goes on from NC_043745.1 coordinate 20,690,922, forward strand.
ACAGTGTTCTCATATAGAAAATGCTACAAGCAGGGTTTTAGGTAGGAAAAATAAAACATGCAGCAGAAGATGGAAACAAAACTGCAGAAACAGATCATGGTGTTCAGTGAATCCATAAAGGAGAAAAGCAGAGAAACTGAAGAAAACAAATCGTGGGTTAAAAGGCCAAAGTTGGGTTTTTTTGTGGAAGAGCAGCTGCTGGTCGAGACTTGTCGACGGTGCAGTTACATCTGTGAACAGAGAAATGAGTTTAACTCATGTTTGTTTGTTTTCTTCCCCTCTTCATGAGGCATTTTTTTGACCAATACGACTTAACAAGGTAACTTCACCACTCGCACTTGTAATCAAGCAGAAGTTTTCTGCAGCCTGTACAACACTGGCTTGGTGTGTTGCATTCAAATAAAGACAAGAAAACAACTTTCAAATTTGCATAGATCTTTATTTTTAGTAGAATCTATAATTGACATCAATTAAATAAAAAGGAAAAAACGAAGCAAAAAAAAAAATCTTTAAATTACAAGAAAATTACACTGCACCATTCATATAGTACAAAAATAGGCCTTATTTTAGAGTTATGTCCCATGTAAGAGAGTCATTCTTATACATTAATCATAGGTCACGAGTCTGTAAGGTACTGTGTGCAGCCACAGGTCAGGAGGTCACCACAGCCCGGGCCGCTCCACCGACCACCCCTCCAGCACAAAGTGTTTCTTCTCTACTTCGACAAGCGAGTGCACACGCCAACGTGCGCGGATCTAATTCAGCCCTTAAGGTAATGGCGATGGGATACATTCTACCTGCTCCCTCCACAGCTGCTGCAAACACAGGAGTTTCGCCACAGATCTTTGCAAAGGCAGAGATGGAAAAGACAAAATAAAACACTTTGAAGAGGAGTGAAGAGTGTAGATGGACCGTGACAGCCTGAACGCAACACAACTTTACACTAAACAGACAGCACTGAAATGATTGTCTTTGGTTATGCCAAAGATATTGCTCCTGATAACCCCATCCGACTTCATATTGATCACTTCAGAAGACATCCCAAAGCAGGGCGGGAGCAACACCGAGCTCCACGCGGAATGAACCCAGACTCTTTTCTTTAAAATAAAAGGGGGACGATTTGCACAGAGCAGAATCTATTTTTTTTTTTACATTAAAAGGCTTCATACAGAGGTCACCTTTTGATTATGAGCCGCTTCCTCTCCTTTTTGTAGTGTGTAGTTTCTCTCACATTCGTGCAGTGAAAGGACCGAGCAGGCTGCTAACAGCGGTCTGCAGCTCTCGCGCTTTGGAAGCACAAAGCTACTTAAAACTGCCCGCATTCATGATTTTCCCTAGAAGTTAAACCGTCGAATGCGCAGAGCTCCAAGTTCATCAGCCGGAAAGTTTTTTTTTTTTTTTCCCCCCAAGATTTCGAGCGGTAGTGAATGCAACATCAAGCCAACATGAATAAATCATTGTGTGTGTGTGCGCTCATGTGGCTGCAGAAACCTGTCTGAGCGCCGCAAAATAATGCATTTTCAGAAGAAACTGTTACATATGGAAGCAATACAAATCTGCTGTAGCGAGAGAGAGAGAAAAAAAAAGCACAGTGCACAATGTCGACTTGACCGAGAATCAATTAGTCCACAGTAATTGCAACAAATTGGTCAAAGTCCCTCATTGTAGTGCGTCAAAAGAAACATACTAATTATCATCAGGGGTTTAAGAAAATTGTTTATGGAAGCGATTTTGTTGCTGCATTTGGCCATTATCTGTTGATTACACACTTTGCAGCGAGCTGGGGAGTCAATACAATTTGGTGGCTCAAGTCTGAGACTGGAGTTAATACGTCTGTATATTAGCAGCCTCCTCTAACGGGGACTAATCAAAGCCGGGATGGCAGCAAGGCGCCAACGTGCATCACAATCTCCTGCAGCACGGGCCCGCCACATTAGCTCTGTCCCTTTCTAGGACATTTTCTCCAAATACACATTGTTGGGTGAGCTTCCAGCTCAGAAACAGCCACACCGCCGCCGAGCCAAATGTGCTACACCTGCAGCAGCCATCTGAGATGAATTAAGCTTCCAGGCTCACTCCATCCCTCTGAGGGAAAGGGTTTTTTTTTTTTTTTTTTTTTTTTTGGCAGGTATCGCTTGAGAATCTTTATTGTTTTGCAGTATTTTTCTTTTAAAGTGGACTGTGAAACATTATTTTTTTAAATTTAAATCACATCGCTCTGTATATGTACAAACATGATCATGAAAGTTAAGAGGAGAAGCAAGATCACAAATTTAAATCTATTAATTTATGTGCTTCTGCCCCTTTTCAGTCCTAAACTCAAGGACATTACTTGATTGTCAGTGACAGAAACTCAGGGCTCGGCTCCAGGCGGATCCACCCTGATAAAGACGAAGAAAACACTTCCACTTCCGTAAACACGGGCCCAGAAGATCTACAATCCTCCTAACCTATTCTACTTCACTAACTGGGTTTAAAGCCGAGGTGTGACCGCACATGAACGCTGATCCTGAAGGCAGTAAATTTCCAGGGCGATGGGAGTTCCAGCTGACTTGAATTTACAGAGCAGCTTCACCGTTTCTGAATTGCATTTGCTTGTTTCTTGTTTGAAACATAAATTTGATGCACATGCCTATCCTATTAAACCTTTCCCCAGCAGCGTCCTCATATTTAACCTACATATAATTTGACCTCTATAATCATTTAACAGCTCCTCTAACGGCCTATTAAACCTTGCCGAATGATACGAGAGGTAGATAAAAGGATGAGCAGCTGCAGTTTTCTATGCATGTCATCCCCATGACAACCTCTCTCCAGCAAGCGCCGCTCATTTTTTTGTGCTGAAAAAAGGAAGGAGAAAAAAAAAAAAACGATAATGATTTTTGACATAGAAGAAGAAGAAGAAGAAGAAATCAGTGAAATCTAAATGGCTACACTGGATTAAATAATGAGATGCATATTTCAAATGATACCCAGCCCAGGAGAAAAATCCCTCTCATACAATCTTCCCTAAAGGTATGATTAAAACCTCTCAGAATAAATAAGTTCTGCTGCAGTATCATTCAGAATATAATTAATTGGCAAGTACGCTCAAGAGATAATCTGAAATTCAGATTGGATGAGGACTGGAGGGTAGGTGCAGTGATGCAGCATTTTCAAACAATATTCAAGATGAGAACAAGAGAGAAGAGACGGTGAGATGAGGGAGGAAAAGGAAGCCTCGCTTCAGAGGGCGGATAAACATTCCTCAGCCTCACACACAGTAAACTAACACACACGCACACACACACACACACACATACTAACTCGATATGAGGCGAGTGTTTTTGTAGTGCTGATGTGCTCTGATAAAAGGAAAAACCTTGATGTTCTGCTATCCTGTCTGTTCTGTCAGTAAATCAATCACAGGTAACTCAACGTCAGCGCTTTGCTGAGAGGAGCTCCGGTCGCTCCGTGTTCGGGCTCTCATCAGCCCCACGGCCGCCTCGCTCGCTCCTCTCTGAACAGCGGGATGCCAGCACATTACGCATCCCTGGAAGCCTGTGTGTGTGTGTGTGTGTGTGTGTGTGTGTGTGTATTTCATAATAATTAATCTTTCTAAAATACCTCTACATGTGATGCTTGTGATTTAAGGGCAGGACAATTCAGAGTTCCTCAAACCAGAATGAGTTTGATTCAACTGGAATCACAAAAGCCTGAGAAATCTGTCAGCTGAACGACTCGCAGTCTGATCTCCCAGAGCAGAGAGAACTCTCCAGATGCCACAAGAAGATTTAATATTCTGCTTTTAAAAGCCACTGGCCGGAAAGGGGGGGCTGTATTTGAAGTAGACGCTACTGTTTCATCAACGTAAAGAGGAAGTGAGCAGAGGAGGCTCATTTAGTCGCCTCTCAGACTGTTTACTTTGTCTGGCTGGTGGCATTAAACTCCAGTCTGCGTCGTTCCTTCTCAGCCATCATGCATTTGATTTGCGCATTTTTTATAATGCACTTTAAATATGTAAATCATCCAGATAAGTGGTGCTTTTCTGAACAGACTTTAAAAGCCGACGTCTCTCAACACTTTTAAAGAGAACAAATGGTTCCAAATGGGATTTTATGTCTCCTAATACAATTTTTTTGTCATCGGTTTCAGTTAAAATACTAAATATGACAGGACCCGCATTAGCCTCTCTATAAAGGGCACGACTCAGCTCATCAGACTCACACACACACACACACGCACACACATTCACATGAACACACACACGCGCCCAGCACTCACATTCAACAATCTCGTCTGGCTACTGCACTGAGACTAATGGAAAGAGAGGAGAAAAGAGGAAGGAAGCAAATAATAATCATTTGTTTACTGTAACAAAAAGGGGCTGGAGCTGGAGGGGGAAATGGACTCTTCACAGACAGACACTGTTAGTGATTGAGGGCAAGAGGAGGGAGTGAGTCAGTTTAATAGAAATGCACCCGAGTGTGAACAGAGCAAAGCTCTGTCCATCCCGAGCTTTGAGAGACAGCAGCTTCCCATCAGGTCCCCCACAGCAGAGTGGAAGCTCGGATCTAAACGGGACTCGGATGGGAATCTGATAAGACCGAAGAAGAAAAGAAGAAGAAGAAAGGGGATAAAAGATAAAACCAGAGAGGACTGTGAATGGACAGTTAGCACAGCCCTGACTTCTCAGACAAATGGAGATGGGGAGAGTTTAAAAGCAGGAGAGGAGGAGGGATGTGCAGGAGGCATTAAAGAGCACTTTGTGTTTTGATAAAGGCAGTCCTCTCATTTTGGACGTCAAAATCTTCGTTGTCGGAGTCTGTGTTCGCCCCATCGTCCCCCCACACCGTCGGGATGCCCCGGTACGACACCACCCTGTTCCCTCCGAGGTTGAAGCTGCCCCCGAGGCCGCCGAGGCCGCCGCCCGCCTCCAGGGAGGGCAGCTTGATGAGCGCGCCGGAGCGCAGCTGCAGCAGCAGGAAGATGCCGGCGAAGGTGGCGATGATGGCCATGCAGCTGAGCACGGCGATGGTGATGGGCAGCCGGGAGCCGAGCTGGAGCTGCGTCTTGGTGTTGCCCGGGCCCACCATGAAGCTGCCGGGCGACTCGCGCATGTACTGGTTGAGGTGCAGGCAGGTGCCGGAGACGGGGTCCAGGGAGCTGTGCGGAGGGCAGGACAGGCAGGACTGGGGGCTGAGGCTGCTGCAGGTCAGGCAGGGCGGCGGGCAGGGCAGGCAGGCCGGGACGGACGCCGGTGATATAAAGTTCCCCACGGTGTAGTTGAGGGGCTTGGAGCCCACCGAGTAGCCTGCCGGACACTGTTTGACGCAGCCCAGCTGGAAGAGGTAGTAGCCAGCGTTGCATTCTGTGTGACACAGAAAGAAATGAGAGCAGCTGTACACATCCTGCAACAAGCGAGGCGTCGCAAAAACACAGAACCAGCAGTCCTGCTCAGCCAGTCAGCAGTCCGAGAGCACAGAGACATGTCGTCTCACACTTCTCATTTCACTCAGTGCTGCTTGATTGGAAGTGAGAGACAAAGTTTAAAGGAAACTTGTGTTTCTGGCTTCTCGTACTTGTCCCCACAAAAAAATGTTTGCATGTCTGTATATGCTGAGTTCAGCGTGTTTAAACCGGCAGACTTATTTCTATATGCAGCAGATCCAGATGCGGACCATTGCCCACAATGACAATTAGCAGACTGTGGGCGCCGTGGCTAACAGAGCTGAAAACAGGAGACTCGACAGAAGGAGAGAAATCTCATTTACTGCAGCGTCTTGTCAAATCACCCCAGAAGTGAGATGAGTGGATGTTGTGAGTCCTAATCAAGGTACCGTGTGAAACAGGATGTATGATAACACACGGCGGGACACAGAACGCATGATTATTGTATCAAATTAATGGTGCCTCTGCATGCCAGTACCGCTGACGGCCTGTAGGGGTCAGAATGTCACTGTTTCAGGCTGGAAGTTGAACTTAAGTGAGTTGGTACTGAGAGGCATCCTCAGACCTTGCCTCAAGCTGTATTTCTATTCAGTGGGAGGCAGCAGTAGAACACCACTAAGCTTAAATTAAGTTATTAAAAAAAAAAAAAGAGTGTCCTTATAAAAACACTTTGATCTCATTTAAACTTTGATCTTCTTTCGATATTTCTATCTGGGACTTTTTTATCTGGGACGGCGCCATGAAGCTCACGGTGTAGACACACAATATGAGCAGACTCAGCTGAACACACACAAGATAACACTTCACAATATTAAATACACACAAAGCAGCAGCCTCACCGATGCATATCTGCCTCAGATCCAAGGTCTTGCAGCTGTCATTGGCGGGCTGAGGCTTGCTGGAGGAGCTGGAAGATGCTGAGCTGGTTCCGTACAGCACCAGGACGAACTGGGTCAGAGTGCCTGAGCGGAGCAACACAGATGGAGGAAATAATGAAATTAACCGGGGAAAAGTAGGCCTGTCTAAAAGAGAGCGGCTCCCACTCTCCAGAGAGGGAGGATTTTTTTTTTTCTTTAAAAAGTATCTTCCTATCATTCTAGTCTAGTAAATTTTGATCATCAAGTGCCAGGAAATGACTCCTTGATATGAGCTGCAAATTTAAAGACACTCTCTACTTAACAAGAGTTATGAAGTACGCGTCTCACACAAATCATTCAAGCTTAAGGCCTTGGGAGAGATTCCACTTTAGTAAATCACACCTCACTGTGGGTGGAGGTGTGAGCCATTGATCTCAAGCTGCTTTCAGTATTCTCTATCTGAGCGTCGCTGTTATGGATGAAGCGACTATGTCCACATATAAATGGCTATTGGTGGATGATCCAAGGGCAAACAGAAAGAATGAAGCTTTCTTTTCACTGCTTCGTCACGTTTCCCACAATAAACAGAAGGATTGTTGCGGAGATGAAGAAGAGAGCGAAGGCACTCGGAGGCGCCTCTTGATCTCTGCTGTCCTGACGCTGACCTATAAGCCCAACTGTAGACGCAGCAGATTATCGTAGGTTAAGTAACAGTCAAAGCGGGTTATTCAACGCTTTCCTTGACGGCCTCCTGGAAGAAATCCGGAGTTATCTTCTAGCTTTAACGCCGTCAGGACAACCCGGACATGTGCCTTGCTTATTTATCCAGATCGCTGCTTTACCGTAGTCACTTGCGCCCGCCACGTTCTCGATCTCCAGCGTCCACGCCCCGGTGGGTTTCTCGTCCCAGGAGTGGGTGGTCATGAAGGCCCAGTCGTTAAAACCCTCGGACGAGTAGTCATGAGGCCTGCGGTCCAACGATGATAATGAGTGCAGAACAATTCAAGAGGCCGTTTGTTTGTGCTGCTGTGTGTCCGTACCGTGGGTGGAGCAGCGTGGATCGCGTGCCAGCAGGACTGATGAGGTGGATGGCCAGGTTTCCCCTCCGGTTGTAGGACAGGGTGAGCCGGGCCTGGACGTGCTCTAACGAGCTCACGTGACTGTCTGAGCCGATGCAGGCGTCCACAGTCTTGTTTATAGATAAATGGCTGCCGATGTTCCTACGAAAAGAGACAAAACAAACATGCAGAAGACACACTGAGTCGGGGATCGGCGCAACTCGAAGGCCGCGTACCACTTGAACTGGCGAAGCAGCAATCCATCCAGGCAAACGTAACTGATAGGTTTTCTTTTTCTTTTTTTTTTTTTTTTTTCCCTGAGCTGCTGCGAAAGCCGGCAAAGGGTGAAGTTTGTGGCCTTGAACAGGATTAGTGTATCACAACCTGTAGCGTCACTGTTCTCTGTGGAAGAAAAGCACCCACCTCTATCAGCCTCCCCAACCCTCAAATCCGCTAAGAAGATTACTCGCATCCACAACAATTCGGAGGAGGGAGACGTGGCGCGTTAGCGACACAGATGTGCCCAAATTATAGACAAGATGTGGTGGGGTCATTAAAATGTACGGCTGCTCGAGGAGTCCCTCCTGGTTCGGCCCAATTCACATTTTTCAGGAAGCATTGAAGGTCCACATGCAGGAGGAACGCCGCTGACGCAGGCTGACGAGGGAAAATTAATCTGACATCTGAAAAGTGCAGTAAATTACCCGTCAATGAGTCACAGGGAAAAGCCATCTTTACCATTATTGCTGAAAGAGCCCAAATTGACAGCTCAGCCATCCTTCCACTTGTGAATATTCAGAATTCAGAGCTCCTCTGAAGATGATTTATTGCTACGAGCTGACCAGTGCAGAACGACGGCAGCGATTTAACCTCTCGAGAAAGCATCATTTGTGACTATGATGTGAGCTCGCCCTCCGTCTTCACGAACACACACAAAGAGGGCAGAAACAAGAAACTGAGGGCGAAGAATCAAGGAAATTCAGTTGTGCCTTTTCATTTTCCTACAACTATTTATTTCCTGACATTTGTCCCATAAAACCACACCAACGTTTGTTTTCTTAAACATTCTTTCAGTGTGTTCACACACATCTGGCTTGGTTCTATTTAAACAAACTCTAATATAGTTGGTTTGATCCTTCTCTGAGGAAAGTGTGAATCGGTCACATGAAAGTCTTTATCGACATCAGCAGCAGTGGAAAAAGCTGAGCGGTGCTTCTAAAGCTGCTGCGATTTAACCTCTTGGAGAACTTTGAGGCTGGAGTGCCAGCTTGTCCTCTGTTCTTACAAACACACTCAAGGAAAGACAGAGGCAGCAATACACAGCAAACAACCGACAAGCAGCAAGAAGAAATTAATCACAGAGCTACAACTTGAGGTCCTGCAAGTCTACAATTTTTCTTTTCACATTTTTTTCCAAAGAACATGAGAGAACAAGAAGTTTTTATAGTGTGTTCACTCATATCAGCCTTGTTTCTATTTAAATGAGCCTTAACATGGTCGCTGTGTTGGTGTGATTTATATGAGACGGTCATTCTAACTCCTGCATCAAGCCAGTTACTGCATCCTCTCACACTACAATTGAGGTTTTGCATTTTAATTTACAGCTAATTTTGTTTGTTTATGCATACGAGCTCAAACTTGGAGAGAATGTGTCATTTTTAGGTACATTTCACTCTCAGCCATTATAAAAGATGAAAAATGGAGTGCATAATCAAAATATTCCCTCGACACACACTTGAGTCTAGTCGCTTCCACTGGAATCACATATTTTCTATCCCTCAAAAAAACATTAAAAAAAAGTTGTTTTTATTTTTTTTCTGTGCAACGTTGCCTCGCTTGCCAGACTAATAAAGCCTGTAATGATGGAAATAAAAAAAAAAAAACCTTAAAATACCAATAGCTGGTACTTTTGGTGTGTTCGAGCAGAGAAGCTAAAACACACGAGAGAGACAGTAATTCCCCTGATAAGGATTGAAAATGTCCAAACATCAAAGATTTTCACATCTCTCTCTTTCAACGCAGAGAGAGACAAAGAGAGAATATTTGTGTTCTGTTGTAGATAAATGTTCTCTTTGTTCATGTTCAAATTGTTAAACTTGAACGAGAACAGGAAGACGCACAGGAATGATCTTTTTGTTCTTGTCCAAGTTCTTCAACTTTTAAACTTGTATTTTTTTTTTTGCTTGATCGTCTAAAGCAAAAGAAGGTAACAAGCTGCTAGACCATAAACAATTTGAAAGGTGTTAGGATTAATTAAGAAAAATGCCAACAGGTGATATTCTTTACGGAATAAACAATAGTGCATTTGCATATAATATCTTACATTAATTTTGTGTTTGTTCTTTAAAATGTCACTGACATTTTGAGAGAAAATTGGTATTTAATGGGCTAAAATCCTGAAAGTGACGGTGAAAATTAGTTTCACTTTGGACCTGAAGTTGGAAAAAAAAAGAAGAAAAACCTGGGAAAATATATTTTAATAATATTTTTTTCTAATTATGTGTGAAAAACAATGTGTATGAAAAACCACAAAGGGAGAACATTTAAGGTTGCAGCAGGAGCACAAAGGGCTCTGAATGGATAAAACGGTGGCGACGGGCTTCAGGGAAGCAGTATCCTTGCAGTAGATCATAAATTATGTAGACAGAAGGTGAGCTGCCGCCACAATAACACCACACGCGTTTAATTCAAGCCTGCATCGAACACTGGCTACGTTTAAGAATACATGTCAGAGCAACTATTCAATATATGTTTTGCTTCCACGTTTTGATTCAACGCCTGAGTGAGTGTGAAGACAAGCAGGAGTATCACACATGTAAAAGCTGCCATAAATACTTACATGCAATGTTTTTTTTTTAAAGTTGCATATTTGGAAAATGCAGATATAAACGATTCATGATTCATGGCATGTTTGAGATGATACATTTTACAAAAAGTGAGTTGTTAGATTCACAGATCTCTTGCTGTTCAAGGAGAAGAAAACAGCCAGTGTGCTTTTGAGCAATGCCTGATTTGCACATACCTAAGGAATAGGAGAAACGCCCGTTCACATCTTAGACAACCACTGATTCAACAAAAACATGTTTTCTTTTAAATCACTGTTTATGTGGCTTTTCTGAATAAACAAGGCTATTTTGAGAAACACCAAACCGTTAAACACTGCTATGCATTTGGCGGAGCAGCACGGACGATTCACGAGGGTGTTCCTCACTCATAAAAATCACTATTTAACAAGCTGAATTGGAGCTTTTCACACAGCTCAAGCTCCACGTTTTACTGATACATCTTGAGAAAAATGCGCGCGCACACACGAGCATTTGTGTCACGTTCAACATTCATACTGAAGACGGGAATTGTTGGCGACGCCGCTTTGAAACCAAGCCTGTATCCTGCTACTCTGCCTCAGAAATGTGCTCAGTGATGCATTTCTGCCAAGACCCCCTGCTTTGACACAAAAACATAAACACAAGAGTCATCTGGATTCAAACCACAGAGGCACAATCTCCTGTCAGTCAAGATAATGAACGAGTTATTTGATATCATCTAAAGTGCATTCATCATTTTACTGCATCAGTAAATGACCGGATGTCATTGTAACTGCTGTCATAACATTTCATCGTAACGGCATCTCAAACAAACTTTAGCGCTCGTTCACAACCACACAGATTCACTTGTTCTGATGAAGTTGATTGGGCAGCAGTGTCAGTATTTAATTGTTAAAATTGTTCTTTTTAATCTTCTTTTTATGGCTTTATATCTGCTCGTGAAAGAGACCAGCTTCCTGCATGTCAGTCTCAATAAGTGCTTTAGCTAAACACCTAAAACTGTAAATTGAATAACCTGCGCTGACTGCTGTTCCCAGACGCTCCCAGCCATCTGCTGCGAGCGTCTCCTCGCCGCGGTAAAAGAGAGAGAAGCCTCAAAAGTTGGAAGAGAAGTGACAGAGAGCGCATAATGAAGAGGAGATGTCAGGCTGGGTTTAGACTGTGACTCCAGGAAAGAAGGAATAGAGAGATTCAACAGTCAAAAGGAGCACATGAATTTACAAATGATTATTTCAATTTCCCCCAAATTTTCTCTCAAGCTGTGCCAAGCGCCCTCATCCACGCACGGCGACAGGCGCTGCAGCGGGAGCCCAGAGCCACGCTGCAGATGAAGACATGTCACCGCGGCAAAACGTGACGGCGCCGCTCCATACATGAACCCCTCTTGGTTGTGGAAACATCGAGATCATCTCATCATATTTCTGAATCACTTTTTCAACCGGAGTTAAACAGCACAAGGGCAACTATCAAACTGCAACTGTACTGGACGTCCTCCACAGCAGGATGCCATTTTTTCATGTAGTATCATTCTCAATATGTTCTGAATGAGACTGCACTTCCTGCAGCGTATGGTTCATTTATTTATAATTTGTTTTTCCATGTAGATCTGAGCATAATGCTAGAGTCAGCTCCAAAATGCTAAAAAAAAAAGAACAATTCCAGCTTTCTTGACGTTATAGGGAGCTGATATGATGCTTGTGCTCGCCTGCAACCTTTTGTTGTCCATCTTGTGATCAATGCAAACAAAAACAATTTAAAAATCGGAGTTATTGGCGTCCTGAAATGTGTGACCAAAGATTTCAAATGAACTGATGAAACCGTGTCAATCATTTGAAATGAAAAAATACAAAAAGATGGAAAAGCTTAGAATTGTGTTAAACTTCAATGTTGAAAGAAATCAAGAAGAACAGAAACAAGTCAAATTGCTTTTTAAAATGGTGAATCATTAACTGTCTAAGGCTCTTTAAATATGATTATCATTTCACCACAAGCGGGATTTTGTTAATTGTTTTCAAATTAATTCAAATGAGGAGTAAGATGTCTTTATTTTGATGTGATGACTCTCTTCAATGAAGTAATTTCGATGAGCTGCTGTGTGTGTGTGTGGTGTGTGTGTGTGTGTGTGTGTGTGTGTGTGAGAGAGCGGTTTACTCACTTTGGCTCATTGACCATGGCGATCACACATTTTCGCTGCGGTCCCACATTGGTCCACGTCTCTGCCAACTTCACAATTTCACTGGCATCAAGTAGACCGTATCCATATGAGTGGCTAACTGCAGGAATTAGGAGAGGGGGGGAGAAAGGAGGAGAGACGAGAATGTCAGCCAGCAGAATGTCGTATCCTCACCTCACAAGGATATTATACTGCGAGGGTCGCATTTTAAAATCTCACTAAACCTCTGTGTCCAGCTCCAGCGCCTCGCATTTCTGACGACGCTTTGATTTGGGACACGCACATTAAGTCGGTGAGCCTCAGAGGACTCTCAAACTGCGGAGAGGACTTGGGAGAGGCTGCTGTACCTTTGCGTCCGACCCCATTGGTCCGCCAGTCGTCCGCGAGCAGGTGGGCCGGGTGGGACGTCCTCACAACCAGATGTTGCATATCCCTCCAGGTCAGGTTTTTACTGCAACACGTGTCCGTGCAAGCAGATGCACAACAAGCACAGCCACACAGTAAGACTCCGGCTAACAAATCAAGCACGGAGGCACATCAAATGCACGCCGGTGACAACGCATCCCACAACCGGCACCTGCGTGCACGGCTGATTAAACACAGAACAATACAGTGAATTACCAGTTGTATTTTCCATGCTTAACATCAAATCTTCAGTCAACACAGGTTTGAACTCAATTCCTGCCCTCTGGCAAAATGTCTTGTGAAGAGTAAACCTGAGAAATCACTATTCTCCCTCTTCTTCCAGTAGTTATGCGGGTTTGAATGGAGCAGAAATGAAATTGGGGTAACATCAGGTCACAGCTGGGTTTCTACTCTACTGTGACTGAGTACATACAGGCTTTAAACCCTTAATTGCTGTTGTGAATGTAGAACTAACAGCGCTTTATCTAAAAACTTTGCTCAGTCATTTTCTCATGAAATTCGCGGTCTCTTTTTATCACCTCATTCTGTTTTTGTCACAAGACTAATTACTCATTTTCTGTGCTGTTCTGATGACCATGTTTGTTCCTCCATTAGCACTGCGTGACTAGATAAGAATGATTAATACTCGCAGCCAAATTGCAGTTTGTAAACGTACAGTCGGATGTTGTGGAAGAGGGGTTAAAAGGCAATTTATAAAATGGTATAATCAAGCAGAAAGACTAAACAAACACATGGTAACCAGCAGAAACAGACCAGACCTGGTACAAAAAATATTCTCAAAGATGACTCTATTTTCAGTGGGAGAATTTATTTATGTTCTTAAAAGTTTAAAAGTTGTGTTTAATACTGACTTTTCCACTGAATAATTTCTACACCCTGTAATGAGGTTTGTTCTGTAAAGCACCGTGTTTCCTCTTCCACAGGATGGACTGACTGTAATAAACCAAAGTAAGGGAACTGAGCAGACAGGAGCCTGAAGTGAAGCTGTGGAGTCAAAAAGAATTGCAAAGCTTGGTCAGACATACAGAAAATTTGTGATAAGCACTTACTTGGCCTCAAGGGCGAGAGCAATGATCCCAGCAGCCAGCGGGGCAGAGGCAGAGGTGCCTGTGTGGGAGTCTGTGCATTGGATTGAGGTCTGTCGTCACCTAAAGAAGATGAACACAGGAGGCTTAAAAAGATAAAATCCTTTCACCGCTGCAAAATTCTTCAATTAGTCTGAAAGTAAAAATAACCCAACGCTCAGCTTCTATTTCACTTGGCTAAAAAAAACAACTCCTTTACTTATTCACTTTTATTACTTGGGTAAATCCCCATATTAGTGTAATACAGCTAAAACCTGTCTCTTTGAGGAAAGTAAAAGCCTTTAGTCTCACCACTGCTTCACACACGTTCCCATTGGTATTTACTGGAGGCAGATATTGCATGAACTTAAGAGTGAAGCGTAGTCAGCAGCAGAATCAAACCAAATGACAAAGCTGATAGATACTCCTTTAAGACCAAACAGCTCCTGCAGAGACTCCCTCCCTGACCGTGGCTGTACTGGGCAGCTCCCAGGTGTGAATGTCTGCAGCTGCATGAATACAAAGCAAGATCGTGCAGAACCAGAGTGTTTGTCCAGAGCAAAATCCACCTCTGTAAGGGTGAAGGTTACAAGGCACGGACTTGTGAACAGTGTCATTCACCCATTGTACTCCGGAGGAGAGGAAATCATTCTACGCTACTGAATGAGACACGTACAAAAAAAATAGTTAAGATCACACATCTGCTTAAAGTGCTGACCTCTGCAGGGCATACTGAAACCCAGCTTTAAACAGAATAATAAATGCACTGCTTGGATGACTTTTGCTGGGCATTATGTATTCAGGACCTTCAGCAGCATATCCTTCTTACTTAAAATTGAAATAGATATGTGTGATTTCAAAAAAAAAAAAGGATCACCCTAAACAGACAGGCAGGTATTTGCTCCCCAGAGGTCTCACCATCTCCCTTTTACTCCAATTCTCCATTCTCAGGTTCATGAGTGACAGTACAATAAATGAGTACATCAGCGCGGCATTAAGGGAGCAGCCACATGTCATGGGGATGTCATAAGCTGTCCGTCCCAATGGGGTGACAGCGAGACGCCACATTATAGGAAGAAAGCGTGCGCGGCGATGCGTGCACGCATCTGTGACAGAGATCTTAAGTTTGTGAGCAGAATGTTAAGCAGCAACAGAAAAGCCAGATGGAGTTTCAGATGGTCTCTATTCATAATCATGTTAATGGGCCAAGACTGTATGAATGGAGACAACGGATGTACAGTCCTGCAGTGATTCTGAAAGCAGGTACGGAGAAAAAAAAAAAAAAAAAAACCCAAAAAACTGCTGATCTAATGTCAAAAATGATAATTGCTATTTCCATTCCAATCTAAGACTTAAAAAGCAATTAATCTCTGACTTAAATCTCATTATTATTTGGCTAATAGTGCAATCTCATTCCAGTGTATGTAATGCTCCACTAATGCGCCTGACGACGCCTCATTTCCAGCCCACCTCTCCCAAAGCACAAACGCCTATTTAAGTCAACACTTACATACTTGTACTGCACTTTATGTGCGAGACGGAGCCTTTGTTTCAATATCAGTGTTAACAGTGGCGCAGATGTTTGTTTTGTTTTTTTTTACCTAACACGGCTTTATAATTTGCTGAACACTTAACAAAAACCTCCTTTATTGTTATGACCTCTTTAATTACCAGACTTTGTATAAAACATCTCAGCAGCTGCTGGTGGGCAGATTGTGGATCTGATGAACTATGGAAATAAACGCTGCCATCATGATGATGATGATGAAATAGCTTACTGGAGACAAACGGGCAGAAACTTGGCACGATAGCTTCTGTGCTAAAGGTCTGTGTGGGTGAAAAAAAAAAAAAAAAAGCAGAAGCGATGAGCGATGGCGGATACTGAACACTGCAGCGGCTTACTATCTGCTTCTCGTTGAGGTTCCCGGAGCTGTAGGTGGTGGCGAGGGTGGAGGAGCACGCCTCGCTGTACCAGGGCACGTTGCCGTTCTGAGTGGAGCTGCTGATGGAGAGGGTGTAGATGCTGTTGGTGTAGCCGTCGCAGTTGCAGCTGTCCTTCTCCCTTCCGCCGTTGCCCGAAGCCCAAACAAAGATAGAGCCCAAGCCGCCACGGCCCTGAGCGACAAAAGGAGCCACACGTGATATGATTCATGTGCGCTATTACCTGGGCAACATCTCATTCAATCTTTGGATTTCAATAATAGGAGAGTAAATCAATTCAAGGGCTCATTTCAGATCAACCCGTTTGAAACTCGGCGTATATCTCAGAGCCCAGGGGGGGGCCACTCAGTAAATTACACGCTGCCTAAATATCTTAGGACAGCGATGCAATACAAAAGGCACTACATGACAACAGCTCGTCTTAATAAATCACAGAACCTCTCAGCCTTTGAAGTGCACTAATTTCCATCTGAGAGCGGCTTTATTGTATTGAGTGGCGCTGTCTCTCTACATTGATCAATCCCAGCTATGCGCCACCCACACCGCCATCTGACAGCACTGTCACCGAGGCAATTATCTTAGTAGTCAGTGTCAGCGGTTCCAATGAGCTTTATGGCACACGCCTTGAATCCTCCCGCTCCAGAACAAGACTCGGTGTTGGCGGGATAGATGTGTTTATCCGAGCAGAGCAGATGTGAGGATCTGGGGTGTGATGTGTATATTTATTAATCTGCTAACTCGTTGCTTCAGAATACATGACGCCAGCCTGATGCATGAAAACAAGAGCTGATGCACAGCAACAGGACTGATGGCTGTGTTTGTTTAACATTCAGCGCATTGTTGTTAGTTGCTGACAAACTAGTTCTCTGAATTACCCTTTTTAAAATCTCTCTGCATGTATATGCAAATAGATCGTCGGGCCTTTGGAGGCTTTTAATAGAAAATTCTTGTCAAGTAATTTAAAGCTCCAGTAACTGTTTAATTGGGTTTTTTTCAAAGCAACCTTGATTTTTTTTTTGTTTTTTTTTTCCCCAAAATAATTCATACTTGAAGAAACAGCATGCTGACTGACTGAAGCATGGGAAGATAAAAGATGACCCAGTAGTTTATGAAAGTGCCCTTTCACTCAGAAGAAATATTGAAGGGGGATGGAAAACTCAATTTCTCTCAGTGCACATTGATTCATTTTTCAAGATTTTTCCATCCCTGGTGGCTTTTAGAGGACATTCCTTTCCATTCATAATTGTCAGGGTCAAAAACGGCTTTGTTCTTCTTGCTTGTGTCCTCTCATGCTTGAACTCTCCAATTACTGACTGCTGAAAGGAAGCAAACACAGGCAGCAAATAATTTCTGCCATACACACACAACGCACACACACAGATACTACACACGCTCACACACACACACACCTCTGTAACTCCACGCAGAAAGGCTTCTTTGGCGAGCTTGGCAGGTCATCGACTGTTTTGCCGTCGTCCTCCGGGCCCCAGCTGGCACTGTAGACGTCGATGTGCTGAGGATTCAGACTGAGAGACTGGGCTTCCACCATATCTGTCACTTCGCCGTCCAACATACGCACACCTGCAGCCATGGCACCAACACACACACACACACAGAAAGAAGAAATGCTTCTCAGTGCTTTAGCATTATACACAGAAATTCATCTTATGAAATCAAAACATAAATTTGATAGCAAAGTTAAGCTCTAATTTGGAAACAACACTGATAAAAGCCATGTTGGCAGGTTAAACAGTGCATATTTTATTCAAATATTTCCTATGGATATTTAAAATCTTCAGTAGCGTGTTCAGTACAACAATAAACATGTTGAAGTGGTTTGAATCTGACACTGCTGTATTTCTACTTCAGGAGCTCCATCACCTTTCACTTTTGCAAGTTAAAAATATCTGTGGCTTCAGTCTGAGGCTGTTCTTCCCAAGTATGAAAGTACAATAAAAATATTTCAGGGTGTTGAGATAACTGAACAACTGCCAAACCTGATTCCCTGATCAAATTGTGATAAACAAGAGCAATCCAGGGAAAGAACATTTAATGATTTCCGATGATTAAATCCAAAAAGTTTCAGTTAACCCTAAACTGGAAGTTTTTGGGTGCAATAAAAACAGTGAGACAGAAGATGACGGCCGTGAATGATAGCAGTGATATTTCAGTCTGCGGCTCAGTGTGTCAGGGTACAGTAGCTCTGAGGTTTTCCCTCGCCGCCTGCTCAGCAAGGTGAGGGGACGAAGCCCCGCCGCCGTGCCGTCTGCAGACACATATTTTCACATTTGTCTGTCAAGCCGCACAAACACATCTGCATCTATAAATCTAAGCGGTGGTCCGTGGAGGGACGTGCTCTGGGTGCTTATTTGTACCCGTGGTCCTTATGAACCCCACGATGTTAATCCAGAACAATCTCCATCGATTTTCCTCTGGTGCTTGAGATGGCCTGAAAAAAAAAGCTAATGAAATGAGATCCGATGCGTTTACCGTGAAGGAGCTACTCAAGCGTAAAGCAGGAGTTTTGAAGCTGAAGACTTAAATTAAAAGATGACAGAACCATAAGACGTCTTCCTCTTTGTGCAGGGTAAAATTAGTACATCTGTCAGAGTGTAATTGGAACAGACTTGTTCTTATTTTAGGGGACGGTAAACAACTTGCCAGCGCCTAATGACAGGCTTCAAGTCAGGCTCATTTGTAATGTAAACTGAAAGTGATCGCAAGATTCTAAACGCACACAGGCTAACAGTGCACGAGGAGAACACACAGGAGGGAAGAGGTTGTCTAAACAGATTCTTTCTGCTTCAAGTCCAACACTTTCTTTGTCTCAATCATGCTCTATTCAGCGAGAGCGGTCAGAGATCGAACTCGCTCTCCCAAACAACGGGCTTCCTCCTTTGATGCGTCGCAGGGTCGGGTTACTCCGCGATGTCGTGTATAGGCTGAAGCAACCGAGCCGAAGCCCTTTGAAGTTCTCCAAAGCATCAAACAGGCTGAGCTGCCTGTGTTTCCATGGCAGCCTGCACTTTGGTGAAAATAATGTGTGATTCACACCGGAGACTCGCGTATTTCCAATATTTCTTCGAAATAACACCTCTCCCAAAAAACCTGGGACCAACACTGATTGAACATCAAGGTCGAGCCCAATTTTTTGTCCATATACAAGGCGCAGTGTTGGACACATCAAGTGTTCGTGTTGAGACATGCAGCAGCAGACATGCAGTTTCCAGACAGTCGTGGTGAAACAGGAGCTGAGATTATGAGGAGAAACACTAATTATCAGTAAATCTACAAGCCCAACCTCGCCGTATGAAGTCAACTTTGAATTACGAGAGAATGAGATTACAACGTACTATTTTTGTTGTTTCTCTCAAGGTGGTGAGGTTACTCCTTTGAGACAGGAAACCGTTCTTGTTGCATGAGCTTTGAGAAGCACGTAGAATTCAAAGAAAAGCCACTGCTGCTCGATACTGAGACGAGTCAGTTGAAACGGTTTCCGCTTGCAGCCTATCAGACACGTCCAACGCGGCCGTGGCCTTGAGGTTGGGTCAAAACCCTCAGGAGAGGAGACGCAGCATCTCTTTGGGTCGGAGCAGGGGAAGGATTTCTGTGCCTCTCAGCTCTCCTTAGCACCAAGTGGACTAAGTGTGGGAGTATATGACTTGACAGCGCTAAAACTCCCTGGTGTTGTATCAACTCAGCACTTCAACCAGCTTCCCTATCTGTTTAAAATAGCTGGAACGATCTCTGGTCCATCCGCTCCAGGTTTTGTTTCAGCTCAAACATGTCGACTTGAAGGTGAACATCCTCGGATGTGAGACAATTCAGCGGATAGGCTACAAAGCAGCTTGTCTCTGTGACTCAACCGTGAAAATACTTCACAGGAAAGTCTCCCAGCTGAATTCTGTACTCCGATTCGGCAGGTGACCATTAGGGTTGTTGATCCAGTGCAGTGGACCCAAAAAGCTCTTTTTTTCTTCCCCCCCTGGACATGGTCTTTGCAGTTAGCTGAACTATCAAACCCGTCCAGGTAATTTAAAAATGAATGTTGGGATTCCTGCCTTTTGTTTAAAATTTTGTGGGGAACAGTAATACTCAGTCATCCGACAGTTTGGACCGACGGCAGCGTTTGCGCTATCTGGACTTTTCTGTATTACAGAGCAGCTCAGCGACCAGTGAATTTCGGGTGAGTCGGTCTGCCGTTGTACCGGAATAGAATTTATATTCTTAAGCCTAACACCCTGCAATAAAATATATTCTGAATAAAATGTTCATTCTGCTGTAATTTTGAAGCGAGCGGTGCCATGAGACATACTTTTAAACCAGAGAAAGCGCTATTCTTGTGGCGCTGATGTGGAACAGAGTACATTCTTCAAGCTTTTATTGTTACTGTACTTTAGTTCTACTTTCCCAACGCACCGACGGTGAAGGTTGCAAATAAAAGCCAATTTTTCTAGATGTACCAAGGAGTCTGCCTTCTGTTTCACCTGCACCACCACGTATAAACAATTTGTTGGAAGAGCTGAACACCATGTGGTATATTAGCATTTGCCATCTGTAAGAATATTAGGGGCTACAGTTACAGCACATTGTCTGGACCCAAATCTGATCACAGCAGGAAATGCTTTTAGGACGAGACGGAGCACGCACTGAGACAAATCAGCTCCTGTAGTTGAAAGAACTAAACATTTTTATGCAAAAATCCTGAAGTTAGCGTGACAGTGTGACACATCGTCAGCACAGAAAAAAGAAACACTCAATACAAAATGTGCATTGGTAATTCGCCTGTGATGATGGGTTGCTTTATTTCTGAAAGTCGATTTGATGTTGCTAGAATCTCATCCCCACTTAAAGAAAAACAACAAAATTAAGCTGCGAGAAAAGAAATATTTCCAATTAAAAGGCTATACAAATCAACTTCACTGTGTTTTCAAACATGATAGTTACATCTTTTGAAGAACGCAAACTCAAATTATCGAAGCTGTTCTCTCACTGCAGGCACACACAAAACAACCCATTACAGACTTCAGAACACACAAATTAAGGTTTTACAATATTTTTCAACGCTCCTTCGAAGTGGAACTAATTCTGCTTTGTTTTTGTGACTGGCTGACATGAAAACAAAAAAAAAAATCTAAATCACACTGAGTTTCACTGCAAATGTTGTGATACCGTTTAAAGCAGTGTTTTTGAACTTTTACTCTTCAAGTCAGACACCCCAGCAGGACTTGATATGGTGTGTATTTATGGCACACATCACTGAAACTATCTGCTGGGGAAACACTTTACCTCACACACGACATTCACTGTTTTCACTATCAATCAATACGCCATCAAGCTTTTGGACCGACCAATTAATCATATATCTATAAATAATGAAGGTATATGTGTAATTTATAAGTCTGATTAATTTAACAGTTAAAAAAAAACTGACAAAGACAGCAATAACCATTGATTGCCTTTTTTTTTTCAACGAAAATGAAAAATCCCTAAATATTAATAAGTTCTTGAAACAGCTGTGATTAATTTACTTTTGGCTGAACTGTTTCATCTCCATCAGCTGCAGGAATTAAGCGCCAGGTTATTTGCTTTCTTGATGCAATGTGAATTAAAAAAAAATAAATAAATGGAATACTTTGGGACCAGAGGAGGATAAATTAGCAACCTGGAGAACAAAACTTTTTAAACGTTTTTGTTTTTCTGGCTTCTAATACATGGGGTGCAAACGAGGGATGATGAAACTGCATATATGTTTAAGTGATGGTAACATTTCAGTATATCGTGTATTTCACATACGTACTGTATACATGAAGGATTCATCAATTAAAACGGCAAGATCAGAGCAGGATTTAAAAAAAGACCCTGGCAAACAAGGGCTGTTCAAATCCATCCCATCTGTGACAAAGCTGCAGAAAAATCTACAGCTGACGCACTGCCTTCAACCAAACTATAAACACAGCATTTCCAAGTTTGCTATACAACATTTAAACTTTGGGGCCCCTTTTATTCCCTTTTTTTCCAACAGCACCAGCCCCACCAGACGCCTGTAAAAACACTGATTCTGCAGTTTTACTCTGTGCAATTTAAGACAATCCAGCACAACAACTCTGTCATAAACCCTTTCCTTATGAGGTTGACTTTTGCTGACACAATGTCAGAGAGGTATTAACTAAGCTGATAATTTCGTGCGTGTTCCCTGTGGCATTGAAAAGGTACTTATACTGGCCTCCTGAATGAAGTGGCCCAACGTTTGAGCGTTACATCAGCCTTGCTTTTCTTTTCATGTGTTCACAAACAGACATGGGGCCACAGGATTGTGCCATCGCTGAAACACGGTCTGGACTCTAACGACAAGCAAAACCAAAACACACACACACAGCATACTGGCGAACCCACATAACACCTGCAGTGACGCTGAAAAAGATTCAGGGCCATGCTGCGCTCGGGAAATGGACCGAAAATAAAACAGGCGCCCCAGAACAAGCCTTTCACCTGTTCGGCTGTAAAAAAAAAAAAAAAAGAAGCGATAAGATATGAAACTACGGTTTGCCTCGCTGAGATCAAATCAATCATTCACACTGCACCTCCAATCTTTGCATTGTAGGCCACTCCGACTCCACACACGCCGTTGTTTGCTACGGCTGCCACTTCTCCTGCACACCGTGTCCCATGCCTGCAGAGGAGAGAGACAGAAAGGGGGGAAAAAAAAGGTGAGAGGAGAACTGATTATCCTTGCGGGGTCATTCCGGTCGTGGACACAACATTTTCCAACGTACACATCAAACAAAGGTTACTTGTAAAATGATGTGCTTCACATTACCCTGTGATTGAGCATCAATCACTGAGAAGGACTGTTGGCCCAGACCTCTTTCAACAAATCTGAATTTGGATTTGGAAATGAAAGAAAACGTCCAATCAGTGATCTGTGGAATTTGGTAGTACCTGCAGTGGACTAAAATCAGGAATAAGAGGACACACTCCCATCACACATGAGGAGAAAATGTGAATTGTATTTTCCCAATCAGTCTTTCATTGAGTCTGAACTCCTGTAGTCAAACGGAGCATCGCGGTGCAGAGATAAACAAGGCTGCCACAGAGGCGAGGTGATCACATTCCAGTCAGGTGCATCCCTCTGGTCTGCCAGATGGATATGCACTCTTAATGCCCTCCAAACTGTGGTGCAATCCCTGCTTGAATTGCAGCCATTCCCAGACAGGAATGCTGGATCCCGGGCAACGCTGTGCTACATCAGGAAACGGCAGCGACGGAGAACATTCGCCACTGGAGAAACGGTCTCGGCCAGCAGGCTTCCATTACTGCTCTCCGGACAATCAGCCAAAGCAAAGACCAACTAATCAAAGCGTGTATCAGCCAACTGATAAAAGCAGACTGGATTTGACGTCAGTACAGATCGGTGTATTCTTTACCAAACCAAAGAGATACTTCATCTTATAAATAATTTGGACCCATTTTAAACTCAGACACGGAGGTCGGATGTCACAAGCGCCATGACTGAATCCCTTCTGACACAACAAATTCAAATCTGCCTGCGAGGTTCTGTGTCATTAAAACATGGACACAAAGACAGAAGGTCACAGTATTGTAATTCTTCGCTGTGCTCTCCAGTTCCCATTAGACACTGTGATGAGCTGTGGGGGCAAAGGTTAATGTCGATGTCACCGTCAACACCGGCCTCACGTCTCTCACGTGTCGCAGGACATCAGGAGACAGAAACGGTGACCCTGCTTCAGCGTGCCGAGAGAGGAGGGGCTGCTGAGCGATCAAAACATCCTGATAGTCACCAGAGTGAGCGCGCACAAAGCAGGAAACTACAAATGTCTTCAGCGCAACACCTCCAGAGAACCCGGACAAATTCCTGGCAGGGCTCGGCTGTTCTCGCACAGCATTAGATGACGATAAGAGCAGCTTAGGTGTCTGCAGTGAGACGCCAGACGTGCACATACCTGTCCCTCCAGCGCTCATCTCAGCCTCTCCGATAGATTCATCACAATCAGATTGGTGCCAGACCTATTCATGGGATTACAAACGTTACTGAGGTGAAGCCCTCAGTTCCTGAACCTCTTCATACGGGAACTATATGTATAATCCAGGCTTCTGAGGAGTGATAAAATAGTCAGAGGAAAATATTGTTTCCCTGCTCCCACTCACTTCTAAGGTCAGTTAGAGTGGGAAGAAGGTCTGAGGGTCAAACACTTGTAAATTTTCCGTGTGAAAGCAGCTCGTGCCCTTGTATTTCTGTAGTCTGACTTCAGTGAGTATGTATTTAAAAAACGATCTTGTTTTGTGTTAATACTCAGGATGTGACTACAAGTCTCTGTATTCAATTAAGAAATGCACGGATCATTTATCGACGTTCAAGGTCAAAGCTTAAAACTCATTGTTTTAATTTAAAAAATTAGACAACCTACCTAATGCTAAATACTTTGTTCTCAAAGGCAGACTGATCTTATATTTTACTCAAAACTGACTCTATCATCATCATCAGTCAAGAGGATTAAGCCCCGGGGGGTTTACAATCCTCTGACACCGAACACCAAAACGTGACAGTCAGGACGGATGCTGGCTCTGAGACCGTCCCCATTTCCATTGCTCTTAAGTTAGGAAGAGAATGTCCGGACATGAAAACAAACATGGACAACGCCACAAGGACGGGATTGAGCGAGCGAAAGCCAGAGAGGTGAGTTCAATGCAGTGCAGGACACCCTCAAACGAAGAGCTCCGAGAAACAACTCGGAGAGACTGTCTGCAGCTGTCTGTCATCACGAGTGCTGCAGTGTTCACTCACTTGTTAACAAGTCACACGGATTAATTATCAGCGCTGCAACATCAGCTTGATTTATTCTCCGACACGTCGACGCACTTTTGTGTTACTAATTGCCAGTTAACA
This sequence comes from Salarias fasciatus, assembly GCF_902148845.1. Taxonomy (NCBI): domain Eukaryota; kingdom Metazoa; phylum Chordata; class Actinopteri; order Blenniiformes; family Blenniidae; genus Salarias; species Salarias fasciatus. The sequence continues at coordinate 20,715,604 of NC_043745.1, forward strand.
CTCAAATGAGCTCACTTATTCAAAAAAGAATAAAACAATAATTCGTTGCAATGTCAGAGGTCAAGAACAGTGGAGTAGCTCCACTCCAGCAAGTTTTACACACATAATGTGCTGTAAAGTTCTCCGAGCTGACTTTTTACGCTGATAAATTATTTACATTATCTATATTACATTTGTTTAATTTCATTTTTGCAATGCCCTCCCAGATATACTTGTGCAAACTGTGCACACACAGAGAAAATTGTAATCTTTCAAGCAAAATGATGTTTTTTATTGGCAACACTGGAGAGAAGCTGGTAAACACACAAAATCATCATGCTGTCAACAACTCATAAAACTGTTCTCCTCATTCACTCATGTGGTGACAGGCTGAACGTCAGCGTGATAAACACCACAGCGCTCACATTCCGATTACCTTTGATAAGAGGGAAGAACGAACCCAGTGAAGCACAACAGACAATTAGAGCGGGGTTATGGTTACACAAACCATATGACTACGGCGTACATCCAGGCACTGCCTATAGCAGCAAAGCGTTTCTCGCCACACTGATGAAAAACCAACACAGTATGAAAAACATGTGCTTCTATGGAAAACGCTTTCATGCCCTCAACTTGTCAGTCTTAACAGAATCACAACTGGAAACAGACCGACTCCTTGGAAAAAAAAAAAGAAATGAAAGGATCGTCTTCGTAGAGACTTCAAAACACCTTTCATGTGTGATGTACAAAAACAGAGGATTCTTGCATCAGACATTATGGCAATAACAGTAAATTATGGTGAACAAAGAGCAATTTCAACGGAGCCTTGTTCCGATTACAGCGAGAACAAGCCCCATGGCAGACTCAAGGCGCAGAGACTAACTCAGGTTACTGCAACTACAGTTGGCTGCGGGCCAACGGAGTGATCAGTATTCATACCCACAGCTGGCAGAACCATCATCACGGTACAAAACCTAAACCGCCCCTCCCTGGAGACCTGCTGAAGAGACATGCTATTGTCATTCAGATGTATCTCATCTCTTTGTGTGGAAACAAGATCAAAGATTAAAAAAAAAAAAAAAAAATCATCCAAACCTTTGTTGATTATTAAACCATCATCCAAAGATATAGCAGAAATAGATGTGCATCATAAACATCTGTCAGTCCTCCAGGGTCCAATGTCCACGCAATAGATATTTAAAACAAGGCTCTGAAAATGTTTCTGCTCGTCAAGATTCATCTAAAACCAATCGCAATCATTCAACCTTTCACCATCCAAGCACCAGCAGTCCAACTGTACATGACCTCAAGTGAAAGCATTTACAAAGTATGCATGTAAGCGACAAATACCAATGCAATGTATTATTATAAATATGTGCTGTGCTTAACCAGCAATGTGATCGTTTTTATCCCAGCAGTCTCAGTGGTGACCGGTAGACAAAGCGTGGCACAAAATATCATTCACTCACTTGCTTTCTTTATCTTGCATTAGCTTAATTACTTTTAAAAAATCGTTGCGGTTCTTGAGATTGCGGATTGAGGCACTTGCTGTTCATTAGTCTCTGGGCTGCGCTGAACCTCAAAGGTAAATCTGGACAAGTGTTTTGCTGTGCTCATTCTTAAGTCTGTTAATGGGCCTGCCAGTTTACTAATGAGCTGGCCTCCAGGACAAAAAGTCCAGTTATTTTTATAGAGCACAAAAAAGAGAGGACTACAAAAAAAGAAAAAAAAAATCTGGAGAGAGATTAATGCGCGGAAAGAAAATGATTAATCAGATTACTGTTTGCAGTACTTTTATTCACCAAGTCCTTTATTCACTGTTAAGAGTTGAATAGTTCAAGAGTTTATTATGCATTATGCATTGTCTTCTAAAGTGCTCCAATATTATCTTATTAATTGTTAATTCTGTACTTATAGAAACCATGCCTAACCATCCACTCAACATAGATACCAAGGACAGACGATTTCTCTAAAACACTATTCCTGTTCAACCAGGTTTGCTGAAGGAAATGCACACTTGGAAACCATCCTGATAGGAGTCAGAGAAACCCTGGAAAAAGAAACATCAGATCACATGCTGTTTTAGATAAACATGAGGGTGAATGGTCCTCACTGCTAGGAAAGAAAGGCAGCTTCATGGAAGTGAACAGAGCCGGGCTTTTTGCAGGGAACAGGCACTTTCAGTCTTACGCGACCTGACGCAGTTTCATTCCCGCCCACAGGTTGTTTACACATACATCTGCAAAAACCCCACTGTAAAGCAAGCGAAACAGACCAACACACACACACACACACGTACGCACGCACGCACGCCGATATTCTCCCCCTCAACTGGTCCAGCCACAAGAGAGAGAGAGAGAGAGCTGGGTGGCGAGAGATAAGGGCTGAGGTGAGCGAGGGTTGGAAAGAAGAGCAGCCAAACTGAAGGAAACATCAATAGTAAGTGTCTCAGCTGGGCTGTGGGCCACTGCGAGCTGCGAGAAGAGCTTAAGTGTGCCTTGGCAAAGATTTTTGGATATGTGGAGCTGCACCGGAGGGATGTTCTCCCACATTTTCCACATGAAATTCCACCATTTAGGGCTTTACTGACGGTGGCGAAAACATTTTCTGGCACTCGCACACGACTGGGCTGAATTAAAGAGCAGTGACAAAGAGTTAGCACTGTTTCCATTGTTTATCAAAAAAACTTTTTACTCGCAATTGTGTGTGTGGTTCAGACCCAAACGAGTAAACTCTATTTTTAGGGTTGTGTTGCAGACCTTCCGCCACCAGCCTCCACCCTGTGTGTGTTTTACAAAGACTCTAAAGCAGCGATTGGGCATTAGCATATTCAGAATGTGTTTGGGTCTATCTGAAGCGCTCACTGTAGCCCTCTGGCCTCCGTATTGATTCTGTCCGCCCCAGGCGACTGTCTCAGTTGGAGCATTTGATTTTCATTCACGCCTAACTATAATCTTCTCTGTCCATCACCAGTAATCAGGATGAGTCTCGAGTTAAAGAAGCCTTCCAAGCCCGTGGCCCCACAAACAGCAGATTACAGCAAGTCAGGAATTAAATTCCGAGGGGAGACAGGCGGCGAGATTGAAGGAAGACAAGCGGTGGGCCATTCCGAGCCAAAAGATTTGCTCTTTCATTAATGCTGATGAAGATAATTCAATCAATTCTCTGCATGACATCACTCCGGTGGTAAACAACTCCTAATGCCATCAGCAGATGCCCCCGCAACAAAGCCGTTTTCTTCACACCCCACCTCAATCCTGGTGTCGGCTTTCTTTATTCGGCCACAGTAAGAAGATGTCCCGCAGGCCGCTCTGTGTTTTCACAGGCCAAATCAAATCATACTAAAAGAACAAAAATGGCAGAAAATGTTGAACTAATGGACAATAAGAAAATAAAAACGTGACAATTAATTATGTTTCGTGACATTTCATAATTTTGTTGTCATAACTGGAGCAGCTAGACTGAATTGTGGAAAGGAAACAGCCATCGTCCAATGGAAATGTTAGTCGTCTGCTATCAGACAGTGACAGGGATTAATTAGTGGAAAAAATTAATTTTTTTTCCCCAGATGTGTCTTCTCCAACTTTCACCCCCTCCAGACAACCACATTATGTCTTCATGCCTTCCGGGAGCCCAAGTCCCCGTGGGATAGCGGGCAAAGATGTTGAAGCTCCCACTATCACAGAAAAAGGAAAATGCACAGATATACAGGGAGGAACATTCACGCCTACCTGTTGTCATTAAGTTGTGTGTATCGAGGCTGAGGATCTGGATCGCCGTCATTTACATCATAACTGGCACCCGGATCCTTAAAAAAAAAAGAAGAAAAAAAGGACTAAGTAAACTCTGAAGAGCGAAATTTATTATCATGGAAATTATTATTTTGCTTGCACAGCTGTGGAAAATGTCATAAAGCAGACTGATACTCACGTAGTTGTCACTCAGGTCCGGATGGTTCTTCTCTATTCCGTCGTCCAGTATGGACACCACGACGCCTTTACCTGTGTAGCCCAACTGCCAGGCGGCTTTGGCATTCAAGTCACGATGGTCGCCATTGTACTAAAGATGAAGAAAGGCAGTGAGTTAGATTCAATTCAGTTATATAAGAAGCATCTTTGTGTGCGTGTGTGTGTGTGTTTTTTAAGAACGTTGCTTCAGCTACATTGGGACGGGCTTACTTCAAAAGGTCATTTGTGACAATTAAACGAAGACACTTGACAAAGGCTTCATCGAAAAAGTGCAGCTTATCAGATTTCAGTCATTATTCAATAGTGAAAAATTAGGTGTAATTACTTCAAAGTGTCAAAGAGTGGAGTTATTTTGAAAGCACCGTCAGCAAGCCTGCATTTATTATTAATACCATACAAAGCACAGCAATGATGAAGACGATGACGGCACACAGCAATCATTCTGAATTCCTTTTGATTGGATTTGACATTCAAGTTGACCTTTTGTCAAAAGCCATGTCTTTCTTTTAACTTCAAAGCCTTCCTTTTCAAAGTGCACCATTAAAATCTAATGTGTCTGATGTACCATTCATTGTTTTTCCTCTCAGATTTCAGGCCCTCGTGAGTGCAGTTCAGACCGGATTTTAGTTTGTTCCTCAACCTTGTAACGTCATTGATACTCAAAACCATCAAGACGAAAATCAATTACAACTAAAAGTTGTGATCTGCGATGCTGAATCAGATTGAAAAAGCTCTTATGTCGCTGACACACTGAGTGAATAACAAATCTGAGAGGCATGTACAAGGTTTCATTCCCAATATTGCTCACAAAGTCGCTCCGTTTCCTTCCCCTTTAATGTCAGGCACACTGACGTCTCGAGGATGTGCAGCTGAAGATCTCTTCCTTCAGACTCGCCCATAATTTATCAATGGAGAAAAGATCCGTCTCATCAATGGGATAAATATCAACATTAAACATTCATTGCACCGGCAGATGCTGACCATTAGCATCTGTCCATCAAGAGCACCCTACCAACAGGCCCGCCCACACTCTCCTCTGGCCAGCCAGGTTCAGTTTTTAATGAGGCTTGAACTTATTTAGTGCAGGGAAAGAGCAGCGGAATATTACAGCAACCCACAACCCTCACCCTAACTCATGAATATATACTACTGCAGCCACTAGTACACAAAATGCATCTCAATAACGAAAGCTGTGCTTTTCTGAATCCTCGTGGTCCTCAGGGGGTCGGCGTGGTCAAGTAAAAACAGCTCAAATCCAGAACGTAACAATTTTATAAAAGAAAGTGTTCTAGTATTAATGATTCTATTTAGAACAAGTGGACATCATTTGAGGCTCTGGACATCTGCGTGGTGCTTTCTTTTTGCCATCCCACACTTTAGAGACTAAATAATCACAAATAAATCTACAAATTAACAATGCAGCCCATGATAAGAATGACCAAATATCACACAATAAACATGTCTATAATCACATGCTGCTTTAACTAACTGGTAAATTTCCAATCATCCAACAATGCACGACAACAATCGGTACAATTTCATCCAGAAGGGCCCCGTGGTATTTACAAAGCATAAAACAGAAATATTATCAACACATTGCAAAAACATTACACAAGTGATTTTTTTTCCCTTCCACATTTTTAGACACTTTTCTGCAAATAGGATTCTGCCCAAATGAGTGTCTGCATGTTGCCTGGTAACAAAGTCTCCCATCCTCATGTTCAATATGCCTGTTTGCCTACTGCAGCATATGCACAGGTAAAAATCAGGCCAAAAGGAATCGCTTCTGATGAGCCCACCTTGTCAAAAAAAAAATATTAAAAAGCACGGTTCTAACTTACAAAGAAGAGGAAAAAAAACAGGCTGAACAATGGCCAAAAGCATGAAAAGACTGGTAAATTCTAAACTATATTTAAACTGGCTATCAAATTAAAAATTGGCATTAAAACAATATCAAAGTTGAATTCCACAAAATATATATTTAAAAAAAAAAACAAAAAAACATTTCACAGAGAGTTTAAAAGCCTTTCACTTGCTTATCAAGATCCAACCAACAGCGGCGGAACGCAGCTCCTTGAACTACAGCCATTTTGAACAAGTCGTGATGCAAATCTGTTTTGTAATGCCATGAATCTTCATCTGCCTGAAGCAACCTTGTCGTAATTGAAGGAAGAAAAAAGCTGAGTGGAAAAACCTCCGGAGCCGTTACTGCCGCTTTTAACAGGCCAATGTATCAGTGACATTCTTTGAGTCAAATGTGAAAATCAATCAACTAAAAACAAGTGCACTTTCGAGATGAATCGCCTCTGCGTTCCATCTCTGTTGCTGTGCTGTTTATGGAGTGAAGCAAACCATCCATTTCTACAAGCTTGCTGCTCAGCATTCAAAGGTGATCCGTACGCTCCCATCCAGAAGTATTGCAACAGTGAGGACAATCCCTCTCTGTTTGCTCTGGACTAAAAACATTTGGGTTTGCCATCGACAAAATCAATATGAGACCAAACCGCAGCATCTTTGTTTTTATTCCCAGGAGATCTGGATCTGATACAGAGCTCAGAAGATACGGTATTTTGTCTGAATCCACTCTTTTTTTTTTTTTTTTTTATCGTTGGAACATGTGACTGAAAGGTCTGTTCAAACAAATAGCACTGTGCATTCATAGTTACATGAAAACCAGATAGTTTATCTGAGTTTTAATTCTTCCAGGATTAGCTGAAACATCGTGGCTCCAGCTTTAATCGCCTGTATTGACTTACACAGACGAAATGCTTTACCACGCTGCACAGCTGAGTTTCATGCATGGAATATTGTTGCGAAAAGTTCCTCCTCAATAACGATCATACTCACCAGGTACCACTGGTCTCTGTACTTGGGATCCCGCGGCTCCACGAAAACGTCCCTCTTTTTCCTCCGTTTCACCAGCTGCTGCTCTGCCCAGCTCACCTGGACGAACAAGCACAAACAAAGCAAAGAATAAACACACGGACCAAGAAGTGAAGCAGTGCTTAAGCCAAAACAAAGGGAGTACATCCGTACATTCAAATGTCAAAGATTAACACATAAACTCAATAAAACTACCACACGGAATAATTGAACCGACTGTGAGTGTCGCCGTGTCAGATGCATTAATAGAGATCCCAATTCTCAGCAGGATGGCAGCAGACAGAGTGAGATTAGAGGCGCAGGGGCATGGTGGACTCCTCGCTAATGAGACTCGCTGATGAATTCCCCAGCAGCCCGAGACTAATTAAAATTTCTGCTCGGTGTAAAATGCCATGCATCGGGAATCCATTCATGCTTACAGGTACATGTATGCAAACTAACGACACACGACGCCGAGGTATTATTTCAGCGCTCGTCTAATAAGCGTCTGCGTCAGGCTTTCGTTATGTGGGAGCGACTGCAGAAAGTGTCGACAGAAGCAGAACGCACAGAGTGAAAATAAGCACGCGTCCCCCTCCCGCTGCAGGACTGCGCCTGGTGTAAAGCAAATCAGCCCAGGCAGGTGAGCACAGGAAAACTGTTTTGAGAAGGAAGATAGAGAACTGCCTGCTGCAAGGACGGAGCGCCTGATGTGAAGGACATCTAAATGATGGTGCACCTCTCTCCCCGCCTCTGCAGATCACCGGAGACACAGGGGGAGAGGACTAAGACAAGTAACGAAGGACGCGCCGCACGATACACTGAAGTGGAGTCAGTTCAACACTTGTGAACATAGAAATAACAATGGAAGAAGTTTGCTTGAATGAACCATGGGGTTTGTAGGCAAATTTGATCAAAACAATCGACCAAAGAGGAAGACAGTTTAAGGCACAGGCAGGCACTTTCAGTTCACACAAAAACTGCCGTTGTCAAAGAAACAGAAAATATGGTAACAAAAGTTGTTGTTGTTTTTTTTTTTTTTTCAACAAAAAGTTGCCCATATTATTTTCAGCCTTCAGCTGGTCATCAACATTCATGTGTATTCTGTCATTGCTGCAGAATAACAAGCACGTTATCTGTATTTGCAGCCAAGAGATTGCAGCACAGACGAACAAAACAAAAACCCACTTTCACGCCATTTTAAATCTGACAGTCTCCTTTGTGTATGTGCTCAAAAAAAAAAAAAAATTGGAATATGTCGAAGAGAATAAAAAGTGGCAATATAAACTTTTTTCTGTGCAGCATTTTTTTGTTTTTGTTTACTTTTCAAGACAGATAGGGAATCTTATCTCCTGCATATGGGAAATCTGCTTCTCAATGCCAGCCCATTTAATTCTGCCAAACTCTGCTGGAAGCTACACTGAAAAAAAATAAATAAAAGATGTTAAATAATGTTGTAGTAAAATATTATTATGGATACTTTCCCCAACACTGAAGCATAGACACTTTCCCAGGCACTGAAGCTTATAGTTTTAGCCGTAAGACGAATAAAGTTGTGCAAACTATCCAAATATCCTGTCAGTCCGTGTTTCAGTCAGGAGGAAAAGGTTTTCTTTAGCGTCATCATATGATGTGTGATTTCCCCTCTCTTACGTCCTCATCTGCTTTTCAATCACACAGCAAATCTTGGTTTCACACATACGTCGGGGGAAATCTATGTTCTCTTTCACTTCCATGCCAACTCTATTGATGGGTTAAAATTCTCAAGAGATACAATCACGCACAATCTTTCTATTTGCAGCCACACAGGATGTGTATGTGGGAAAAGGTTACTGCACCTGCGTGATGCACGGAGTTTGCCGTGCATCAGATCAACGTCTTAAGCCATCTTGTTATCACCAAAGAACATGATGTAACTTTTAAGCTGCTGTTTGTGGCACTGCACCAAGCTCAAAGAGCCACACAACCCCAGTGACAATGATCATGTACGCTCCTCTTTTGACAACACGATGGCTTCCTGTCACTCGCTTTGATTGGTATATTCTAGAAATGTTCCCACGTCTAACAAAGCAAACTAGAATAGCAAGTCTCACAACTGCATTCATCGCTGTAGCTGAAGAAAACCCATGCAAGAGGGGAACATGCAAACTCCAGACAGAAAAGACTGGAGTCTGGGAGAGGGGAGCGCTGATCGCTGGATTAATGTGCAGCCGTGAAGTGGCGGCTAACAGGTGGATTTAAAAGGCCTGTTTGCCTTATATAATCGAAATCTCTCCACTCATCTCTTCGCCCATTAAAGTCAAAACCCATCTAACTGCACTGTAATAAGACGACTGCTCAATCAAAGCTCCGACATCCAGCAAACAGATTAGCTTCAGAGCACGAGCCACAACTTCAGCAGCCTTCAGCTGCAGGCGTTTCAGCAACACTACTTATTTCCCACTAATTTGTGCAGCCAGTCATCTTAATGTCACGTACAGTTCTTAGAAATGTCAATCAGAACGGAGCAAAGATGGTATTTTCCACTAATTATTGTATTAAAGATTGCTTTAGCTCCAGTGAAGTGGAAATGATGGCACAGATCACACGGTCTAGGTGTGTTTTTAAACTACTCACACAACAAGCTGTTGTGAAGACAGAGTTACAAAAAATATCCTTGGCACCTTACTTTTTCTTTTTCAACCATCATCATTTTTAATACAGCATGCCAGGGCTAATGTGGAAAAGAAACTTCTTTATGCTCACAGTAAACAGACACAACAAAGAAAGTGGTATCCAAACTTATAATATAGCAGAAAAATAGATTTCCAGTTTTAGTGTAGGTGTGAAAACAACAAACATTTGCTATATCTGCTTTGAAAGATTTGTGTGAAGAGTCTTTTTTTTTAAAAATCTTTAATAATCTGTGAAAAGTACAGAAGATTCCAAACGTTGGCAAACAGCTTTTTTTTTTTTAATTATAAATGTGCTTTGAAAATCAAGAAGTGTGTCTATCTCCTACACCCAGGCTGAACCGCAGCACAGCTAATGTTCAAAAACCGCCTGCTTTGGCTCAGTTTAGCTAGATGAGAGTCCCATCTGCTTGAAGCATTGAGTTCCCACCCCACCTTTTTTGCCCACCTACTGCTTTGTCCTACTTCAATATACAAACATAGCCTCCTCTCTTTAAAACCAAATAAAGGATCATTAACATATAAGAATACATTACCAATTGAGCACAGTTCAACAGCAATGCCATTTCTATTTCTCCTCAGACTTGTTTTAATGTTACAGCAGCTTCCATTACGGCCCGCAGTGATTAAACCTGATACTGTCAACCGGATGACAGTCGAGCTGCGAAATTCACCATTTCTGGAGCCACCCAGTGCCGTGCTGCGTCTTTTTCTCTTTACTGTTCAACTAACCAGACAAAACCACTGAAGTAAAGTCCCTACAACAACAAACGGCATCAACGGCATATAAAACTGAAAACTGGAACAAAACAGTGGCATGGAGGAAGCAGATAGACCTAAGCTTTAAATCTTCAGCAGACCCTATTAACGGGGCTCTGTCGTCAGTCTGTGAGATCTGGCACCGCTCCAGGGGCTTTTGTAAGTAATTAGAAGCGCTTCAAAAAAAGGTTTGCCCAGTCTTTTGTTCAGGATTCATCTCAATAAGTTTAAAAGCTGCGGACAGTCTTTGCATGGCTTGAATTTCCTCTTTTTTTTTCAAAATATTTTCATTTAAAAAAAAAAAAGAAGAAAACTGATAGCTTAAGTGAATCCGATTATATGGGAAACACTTGGATAAGGCTGGTAATTGCACAACAGTTACAAAAATATGTAGATGTGAGCATGACAGAGGGGAAAAAAAAAAGGTGATTTCAGAGATCTGCAAGCTCCTGCAGAGATTACAACGTTCCCTTGATGAGACAAATAGCAAAAACAAAATGTGGTAAACCGCCGACCGGCCGCCCCGACTCTTCTCAGACATGCAGGAGGACCTGAAACTGTAACGCTCCACTTTCTCTGAGGTGCTGGGGGAAAAAAGGAATTCAACAACAGGAAATAGAACCGCAGTGTTAAAGGAAATCCCAAAGTGGGAGGTGGACCCGTTCTAGCATGTACGCAAACAAACCCCACAGAAGTTGCTCTATTCCCAGTGTGCACCTGTGCCGTGCTCATGGCCGGTGATAAGATAAGGCATCAACTTTTAGTTTTGATGTCTGTTTCTGCAAAAATACGTGTGTGACTTTAAATGCAAATGCATCTAAATTCTGAAATGTGCGCTGCCTCGGTCACTGTTTTAACTTGACTTCAGACGTTTCACAGTCAGTGTGAATATGCCGAAATCATCCACAAAAACTACCGAGAGAGAAAACACCGAGAATAGTGTGAAACACATCGAATGATTTAGTCCAAGTGCGGAGAAGAAAAGTGACTTCACTGCAGAGTAAAAGAGCTTGACCGAGTCCCACAGAGGCAGCGATGAAGCCACAGTTATTTCAGACCTGTTTCTCACAGCTCTGGCTCTGCTCCCTGTCAAACGCAGCACAGTCGTTTAGCACTTTGTGTGAATGTCTTCCTGACGCCACAGCGCTGGGAGGCAGTGACCTATAGAGGAGCGCAAGTAAACCGCAGCCAACGCTTACAAATAATTCTTTTTACATTGATAGCTCATGTCGGGGAGGGAAACGAAACAGACTGCTCTGAATTTTTAGGAAATAAATTTGTTTTTATTTATTATAGGATATTTCAGCAGACAAATGGCTGCTCTAAAACGCTGCTGTCACCTGAAAACCTCAATGCAACTTTTGTTGTGAATAAAAATAAATCAGCTGAATTTAGTTCAAACTCTTTTATCATAACAGAAATTAAAAAAAAGGACTTAGGGAAAGTAGATAATTCAGCTTTAGCTTTTTTTTTTATTCTTTAAAGCTGTAATCACTAGTCACTTTAAGGATTAAGTGAAACTCCAGGGGGGATGAAGCCAGTTGCTCACTAATTACAGGTTCAACGGTTCATTTCTGATTTTTCCTGACGATGAAGAACAAATCGCTTGTGACTGGAAGGTCAGCACTTTGCATGGGCCACCTGTTGCGTGTCTGCACGCGTGCGTGTGTCCATATATGTCTGTGTATACACGCAAGAGAGGAACCAAACTGTAAATGTTTAACATTGTTGAGAAAAAAATGTTTTTCTGGTAAGGATGGCTCATTTGAACTCCTCGCATTTAAAACATTGCTGCTTTGCTCTGGCTTTCTTCTGCGCGACTGGATGTGAGGTTTGTGCGTTTCTTCCGTTGAGAGTACACGCGGCATAATTTTGCCTTCTCCTACATATATTCCAATGAATCAGGAGGAATTCCAGCGGTCACGGGAGCTTGCAAACGATGGCATCATCTGAACTGCGCTCACCGCACTTACAGTCCTATAGGGAAACACACACACACATCTTGCTCTAGGTGGGAACACAAACAGATCAAATACGTTGGCAGGTTTTGGTACACTCTCCAAAATCTTTTATATGAAAAAACATTTTTCCTTTAGAATGTTTTTGTGAATTTGAAAATACTGATATTTCAGGAGCATCTGATTTGATGCTAAGAGCTACTTTTCTGCTTTCGGTTGTTTGTTAATCATACTGCAAAAAAAATGTTACATTCATAATATCTTTTTGTTCAAGGTTTTTCTGTTTGTGTGGCTTCAAAAAAGTGTTTTTAAAAACTTTCAGTGGTTTAATGAAAGAGGCTACTCTTAAAAAATGTATTGATACACCCTCGTCCTCCGCTGCACTCTCTCTCATTCCCACAGCTATGAATGTTAATTTCACACTCTTTCCTTTGTCCTTCCCAGTGGGGCAGGACACAGACTCATTTTCACACTAACCTCAAACTCTATTGCAAAATAGTCGCAAAATGTGAAATTTTAAATTAGATCAGTCAAGGAGGAAGAATTAGCTCCACAGAGGGGCAACATGTGTCTGGGGATCTCCAGAGAAGCAACAGTTCACCCTTGCAGTACTCGGAAAAATGAGAAAACGGTAAATGTGGCTCGTCTGATGCAGCAATTACAAGAAGGTGACAGATGAGGGCGAAGGGTTCGACCTTCTGCCTCGCGGCCACGGCTCTCATTTGTTTTTCATATAGCCTTTTATCCCGCTGGTCAGTTGGTGAGTAAAACTGAGTGAGTAAACAAACTGAAATTATCAGCTGTGTTCAAAAGACTGAGAAAACATTTGACAACTTAATGTATTTTAAAAACAAAACATAAACTTTTATATTTTATGGCATTTCTCAACAGCTATGGATGAATGATGCTGGTATTTTGTGGCTCATCAGGAGCATGTTTAAACAGTTTCTGACATCTCTGAACACAGCACGTCTTTAAAAGCCGATATTTTCTTCTTTTATGAAGGCGTCAAACGAAAAACTCCATAGAGCCTCAGAAGCAGGATTTAATCCATCTTGAGTAAATACATGCAATGCAAACATTCTTCCAAACTGCAAGAAACAAGCCCATCCACAGCTTCATCAGTTGATAAATGCAGCTCCTAAAACAACGTTCTTACCTTGGGATCTTTGAGCAGACGGACGTGTGTACCCCTGTGTGTAGACAGCGACCGCTTCGCCACCGTGCGATGCCGGAAGTGATAATAGTCGCCGAATACCTAGAAAGACGAAAAGGAATACGATCCATCGTCACAACAGGTTTGTGAAAAATGTGTTCTCACAAAAATCTGGTAAAACCTCCACATAAGATAATAGCTGCAATGAAGGGTGAAATGACTCTGGTCACGCTAGTTGTACTTTTCTCTACCAGTGAAGCACAGTTTCTATCAAAATTACTGAAGCATTGCAGATAGGGTAACAGGGGAGGGGTGAGCAGGAAACAGAGAACGACACAGCTGCAGGAACAAATAACACATGTTGATTAGGAAATCATGCTGACGTGACCTTACAAGAGCACTGATGTAGACGTCTGACCTTCACACCACTTATTAAAACATTAATGAATAAACATAAGCATGAAGCGTAAATGGAACAAACAAGATATATGCAAAAAACTCAAATACGTTTAGGATCAGTATTAATCGGGATCAGGATCAATATTTTCCCCTTTACTTCTGCTTTTCTCTGTTTAAAAATTACATATATTCCATTTTAAAAGTCCCAACTAGTTTTGCATCTGCAAACTACAAGTGTTTGCATTCTGCAGCGTGACGTCAAGTCATGCCAATGGGAAGTATAAACCATTTAGAAGCACTGCATCTCATTAAGATAAAGTCATGTCCATATTTAATGCGGTGAACTCGGCTCACCCTCCAACTGCCTCCCTTACGGCACCAGCAGCTCAACTTACACATCGCCCTGTGGGAAATCCTATACGTGACCCATAATCCACAGCGCTCAGTCACTTAATAGAGTATAATTGAGGCCATTAATATCAAGCAGTGACACACTTAAGAGAGTATGTTGACTGAGAAAATGAGGCTTTCGTGGCCCAGCAGAGCAGTTGCGACGCGACTAATATTTGATGGTGTGAATTTACATGGGTGTTAAAACTATTAACAGACTGACAGAGTCCAGTTATATTTTAATATTTCAACTGTGGCTGACTTCTGCATGTTACTGTCAGGCTAGTTAAGACTTTTTTTCCACAAATTCACCTCAGATTTTTAGGAATAAAGGCATACTTAGAGATGAAATCCTAAATTTTTTGTTTCATTTGGGGATTAAAAAAATAAATGCAACAAGAAATCAAACTTATTCAAATTTCTGTTACAACTCCAGATGCTCAGAATTGTTCATTATTTCACAGAAAAGAAAATAGTGAAAAAAACAATAAGACAGTCATTAAGGAGATTACCACAACACAAAACTGGCATAATGATCAGCTGCATAAACTAATGTGAAGATGTTCAAAGACGAGAAAGAATCTAAACACTTTTTAAAATCAGACAGGAGTGTTTTATGTCTCAACACAGGCTGATCAATAGCCCAGGTGCTCCAGTTTGTACTGCAACATTCCTTCACTCTAAGAGGCACAGCTCAGTCCCCGCGAACCCCTTTTGCTCCCATTTATTCCCAGTAAACAGGACGACTCCAGCCGGGCTGACACAAAAAGCCTCTGCACACACAGACGGCCGACAATAGGGAGGCAATAACCAAGAAGGAGGGCACACTTTACAGTGACATGGAGCTCAGAGGTGGTACTACCAAAACCACCAGCCTCTGTGTGTCTGTGCGAGTGAGTGTGCAAAATCATTAAAGAACGGGGCCGAAGAAAAAAATGCTGGAAATAAAAAGGGGATAAAACACCGATATCCAAAGGCATTAGCTGAACCAACAGACCCTTCTCTGAATGAGAGAAGTATAAAAGCGGGACGTGGGCCCATTGTGTCAGCCCAGATAACAGCCTGGAAGGCTGGACAATGATCAAAGACATGGGAGGAGGCCGACAGGATCATTGAATAACACCAGCACAGGTGAAAAGATTCACTTAAAACAGGGCATCGACGGTCAATGAGGCCATTCAGACACTGCTTTAAAGATGATCCATCACAGTTACAACAGCACACTGCCGGTTAGGCTTCTTCCATTTTTTTGGATTAGCAAGACATTTCACAAACTGTGTTGATGAGCACAGACAGAAATATTATCTCAAAAAGTGTATCGGTATAGTTTTAAGTAGATAAAAACGTTACGGTGTGCTCCTTTGAAAGAGTGATGACGAGACATAGAAATAGAGATCCGCTAAAAGACAAAAACACCCTTGCACAACATCAATAAATCTGTGTGTGCATACACTCACAGGTCACCTCCCCTAAAAACTGCTCGAGTGTTGCGAAAACATGCGCCAACACACACACTTAACTTCACTCAACAGAACGACGCCCATTTCAGTCCCGCTGAACATGTACCCTGCAGCTTAATCATCGTCTCACAATCAGCGGCGGCACTTAAGAGCGTATGTTTTCCACAATCTAATCTGAAGACCACATTGTTTCAGTGGGTTTTAACTGCTTTCCACTGGGGGAAAAAAAAAAAAAGCCATTCGCCAACGAGACGTTTAGGTGGGAAAATGATGTGGAAATGCACGGATCGGGCCTTTCGAGTGACCATTACAGGTGATTATAAGCCGGGCGCCGTTGGAGCAGAACAGGCTTAACCGGTGCTCACCGAGTGGCCTGTTACTGAAGTGAAGCATTAATCCATCAAACTCATTAAAATGCACGGTAACAGACAGTGGAAAATTACTGTCTGCAGGTTTGTTTGTGTGTTGCCCCCCCCCCCCGCACCGTCCGCCTGCTAAATTTACCTTGTGGGGAAGCACTTATCAAAAGGTCTGGTGTCTCCTTTCGAGTGATTGTTGACACAATTATGTTTTACAAAGAGACAAACAATGTCTGGAGACAGATTGGGAAAGAGGTTTAAGACTGCAACACAAAGATAGGAGGTTGTTTTCCATACATAGCCTCGTCCGTTAGGTGAGCCACTGGGCTTTAAAAATTTCACTTGAGCAATTCATGTCAACATCAGTTTGATTTTTTTTTTTTTTTCTGGGGGGGTGGCGGGTTACTAGATTTGACTATAGAGCATCCTGGTACACCGCCTGTTTTGGTTCACTGAGTTTAGATTAATTGAAGAAAAACGAGACGTGATACAGACTCCTGAAATAGTCGGGCAACTTGTTTATGTGATGAGGCAGGAGTCTAATTATTCACCGTGGCGAAAGGGCAGGACAGGGGCAGCGGGCGGCACAGTGGCAGCTGGACATAACAAGCAGTTCCACTTAAAACATGGCGGAGCAGCCGGAGCCGCCTTGCACACACCTGAAAATGGGTTTGCTCAGCTGGTCTGCCTTTCTGCTAAACTACACTTAGTCATTACACAGTATTATTTGGCCTGGCAGGCATTCTGTCTCACAGCACCCATTAACCTGTGCTTTCATCTGATATCGATGTCACAGTGGATAGAAACTGAGTTTAAATCAACATTTAATTGTTTTAACTTTGAAGCAAGCCGAGTCTGTTTTTCGTTCATGGACACACGTCGGTGATCTGGCCGAGAGAATATACTGAAACGCAACTTGAAATATATGATTAGGTTACAAAGCCTTAAAAGGCAAACTTAAGCTTCTCTATTTATCAACACGCTATTCCCTCTCAACAAGCTCCCGGTCCCATTCCTCGGCTGTTTATACAGTAAATACAGATTATCATTCTTGGCACAGTCCATCGCTCACCTCGATTGTTCTAAAAAAGTTACATTAATTCATCTAATGGTGTTGACAAAAACAAGCAGATTAAAAAGGATGATGAAATATGGGACATCTGAGTTGCGATGACAGGCAGGGACAACAAATAAGTCCATTACTTACAAGGGTTTTTGAGAGATGACGTTTTGTTTGAAATTCATAAAGAAAGTACGACTTCAAGCTCTGATAAAACAGAGGATGCCAAGTTCTGTGGCAGCCTCTGGGCTGCTGTGCAAAAAAAACAAAAAAAAAAAAAAAACAACATGATTTGTAGCTCTGGGAATTATTAACCTTCTGAGTTCTCTCCAGTCATGGAAGACTGGGAAATCACTTGGGCGGATACATTTGTTTGTTACCCGAGGGCTACAGGTTTTCTTGAACCTAGCCGGTGTTCCTCTGGTGACAAATGCATTGCATGTTGTAACTCAAATTACTGCTCTCTTTAAAACCCTTCATGATGTGGAAATACACACTGCTGTGCTAAAAAGGAATGATTTCAGGTACATGCTTGTACCTCACACTACAGAAAATCTTTGGTGCTAAAAGTTCAGGGGGACGCCTGATGAGCCAAACTGTGTTCTGGAGAATGACTGTGGGTCCTTCTGTCAACATGGAGTTCGAAGACACCGAGACGACTGAAAACCACAGAAGAAGCCATTCTGTAACCCTCCCAACAACCTGCCTGCCCGCTGAAGAACACAAGCATACCAAGGAGAATCCAAGTTCTTTTAAAGACAAAGGCGTGTCACTCCAAACACTGATTTATCACTTTTTTTTTTTTTTCCCCCAGTTTCATGCACTTTGTGCAGATATTCCGCAATAAAACAGTCAAGATCAGGGGAGAAGACAAATGCAAGCACTCTCAGAGTATCGATAAGTTCAGGTCATGGGAAGCTGAGTCATGAGATGAAGGTAACACATTTTTTTTCATCGTTCTTCTTCACTGTCAGCCAATCTGATGAGCCTTTCACTTCTTGTTATTCGGCAGTGAAATGGCACCTGAATTGCTTAAAAAAAAAAAAAAAACTAGCGGCTAACACTGACAACATAACACTGATATGATGCAGTCTTCCTACTTATTTACCATCAAGGACATTGTAAATGTCGGAGATGTATCGAGAATGAAATGAACACTCAATGTGCCGATGTAATTACATTAACGGCGGTGATGTATGACTTGCTCATAAGAATTTGATGGAGGAATAATAAAACACACAAGAGTTCATCTGTAATGTCTGGCTTTTCAGTTACTCATAAAAACAAATGTCTTGCAGCATATTATCTACTCCCATCTCTTCTGGATTTTTGCATTAATAAATGAGAAGTGCAGTAACTTCTGCAATGCAGCATATTGTGACTTTATGGAGAAGATGAACACGTGAAAAGTGCAGAACAGCTGCAGGGCGGTTAGCTTGCACAAGTTGAACAACTAACAACAAAGCCTCAGCTGTACAGAGGTCACGGGAGCATCATAATCAATTATAGAAAAGTCAATACGCATGAGAAGCAGAGCGATAATCAGTCTGTATGGTTGTGTTGTGTGTTACAGAAAGACAACACTGCAAAAATAAAAAAATCCTGATGCGCTAACTGAAGGATTCTACCCTCCGGCTATGAAAAAACTCAACAGTGATCAAATATTTTTTTCTCCATACTTATATGCAAGAAAGAAAACCAAAACATATTGACATGGTGAAAGGAAAGAACAGTCCAAAGACACACAATACTTTGTTCCACACCGAGCTGGAGGAGCTCATGGTGTGAGATGTGAACTTTGGCCTCTTGATGGAGTCAGATGTCATCTCAAAGAATTTGTTCATCCAGAGCGGAGCTACAAGCAGCAGGTGCTCCCAGGAAAAGGTTTCGAGCAGAGTCCTTCTGACCTCAGTCTGAAAAGTATTTTTGAAAATATTCTCCGGGAACAGAGCGTGCCCCTTTGAACAAGAGGCGACCAGCAGGGCTTCTGCAAAAATAAAAATCAATCTACTCTTCAAGTCTGCCCAAGATGTTGGACGTTACTAAGTTGGAGTAAGTCAGACGCTGAGTGAAGTGGTTAACTGGATTCGTTTATTACTTGAGGAACATCCTGGTGTTAAATTCATGTCAGTTGTAAATATAAATATGAAGAAAGTGCCAACAAAAAAAAAAAAAACTGTGGATACAGTCAGGGGTAACAAGCTAAGACTACAGGGTTAAACATTCACTGCACTTCCTGCATACAGTAAAAAAAAAAAAGTAATAAAGCGGCAGAACTATAGTGTCATTCATTACTCCACCGCCAACATCTTATTCTTATTAATAATTTACCTCAGTTTATTTAATTTTCAGTAAACACCTCCCAGGTCGCTGCGCTGCCTGTATACACACACACGAAGCGCTGCATTATTCCAAAACAATTTCCTTCGGCAACAAAAGTCTTCAGGCCGAACCTGCTCAGAAAATCACAGATATTACACCTTGTGTGGCCTTCTAGAGGGAGCAGATGCATTAACACGTCAAAGTGTAAATTAAGTGGAATTTTGTCTTAAATGGAAAGGAATTAAATGGAATTCAAACAAAATAATATTAAAAGTGGTTTTAATGAACTAATTGAAAAAGAACGGGTCAATTTAAACAAGTGGTGAAAGAAAAAGTTCCTTTAATTAAAGCATTAAGTTTATATACTTTTTAGCAAATGCTTTTTTGGAACTAAAATTTCAAAACTTCTTCAAACGATTCTGCACAATCATGAGTGTGTCCATCTGGTAAAACTGATGAAAAGATGTGTCGGCTGTGCAGTTTGCAAAAAGGATTTTCTTATCTTGCACACAGCAAGGATCCGAACCACACGCCTCCAGTTTCACCGACAACAAAGAGTCATAAACCAAGTTATAGGATGACTCCAGTCGCTGTTGTTTTCTTTACATGTCTTTGCACAGAAAGTTAAGACCTGCAGTAATTTTCTTATGCAAATCGGGTGAGCTCTCACAAGGTTTTTTTTTTGAGGTTTCTATCACATGAACTTTCACAAAGAATCCAAACGCTCAGCTTTGTGTGGCCGGTGCCACCGAACTTCCAGCTCGAGGAATCTCTAATTGCACTCGTGTGATTTTTCTGACAGCCGGAAGCAAACAACTTTTCATGATCAGTCTGCTGGAAATCAAAGGTTGCCCCATTAGAGTCACATCAACAGCTGAGAGGTGATCTCTCCCAACATGTCGGGGAATCTCATGCAGATGCCTTGATGAGTTCATCCTCATTAGAGGACCGCATCCATCACTGGCTACCGTGTGCGAGCATGAGCGCATGCAAGCTTGAGAGAAAGAGAGACAGAGGAGGGGGTGGGGGGGGGGGTGGAGAGGGGGGAAAGGAGAGACAGCTAAACTGAGATGGAGGAAATTGGAGAGGGACAAGGAGGAAGCAGGTTTCATCTCGAGGGAGGGAGTTCTATCACCGGGTGAGGAGACTGGATGATTGCTTCTGACACTGTAGGGGAATACTAAATCTAATCTGAGCTTTGAACCTGTATTAAATGTTACAGTAACACTGACCGGTGAATGTGCAAAAGGATCGAAACACTGGCAAAAATAAGCTTTAAAAAAAAAGTACCAAAATGTAAGGTGCAGTTTATTGCGGCAACAAAAGAAAGCTGCCAACAGGAGCTGTGAGTAATTGTTGTTCCGATGGAGCTTTAAAGATGTGTCAGATAACAAAACCGCTGAAAACGGGATTTAAATGAGGGTCTCATTATTCAATTCACAAGAATATGGTGTAAACTCCAACTACTCAGCTATCTGGCTGTTTGTTTTCAGGTGGAACAAGATGATCAGCCTTCAAGACTCAGCAGCTTAAAAACACTGTTTTAAAAAATATATATTTGTATGTATTGACCATTCTATATGACTCAGAATTAAAAACATCCACGGATCTCACCGAGGAAGCACAGTCTACAGCATATTTCTGCATTTTACTGAAGTCTCAAGTGTCAAGTGACAACATGATAACTGCAAGGACACTAGTTTTATGTGCCAAGAATTCAAGCTGCTCATCAAAAACACTTCAAAACTGACAATACTGAGGAGCCCTTCTGCACCTCTGGATTTGCAGGTTCATTTTTTTTTTTTTTTTTTTTTACTTTGCCACATTCATCAAATCAAAATATTGTAAGCGGGTTCTCATTCTGCCAACTAATTTTAATGTACTTCCCACAAGTGGTATCATTATTGTTCCAGCAAATTCTTAGTTTGCACATTTAACAAGCCATGGATTCAAGAATATCCCCATCGACGCAATCAATATTTGGCAGAAGTCAGACCACCATGTCACCACGAGTTGCCAAGGCAACTTCCTTGATTCCTTAAAATCTGTTTTTTTTATATCCTGTCTTTCACAGGGTATTGTTTTTCCCCTGATAACCTCAACTCCTAGACTGTTCTACAAAAAAAAAAACCTAAACTGTCAGAAAGCAGATAGTAGTTTCACAATCCATCCAGATTCGCCAGTGTGTTGCATTTGTAACACAAGGTGCCAACAGTTAATTTTGCATTATTTTAATATTACAGCAAGTCTGTAAAATTGCAGGGAATAAACACAAACAACAAGCTCATAACGATAATGCTTTCAATAAAAAGCATCCCAGAAAGAGAAGAGAGTGTCTCACACTGACGCATACCATAAGTGAAGCATTTTCCCCACACAATGCCGAGCAGAGTGAAATGTGACGATGATGGAGACAAACAGTTTTGTCGTGAATTGAACGGCGTTTCATCAGACGCCGTTTGCCTCTTAGCCTCAAGGTCCCCTGCCAGGAGCGCTGGAATTAATATCATTATATAAGTAGACATGAAAGCATGCTGCATATAATCCTGAGTTGGACAAAATCATTGCGAACTGATGAATAAGCATGAAGAGTGATATTAATACAACGGTGAGTCACAAATAGCGATGAGTCTGAAACTTCCAGTCACATTTAATTTCTGTTCTCTGAACCAAGACTTGTGCACTTGAAAGGTTTGCTAAGGAGAATTTTAAGGTCAGTTTACAAAGTATATGCAGAGTTGTCCTTGACAGTGAGGTTGACAGCTGGATCTGAAGCTTTTATGATGAAGTTAACAGTGCGTCAAAACTGGCAAAGGAGTGCGCTGGCTGTATAATGCCGAGGGAACAAGGACACGCGTAAATGTAAAAGGCTTCATTTAAAAAAATAATACCATCAATAGACTGTTGCATCTTTCCCTTGCCTTTCCCTTTTAATTGCACTGACACGTGCATGCCGTGATGTACACACACGCACACACAGACAATGAAGGTAGTGCGAAAGGTGACTGCCAGTGGGAGAGGAGCTAATAAGATTTAACTGTGGCGTCTAATTCCATCTACCCTTTTTAGTCTTACTGCAAAGATAGTGCACTGCTGCTGGACAGAAATACCAAGCAGGTTCCTGCCATCGGAGGGCCGCTGGGGCTATTTGAGGACCTGCGCTCTCTTAATTTCGGTCTAACCCTCCATCTGAAGCACTTCCATCGCTGTCGTCTTCCTCTGCAGCCACCTGGCTGCTTTTGACTGCTTACCCACCACAGGTAACCAAACCCTGCACTTCGATTTAATAGGCTGTCATGAAGGTCTCCCCGAGGCGCACGGCGGAGGAGTTTTCAGAGTGACTTTGGCCAAAAGGTGAAAAGGATGTCTTGCTTCAGTTTTATTTATTGTATAGCGGCAAATTCCAGCTTTTTTAATGAAAAATGCCAGGATGTCAGGACAGTTAATTCTGAATAAGTCATAAACCCTTAACTTCCCCCAGCTCCAGGCATCAGTCGGTCTCCTGCTCCAGCATCCCAAAGATTCATAGAGAGGCTTTCAGCACTACACATAGTTTTGATGGTAGCTAATTCTGACACTACAAGAAACTAACATGTGCAGGGAGAGGGTTCAGAGGGTAAAACATGACATATCATTTTTTCATCTTTCCAAGAATTACTTTATCTGAGTATAAAACGTTTTTTTTTTTTGCAACAGCAACATCACGGTTTCTCTATTTGATGTACGGCAGGAATGTATCTGATGAGCTTTGGATTTATTCTGAAGCAGGGGAAAACAAACCCAAACACACGGCCAGTGTTTATTAGGGAGTTCCTTAAACATAACAGAGTTCTGAAGGTTACGGTAAGAAAACCCACAAATCCCTGAGCTCAACATTATCATGATTAACACTGGGTTTACGAGAAGAGACAGTTACAGCACTGTGTTTCAGAACAGCCAATTCAGAACTTCGTACAACCTAAAACGCTATAATTTACCATTAATTTCCTAATATTACCAATGAGGTTATTTCGGGGAGTCACGCTGCACATCACTAACATGATAGCGAGGCGCGACCTTGAGCGGTGCTGCCAACGCTTCAGGCTAGAAGCATGGCTTTGTGTGATTCCCCCCTCACTCTACAGAAGGCATCTGCCTCATTTTACAGCTCCTCTCTGCTCTGCAGGTGAATTGGGGTGAAAGGCAGTGAGAGATCTCGACACAAGCGCCGCCACACAGACGAGGACGGGAGGCCCTCCGAGACTGTTTGTTACGGCCGTTTCCATGGAACTCGGTTCAGTTTTGATAACGAGGAGGGCTTCTTTTGGGCGGAGTAATGTGAAGTATGTAAAATTAAGGCATTTTCTTCAGTGTGAGCATAACAACCGAGTGGTTTATTTATCAAAGCATGTGAATGATACGGAGGGAGGCTGGTATCAGATTTTTCCATTGGAATGCAAAACAAATGTTGTTATGCGCCGTACTCTTGTTCAGTGCCACTGGCCTTTTTAAAACATGACACCCACTAGACATAACTGATGTAGAATCTGAATCACGTGCACTGCACACCTTCTCGATTGCAATAATCGGGCTGAATAACGGACGATCTCATCAGTCACTGCTTATCAAGGCAGCTATTGACTTGCCTTAGGGCAGAGTACAAGCTGCTGCTTTGTGCTTCTCTGTTATCACCAAGATGCTAATTTTGAAGAAATCTTCTTGCCATTTGGTACACACACTGAATTTGATCCGGCAGTGGGTACCTGGTGCCCTACGGATCACTGCAAACACACACACACACTTGTTTGATTTGCTTCAATCTGTTTCAACATCAATTTCACAGATGAATATGCAGCAGACTGCAAGAAATTGATCCTGTGACTACTCATATTCAAAAAAGACTGGAACCACAGATAGATTGTGAATTTCATGTATTTTCCTACAATTTCATTATACCAGGCTGTCAAAAACTGGCAAAAGTGTACATAATGTTAGCTGCACAGATAGACACAGCATCAGTGAAGCATAAGTGCACATAATGAGTACACCCGTTTCCCAGCTTTATGGCGCACCGACATCAAAGTTTCCCATAAATTACTGTATATGCAACTGAACAGTACCAGGAAACTACCCTGGACGTTTCTGAGAGCACTTTTGATATTTATCTGCTGGAATAAACCAAAGAACATCCTGCAAGTAAAGGATCATTTCCTTGAATATCTCCGCCATCTTTCAAGTCGATTTTTACAAGCAAAGCATGTCACACCCAAGTCTTGTGTAAATTCACAGAGCAAAATGGCTGGCTGAATCTGATCAGGAGTTTGTGCAATTCCTGCCAGAGTCACAGTCAAATCAAGATTAACGACCACAGCTGAAGACAGTGAGATAACTCCATATATGTATGAATTATGACAGGCCGATGCATTCAGTTACAAACTCCGACACATTTTTCATTTTGACTTATTATATTTTTTATACTGTCAGTACTGGTTCCAATATGACCACTTCTAATCAAGAGACATAAAAGTAAGTAAGGGAAATATCAAGAAACATGATTTTTTATTAAATTCCTGAAAAGTACTCAACGCTATTAGTCACATATGATTTTAGTAGTTTGCCCATGGAAGTGACCAGATACAGTAATAAGACAAAGTAACAAAAGAGAAAAAGAAAAGAGCTACAAGTAGAAGGACACACATGCTGCGCTTCAGTATGGGTTTCCACACCATAGTGTTTCTTTAATGTATGCAGGAGTTGCGATGCGTTGCCCACTGATCCATGGCTTTCAGTGTGTAAACAAATCCGCTGCCAGTAAAAACCTGCTCCTAGGCAGGGAAAACAACTGGTGCAGTGTACTAATGTGAGGGAACATTATAACTGTTTAGGGAAAAAAAAATTATTGCAAGTCAAAGCAAAACACAGGGCACTTTCATGTTATCGTCTGCAATTAGGACGCAGCATTACAACTAATTATGAAAAATGGTTTGTCTTCACAGTTTGAACTAAAACTCTGTGGTGTGCGATGAATATCAAGATCTTAAGAAAAATGAGCCGATGGTGATCCTTATGTCTCTTATTTACAGTAATGCTCAGTTAATGTACAGTCATTAGCATTTATTTAGAAAGACAATTAGTGACAGGCACCGACTCCGTCTGATAAATTGCCCCGCTGCAGTTCACTTTGCTTCATCGCTCTTTAATCTGATGGGATAACGACATATAAGTCACATTATTACTGTGTCCACTGCTGCCGTCTCGTGATGGCTGCTGCATCTCCTGATATGAAATTGATTTGTTCATTTATGAGAAAGAATGTCGATCAACAAAATTATTCATAATTCCCATTCCCTCGTCGAAATAAGCTCTTCCAACCAAGTAATTCAGCAGCAACCGGGGGAAGACATGTTGAATGCAGTTTCTATATACAATTATTCTCAGGAGGCAGCAGCGCAGCGCAAAACAACTCGGGTCTCATCTACATTATGAGAATGAAGAGCAGTCACTGCCTTGTCGAGGAACATTAAACTGATATGACATGGCTGCCTTTATTTCAGCACCCTGTCAAGTAAAGCTGCACTTGGCCCGGCATAAAAATAATATCAATCACAGCCTCGTTCCAGAAAGTGGCGAGTGTGGAGACATTAAGCAGTGCGTTGCTTTGCATATTATATGTGATCCTGGCAACGAAAACATCACAATCAAGACCGACATCAATACAACTTAAGTAACGCAACATGAGGGGGGAAAGCTGTGTTTGCACAAGATGAATGACCAAAACTAATTACGAGCACATCTTGCTGGCTCACTGAATAACTTCAATGTCAGACAAAATGCCCTCTCAACAGGACATGATAAGTGTGCACTTTGGAAACTGGCTTTTTATGAAGCAATAGTGACTTATTTATACGTATTTCAGTCAAACACTCTACGGCCAGCTGTTTCGAAGTATTCAATTTCTCATAAAACTGCAAAAACAATGAAATATTACAGTTTGGGAGAGGCTGCAAGCTTGACTTACCGTGATCAATTAAAGCGTACAGATGTTCAGTCTCTCAGCGCTTTACACAGACTTTGTTCTGTAAATTAAAGCATGACTGGGACAGTTTCAAACAGCATGCTGCCACGGCGAAGTTCTGGCAACTTTATCCATCCTCATGTTCTTTTTTTCTTCTGTACTCGTCACTTGGCTGTTTGCGAACTAGTAAGGCTTGAAGGACAAAAGTCTTTTCCAAAAAAAAAACTGAATGAAAAAGGCTTTGAACGTGTTTGGCACTGGTGTAAATGGGACACTGGTAAAGATGGCCATTAAACAGCATGGCAGACTACAGTGCTGTTGGATGGGCCCTCGTGGAAACAGGATGTGCTCCACGTCGTCAGAGTACACAGACGCCGAGCCATTCTCTTCCCCCGGCTCCACCTCCTCCTCAATCTCACTCACAGCAGGCGAGAGTGAAAACAACAGAGCCGAGCATAACACAATGGCTGGATACCGGCAGTGACCTTACAGAGGCATGGATTCACAGTGTGGACGTTCTACTCATCCCTGAGGGATTTTTTTTGCTTGTTAAGGCACAGATAATGATCAATAAAATGAAGTAAATCGAGATCAAAACTTCACTTTTTTTTGCAATTCATGGTATATCTTCCAGAACTGAAAATTTCATGGCATGCATTCTGAAAATAAAATTGTGACAGAGGCAGTTGCTGTAGTTGACGCTTTAGCCTGCATGGAGTTGGCAAACAAACCCTCAAAACATGTAATTACGTGAGTTACATTGCTGGCAGAGTCACCGACTGGAGCTTACGGAAACGGCCATTTGAATTCCACCTGTGTTTTCTCCAAAGCTTTCTGAGAATATTGTGAAATTAAAACAACATAAAGTAAAATGAAAAGGGGGATAAATCACATTACAGTAAATGAACAGTTATAAATACTTCACAGCAGATGTCTCCCATTTAGTTAACAGGAGAGGCTATCCAGATGTAGCTGAAAATCAGTCCACGTCAAAAATGAAAGAACACAAGCTGGTGGGGGGCTTTAATTACAGACTGTGGTTCCCGGCATGTGCTTGTGTTTAGCATCGCTGTGGAAATACCAGTGGGTGAAATCCAAATTTACAATGCAGGTATCTATGTCAGGGCTCCTCTTAAATATCCCTCCACACTCATAATACATCGAACTCACACATGCTTTTATTTGTTGCCTGAGAAGACCTCCTCCTCACAGGTAGATGTTCGCGGGTACGAGTTGTGCAGAACCAGCGGATCTTTCACTCTCCTGTCGGTATTATTAGAACTGGTCTTTTTACATCATCACCGTTCAGTTTATGAGTTTGATTTCCAGAATAGCATTGCACCATCGAAGTCTAAGGACGACGGGGTGCAACCAGCCAGAGTAACCTTATCAAGCTTCGCCTAACTGTGCTAAAATGTGTCATACATAAAGGAAAGAGAGCGGGAACCTGACAGCTACGGAACAGGTCTCAAGTATTTTATTTACCAGGCACTCTGGGTGCGTGTTCGTGTGTCCGGAGTGTGTGTGTGTGTGTGGTGTGTGGTGTGTGTGTGTGTGTGTGTGTGTGTCCTGTGGTGGCATGTCAGGTCACAGCACTCCACAAAGGGGAACATTCCTTTCTCAGAGAGTCCAGTGCAGCCATAAACTCTGAACTCACCAACTCCATCCAGCTGACAGCCACAACCGCGAGATTCAGCTCTCTGGATATTCTGGATCGCCAAACCACAGTGCTACATGGCGGCGGGGACAATGGCAGGAAGGCTGACCACAAACATTTCCTTCAGCTTAACAACACTGTCAGCGTGGCCGTAGCTTCAATGTGTTATCTATGTGCTCATGCGACCGGTTTTACTTCACTTTAGCACACGAGGAGATGTTGGTAGCTTGTTTTCATGTGTACTGCTGAACAAATGTTATGTTGGCAACATAAAAAAAAAAAAAATTAGCTCACAGTACTATCAACTGTGTCTGTATTTACCAAGATGCTAAAACAATTCATGAGACCTGTAACCTCAAAGTAAAGCCAGGACGATGAAACAAGCAGTTAAAAATAAATGAAACCAGTGCAGAAACGTCAGTGTACAAGGCTGGTGCTTCTGTGTTTAAGTGTGTGTGTGGAGGTGGGGGTTATGATGCGAGTATTATGGGTTTGGAAAGCAGGGGAGGCTGACAGTTTTCTGTGGACTAAACAGTAAACCCACTTGTTGGGAAAGCTCCCTCACAGCTAAGCTCGGCGTAGGACTCTATTTCCAAAGCAACATAATTGCGGTTTCTGGTTTAGTTCTGTGTATCAGTAAGACTCTCCCCTCGACTCTCAGGGAAACCTGGGAGCATCTCCGCTGCACTTTAGAAGGCAGCGTATGCGCAGACAAAAGGGAACAAGTGCTGGACCATTCTGGGCTGCTGCCCTCGAACCACTGATGCTGGCCGGCTAAAACCACCACAGCATCCTGCCCAAAACATTGGTAACATTCCCCAAATTGAAGCAGACGTCCAAGAAACCCTTCCAAACAGCTGTAGACCTCTCACACAAAAAACATCTTCAGTGTTCCCTTGGCAGCTGGTTTTCTGCATATTGCAGTAAATTTGAAAGGCATGTGAACATTCTTGGGATTTTAGGAGATCCACAGACAGACAAACATCAGTTGCTATAGATCACCTTCATATTTACATTGTGAATCCCTGTTACTGCACTGGCTTCATTGTGAAATTAAGATGTGACTCTGCAACAATTAGTAATTAAATCTGCCGGTGATCACTATTACCAACTAATGCTATATAAACTAAATACCATCTCAATACCTAATGCAAGATAATAGACCTTCTTCATCTTGTCTTCAATTGTCATTTTTCACCTTGGAAGAAATGTATGTGAATGAACACTTTTGGACAAGTGTGGCAACTCAGGTGGCAACACGCAATAATTGGGGCAGTAATCATGCAAACTCCCTTCAGAACAACATTAATTAAGTGAGTTATATGAAGTTAAGAATGACATTTAAAGACGTTCAACAAGCCCACTGTAGGCAAAAAGTAAGACAAAGACGTGAATTAGTCCTTGTGTCCTTGTGTGACTAAAACAAAGCCATGTAAAACTTTGAACAGATGAGCAGTGAAAACAATTATTGTTAACAGCTATTCAGATTTCACAAACTTAATCAGTATCAGGGAAAACTTACTCGATGACATTGTGGTCTAAATCTAAATGGAAGTGATTATTACTTAGCCGCTCTCTGAGTGCCAAGTGAGACAGAAAACCCCAGCGTACTGCGCAGAGGCCAAAAAACAGATATTAAAGTATTATCCCAAGCAAACAACTCAGCACCAAACAACTGCGACAGTTAAATATCAACCATATAAAACATCCAATTCTCCGAGTGTGGCTCCAGTCAGCAAAACCATCATGCACAATAAAAATGATGAGCGCCGTCTTCGATAGTAGGCATCCAGGGATTCAATTTCACAAACATCTGATGAGGTAGGGGGGAGGGCTGTAACTTACTGATGCATAACTTACATCAGCAATAAAATATTCATGGACACTTGAACACACACACCAACAACTGATACTGTACACAGATGTGGTGAATTCTTCTTCCTTTGCAACGCGGATAGATGACCTAGAAAGAAGTCCCCCGCTTCAGAGCGCGCTCGCGTGTCACTCGTCTGTCGAGCTCAAACTAGACAACTTTAAGGAGTTTCATGGGAAGAGGAGAACGCAGAGACCTGACGAGCTTGTCACTTCAATAAAGCGGAAGGTATAACATGCTCGAAGGACAAACATTCCTTTTTCAAAGGATATCAGAAAAAATAAACTCTACCTCTAGCGCATTTAGAAATGATTCCTGCCAAGTTGGCAGCTTACCAAAACATTACTGGAAACACTCAAAAACAAATAAGCGCCTACTCAGAGAGAGGTGCTGCGCGGGGGGGAACAGCCCGGTGCATGATTGGAGGCTCTGAAAAGCTTTGAAAAATGAATATGATGTGCAACAAAAGAGAAGTGTTTGTTGTTTTGTGTCAAGCCGTATTTTGACAAGATTTCTTCCAAGGTGGACTGCGCTCATGACTGAAAGTAACCATACTGAGGTCTTTTAGGCTCGGAAAATGAAAACGACCTCAAACAAAATGCTCCCTATTCTTATTTCACTGCAAAAAAAAAAAAAGAAAAAAAAAAAGAGCCTATCTGTGCTGGAGGATAGAGAGGATATACTGTGCATGCATATCACTAAAAGGCAACAGTGCAACTTTCACGCATTATTTTCCACAGTTATCTGTGACATAAATCCTTTCCAATAGAAACCTGTTTCTTCGCTGCTGGCTGGCCTGCGAAGCGACACTAATTCTATCAGCGAAAGCGACACCTGATCTGAAATCTAACTCCAGCATCTCTGCAACACTGCAGCACAACACCACTTCAGAACTGTAACAACTAAGCAGGATTCCGGTTGCGAAAGAAAAAGAAGAAGAAAAAAAAAAAAAAACAACCAACTGGTACAGCCGTCATAATAAAGCTCCACCCAAATTCTGCATTCCTCTCACTCAGCTGCCTCCATCAGCCTTGTTAGAGGGGTTTTTAACAGTCACCTCAATGTTTTTATTGTAAAGGCCTTATCAGATCGAGCCTTCCCCCTCTTTACGCTGCGCCTAACGACTGCCCCACCTCCCGGGTCAGCTTGCATGTGTTCAACATGAGGAGGACAGGCTGGGTTGCGCCGGCCTGTTTGCTGAGGAGCGCTCCGTCCTCGCTGTGGCCTCTGTGACATGAGATATGAGCCAAAGCCGACGGCTTCCACGGACGTATCGCTTACCTCTCGCACAAGTGCAGAACAATGTGGCTTATACCGGCTGCCAGCAACTTAATTTAACTGTCCTGGTTGAGTGCTCGACTGGGAAAAATAGAGGAATATCTGTTAGTGCTTCATAACGAGAATCCGCCGGGGCCTAGTGCATTTTATTGCTTTTCATCTCAATAAATCCTGCATGAATTCATTTGGCAAGGATACTGATTTTTAGTGACAAACAGCACATTCGCACTAGTGCCCGGCGCTCCCAGTCTTATCTTGTGGTCACTGGAGCAGATGGGTAAGTACATGGTTTAACAGCCCCATGAATTAGCTTCCTGTGTGAACGTGACGTGTTCATTTCCTCACTGAGATCTATGGCCCAAGGATCAAACTTGTGACCTTTTATTGAAAGGACTGCTTCTTTGTTTCTGTAGGATGATCAATATCATCCTAATGGAGGGAATAAGAAGTGACCAAAGGCATTGATTTTGGTGAATTCCCTACATACTTGTCATTCGAATTACATTTACAGCACTTCCTAGTTATTGTGACATTAAATGATTAGAATTCTCTAATGAAAGTAATATAACTGGAAAAAAAAAATGAGGATAGTTATGGAAATAACATACGACAATCTGTCCGGGCCAGCACTGCACCTCGTAGTTAGTGTGCATTCACAGAAAAGGACGGTATTAGATAAAAATTATGAAAGCCTCCCAATCTAAGAAAAGATTTCCAGACTTCTTTTAATCCCTCAAAGTTTAAACATCCAAACACTATTTGCAAAAAAAAAACACATTTAAGATGTCAGTTTAAAAGGAATTTTTGTTGACATATTTTTATGTAATTGAGTGGGAAATAAGAATTTAATGAGTAAACTGTCATGATTCATTCGTCACCACATATAATCAACTGTGATTAAAAAAAAAACCCGATTTATAATTCATATGTCACTGCTTTTAGACCACGACTGATACATTTCTATTCGTTATTCCTCATTATTCATCGTTTTTAAATTAATTTCTGTGAAACGCTGCCCGTTATGGCTTTCCAGAGACAAAGGGAACGTCTCCATCTGTCTTGTTTTGTAACAGAAGTTAGAAAAGCAAGAAGTATAAACCTAAAAACTGCTAATCATTTTGTCTAAGCATCGTGATCAATAGAGCAAACATCTCTTCAGGGTTTGAGAATGGAAGTTTGCAAAGGCATTGTTCAATGTTTTTCACCAAGAATTAATTTTTGTATCCCTACTTTTTTTTTTTTAAAGAAAAATTGAAGCAAAATACATGGAACAAAAACAACAGGCTGCTGCTATTATTCCCTCTATTATTATCACATATGAATAAAATAAATGAAAGAAAATTCTTTTTTTCCCCCTTCAGTACCGACATTCCTCAAATACCTCTTGTTAGTTTGTGTGTGGTGTGCATACATGCAGGCATACTCCTATTTAAAGGCTATACAGAGGTGCCTGTCCATATATTTTCATGTCCCCTGAGCACATCTGGGTCTTGTTACAGCCTCTGTGACCTGTGTGTGGTTTTCGCTGCATCCCAGCCCCCATCGCTCCGCTGTGGGAGAGCTCGGTAATGACTGAGTGCTGCTGGGCCTTTGCTGCTGCAGTTCCCAGGAACTCCGGCAATATGGGTGGTTCGTTTTTTTTTTCCGTCTGGGCTGGAGATGGTCTCCTGCTGACCAGGTTGTTATTTTTTTTTCCCCATCTTTGTCTTCAGGATGACTTTCTTCAAAGTGGGAGTAAAGCCAGTGGCTGTTTCACCCGGTCTTTTACGTCATCCCCAGGGTATGTTTCTGCAGACTGATCCATGTGCTGTTTTCGTCCCGCAGTCGGCCTCGGCTGCTGCCAAAAACAGGCCGCAACACTGGCAATTTTAGACAATACAGCAATTACGAGTTTGACTCGACGCAGTGTCTTTTCCATTAAAAACTAATCTGAGAAGGATAAAACCAGACAAGGCCACAGAGACTTATCAGTGGTTGGGCTATAAAGCAAACACCGACACACACACACACACACACAACTTGGATCACAAAATCTCTCGACCTATTCATGTTGCCGTTATTCCAGGCAAGAGACAGCGTTCACAGTCGCAACAGAATCTTAATGCTGAAAACAGCGATGTCTGCGGATAACACTACATTTTTCAAATGTGACAATTATTTGCACAAATAAGCAATAGTATTGGTGTCATGAATACAAAAATATGCTACCAGAGAGATATGAAGAATATACTTTGTCTCATCTGCATAATAACAGATAAATGTGACTTTATAATATGGTATCACGGCTGGGTGTCGTAGTCACAAATGGGGGGGGGGGGGAAAAAGACTGACAGAAAAATAATACTAATGTCATTTTGATAGATTACACTATCTGAGGAAGACAATTTAAAATAGATCTATAGATGTATTAAATAGTTTATACATTACATTACATACACAGAGTGAGAATATCCATGATAATATGCGTCAATCCACTTCAATATTTGATTTTCGAATGTAGTAGACAGTAATACACATTTCAGTCACAATGCAGGACAAAAAAGTCTGGCGC
This sequence comes from Salarias fasciatus, assembly GCF_902148845.1. Taxonomy (NCBI): domain Eukaryota; kingdom Metazoa; phylum Chordata; class Actinopteri; order Blenniiformes; family Blenniidae; genus Salarias; species Salarias fasciatus. The sequence goes on from NC_043745.1 coordinate 20,749,301, forward strand.
AAACTCTGCTTACACACACTTTTATAACGTTACCTGTTGCTTTTTTTGATGTTTTTTCTCAGATCACATTCTGTCTCACATTCTGTCTCAAGAACTCATCAATTAAGTTTCAACAGTGAACTAAGTACAGATCACCGAGCACTTTTTTTTGGGAGGTTATATTTTTAAGGGCTGCAAAAGCCACATCCAGTCATGCCTTTTAAAAATTTGACACTTTTTAGGAACACATTAATATCTGCTTTCAACAGCTTTGGATATATTATCTTCTAGCCACACTGAAAGCTGTAACTCCTTAGTGATTAGAACCATTTTCAAATAAGCCATTAACAAAAAAGCCTCTTGACCTCTGGAGATTATGACCAAAATATGACCTGTGCTTCGAGAGCAACGTAAGTGATTGAAAATACCGCAGCGTGTTAATATGCTCACACTGTGCAGTTATAGGTTTCTGCAATGCACGTTAATTTTTTTTATTCACTTAAAGTCTTCGCTGTCCAGTACAAATTATATTACCGCATTTCAAGGTATGAAAAGACAAGGAAATAACCTCGGCTTCATCTCCAATGGGAACACCAGTGTAGACTGAGGTCTATGGATATGAGCCAAAGAACAACCAGCAGCCTTTAGAAAGGCTGAGGCTGTGCTCCCAAAAACAACACAAGACAAACACAGGCCAAGAGTATAAAGTAAAACCATGTTCATTTTATTCACCGTCCAGAGCACAAGCCCTAAAGTGAGGTTCTAACATACCTGATGGAGGATGCTTGGCAGGCATCATGAATATGTGCGGCCTACAGTGGTCCAACAGGGAGCGATTCAACACACATACATAATCAGTGTCCGACACTCGCGTGCTGAAACTTCACTCCTGAGATGAAGTTCAAGCTGAGGTGCCATTCCGATACAGCGGAGGAGCGAGCGCACATCCCAGATGGTGCTCGACATGCTTGAAGAACGACTCACTCCAGGTGTAGCGGCATCATTGGGAGCACGATGTAACTTGACAAAAAGAAAACTTCAAAGTGTATGGCAGCCAAATTAAAATCGAATACAGGTTCATTTTTTTTGTCTTGATCAAGACCCAGCCAATCATGGTACAAGATAGGCTTGTGAGGAGCTGGAGTAAAACTCAGCCAAGTTCACATGAAAAGTGCTGTCACCAAGGGGCCCACGCTCGCACGCTCACGCACTGCTTGGAGTCACCAATTAACCCGACAAGCCAAAGCATTTTAAGAAAACCAGGCACGAGGGGGGCATGAAAACTTTGCACAGATAGGCCACAGTCTGGAGTCAAACTCTCATCCTCATGCTGTGAGGAGACCGTAATTGTTTGAGAAGCAAAAAGCAATACTTGTAAAGGTATATTGGCTCCAAGTTTCTTCTTTCTGATTCAGAGGTCTCCAAAAGAGCAAAGAGAAGATGTCCATCTCTGCAGTTCAATATATTTCAAAGAAGAGTAGTTGCTCTGAGATGAAGTGAGATCTGGCTCTGCTCAGTGAGAGGGAGGCTGGAGCCTGGATAAAGGGAGGCTCTCTCATTGACAGCCGCACGAGCACCAAAGGCAAAGGGACCAAAGACACAGCAGAGATGCACCACTCTGCAGCTGATCAACCGTCCCAAGATGAGAACTCATACATTCCTCTCTGGATAAAAAGCCTGGCCTCTTAATGGGTCCATATGAAACAAGGGCCCAAATCCAACAGTTCTGACTATGAACTCTGTTTGCAGCCTTCATTACTGAACTTCAAAGCAGTGCCCGTCTCTAAGGGACATTCTACACTGACTGTATAGGCATGCACACTCCATTAGAGCCATCAGCTCACACTGGCTAAAGTAGGCCAGAGCCACAGTTCACAAAGTGGCGTGTTAAAGATTAATGAAGATATAGCACAAGTAAACCAGCTTACAAAACATGCTTAAGTATAATAAAATATTTACAACTGGCAATCTATATAGTTGGTGTGTTGGAGCCACACGTTTGACTCAAAGACCTTGAAATAGCCCTCTGGGTAAATCAGAATCCCGAAGATAACAGAAACAGCGATGCAGTTTCAATGGCTGATGTCCACCCAGGCCTGTGCTGAGTGTAGACTGTACATCAGAGCATATATGAACACTACAGTCAACGTAGGAAGCCAAAAAGCATTAATATTCTACTCTTGAGCTCACTCGCTCCAGTCTTCTTCTATAAAGGAAGTGTGCATTTTGTCATGGGAAAAACGCATTTGACATATTCATAATGAGGAAGGGATGTCGGCACCAAAGGCCAACTTTAAATTATCTGTCGACCACATGCCAGAGATATTAAATGGGCTATGTTTCAAAATGCATTAGCTTTTTGTGTTTACATTAGAATGTTGCAAAGCATTCTAACCTTCCCAGCAGAGGAATTTACTAATAATGATGGAAACCATCCAACTATCAATTAACTCCTGAAAGGTCATTTCTATTTGTCATCTGTATATATATATTCGCGACATGGCAGCATTTTAGTTTAGGAAACCCTATTAATCATCTGAAAGCAGGCTTGGTCTGACAAACAACTGCATCAGTTTAGCATGAGATAAACTGTGTGAGGATCATGATTAGGAGTCGAGCTCAGAGGCCAAAGTTCATTCTAACAGGACTTTACAGAGGTGTTGGTGAGCGTTATTCAAAGGCAGGTGAACAGATTTTATCCAGTAACTCAATTTTTGTCAACTACAGGAAATAAAAGGATTCATATTTCTTTGAGCAAAGTTTGGAAGGACTTTTATTCATTTCCTTCTTCAGGGTCGTAACTTCATCAATACAAAAGGACTCATCTGTGAACGACTACATGTCGATCAATGCAGCCCAAACTCTCCTTCTTTAAAACGCCTAAATGATTAGTCCAGAAATATAACAAATTCCCAGATTAAATTCTCACGGTTATTGAATATGCGACCAAGGGAGTGAAACACATACATCTTTCATAACAGCATCCTGCCGCTTGCTGTGGTTAATTGTGACACTCTGATACCTCAATTGACTTCCTGGTGCCACAACAGCATTCGCACTGAAAGTGTAAGTGCAAATAATGAAAATCCCTGAAGCGTAGTGGTTATCAGGGGAAACGCCATGATCCTATAAAGGCAACGCAACTTTACTTGCGTGGGACATTTCAGTAAGACAAAATGCTCCACATCAGCAAACACGAGCAGCAACAAATGTAGAATAACAAAGACAATAGGAAAAAGCAAAAGAAAGTTAGAAGCATCTATGCATAATTCAAAAAAATCAAAACAGAATGAAAAATTAAACACAATGCACAATTTTAAGATAGAGTGTTGTATAAAACAAAAGATTGGTGGACTGAAACGCAGCCCCAAGCCAAATGTTCATCAGATTTCTTTTTGAAGGATTCCGAGTAAGTCAGAGTTCACCCTGCAAAACTCAAATATTTGGTTAAAATAAAAAAGTAGCTATTGCATGTTTTGAAAGTATTACCCAGACTACATAAGAAGTTTGGGTATTGCATAACATTACTGAAGATCAAAGATGTGAAATGAACTCTCTCAAAGGGTTTGGTCCAAACGCTCCTTTTTTTTTGGGCCAAAATAAAATGACGCCACTGGCTGGGCTAGTAGGATATCAAACAAAGGAGCATCTTCAACACTCAGCGGGTAACTTCTCCCATCATCTCTGAGCCAATCACATCCCGTCAGAGGACTCTCCAGTAAGTTTTTCTTTTTTTTCTGGCACGCAATTTCTTCACAGTTAATTGCTTCAAGTCTCCAGAGTCCAATTACAGCCTCCATACCTGCAGTCCTTCATTTCTAATGTTTTCTCATTTGGAGTAGTTGTACCTTGCAGTAAAGTGGTAACAGAGAGATGGGTCATAAATAACTTAGCCCCGATCAGGGAGTGCAACAGCAACAATCTAGCAGTATTTGACTTGATGTATTTTAGTTTAGAGAATAATCTTCATGGCATTCTGATTGCGACAAAGATAAAGTGAGGCCCTCGACAATTAGTACGTTTTGACAAAGCACAGAGAACAGCGATTAATGAACTTGGGTTTTTCAAGCACTGACAGCTTAAATTCAACAGCAACACCTTCAAATACTCGAGTATATTAAAAGTCAGCGTGGAATAGCACGGTGACACTCAAAGCCGAATTTAGATGCTTCTACACGCCACATGCAGACTGCATGATTTACCTGAACAAATTCAATAAAACCATCCAGTGTTCACAACACAGAATAACAAGTTATAAAAAAACCTTGAAAAATCACTCATGTCCAAGGGGTGTGACGTCTGGAACTATGATGAGAAAAATGAAAGAACGCAAAGATCAAGGGAGAGGAGAAAAAAACAAGTGAATATTTAAAGACCATCCTGTTTTGGAGAGAATTGTCTCTGTGAATATCCAACATGGGAAAACGCATCTTTTGCAAAGAAGCCATAAAAATGACTAAATTGTAAGTGGGTTAGGTTGACATGCTTCTGCAGTAACAGTTCAATCACTGGACTTAGTTCAATTTTAGTTTGTTTTGCAGTGATCTAGATAATCTGTGTCAACAAATGAGATTCGCTTCGCAGAACACTACCTAATGTCTCTCTGTGCTGCTGCTTCAAGGTGTTTCCATCAAATGTGCCAAATACTGTCGAAGAGCAAGAAGGGGACAATAGATTCTGAGCAAAATGTAGTATTGGACAATTGTAACAAAGCATAGAAAACCCTCAAATGAAGATGTAAGAACTATTTGATGGCACCTGACTTGAAAATGAGCATCGTCCACTGTGCGTCTTTGTGACTCTTCACATTTTTAATTCAGCAGGGAGTGAAAACTGGGGACTGTTGATTAAAATGAATTTTACTGATGTTATTAAAAAAAATCCTTTCTATGATGATCGTAAACCTAAGGGTAATGACTTAGCTTGTTTACATTTGCTTTAGCCATCACTGGCACAATCATAATCTCATTAACTACAGAAATGAGATTACACACTAATTTGAATTTTCTTTCATCTTTTTTTCGACAATTTAATTTAAGCTTGAGCTTGGCTATATCTTAGATCTACAAATTCTAGAATTACTTGTCAATTTGTCTTTCACTTATACATTTAATATCTACTGAAGTATCTGGTTATAGATATTGGTTTATCTGCCACAGGGGGAGACGGTCTAATTACAATTAGCCTGAAAATCGATGAAAGGAAACCAAAGAATGTGTCGGGAAGGAATTTAAAGTACGCCCGTATCTTTTGAACGAAGCAATCTATGAGCTAGATTAAAAAGAACTTCTCACGGAAGTTGCTTC